>NC_083856.1:5060000-5685000 GCF_029169275.1 Apis cerana
CTTGAAAATAAGTTTAATTCTTTTTTCTCAAAGGCTTTGAATATTGAATATATTTTTCATCGGTTAAACTTTAACATTTAACCCTTTTATCTCTAGGGAATACGTATAGCCGCTGTGAATATTTTTGTGGAGGACAGGATGTGACTGTTGTATTATTTTATAATCTCTAACTATATTGAGATTATCTTTATTTAGTAGCCATTAGCAGAGAAATCTATAATAATAAACTACAATAATAAATTATAAACTTATAATAATAAATTTTGATATTAAAATTAAGAATTTTTTAAAAATTCGAATTGTATTATATACATTATAAATTAATTAAAAAAATAAAGCGTGTATATAAGTACAAGTTAATATTGAAAAATATAGAAATTTGCTTTATATCCAATTTTGCTTTAATATTGAATAAAAAAATTAAAACGTATCCTCTTTATTATAATTCTCACCAATATAATTTTTCATCGTGCTCAAAACAGCACGTCAACAGAAGATTTAAAACGTTTCACATTTTCTAAACCAAAATTCACACGTCTCGTATTTATTCTCAATTCAAATTCGTAATTACATCGATATTAAAAATAATCTTCGAATAAGTATTATATTTCATGCGTACCTCTCGTCGCACCAATGGCAAATATGCAAAATAAATATCAACACAGCAGATTTAAAATAGATTTTCACGCGTTTCCAAATTTATTATCTCCATCCAAATAGTATTTCCAGCCTGTCAATCCCAAACAAAAAAAGAATCACGTCGAAAGGCTTAAAGATTCAATAGAACAATCGAGAGGAATCCTTGCCAATATCATAAGTAACGAAGTTCTCTCTCGCTGCTTACACTTACTTTTGTCTATTATTCATCGGGAGAGGAACCGATTTCCGAAAGGAAAAAGCATTACGTGGCCCATTATTAATGCTACGATTCCTCAGGATTTTGCCCGATCGATCGCAGAAACGCCAGCCACGTTTTCATACTTGGATAGAAACGAATTTTCTTTTTTTTCTTTTTTTTATCTTGGACAGAAAAAGACAGGGAGAAAGCGTGGGCAGTTGAATAATTCCGCACCTGCACGGACGTATTTCTTGCATGAATACGTTATGTGTGCCACTTGTGTGTTCGACCGGTTATCGTTTGCGCAAAGAACATCATAGATTTGGCACGAATCCAAATCACCTCTGCCATCTGGCCAGAAACCCCTTTCTTGCAAACAGTATCCCTATTTTTCATCCTGCTTCTGATGGATAGTGATTACCAACGAACCGTTTCCCTTTTAGCGAACAATGGGTCCCTTTTCAACCCCGATTTATACACCGGTCTCCGTTGTGCCTGCGTTAAATTTATGATCGAACAAGTTAATTCACTTGGAAACTATTTTCTCTTTTTTTTTTTTTTTTTTTTAATTTTAAATCTTAATACCTCGTCAATTTTCAATTCGATAAAATATTTGTTTAATATATTATATGAATTGAAATTAAAATTCTACATAATTTAAATCGAATGCGGAAGATTTAAAAATTAAAAATCAAAAAAAGAAAAAAGCGATGGATACTCAATATCATAATGGAACACGTTTGAACAAAATAATTTTATAATATCGAGTGGAATAAATGAAATAAAATAATATATTTGTCCTCGATGTAAAGTAATCATCTTTATGAGATATCGTCAGAATATGACGTTACGCCTCTCCCTTTTCAATCGGAAATTAATCGAATACGAAAGAATGTAGAGTGTATCGTTCACAAAAGTGATTCTTTTTCCAATAATAATTCCGAAATACCCTTTATCGATGTAAAATATTATTTGAAGTGGATGCCACTTCATTCCACGTACCTACAAAAGGCAAATGCATTATGTATACTCGGTGAAGTATCATTATCGCCTCTAATCCCCGATGCGCCACTCTTTTATCACTTCCTCTCGTTAAAAATTACTAAACTTCAGTTTTTCCTTCACAGGATAGAATCCACAATTGTTGAAATATTGTTTTATTAAAAAAGAGAGAAGCAAAATTTCTTTTCAAATAAGTTCAATCCAATATAACGTAAATGTATTTAATAATTCTTCGTACTATAATAATCTTTTTCTCGTTTAATTTTTCAATTTAACGTTCTACTTTCTATTCGTTTTAACTTTCCTTCTCGTTAGAACTATTGCGTTATTTATTTATTTATTTATTTATTCGAAAAAAGTATATCAATAATTTGATAGTTACCCTTTCAAATTGTAGGGTGAAATTTTATAGCGCGTTTGAAAGGCCCAAGGTGACCTTAGTATCTCGATAAAAAGGCCAAGTATCAAACAAATGATTGTTGCGTTCCCTTTGATATTATATGACCTTTTTTTTTTATGAAATACTCTCTCGTGTAACAAACAGTTTACGAATAATTTAAAGCGGACGATTTAGGTGAATCACCTCGTAACACGTGTAAACCTTCATTAGTATTGAGAAATTTACGAAAAAATTCCAAAAGAGTTGGAAAATAATTTCATTTTAACGCAAAACAAGATGGAAAAAAGTTACATTTAAATAAACTCAAGTTACGATCACTCTTATTTCACAATTTTTCCCTTCATAATTCATTTCATAACTTATTTCTCTCAAAAATAACGATATCCGAATTCGTAGATCAATTCAACATTGCATACAAAATCCCTAAAAATGTTTCCTTCGATTTTTCATTACTTATCATTATCCCCAACGGAAAAGGGGGAGGGGGAGGGAAAAAGAAAAGAAAAAATATAATAAAACGAGTATCTCATATCCTCCCCTTTATATTACGTCCACGAGAGAAAATGTCTTGTCCACGGTCGGTGTTACGTCCACCAAGGGATGCGCAAATTGTTAAAGCCATTCCCACAGGGATGATAGAATTTCGACATGGACGACACGATGACCTTGACCGCGGTTATCGACCATTTCCTTATCAGATCGAGAACGTCCTTATATATAACCAGGGATCGCTAAAACTCGATTCGTTATACGCCAACGTAGCGAAACGCAAATGAGGAGAAGTCCTTGCGCGAATTTAATTGCGAAACTCCATCGCATTTATAGTTCATGGCCGTGGCGAAAATCGGTTTGATTTCCATTGATACCGGGGAATTATGTGGAAATCGGCTTTCGATTCATTCGCCATGACCAAAGGGATCATAGATTGGGGTCGGAACAGGAGGATTTGTAATGAGAATGATGGAATTTATGCGGAATTAGAGCGATAGGCGTAATTGCAGTCGGTCTATTTGAAACGAAGAGTAAAAATATTTATACCAAAATTTTCTCTTTTTCAAATTCCTTTTTTAATTAATTTAGTTAATCAATTTTCAATGAAAGTATACTTCTTCATCATCGATTCCGTTGTTGAAGAAGGTACAACAACGCGTCTATTTCACTGGAAAGAAATATCGTATTGATTCAAGAGTATGATTCAAGTATCTATATTTACTGATTTATCAAAATATAAATTCGTAAAACGAAATAATAAAATGTATGAAATATACCGTTTGAGTTATTCCCTGTATGCATGTATAAATTTGAAAATAAGCAAGAGAATTATTCTGAAATTCAGGTTGGAAGAAAGACGAATATTACAAAGTGTGAAACTTCACGCGAATATTAATCGTAAACTTAATTGTCCAAGAGAGAATTTACGATGTTAGCAAAAGTGTACGCAAGCTGACTCGGATCGTTTCGACTGGCTTACCTCACCGCATCGCACGTTAAAACAGGAATAATGTTTCACAGGAAGTGGAAGATTCCCGTATCCCGTGTCAGTAACAATCGCCAAGATTGACGGAGGCAAGCCTCGAGAATTAATTGGAAAAGAAACGTTGTGCTTTGAAAATGAATCTCCCTTTCGAATGAAAAGGAATTCTGCGTGATAAGTGGCGTTCCTCCGCACCCCCTTTGACCCAGAGTCAACGAGTGAATGAGTAAGTAAGAGAGAGAGAGAGAAATTGCTCGATTTCAAGAGAGAAATTTCGAGGCGAATTTTGGAAAAAGTCGAAGAACGATAATTCTTCCCCTTTCGTCGAAAACTTTTTTGGAAATTAACATTTTTCTCTCTCTCTCTCTCGAAGATTACGCGATTAAAACGGATATATTTCATTTAGGTGGAAGAGGGTAAGTTTTAAACGAAAAGAAAATCAGATATTTATGTGATTCGAGTCACAGGTTTAAGTTCATCACGATGAATTCTAAGCGAGATGTAGCTTAGTCCCAAGCGTCTTGTAACCTTGGATAGTTTCAAGAAGATCTATCTGGTTATACGGAGGGTGAATTCGTTTCGCGAGAAAGTGCGGGATGAGGGATGAAGCGTGGATTAGGAGGAAGGAAGGTCGATCGATAGCAAGAGTTTTGGGGGAAGATGAAATCTTTGGTAATTGATACTAATTGATATTAATTCTTAGTGAAGTACTACTACTACTACTACACTGTGAAAAGCATTGAGATATATCGTTTCAAGACTTTCATTTTTTTTTTTATAAGATAGATAGTAAAAATTTCCACTCGTGCGTTCTTCGAATTCCTTTCTATTTAGAAATATACTCTTCGCGCAAGAGAATTCTCACTCCCCTAGAAAAATCTATATTAAATAATTCCAACAGTACATCTCATTAACACAGTTAATGAGAACCAATAAATCTAATTTCGCAAGGATTAATATAAAAACACAATTTTGTATTCTGTATATGATAACTGATCGTTCGACGCGATTGAAAAAATAATATTTCCGACAAATGAAAATTGATGATGATTAGCAAAAGTGGTTTCAATCATTTTCCATCCAAACGAGCGTTTATGTTCGTTCAATTATTCAAAGTCGAGCGTTGTTGCGTGCTCGAGTAATAGAGTGGAAAGAGAGAGAAAGATAGAGTTGACAGATCTGAATGAAGCTCGATCATATTATCGCAATTTAATACGGGAATGCATGGAAATGGAATCGAAGCGCAACCGGCTTTGACACGGCGATCTCGAAAATTGTGATCATCGAAAACTGGGTCACTTTCGCTTTGAATAGGCTTGACCGATTACGAGAAGAGGCCGAAGGAGGTATCAAGCATCGAAATCTGCAGTTGAATAGGGACTTTAACGTTTACGGTTTAGATCAAATGGGCGTCCATAGGGGCGTGATAGATCGACCGGAAACGGAAATTGTAACCACTGTTCTCCGTTAACGCACCATTTGCCAATGAAACTATCCGGGCTCTGAGCATCGAACGACCGATGTGTGCAGTCTTTGATCATTGAATTATACCTATATGCAAAATTTCCAGTCGTTAGCTGTGATAATATACATCACAAATGAGCAATCTTGGTATCGGATTGTTTGAATCCAAAGTATAGGTAAATATTAATATGAATTTCTCTCAATATTCTTCCCTTAAAGTTCTCGTTAAGATTATCATTAATGAATTAAACATGATGTCCAGTATGGTTTTTCGAAAACCAATTTGTAATAATGTACGTAACACTGTAACGATGTTAAATTTTATAAAAAAAAAGAAGAATTGATTCGATTCGGTTCGGTGTTTGATTTTCTTCGAAAGCTCGATTAATACTTTTCTAATTAAAAATTAATCAATATTCAGTATTTAATATTTATTAAAATTAGAAGGCAGTGGTTTTTCGGAAAGATAAAAGGGAGCAACATGTTACAGTAAAAATTTAAATTTTCACAGCAACAAATTACGAAAGTGGGAGAATATGGCCCGTGCGACGTTTGTGGAAGCGAATTTTTTATGCAGACGGTGGACTTTAATTAAAATCAAGTCAGCCTTGGAACAGTCTGTTCCTAAATTTTATCCTCCTCGAAAATTGGTATACGTAATTTCCACGACAATATTGATTTTCATTATCGTAATTTTATACGCGATATTTATTTATTATCGCGCAATTTATTCCGAACGAAGCGTAATGAAAATCAAAAATGTATTGTATTAAAACTTTATTATCCCGATAATTTATCTTAAACATTCTCTCGTCTCCATCTTCCATTTCTTATTTTCGATTTTTCGATATCGAGTCGAGAAGTTATTGTTAGAGATATTCAATCGTATCAATCTTTATCTACGTGTAATATCGATCAATGAAAACAAATCTTATATAAGATTCAATAATATTGTTGTACATATAAGATACATTTCTCTATTCAAGAGCAAACCCGCGAGATTTGATCATACATAAATTATACATTTTACATTGGACAATGAAGAGAGAAATAAATATACGAATTTCATATAATTGTGTGAATTAAATATAAATAGAATTAATTTTTTTCTTATAAATACTCTTCTTCTAATCACGATATTTCCAAAACATCAACAATCCTATCGCAATATCCATTGATTTACATAAAAAAAAATCGATCGAGGTAAATTCGAAAAACGAAAAACCAATCGTTAAACAATCCAATTGCATCGAAAAATCCTAATACCTCTTTTCCACGGCATTTCCATGTTTATCCAACGTTATAACGATCACACCACACGATCGACGACGAGGCAACCTTATGCACCGTGTGACTATCAAACCGGAAAACGGACGGGTCGGAGCATTAAAAGCGCATTCTCGTGCGTCATCCGCTGTTGAAAATTCGCACAATCTGCCCCTGTGCACACGTGATTTAACCCTGACGCGTACATATACACGCGTGATGATGAAAGATAAACGGCGAGGGGAGGTTTTTTTTTTTTTATACGAAACACGAAACGTCGGCGCCGCGAGAATCCCTGACTTCGTCCGTGGCTACTTGTTTAATTGACCTCGATGCGCAAGTTCAAACAATACCTGTTACGCGTTAAAACTGGAACGCGTTTATTTTCGCGGTCGATCCCGCCCGCCTTTCCTCGCCGACAATCCGCCGTTTCGTATTTCCCGCGCCTCCCCTCCTATCCAGCTGGAAACGCGGACACGATACACGCTTTCTGATTATTGAAACGTCGATCAGGCAACGGTACGGCTGATGATGTTTGTTGAATTTTCGTTACTTGGGTAAAAGGTTGCTGGAAATATCGCGAGAATGATTTGTAACGAGGATTTTGGAAATTGTCGAAACCTTGAAACTCGCCTCGGCCAAGTTTCAATTCAATTGTTCAATTTTGATCGTATTCGTTTCTGATTATTTGAAGAAATTTTCAATCTCTAATTTCAGTTTGACGAATCCGTGAATTTCGAAAATATGAATATTAACGTTTTGTTTCTCCATGATATATATTTTTTAATTTTTCGTATAGAATTTTTGCTCAATTAAATTAAACGATGATAAAAATAAACGATATAACGAAAAGATAAATAATTTGAATTAAATTCTTGTATAAATTCTTTTTTTTTTTTTTTTTATGTAGTTTGTATGTCATACGTATAAAATAGTAACTTTGGAAATTTAGTAATCAAGTTGTTAGCAGGGAAAACAGATGAAATATTTCCACGGAAAAAGTCAATTTACGAGGCTATATATTTCACGAGTTCCAACGAGGGGATAACGCAGTTGTTCGAAATTTCGTATCGTATTTTTAACAAGGATGCCGCATGAGAACGTGTATCTTCGATCAAAAGTCTTTTCAAAATATTTTCTCAATGGAACAATCTCTAAAGACGAATTTAAATTGAATAAAAAATTAATTTACGATAAAAAATAAACGGTGCACGATTTAGAAGAAAAAAAAAAGAGCAATTTTATAGAAAATATGTGTAAAAACAAATTTTACTTTTACTCGAAATCTATAAATTTAATAAAAGTTGAAGCATTTGTGAGATTGGATTTACGATACCGAATTAGACAACAGAGAATCGTCTGTTTTGAGGAATGAGGGTTAATAAATCATTCAAGCTAAGTTTATGGTTAATAATGAGCGTGCAAGAGTGGAAGTTGATTTATCGTTAAACATTCCATCGATCATAGATATTGCATTCATGCATTTTGCTCGTTTATCCTCCCCTTTAGATATTCACAAAATTAGGAACTACTTGCAATTAGTAATGGCTCTAATGGATGTACTGTACAACACTTGGGTCTGGGTCTTTATGAAAAGCAAAACCACAAGTCAATGTGACAAGATAGACCAAAGTCTCGACATTGAAAGCGTGCTTAATGGAAATTTCGAGCATTAGTTCAATCATTTAATTATTCCTCGATGTAAATTATTATACGTATTATTACTTCGTTAATATAACGATATCCACGCGTCATTTTGTGGTTTTTGAATTTATCGAACAAAGCGATATATTTTTTTCAACGTTTCTATATATACATTCAATCAAGATTCGCAAAAGTTTGCGCGAAATGTTAAACGATACTCGACGTGTGGAATTCCAAATAAATTTCCAATCCATACCAATTTATAAACACCGATGCTCGATGAATAAATCTTTCTGATTTCGTGTTTATTTAAATCATTAGGTTTATTTAAAATTTCATTTCAAAGTGTATTGAATTCATTTGACCACAATGACGAATAGACGAATAAACAAATTTATCAAAATGACCAATACCGGATATTTCGTTTTTCACAAAATGTATTTTCGTATATCTGTTTATTTTCATCGTATCACTTCAATTACAAATCACGCACAACATGCGTTATTTATACAATCGAAATATCAATATATTAATAAAATTTCTACAAATCATTATGAATCGTGTTAAAGAATTCTTAACATTATTCATGTTCGACAATCATAAGATCGTAGAAAAAATTATGCAAAAAAATTATAATAGATCCCAATAATTACTTTTTAACGAAAATTCCAGATTGCAATTATGTACGCAATTTTTTAACAATATAATAATAAAAAATGACGATCGTTGGAAATTTGCAATACGAGAGTAATTATTGACGATAAACACGTAGCATTCAACGTCTGGAACGACTTTCTGACCTTCTGAAATGTTGGCAAAGCTTTCACCTTTATTGGAAGCGCCGGAATCTACTAAGAACTCGAAAGAAAATGCGCTCGTCGTCGCGACGCTTCAAAAAGTCGCAATTTTCCGCTTCCATGCATCGGAAATGCGACAAGAGAACGCTTTCGATGGATACTCTCTCTCTCTCTCTTTCTCTCTGCACATGGTCAGAGAAAAATCGAAGGATAATATAACAGCCTTGAACGTGGCATTGGTAGAAATTCGATTAAAATTTATTCGCCATCGAAGTTTTCGAAGAAACTTAAAAATTCTAAGATCTTAAGATCTCTGTATTTTTAATTTCCAGAATTCCTAATGGAATTTTTTTAGATAGATGTTCAAGTTGGTGAAATCGAATAATGAAGCTTGGAGAATCTAGCATGAAATATATTGCACGGCATAAATATTGAATTATGGTAAGATTGGTAAAACACAGTTGGTCCTGATAGCAGGCATATGGATATTCCACATTGGATACTCGGTATATTTTATGAAAAATTGGATTGCATCGAATAAAAATAACTTCGTATTTGTTA
This sequence comes from Apis cerana, assembly GCF_029169275.1. NCBI lineage: Eukaryota > Metazoa > Arthropoda > Insecta > Hymenoptera > Apidae > Apis > Apis cerana. The sequence goes on from NC_083856.1 coordinate 5,069,447, forward strand.
TTTCGTTCTATCTAATCGTTTTAAAAAAATCTATTTAAAAAAAGAATGAGTCTTTTCAATATTTATTATCATCATATTATATTTATAATGAACTTTAGTTATTTAATTCCACGAATTATCCATAAAAAATAAAAAATAAAAAAATGTTATAAAAAGATATAGAAATATGTAAGAAAGTTGCTTTCTTTTAGAGCTATAAATATATAATTAAATATTTTCGATCATACATCGATTTCTGCAATTGTTTGAGCGGCAGTAGCTTATTATAGCTTATAAAATACATTCTACACATCTCCGTAATATGATCGCAATTCAAAGATTTTTATAACTTTGACTTTGTCCCCTTATGACAGTTTGATCAGGGTTCAAATATAAAATATCCGCGATAAAGAAGAGCACAATCTTCCTGACAAACGGAAGAACGAATCCAAGTGAGCAGATTATGCAATATTTCCCCTACACGTGACTTTTCCTTTCGATTTTTATTGGCTATTGTATCTAAAATTGAAGAATCGAAAACAAATCGACTTTACAACGTGTCTCGAGATCTTATTATATACACATCCACATGGAAAAGGATATTTTATGGACGAATGTTTGGTTCAATAAATTTCGTGCTTTGAATAGTTTGCTCTTTCTCGTGAAATAAATTTGATAACCGATAAAAGTTTGTAAAGAGTTGAAGTGTTTGCGAAGTTCGATGCCATTGAACTGGATTTCTAACATATGGTAACATACGTTGTTTGAATTAAATTTGAACGTTGTTGAATTTAATAGAATTAAATTCATTCTCGAATAAACTTGTTTTTCATTTATAAAATTGTTTCATTAAAAAAAAAGAAATAATGCATAATTATTACATTCTCTGTTATTTACATATAACATTTGTCGGGACAAACACGTGACTAATTTGCGTAATTTAAAACAGAATTTCCATATTTATTGAAAAAGTTTTGCAAATGTCAAAATTTCGATGTAACGTATCTCTGATATCGTTTCCTTTTGCAACTATTACACGTGTTGAAAATTTCCAAGCTTGTATTTAAATATTTATACATGGAGTTTAAAATAATATTATTAACTTTTAATATATTTGTCTTTCTTTTAATACTTCTATCACGCGAAAAATTAAAAAAGAAATGTATCGATATATTTTTAAATATCTATTTAAAAAAAAAAGAAATATCTATTTTTACATAATTAGAAGAAGAAGATGTAAATTTCGTATTTGCGAGAGCAGCAAAAATAAAAATGAATATCCCTATACTCCCACACTGTATCAACCCACTATATATCGGAGAAAAAAAAATTATGAACTCTGTTCTTAAATACACACAAACTTTATAACGTTGCCAGTAATATTATTAAATAAATCAAACATCGGCCACTGTTCAAACAATCCCTCACAAATTACGTTCAATCGATTGAACGTTTGTTGTTAAAACAAACGAAAGCCTTCTTCAGAGGAGAAAGTCCATTTAAAAAAAAAAATCCATCCACTCTGTTTATCCGTTTCGTCACCTTGGTGTACGATAATTTTACTCGACTCCTCGCTGCTCGATAAAAATCAACCCGGCTCCACTTTCCAGGACAAATCACTCGGGTAGCCTTCGGCATTAAGCTGCTTTTCGAGCGACCAGCTAAATTGCCTGCCCCTAAATAGGCCGAAGCATTAAAAGTTTCGGTGAGTTTCGCGCGACGTTCTTTTCCCCTGAAGGATCTGGGTCAAGGTTGACGAACCCTATGGTCTCTAGGAGATAACCCTTGACGAAAGTTCTGGCGAGACAAAGAGCACTCTTTACGAAGTCGAACCAACGAACCAAATATTCTATGAGTTTTTTTTTTTTTAGCATTTTTCTCCCGATAACGAGAGAAGCGATTGTAGAAATTTTAAAAGATTTAATTGAAAAAAAAAATGCTTCGAAAGAGAAATTTTTCTTTAAGCAAGGATAAGATTCTTTTTGCCAAAGAATTGTAAAAACTAGTCCTTTAAAGAAGTTTAAAGAAGAAAAAAAAAAAAGAATTTTATTTAAAATTATAAAAATTATAAAAATTATAAAAACTTTGAAGAAGTTTAATGAAAAATAAGATTCTTTTTCTCTTATACAGAGAAAGTTTTTAATCCTTAAAAAGTCTTTTTTTTTTTATCTATCTCTCTGTTTTAATAATTTTTCATTGCTACGTATTATTTTTACGCTTTAATTTCCTCTTCCTTTGACAGACTTTTCGAGACAAATTTAACGAATTCGATACATTTAACGCTACATTCAAGCTGAATTACACGGAATGACCTAATTCCTGACAAAATGTGTATTTCCCAACAATGATGGAAAATAATATGCGCAATAACGAATTATGAATGCATGTTTCGCAGTGAAAATTCGCCCTCTATAAGAGGAAACTAACGCTCGGTATTTTGTGCGTATACCAAGAAAATCGAATGTACAAAATGTACAAATTAATTACAAGTGGAGACCTTGGATACCACTCGGATTAAAATCTTTTTTTTTTTTACTCGAATAATTTTATCATTCCATTAGATAAAAAAAGAAAAACTTTCTATCGAGCACGTTCAATTCAAGGTTCACAAATTGATAGATAAAACGAATTATAAGATCGAGTACAACAATAATTTTTAATCCGATTCGATGAAATTAATAATAATCCAGTTCATTTCATTTATATATATTTATATTCAACGAGTTTAATATTCATCAAATTTCGTATCCGGATTCTTATATTTAAAGAAACAACAATGTATAAGAAGTTTCTTGTCCTTTTCTCTCTCTCTCTCTTTCGAGAACGTCTGGAAGAGGATCGTAAATCATATCGCAAGGATTCGTGGCCCTTCAAAGGGCTCTCGAGCTTTCTTCGAAGCGGCGCCGTTATCGTGGCACAAAAGCATTTCCTCGGAGGTGAGATAAAAATCCATTTAGCTTCATTGCGGCTTTGAAAGTCGAGTCGGAGATGGAAGGAAGACTAAACTCGCGATAAACGTCCTGGGTGAAACGAACGAGTTTTCGGGAGACGAACGCATCTCTCGTTCCCATTTTTCAATAATATTTATATCGTCGATCGAATTTCGACGCGGAAGTCGATTTCACGAGACGATAACATGATATTGAGAAGAGTCGAAATCTAATTTTTTGATCGACTCGAAAATTAGGAATTTTGCGAGATTTAAAAATATTTGGGAACGTTTTTTTCTCTTCTTTCTTTTTTTTTCTTTAATTGGAAAATATTATACTGGGAATTAAAATTTTAATAAATCTCGATTTCTGATAATCTTTCAAAATCAAGCTAATCATTCAATAACTTCTTTTTTCCGAAAGAAATTAACTTTCTATCTTCCTTTTATTTTTTTTTTTCATTATTTGTTTCGTATAATAATTGATGAAGAAACTCCATTAGTTATATTATTAACGAAAAGACTCGACTCGAAGCGAAAAGTTAACTTCCTTATTCTCCTTTCTCTTCACTTCCTCCCTTCCCCCCATTTTTACCCACTTCTTCTTCTTTTAATGTGATTATTTTATTAGTACGAAACTATCAGAACAAGTGAAGAGAAACAAGAGCAGCAGTAGATTTAATGCACTTATTTAAATTTTTCAGGAGCCACTTATGGAAATCCTTGAAAAGTTTCCCCAGAGATATCGATAGAAAAGAAGAAAAAGTTTTACTTTACAACCAAGTCGATCACACACGATCATTCCAATATGATGCCTCTGTTCTTTCTAATGTAAAGTGCAAAGTTTGACTTCTAAAGATAAAAATTTAATTTACTTTGTTTTATTGTTACACGATGTATATATACTAGGATTTTTTAATATAATAATTTCACCAAAATCAATGGCAAACTGGCTAAATTATTAACTAGAAGCAGTAATTACAATCCACACATTGTAAATTAATTAATAATTCATATTCTAAACTTGAAATTGTAAATTTGAGATACTCGTTTTCAATTGCGTTAAAATAATTAAATACGTTAAACCGTGTAATCAATGTTAGCATTTTTATTTTTCCTGCGAATTTTAGAACAGAATTAGTCACATTATTGCACATTAATTATTTCAAAGAAGAATTTATATGCTACTATGTTTCGACGCTCATCGAATTGATTTAATTCTATCAAAAAGATCAAGACTCGTCAAAAAGTATTAAATATAACCCAACAATTCTTCTTCTTCTTATTTTCCATAATTACCGCGCCTTCGTATCGCCACTCGTTACTCGTTGTCAAATCTATACTCGAGATATCGTTAAATCGGATATATCTTAAAACCTCCATGCACGTCCCGCCACCACCATCACCATTCACCACCCGCATATCTCTTTCTATTCATCTAGTTACCGGTATCCACGATTAAACACGCGATATCACGTTCTCGTGAGCGTGAACCAGACGAGGCCAATTATTCGATTTCGCGTCTCGTCGTCATAAATCCTCGTGACCGAGCTTGTACATCACCGTGCTACACGTTTTCACCGTTCCCTTATTTCAGGATATTCAGATACAACTCAATGTATCGATCGATGTATTCGAACCAGACAGAGTCTGATGGACCAATTTTTCATTCTCTTATTTTTAAACGAGTTGCAAAATATAATCGTAATAAGATTTAACGATTAAATAATCAAAGAGGAGGATATTATAAATATTCTTCCAACATCTTCCTACATGTTGGTAATTTGTCTTCTTTTCAATAATAAGGATTTTTAAAAGTAACAGTTCAAAGTTGAAATCTACTTTAAATCTTCGTAAAGAAACGATAAAGACTCTTATTCGATTCTAAGCCTACTAACTTATCATTTATCCCGAGAGATATCTCCTCTTTAACATGCAGGACGGGATGCGATCCACGAGCCGTACAATTAAACTAATATTATTATCGCTCGAGTTTCAATTAATCCGGGGGAAAGGATCCTTCGGCGCACCCACGCAGGTCATCGAGCTCCGCGTTTCAGGTCGATGTTACCTAGGCGTCCTGCGGCCATTCCTGGAATACGGGTCACGTTATTCGGGTCAACGAGGAACGTCCTTCGTTCCTCGATTCCCTTTATGCACTTCCATGGTGTCCATGGTTATTTCTGTACACGAGGTTGGCTGCAATTGCACACGCCTTTCGTTCACGACGACGACGACGACGACGACGACGACGCAAGTAACAGCCACTATTTCGTCGGCCTCCCCCCAACCCCTGCTCCACCAGCTTGCTTTTATTTTTAAAGACGTTCACGGACGTCACACGGGGACGTCTTGATTTGATGATCCGTAATGAAAAGCATCGTTCGAGAGACTCCATCGTTGTACGTGCATCACGTGTCATCGAGGGTCTCTAACGGGATTGTCGGGGATCGATCGGGGATGGATCGTTGAGAATTTCTTTTGTTGGGAGACGTGTTTGAGAATTATTGTCCGTGATTAATCGTGTACAGAAATAATTTTTATCAAATCATCATCGAAATAATTTTGAACACAATTAACGTTGGATCGAAGATACATTGTTTATAGACAATTTAGGTAAGTTTATCTTTGGTTAAAATAATGCAGTAAACTGTTACATTGGAATAATAATAATAATAATAATAATAATGCAACTATTATTCAAAGAGAAATAGTTCAAATTAGTATCAATAATATTAATCGTTTCTATTCTTTGAAATATTTAATTAAATAAAGAAATACGTCGAGAAATACGTGACAATTAAATAAAATATCTACTTTTTTTTTTAGATATACGAGATAAACTGTATATCTAATAAATCTTGTTTTCCGAAATTATCTCTCTCATATCTACTTCACATCGTTTCAAAACATCGTTCCTCAAAATTGCTCTTTAAATCAGAGGAGACACGGATTGGCAACGATGTGAAATCGAGGTTACGCGAATAAAATTGCATCAACGATAGCCCCACAGCTTGAGGAGCATGTGTATTCGTTCCATCAGGTGGAACATCCACCGTATCCTGGAAATAGAGTTTATGTTTCGCGTCATTTCCATTTTTATTCGATTCGAGTTGAACTGGGAGGAAATCGTTGACGAACAATTTAAGATTTGTTCAAGATCGACGGGGCGAGCGATGAAAATATAAGCGTCGCTGAATGAAAACGGTGAAACGACACGTGGATCAGTGTGGGGTTTCGAGATTTATAACGCTGAGCCAACGCCAAGAGATACGAATTGGAACAATGACAATGGCGAACAAGAGAATATTCTTGTCGATGAATTACGCGTGACAGATCTTAAATAAAAGTTGAAAGTCGAGAGATTTTGTTGTTGCGCCATAATTCGCAATTTATATGTGTAATTATCTCACGCCTTTCTCACGTTGTCGAGAATCAAATATTGTTTTAAAATCGACCGTGATGAGATCTTTCGTTTTCTCTTAGATCAATGCCATCTTAGGAAATTTTCATTTCTTCTGCAGTTTTAATTTGATGGATAAATGTTATTTATTTAATTCTAGTCCTATTGAGAATTATCGTCGAAAAGAGAATTTTTTGAGAAATCGTAATCAGGATTTATGATAACATTTAGAATAAATAATAGTTAAGTTTGAAAAAAAAATAGAATAAAATTTCTTCTATTCTAACTATTCTAATTTTTGATCTATAAATTTGAAGATATTTCAAATTCTAGGATTATAATTTAATTTCAAGTTTGGAATAACGAAAAAATATATCGAGGAAAGGTTTTTAATTATTTTATACATTTTAAATATTATTAATTGAAATAAAGTAAAAGTAATTAATAAAATGTACGATAAATTACTAAAAATATTAATTATTTCGATAACGAAGCAAATTTTCGAGTAAAATTATTTCACTGCTTTATATTTAATATTATATACGCAGTGTCTAAAATTTTTGTCTTTTTGTTTTAATGATCACACGTGCGTGTAATAGTCGCATTAACGTTGATTAATGAAAATTTATCGAGTATCATCGAATATTATAACAAAATATGAACGACACACATTTATTAGACGCAAAAGCTGTATATCAATGCGAAATTTCATAATAAAGTGAAATTTTACCGTGAATTTTACACAAATAGACGTTATATTTTCGCCAAGTATAGCGAGAATTATTTCCCTCAGTTTATGTAAAAGTTATTATGGATATCAATGTTTATTTTTTTTTTCACAAAAAAAAAAAAGATACTCTCGTTTCGATGTTGAAACGAAGTTGACGCGTGATTTTTATTTTTCATTTCCGTAAAATTCCTGCGAGTTGCGAATATTTGTTTTTTGTAATCAGCGTCCAATTATATTATTCGCGAAATTTTTTCTAAAAAAAAAAAAAAACGAAATCGCATTTAAAAATCTTCGAGTTTCAAATTCGCATAAAATTTTTTACTTTATTTTATTTTGAATTTCTTGGAAATTTCGATTTTGAAGAATTCGCAATAATTTAATCAAATAAAATTGAATTTAACAACTTCTCGTTTTATTCAAACTAAATGCAAACCGTGTTAGAAATAAAATATCGCTGCAAATATAGCCACAAGATAAGCTTTATGGAACCAAGATTCACCAGCGATACGTTTTAATTTTTCAAGTCTTTCCACCTTGCGAATTAATTGAAAAAATCTTTGCTAGCGTTGTCACGTTATTATGTAGTGTTATCACGCGTTACAAGCGTTACGAGCGAGGTAACAAGCTGCGATCTAATGCCATGGAGGGCTTGGTAATTACACTGTTAACCAGAAGACGTAGCTTATCTTGAATATTTTACGATGGCGCACGTCTATTGACCTTAACTAAGTACCTTCGTCCATACCACAAAGGGATACGCAATCTTTCTCTTTGTCCCTCTATATTTTTCTCACGAAAGAAAACGACTTAGAAAAATCGTTGAAACGACTTGTCTCAACGACTTTTTTTATTAAATTAATGAAAGATACCAAGTTGAGGTCAATAATTAAAGATTAACAGTTTACGTGTTTCGAGGATAAAGATGGTCGTGGACAAGAGATATATTATATTGTATTTATATTTCAATTAAAAATGATTATTAAACTAAAAAATGATTATAACTATGCAATCTAATTTATGACCTCGATATATCCCATCGATTATGACACGAAGAGGTCTCGTATTATTTTTCAGCAACTACAATCAGCTTGTCGAAGGTCATAATTTCCATCTCTTTACAGCGAAAGTTTTACGAGATAACATGCATCAAGGTTTAACGGGATATCCGGTAGTCGTTGAAAGATTTAGATTACCTTGCTTATGATGTGCGATATAGCATAATATAAATACACTGATTCGTTTTAATCCGACGCAGTTTTTGTAATTTTTTTTTTTTTTTAAATTACACGCAATGAGAAATTCTATGATTATTATCGCTTAACGAGATATTGGATTTTCAGAATTTGAAATGGAAGAAATTTGAGGATGTATTTTGCACGAATTATTCCAAATTTCTTTCATAAGTTGTTATTACAGTTATCTAATCGTAAAAATATTCTCGTCCCATCGGTCCGTTTTAATTTCCTTGGTCTCTGAGATTCTTAATCTTTCTTCCCAAGTTAAATATTCTGAAGATCCCGGTTTTAAATCTTTGGGCGATAAAAAGATTCGGGAGACAGAATCATTCATAGAAACTTTTGGAACAGAAAAACTTTAATCGGATTATCAGACTTCGAATCTTGAATCTTGTTATTTGCTGGACATCTGGTACTAGGAATTGAATTATTCAGATTACGAATTCTTCCCTTCCCAATTCAATATTTATCTTGTTGATAAACAGCAGATGTTATTTGCCAGTTTATATTTTCAGATTTTATATTAATTTAAAAATGTATCATAGTATAGTTAATATATTTTTAGATGAAAATGATAGAGTACAGGATATAACAAGTTACGGCACTTAAGAAAATTCAATTTTAACCGGATTCTCACGGTGTAATATCTGCCATGGAAAAATATCTTTCCTAGAAGGTTCATAAATCTAAAATGCTTGCATGTAAAGCAGCTTATCTTTTTCAGTTGCTTTAATGAGTTTTGGTTTTTTTTGAACGAAACAGTTCCCCGTATTATTTGATTTAAGAATTCGAAAATATTAATTAGTAAAAAAAAAATTGTTACGAATTTAATTAGAGACTTTATATAATATTTAATATAAATATACATTGAATGATCCTAGATTTTCTTTTATAAAAAAAAAAATATTGTGACTATTTTATAAAAATAAAAAAAATAAAATAACAATGTACCGTATTTTCGTTTATATCCAGACAAGAATTGACGTCAAACGAAGACTAATTGGATTTATCTCGTAAGAAATTTTTAAGGAAATTAGTCCACTGCTATCAGATACAATTATTATTTTTTTATATAATCCCTCTTTATATCTTCCTCATTTCTATTCGTAAAATATTTTACTGTTACTTTGTGAAAAATCCCAGAACCTTGGGATCCTTCACCTCCACCAATATCTAGATATCGAAATTTCCTCTAAACAGCTTTACCTAATTCCTTACAGCACAATCCATCGTACAATAACTAACTATCGCGCAAATGTACAATATTAAATTTCACCTGGCAGAGTTACCCAAACTTCCCAAACAACTTGAAACTATATCTCGCGTTAAGATCCACAGAAATCAGCTACACGTAATGCCTCAACATCTCACCCTACCCATGCTCATTACTGTACACCGTTAAATTCGCCCTCCTTCCAGATTTCGAATTAACCATTTAATTGTTTCCACGCATCGATACATCCACAAATGAATTGATATCGTGGCACGATATAACCGTTTCGCGGTTAAAAATATACATTCCATAGATTGTTCTGTAATCTAAGCGGTTGTAATTCACAGTTACACGGAATTCACCGAGTCTATTTTGCAGAAATGAAGTATGTATATCATATACGAGATATACGTCGCGTCCAGATTGCGCAGTAATGTTTCCCCGTGGTTTCCCAGAATGTTCTGACCGAGACAGATGTTGATGGTAATACTACGTATTCGTGTATGAATTTCTCATAGCTACTCTCTCCGGCTGACTTTCCGGGTAGTACAGGTACTCTTAACTATGCCCCAATTCGTTTCAATTTAATTTGCCGGATATTCTGTATGTTATTATTTTGAAAAGACAGGTTCAAGTTTAGTAATATGATATATCAATTCTTTCTTTGTCGTTTTTTAATCTTAGAGAATCTCAAAAGTATGATATGTATTATACGATGGTATCCACGATTAAAATTATTCGTATGAATAAAAGCATTTAAATTACGCAGTTAAATTCGTGGAATTGGTTTAATTTTCTCGAATTTTAGTCCTTTATCGTACAGATTATACGGTGTGATGGATGACCCGGGATCATCGTCAATCAGTTGGTGATTTATGATATAGGATCCTCTAATTAACGAAACCTCGATAGCATGCATCTACTATGAGGGGACATAAATGTATTGGAATCGTTGATTTCGCATAATATATTATATAATACTTATTAATATATGGAAATTGTTATTGAGTTAGCAACGATAAGATTTTAAACGTGTAATCCTCATTTAATACTCTTATAATCTGATGTAATATTGTGACACATTTGCCAATCAATTGTACATACAAATGTGTTGTATGTATGTATTTATATAACTGTGTCTCTTATTTTATCGAAAATAACGAAAAAATTTTTCATGTTCCGTTAATTAACGAAACCTTAATTGCAATTCATATATTCGGAATCTCTCATATTAGGTAGATAAATAGGAGAAAATATATGGGATAAAATTTGAAATTAGAGGATTAAAAATAGATTTTTTTCTTCAAATGGAAAATGTTTCAAGATTCTAACTATTTTCTTTCTTCCATCGCAAAGGATGAATTTTTTTTTTAATTTTCTGCTTTTTTTTCTTCTAATTTTCTCTTGTACACGAATTACAATTTCAAAATTATATTTAATCGAAGTTATACAGGATCATAAGTATAACAAATCTCATTTAGCAACGTAAAATTCGAAATGTTACGTTATATCAATAGTTTCGATGATTTCTGCGCAAAGTTGCTTTTATTAATTCGAATTATTTACACGAGCATCGAAATTAAAATGGATAATTTAAATTTTATCGTGCTTTCCGAAATTTGGCCAACGACAGACTGAAATTTTAGACTATCTCCCTCTCTTTTGTGCTTCTCTACCGAGGGTATTCTAAATTCATGACGCCAGGTCGAGAAAATTGCTTTTCTTTGCATTTTCATTTTTTCACCGTCGTTACGAAATCCTTCTTCCAAGATTTACATTTCTAATAAGCGAGAAAACCTTTGGTCAGATTCCCCCATCGAAATACAATGTTATGAAACGAATGATTGTAAAGTTATTGCAATGATTACTTATATCGAAAGAAAATAGACGCGATCGAATAAAAATTCTCACGAATATTAGAAATAAATTTCCACGAAATATTGTGAAGTTTAATATTAAAATTAAGGTTAAGAAAAAAATCAAAAGAGAATAAAATTTCAAAAGCATACACACGTCACACAAATTTCTTAGAAAAGAACTTTCATCTTACTCCTTGTCTAAACTTTAGTAGAAATTTTCAGCTTCAATCTTTGCTTCAAATAACCGCAAAAACTTTGACTTTACAAGTTCTGTGAAGCAACCATGGGAAAATCTCATTTAACAATTCATCCAGCAACCTTAAGATAGAAATTCTGCTTTACGACTTTTTCCAAGTTCTCTAGAGAAACTGCTAAATACGAGTTAAATCTCCAACATCGAGTCTTATTTTAATAAAACAAATAAGTTTTCAATACTCCAATTAAAATTGGATACGTTTTACTTCAAATGGCACAATAAATAATATAGTAAATAAATTTGTTCGAAAAATTAAAGATTTTTACAAACAATATTGATTTTAAAAACTTATATTCCTCGATAAATATAGGCAAAAAATAAAAGTAAACATTTTATTTGAATTTGCTAAAGTTCAAAGTAGATATATTTTCGATCCATCTCCAAAAATTCTCAAAAAGATCACAAGCTATCAAAAAATGATTTCAAATCATATTTGCTCGAAATATCAAAGAAATCACCTACTCACTTATCTATAAATACGAAACGTTAACTGTTTCTCTTGATACCTTTATCGATTATCTGTTTCATCCATAATCTCCCTTTCCCAAATGTCAAACGCAACCAATCGATTCCAGAATCCTTTATATCCTATCTTCAAAATCTTTAAAAACATCACAAATTTTCATAACAAATTCCAAATGTATCCTTTAAACACAATTTTCAATTTTTTTTAGAGATAAAACTGTTTTTGTCAATTATTTATTATAAAAACATTTTCTTTTGTTCATGCAAAGAAGATATAATACGTCAAAATTTAAAACCCATTTCATAAAATATATTTAACTCTTTTTTTTACGTCTTTAAATATTGAGTTTAAATGGGTTGACATAACGATTATTTTAACAGAGAAATCATTTGATTATTCGTCCACGAAGCGTCAACCCTTTCCCCTAATACCCTTATCGACTGTCCACTTCATCTATAATCTTCGTCCCCCCAAATCTCAAACGCAAACAATCGTATCGAATAGAGAATGGGTCCCTTGCACCCTTCGTGGCCATCCTAGCAGCGATTAAATTTGCTTCTCCTATCCGGTGGAACGGATCGAAACAGTGGTGAATTATTGAGCGGATCAAACCACGATTATATCGAATTCACGCGTAACTTTGTCGCATCCTGTCTCGCGGTTAATTAATCAATTTCAACCGGTAGTGAATAGATCTCGTTTTAATTAATATTCGTCAATTCAAAGGAAATCAAATCATGGAATCTTGACTTTTATTTTCCCCTTTTTCCTCTAACGGATTCTTTCCATTGTTAGAACTTAATTTTGCAATTATGCATTCTTTTTAAAACTTTTAATATTTAATTTAAATATCAAAATTCTTTTCAAATTTTCAATTCGATGAAAAGATTATATTGTGATTTATATGTATCTCATTTACAGAGAAATTTTTTTTATCTCAAAGAGATAATAGAAAATTATATTTTAAGGATCATAAAGAGATTAGGTTGAATACGAAACTAGATGATATAGATTTTTTGAAAAACGATTTTATCTCGAATCGAGTGTAGAATTGTGAAGTGAAGTAAAAATTATTGAGTAACCTCAGTTCTGTAATTTTTGTATTGTTGGTGAAGAATAAAATTGCGATATGATTTATCTTCGAGAAGGAACGTGGAGAGAAAATATTGGAAATTTTAAAGCTTTCGAATTAAAGTGGAAATTCAAGTGTATTTGAGTATTCCAATAATTGAAGTACTTGAAATATTTTAACATCTATCTTTTCTACATTACAGTATTTTAGTATCAACTTAAATTATTTTTTATTATTTATTTAAAAATAAGAATAAAAATTTTTTAAAATCTTAATATCTCGAAACAGTCTTAGTTAATCCGAGCGTAGAAAATGAACATAGAAAAGAAGATCTCTAAAATTTGAATCACGTTTTTTTCTCATTTGAATTTTATTTTCATTTCAATCTGTGTGATAATATAGAATTCTCTAATATAGAATTTCTTATTTGCAATAAAAATAATAAATAGTTTTTTCAAGTAATGAATTTTTAAAAAAATTATTGTGTTTAAAAAAATTATTAACTTAAAAATAAATTATCCTATCTTCAATATATCTTTATTATTATTAAATTTTTAATTTTAAAACTATCTCTTTATTTAAATTGTCAATAAGATTCCAAATCTATTATAATTTCAGCCAATTTCTTAATTTTTATATTTAAATATTCAAGCCATCGATTCGTTAATAAAAGTAAAAAAATATTTCTTATTGCTAATCTTTTTTTTTATTCTCATTTTCCCATATCGAAATGTTACAATCAGTTCTCCCTTTGTTATACTAGTCCCTTTTCAACAAGTATAAATACCAGAATACGACAGATCCTATTAAAGATCCGTAAAAATCCGTAATTAATCTGACAGAAAGAACAGAAACTTCCTCCGAGTTTCACTAAAGTATCATTATTCAATCCTTTTACGTTCGAAATTACATAATACATTGAAAATAATCTCTTTGTAATTCTATAAAATATGACATTTCTTGAAGAAAATTGAAAATTCTAAATTGGAAATTAATAATAAAATTTTTATATAATCTTACATGTAAAGTAAAAAGATATCAAAGGTTTTTAAAGATATATTATTTATATTCGTCCTATCTCATCCTACATTTGATATTTTGAAAATTTAATAGCTATCTTGACGTTAAATTTAATAATAGATTTTTCGAATAGTGAAGATATTATCATAACATTGATTTTTTTTATAAAATTACAATTTTTTAATAGCAATGAAAAATTTTTAAAGGATTATATTATAATCTGTCCTTTGTAAGAATTTATTTTTAATTTATCTCAATGAACTTAATCTAGGATAAAATTATGAAAGAGAATTCGAAATAATCTTTTCGAAAGAATTCTTTCATTCGTAATAATTATACATTGATTCTCAATTAATAGTATTTAAGAAATGTTATCTTAATTAAATTAAATATTAAATCAATACTTTTCTATTATTTGCAAAATTTTTAGCTAGAAAGTCTTTTAACAATTAATATTTAACAAAAATTTGTTCAATTAAATTTATTGAAATTGTAAAGTATGACATATCTTAATCGATAGAGGAGTTTTTTGAAGGATTATCTACAAAGATATCTATATTTCATTACATAAATGATATAAATGAAAAAAGTCATTCAAAACTTCGCATACGAGAAAAAAACGAACTCGTGAAATGCGATATCGACAACCTTCAAATCGTAGGTTCGTACACGGATAGATAAAATTGGAATTCGTGCTACACAGATTCCTGCTACTTGTTAGAGACATGATCAAATCGAAATTGAAGAGTAGATGATTGCAAAGATTTGATTTAAACTATTACAGATTAGGTGTAAGCTGATACAAGCCAATCTAAATTCATAGAATACGTTCCAAATAACTACTATCCTGAAGGTCGACGTAAACAATTATGCCCACGAAAGGCTCGATATCGACAATCCTGAATTGATGAAGTACCGTAGAAGTTTTTATAGATCAATAAATTCTTATACATACATATTTAAACGTTTGAAATTCAATGTCAGACTATCATGGATTTTGAATGTTTGATAGGTCTGTCATAAATTTTTAGGTTAGGTTTAAATTAGATTTGAATTAGATTATATTATCAAAGTATATTTTGAAATACATTCTTGATATTTGAGAATAGTTTAATTTTGAAAGCAGAACACTTTGAATTCTTAGAATATGGACCGTTAAAGGCATGTTAGAATATGATATTGATCATTCTGGATCTTAAAGAATTTAGTAAATTATACTATAGATCTATTGAAACACGTTAGCATCTTGAGAATTTTGAATTCGAATATACGATATATATATAGATTGATTGAAATGCAGTATATATATTTATAGATTCCACACAGTTAATTTCGAATCGATAAGATAAAATATTATCATTCGAAGGATAATATTATCGAATAATTTATCTTTTAGAACTTTCTGTATCTCAGTCCAAATCTCAAAGAACATCTAATCTTGACATGCAACTAGCCTTTACTTTTAATCTTATAATGAATTTATAAAATTTATTCGAATTTTGAAATAGATTGGATTATTTTTTTTTTACTTTCTTTTAACTTTCGATTTTGATTTTTAAATAAATAATTTTTCTACAACTAATATATTATTTGTATAATAAATTAAAAAAAATTAAAGATTAAAAAAAATTATCTGTAAAATTTGACAAAAATTTTAAAAATTTATGAAAAAATTAAATAATATATTTTAAGTAACTTTATTTAAACATTTTGACATTCTTTCATTTAAAATTTATTGTACAAATAAATATTGTTATTGTGAAAAAATAATATATATTCTGATGTATCACAAGCAATAAGATATTTAAATAAAGTTCTTTTATAAAGTAACATATTCAAAGATATCAATGATTTAAATATTAATATTTACGAATAACCATATTATATTTATGGTTTTGACAAAGCAATAATGATTAGATATAAAGCTAATAATCATGATTTATATTTCCTCATCTTCAAGTAAACATGTTAATGATTTTTATTTGAAAATCCTATCTGTACACTTTATAATGAATTTTTCAATGTCTGAAGAATGATTTTGCGTTCGCGAAACGATCTTATTTAATAAATTTGATGTCAAACGAATGATAAAATGTAATTATTGAATTTCTGTTATCGTATCTAAATTTCTATTTATTTGTGGTCATGCTATCACTTCCATTCGAGGATTCGCAGATAAATAAAAATAAATATTTAATGAAGTCAATATTAACGATATATTTAACATATGCAACGTTATTTTGAAAATATTGAATACTATATTCGCGAAACGAAGAATTTATACTTTAATGAAAAATCTTAACCTTTCCTAACCTAAAAATTAACCTAAAAATCTATATTCATTTTGATTAATATATATAATTCAATCGATAACGCTATACGTTCTTCTAATTAACTCTTAACTCACTATCTACTTCGTGAATAATAGTTGAAATTATCTTTATACATGTAACTTTCTTTATCAAGTTAAAACCAGGATTTTGTCTCGGTTAATTTAATCTTTATGTGATCGATATTGCATGGGCAAAGTAAAATTTTAATAGATATTATAATAATAAATGAAAATTATACATGAAAAGGATTGAATGTACTAAAAATAAAATTTTATTAATTTTGTCAAAATTTTATTAAAACTAAAATTTAATCTAAAATTTAAACACAAATTTTTCAAATATTTCAAAGATAAATTCTTTTTTGAAAATCATGTTTCAAATTTGAAATGAATTGATTAATATGTGTATCATAGACTTTCTGTGAGAATTGCTCATGATAGTCATATGTATCATCGTTTAAAATATGTTCTATTTTTGCGATATTTTTGTTCGATGTAATACACATGCAAATCGATATTTCACTTTCGTCTGACAATGAATATATTCGTAAAATATTGAGGTTTGAAGATTGAATTAGGTAATTTATTCGTGACAAGCCGATAGTTATTTTTATGCTGCGTAAATCGCACGATTCAATGATGAAAAGAAAAAAAGCTTTTTTATTGTACATTTATATATATAACAAGAAAAATATTATATCTTCTTTTTTTGCCGAGTAATCAGAATAAAAGTAGTATTGACGAATAAATTTAACTTCTTTGAAGTAAAAAAAAGCACATTTTTAAATTACCAATTATATTTTCAGCACAAAGAAAATTTTTTTACTAACGAATCAAGCATTTCGATATTCAAATATTTCGATTATTTCGAAAAATAAAATATTCTATTTAATATATTTAGTACGTACCTTTATGAATATTTTTTCTATTTCGAATCCATATTTTTTGCCACCATCCTTAACCTTCAAATCTGCTGAATCATCCTGATCTATCACATTATACTTATTCACATTATACTTATAGTTATCATATTATATTATCACTATACTTATTAAATATAACACAATATTTATTAATATATAACATATAAAATATGTTTTTAACGTTATATCACTTTTAATCTTTCACGAAATCTCACAAAATGATTTCCTGCCGTCAAACGTACTAAGACTGAACTTGAAACGCTACGTATTGTTGAATTTTAAATCTACCAATCAGATTTCTGTGTCAATTTCTAGAACTTTCAATAACCAATCCAATACATTTAACATTTTATGTATAATTTTATTAAAAATTTAGAAAAATAATATAGATAAATAAAAAATATTGTGTGATTAAAATCTTATTAAATGTGTAAAAAATATAATTGATATATAAATTAATTTTTATTTACTAACTTATTGTAAAAACTAAAAGACTAGTTTCAGGAAAAAATACAAATCTAATTGGTTAGTTCTAAAATAAGAACGCCTATTGGTTGAAATTTTCATATTACAAATAAGATTGTTACGTAATAAAGTGACAGTAAAATATTATCTGTGCTATTCTAAATATTAATTTTTCATTTTTATTGTGAAAATTGTGTTTTGAAAGTGCCTGGATCATTAAAATCACGAAGTGTATAATTCTAAAAATTAATCTTGTAAAAAATGAAGAAGAAAACAAATGAATATTAATTGAAATTTAAAAAAATTCATTAATAACCATCTAAATGATACAATTAAAATTCGTTCGTCCAATTAAATTATATATGTCATATAATTGAAAAATGACTTGAAAATTAATAAAACTGTATTTAAACGTTACACGATTTTACAAGTTTAATCTAATTACACGCAGTCGGAATAATCAAGGTAAGTGATATTTTAATTTTACAAAAAGTTTAAATAATATGATTATATCCTGATTTCTCTTATTTTTAACATATAAATACTTGTGAAAAACCATACTAAACATCGTTTAATTAGCAACAGTTTGTATGCTACAATTTATTTATTTAATAGCTTCAACGAGTATATTTCGCGTAATGATATTTCATTTCAACAAACATTTCACGTATATGTTTTAAACTTGTTGAAAATACAATTAACATCCATGAAAAATGATATATAATTGCAATAAAGAAAAAAATACATCTTATAATTTACGGTATAAAAATGTATGTGAATATTATTTTAGGTTAACTTTTCTAATCACCTGCTTATTCAAATAAATTAAATTGTAATTTGAAAATAACATTTATAACAATTATTTTTTTCTTGTATTTCAAAATATTTTTTCAAATATCATTTATTTCGTTTATTACATATATTTTAAACAAATATAATAGGCAAATATGAGGTAATTATTTTTCTCTAACCTATATATTCATTTTCAAAGAATTTAAGAGTTTAATCTAAGAATCTAAGAATTTAATTTAAGAATAAATCGAAAAAAAGAACTTATTCTTTTGATTTCCATTTGAAAATAATTCTCTTTCTAAAAATATTCACTAAATAAGGAAGAAAATATATGTGTATTTATCTACGAATCGTTCAATTTCGACTCGAGTCTCTCGATTATTATTTACTTCTCTCAATCGCTATTTTTCCTCGATCACGCGCATAATTTGTGATTATACGTTATGACAGAGTGAAGTAGTTGTCGAGTAATCGAATTTTTTTGCGAGGAATCAAATTAAAAGACTGTCCTTTTTCCGCGTCGTCCTTCACCACTACTTATTCAGATCCCGTTTCCTTTTTCTCGAGTCACCTTTTTCCTCGAATATCGCTTGTTTTCTTCGCTGGTAAATGCAATAGACGCGGCTTAAAGAAAAGATGAAAGAAAGGGAAGCTAGAAAGAAAAATCCATCGCTATTCTTGCGATTTGTTTTATCGTTATATAATCGACGTTCTTTCTTCCACTTTTTCGCTTCAGAATCGAATATTATGACATTTTTTTTCTTAACGAATCTCTCATGACATGGTAACAACGATCGATTTCCTTCTTTATCACCTCCTACGTTCTTTTGATATTTCGAATGACAAAATTCTACTATAAATTTTCTTTCAAAGAATTATATGCGTTGTAAATAAAGGAATATAAGTCATAGTGATGAATCCGTTAATTAGAGAGGAAAATACAAAATAGCTGAATCAATGCAGAAAATATTTATTGTTTCTTGTGATCATAATGAATCTTTTTATAATTTCAATGTGTAATTGTAGAATTGATTTGTTAATTATTCGCAATTTATATATTACGTGTTTTCTGCAAATTTGTGATTTTTCAATCTAATAATAAATTTCGTAACAGTTCTAGGATTAATGTTTAAATTCTTTTTAATTTGATATTTAAAATAGATTAAATTTGTATTCAATTTATTTTTACATTATAATAAACTAAATTTTTAATCATTTGACTTTAATTTTGGAATTAATATTTTAATAAAGATTTAAATTTAAAAAGATATTATACAGAATGAATAGGAAATTAGATTGGATTGCATTCATTTTTAAAAATATGAAAGAATTATTATTAATATGATTTTGATAATTTTATAATAAAAATATTTTTATTTCTTAAAATAAGATTAAAATTAAGATTTAAAAATTCTAAGATTATTAAATTCTATTGTTAGATAAGAAACATTAAAACGATATGCTACACGCAATAGAGAATGATATAGTACTAATTCTATATCAGTGAAATCTAGATTAATGACAGAGATTGTCGTTTATTACATCTACGGATGATATAATTAAATCGCATGTCTCCTTTTTTAACTCTACAATGATTCTTATAACTACTTGAATTGAAGGAAAATAGGAAAGATCGGAATAATGAGTGATTTTAATTAAAAATATGATTGTATTAAGCAAAGAAAGTTTTTCTCTCGTAAAACATCTCCGAATATTTCGTTCAATAATTTATATAATTTATAAAATAATTTTTAAAAATTATTTTATTTTTCATTTAATTTTTCATAAATCGAAGTTTGAGAATTATTAAATTAATTGCACGATTACTTATCTATTAATATTTAATCAATACGATAATAATTATGTTTCGAACCATATTATTCATTATTCACCAAATTTTTTATTTATTCTACTGATTCATTTAACCAATAATAATTATATTTTGTAAATAATTATGTGGAAGATATTTTAAAATCAAAAACTTATATTATTTTAAATATATATACGCATATATAATAAAAAAAAACATTCTTTGCAATTAATTTAATTTTATTCTCATAAATTCATCGAATAAAAATCCAAATAAAAATCTTCGATGAAAATATAATAATATATTTCTCATTACGATAAACTTTATCTTCCTTTTTCGCTATTCATCGTTCAAACATCAAAGAAAATAAAAAAAAAAAAGAAAAAAAAAAGAAAAAAATGAAAGAAAAGGATGAAAGGGAGAAAAATCTATGCGAGAGAAACGAAGATCGTTACGGTCCATTAACGCCGGCAAGAAGTTCAGTGATTCATCGCAAATGGGATTTTAGCTGGCATTTTCAGCGTAAATATCGCGTCAGAGGGAGTTTGGCTCGTGATCAATTATTCACAATCGTGCGCTAGATCGGATCGCGAATAGATCGTCCTCGAGGATCGACGAGTATTTTAATTACCCCAATTGCGTTAAACGGCGACGATCCTCCCGTCGATTCATCGACGGTTACGTGACTTTTCGCGATTCGAATGGTCGGCCGAATTTATAATTAGCATCGAACATTCTCAGGCACGTCTGGTTTCATTTACGGCCCGGCCTGAATGTACTCCAGATGAGCTGTTATGCTCACTCGCTACACAAACACCAATTCCGTTCGGGTAAACAACGAGAAACGTGATCATTTTTACTCAAGTATCGTGACACGAATTTCGGGCAATCCACGTGCTGCTACATCGCGGATATTACATTTCTGTGATTCTCGAAATTATGGCGCGAATTATGCGATTCAGGATCATTTCGAAAGGAAAGATCGTAAAATATGGGAAAAAATGGATTGTTGATGGATTCGTTTTATATCTCTTGGAATATATATATATATATATAATATATTTTTTATGATCTTATGTAGTTTGTATTTTGCTCGAAGATTTATCGATCCTAGTAAAGAGGGATGAATTTTCCAAGTGGATTTGACTTTGATCTTCTTATCCTTGCTTTAGTGGATTATTGATGGATTCATTGTGTAATGTTTGGAATTTTTTTTAAGATGTTACGTACACAATGATTTGCTTAAGAGAAGCAAGAGGAATTTAAAGTGGATCGTTATTATGATTATAGCAGATAATCTTTTAAAATCTTATTCTTGGAAACATAATTGATAATATCAAAAAAAGAATGATTTTAATCTTTGAGAATTATTTATCTTTGAAAATCAAATGCTCGATGAAAAAAAAAAGAAAAGAAAGATATTTCATATATCATGAGAATAGGATCGATAGTCAAGAAATATATTATCTTCAGCTTCAATGTTTCGGATAAGATAAAGGATTTGCGCGAATTATTCCGAATTATCAAATAATCATGACTATAATAGCGTTATTGATTTGTAATCAATTCTATCTGGAGAAAGTTTACGCAAACAATTCCATTTTCTTTCGCTTTATTTTCTAATCTGTTTTTCTAATTTGACTGTCCATTGGTTTTTCGAATAATTCTTCGTTATGGATTTAGTCATTGCACTCGATACTCGTTTCTTGCATCTCTATCTTTACAGGATCTATATTCAGGATATTCTCGAAAAGATAAATGAGAAGATAAATTACGATAATGGATTTTTAAGAAGCGAGAAATATGATTTGAAACCGTATAAAAAGAAATTTAATATCGAAATGACTTTCGAGAACAATTTTTTATGACGTCTTTTGCATTTAATTTGAAGTCTTTTTTTTTTATTTTTTTGAACAATCGTGTCGAGAATTTTGCATCATTTATATGTTCTGATAATTACTTCACATTTGTTCATTATTTGTAAAATTAAATTATAACAAATGGAGATTGATGATACGATATATTGGAACAATCATCCAGATGATAAAATAAAAAAAATCGCCCGTTTTCATTCTTTTTATATCCCGAGTAACGAAATGTCTATCCTTGAATGAAGCCACAAAAATCTGTCTAAAACATGTGAAATATACCATCTAACCTGCTTATGACACTTTTCAGAAGTGTCGTATCAGACTTCTTGAAATATTTCTATCTGGATCTGAAGTGAAACATGAAGTAATCCAAGAATGAAATATAGCATAAAATTTCTCTGTTAAGAAATTTCATCGAAATTTTCTTTTTTAATAAAATAATTTCATAAATACATTTAATGCTATGATATAGATTTAATAATTCTTTGATAAATATTACATACGTATAATATTTCATTATAATTCACTCTACATAAATTTTATTTTTTAATTGATATTTCAATTTATTTGTGAATCAATCTTAAAATAATGTAACAAATTAAGGTAATATTTGTAGGTCGATGTTTATTTCGATAACTCGGGTGCTTTCCATGATAATTATTTATCATAGAAAAAAAAAGTTTCTCTTAGACGCCTCCTACTCTTTGATGCTTTATACACACGCATAATTTGCATAGGCCGAGTTTATTTTGTATCCAGCTAGTATTTAGCGCACTAGCGAAGATGTGAACAGTTTCGATGTTTTAATTGAACGGTGAAAGCAAATTTCGTTTCGCGGTAAATATTTGCACATCGAAGACTATATTTTTATCAGAATAATATTAAGCGAAAATGTTATAGTGTTTATTTAAACTTTATCGTTTATTCAGGGGTGAAGATTCTTCAAACGTTATTTTTAGCAGAGATAACTTTTTTTCCCCTACACTTTCGTTCGAGATAAAACTCGTATTTTCTTCAAGTCCAAGGGGTTGAACTCTTGTGTTGCAAAAATAAAATTACTAATTATAAAATTTATCCCTTTTTATGAATATGTATCTAATTAAATAAGAAAAATTATACTTTAAAAAAATACTTTTCCTTCATAAATCCATTTATGTTTAAATTAATTTTCCGTCATGTAATGAAATAAATAACAATAAGCAGTATATTCAAAAATTTTTTTTGTATTTTTCTCGAATAATAATAAGATAGTAACATTATTTGAAAAAGAACAATAACATTCTACGAGCGTGATGTAGATAATAAAATTCATTTTGAGAATCAAAAATGACCACAATGGAAATTACACAACAATGATTTAAATCAGAAATATCACTTAAGTATAGACCAGAAATAGAATCTAGGTTTATAGTAGAGCAATACTCACTTTAAAGATAGAGCACGACTGTCACCCTTATCGTGACTTCAATGGCTTCTTTTTCCTTTCATCCATTCTGATCTAGTGAAAGACGTGTCACGTCGTGGAAATTTTAAATATCAAAAATTAAGGTTTATTCATCAATAATTCTATGTTATTTTTTTTATTAAATATTTATAACGATCGAATTAGCGATAAAAAGTTTTAATGAACGTGCGATCGTAGATGATATTACGTGGAAGTTCCATGCAAAAGTTTTCAATTTAGCGAGAGGAGGAAGGAATGCATAATTATCGATGATTATCCGATGGTATTGATTATAAGGTGATTGTTAAGTAATTAATTACGATGAAACACGAAAATAAAGTTGTAAAGATTTCAATACGAGATAATTAAGAAAATTTTCTATTTTTAATCGCATTTTCTGTTCTCATTTTTTAATTTTTAATTTAATCAATTCTCTAATAAATAATTTGGACTCTTGAAATTTAAATCAATGGTAAATACAACAAATAATAATGATTCATTCCGATTTCAAAATCTCTTGATGAGAGAAGATAAAATATTTTAGATAACTGATTATTCGATATGATATTTAAATACAATGTTTCTTCAAAATAATTACGAACAAAATAATAATTATCAAACCATGTTAAGAAATTAATCACAGATACAATTTTGATATAAATTATTTGATCAAAATTTTATCGTTCATCGTATTTCAGATCGAAAACGAAGAAATTTATCTTCTCACATCCACTCAAAAAATATATACAACACCCTACGTAGATGAGAAACATTTTACACAAAAAATCCTCGCACAAAAAAATCTTCGCTCGTTACGGATGGCGCGATTCTCAAGGCGAAATATCATCCCCCTTGAACAAAGTTCAAAGCGTGCCACCGCTGCAAATTAATGAACATGAAAATTTCACGTCTTTGTACATCCAATTCGGTGTCGTTTCTTCTCGAGAGGCGTTCAAAAGCGCGTGACTCGTTCGTAGGGCGAATACCTCGGCCAACTCTAATTAGCCTTGCTTTCCTCCCTCTCCTTCTTTCCATGGAGTTCACAGGATTAATTAATCGCGCGTCGATCGTATGAGTCACCGGTTCATTCTCGATACGTAACGGATCAAGAGAACGAGAATTCACCTCGAGCCTCCCGTCATGAATCGAGTCAAAGGCCACCACGTAATTACTGTGATAATAAACGGAGGAGATTATGAGCTAGCATAACGCCTCCGCTTTTCATTCATTCGAATATCTTTCATTTAACCCGGGTTCAACAACCAGACGGGTTGACGCCGAGGATTAAACATCCTCCCTCTTTACTCAGGAATACGATTCTCCTCTCTTTTTTAACAAATTTCTTCACGCGTAACGAATGATAAGGACTGGAAGGAATGGAAAAGTAATTTTATCGTGGAAATCCTTTTTGATCTAATCAATAACGCAGTGTACAGTCGATTGTAAAAATAAAAAATCTTGTTCTAATAATTCTAATAGAAGTTTGCGTACGAAGTGTAGGCAATAATGGATTTTTCTTTTTTAAGTTAAGTATTTATTCGCAAAGTTTGGCTAAATAGATTCTTTCTTTTTTCAAGTTTTTGATAATTTATCGGTTAAATATATACCTTCGTGATTGATTATATACGTAGTTGATAAATTTTAAATACACCCACAAAATAATATTGCAGTTTATTCTTCCATTGTTTCGTTTTGATTCGAACTTTTGTCTCAAAGTTTCATTCAGTCTTCGATAAAGCGACTCCTATTTTCCTCGTGGAAATTATATCTCTTT
The DNA here is from genome assembly GCF_029169275.1 of Apis cerana. Classification (NCBI taxonomy): domain Eukaryota; kingdom Metazoa; phylum Arthropoda; class Insecta; order Hymenoptera; family Apidae; genus Apis; species Apis cerana. The sequence goes on from NC_083856.1 coordinate 5,095,020, forward strand.
CGCTTTAATATCTCTCGTGGAGTGACTATAATTAGACAGAATAAAGAAAAGACGAAGGTACCGGTGTTATGAATTACACGTCTCGCTCGCTATACGTATAATGCACAGAAATTGATATTTTACAAGAGACTCTGTGACGGGTGTCATTTATGAGACCGATGTACGATCGTCTCGTATTTTCTCGATATGTTTCGTGTTTCACGTGAAATCAAGAGAAATATAAAATTCTATTTTCGAGAAAGGAATTTCCCAAAATCGAAGTTATTTTCGTTCGCGGCCTCAGAAGTAAGAAGTTAATAAAATTTTCAAATTTGCTCGGCTAAAATATTGGATCTTCGCGTGAAATTTAATGCATCCCTATGAAATTAGGATCCATTATCCCTGATAATCGATAAAAACGAATTAACACATTAGCACTCTTCATGGTCAATATTTTATTAAATATTAGTAATTTATGTCCAACGAATAATTTTGCTTTAATCCTATATAATTCGTTCACTTAAATATATTCGCATTTTTATCGAAAGATAATATATTAATCGATCAATTTCAACAATTTTTTAATTTTATTAATCTTCAAAAAAATTCTTAATCCTTTTAAACATAGATAATAAATCTCACCCTACACTAAGTGAATCCAGTTCAAGAATCAAATCAATAATCAAACTTTGTTACAACTTACACGTGCAACGAATAATGCTACAAATAAATTTATTTAAAAAAAGAACCTCATTCGTAAAATAAGTTTTAAGAAATTTCTAATTTTTCCGAGATTAAAATGATTTATCTGTAAAAGTGTCGAGGAACGGATCAAAAAACCCCGTATTTTATCTTACCATCATTCACCGTGGTTAAATTTCCTTGACCCCGTGGTTCGATAACCCAGTAGGTAGACGACCGGGGTTAAATTCCGTTTAGCTTGCGATCGAGAATACGATGCTCCCCAGGCGGTTACATTCTCATAAGCTTCATTAATGCGAGAGTATATAGGGGGTGGATCGTGTTCCTGCGGAAGACTCGCGACGAGGATTAGAAACCTGCGCCCCTGCCACGCCACCGATTACGCCACCCTCTCTCGATCCCTCGGGTAGCGGCTCGTTGGAAAAGAAGTTGGAAAAGAAAAGTTTCTTCGCTAGAACAAAGTGCAAACCCTTTGATCGCGTTTCTTCGCGAAATTATCGTGGCGATCGAACGATCAAATTAAAGGAAAATTACGGCCAACTCTCTCTGAATTTATGCAACGTAGAGAGGATAGATCTGATGTTTCAACTATGTAATTCCCGGCCTTGATTTCCCTGCAATATTGCAGCCAACTTCGAAGATATTTTCTTCCATATATGTGCACATCTTGCGTGTAATTCACTCTTGATATTTCGAATTAATAGGACAGCTCGTTCGAGAATATTCTTCCTTAGATTCTCGAGGATTTTGGAAAAAAATTTTGTTGGATATAAAAATTAATTTGCATATTGGATTCGCAAGGTGTGAAATGTCAAGGGTGAATTTTGAGAGAAATTTGGAATGTGGAAATTATATTTGGATATTTAACCGGGGGATTGGTTAACTCTTTTCGTGGTTAGGAATTAGTAAGTAGATGGAATTTTATATTTGGAAGGGGAAGATTATGTTAAGAGATAGAGATACATTTCTTTGACCTTAGGATAGCTTATGAGTTTGTGAAAATACTCTCGAAACTTTCGTTCCTTCTGACTTGGAAACCATTAGGAATGAAAGAAAAAACTTTGTAGACAGTTTTTTGTTCGGCAGTACATCTAATACTGTTCGAATGAATCATCCGAGTCATTTATCAAGACAAATTACTCTTCGATCATTTATACAAAATAATTCCAATTCTGATTCTTAGTTTATAGTTATTTATACTTATATTTGTTTAAAAATTGAAAAAAATATCGAATAATCAAAATGAAATAAAAAAGATATTTATTTAATAATTTTAATAAAATAAATGTAATTAAATTTCTACATCAAACACTTTCACTGCATAGCAAAAACACGTATATGATGTAACATGATCTATAAATTATAGGAATTCATATATTTTCTAGTTCATTTACATTTAGAAATTTTTCGAAATTGATTCATTCGGAATATTCTCTACATAAATTAATAAACCAATATAATACTGTTTCTCATGAACACCCGAAAAAAAGAGTGTACACCCGAACAATATTGCTTGCTCCTTATATATTGTTATAAATCTCCACTAAAACCAGATTAAACCGTCTTAAATAATTACGAAGGAGAAGGTTGAAAGGAACCACGAAGAATTAAAGGAGCGACGCAAAGGGTTTCATGGTCGTCGATTAAACGATAAAATCAGTGTCTTCCCTCTGTGTCTTGTCTCGATGGCTGCCAGCTTGGCTTATCTGAACCGTTCAAAAGCCTCTCTTTGGCCGCCCCTTTTTCGAGGCGCTCGAGCATTCGTGTATCCGCGAGTCTTCTTACATTCGAGGGTTGTTTACTCTGCCGCGAAGACTAGCAGCCAAAGCTATCGATTGTCGATCGTTAAATACGACACACCGGGTTTGATAAGCTGACAAGTCTCTTCGTCAAAGGCGGTTGAACGAAATTCGTTTAGGGTTGCCCAGGCCGAGGAGGGTATATTATGATGTTATTGAAAGAAAATGCGATGCACGAGATGGTATATGTGTAACGTGTTGAAAGAGGTTAGATGAATTCTCTCGTAGTGGTCGAGATAGAATAATAATTATTATTTTTGTAATATTAATCGTAATAAATTCATTGATTCCTTTGATATCGATGTTGTAATTTAGAACGAATTTATAACACGTCGAAGAGAATATTTGCAAATGCAAATTATTCAATGAATTATCATGTAGAATGATACAAAGTATATATTTCTTTTATTATATGTAGCTATTATGTAAATTTGTGCTGCAATAATCTCTATTGCGTAAAGATTTTACACCAATAAATACGTATTAACACGATGCTGAAATAACCAAAAATGTGTGATCATATTTTATTATTTTAAGCTTTAATTATTACCAGCCATAATTTAGATTAATCTTGTTAAATTTTCGTTATAAATAATCTCATTCATCATTTTCTCTCTACAAATTTCTAATTGTAACAGCTAATTCAGTTTTCACGTTTATTTCTATTTTAAACCAACTTTCTCAGATGATTTATGACATTCATCTACCTTCTACATAAATCTAATGAATCTTAAAAGAAAAAATTTAACCAATTACGTAATATCCATCGCAACTTTATTATAATTCACTCGAAATAAATTCAAGAAGATAGAAGAAAAATACGAGATGATGCATCAAAGGGAAATATTTTTAGAATATTCTCAATCATTTTTAGCTACTTGAATAAAAAAAAAATAAAAATTCATTCTCTCACAAATCAACTCGCTTCCTTCTTCGGTCCTTATCACAAAAATAATAAAATTTCTTTAATGTCAAAACTTAGATTAAAAAATTATTTATCTTCTCGAACACGTAGAACTCGTTTCAACCATCCTTAAAAGTTCAACCTCTTAAAATTCCCTCCGATTTGGATCTCCTCGAATGCAGGGCGCAATATTAGATTGGTGTTTAAAAGTTGCTGTTTCCGGGAACACCTCGACAACCTTGGCTCGCGTATCACGTACAACTGTGACCTAATTTACAAACTTTTTATGGCAACATCCGTTTCATACGCTGGATAACTATCCTTCTTTCTTTCTTCGCCTTTTTTTTCGTTGTCATCTACTTGTAGAAGAAGCAGGCTAAATATTTTTCTTATCGATAGAATTGAAAACAAGCTTTGGCCCGCCTCGAAATCGTCCCACATCCTCATAACGTAGCCTAACTTTCGGATCGGAAATTGTACCAAGTTAAGGACGCAAAGCGAACCGACGTGAACTTTCCGTCGTTTTACTCGAGTTACTCCTAGTGTCTCAGCTTTCCATCAACCAACTTCCGCCGAATTCTCACCCTTGTTCCTCCCACAATGGTTCCTTTCACCGATTCCATGACGATGATTCACGATTGTCCTTTCGAACAGTTACTTTAAAATCGCTGAGAAATTCAAATTTCTTTTCCACTCTGTGCAAATGTGGAAGACGTTTGAGGTGAATTCAGAGAATTGATATTAAAATTTATTAATAGGAAGAAAAATTTGAACAATGATATAATTATTTTAATAAAATAGTAAAGGGAATATCTGATATTCGAATAACATGAAATATGATTAATTGTTGTTTATATTTTTGATACGAAACAGATTATTATATAATTATTATTTTTCAAATTAATATTTAACTCGAGATTTGCATTCGATTATTTAATCCATAGAATTTGTACAATGCAAATTTTGAACGTAGATACGAATAAAATTGTACGAATAAAATTTCCATTTTATTTCTCTCGAAATCTTCAGAGGTTTTTTGTTGTTCATATATTCTCTCCGATTCTTATTTATTCGTGAGACATAAAATCGTGCGCAGGTAAAACTAAATCGTCTCTGGAAATTTTCATGCTCTAAATGTTAAGTCCAGGACAGATAAGAATCGAACGATGGTTGCAACCATTCGTCTTATAGATTTCTCGAAAGTCGATCGTGGATAAAGAAGGTTAACGTGTCCCTGTTGTAGGAAAAACACGAGGGAAAGGGTCGAGTTTGTACACGGTTTGTGTGTACATTGAAACTCTCTATACGAGGTTTCCACGATTTCCACGATTGAAAATCCTCCGCCACTACGGAAACGATTTTCCTCTGTTTCCTTACAGTCCAATTTGTAAGACGTACAATTTACCAGGATTTTACTCATCCTTTTAACTTTCTTAATATCCCTCCTGTCAGATTTCTCTTTACAAACACGAGAACATTAAAAGAAAACACAAAAGATTTCCATTTACGTTTTAATTTATTCCCCATCCCTTTAATATCTCGTAATAATATTACTAAATAATTCTTCATTCGAGAAATATCGTATAAAAATTTTCATCTTTCCATTACGATTCTCAAAATTCACCACCATTCAATGAAATTAATTAGAATAGACAATTTAATTACAAACTTTTTCTTTTCCATGTATAAATATCAGTATATATCACCAAAATAAGAGGAAATCGAGAAAAGAGGGAAGAAAAGAATTCTTCCAGCGTTATCACGACAACCACGAGTCGAGTTTCGTTGCACAACGAGCAAAAGTAGTTATCCGCGCTACTATAACGTCTCGTAGTTCCACGACTGATAAGGCGGATACTAGCCGTTCAGGACGGGCCAACCCTATTACTTCCTTCCGAGAAGTCGGTCATTGAATGCAGTTTTCCCTATTCAAAGCCTCCCGTGGGCGGTACAATATCTTATCGAATGAAGCGTGTGCTGCACGCCCGGAACAATTGCAACTGCACGTGCAATTTCTCTCGTCCTCTCCTCTCTCTCCGCTCGTGGACTCTTCACGGCACGTGTCCGTCCTCCTCGCAACACGCAAGCTTGGACGACACGCGTGGAATTGCTCCAACAACTTGGAGGAGGAAAATTGACATCACCCTCACGATCCCTTTGGCCATCGTCCTCCATCGTAAATTACATTCATTGAAACGAATGTTTGGTCGAGTGATGGGTCGAGTGTTGCTTAGTGACGTAACGAACACGTGGAAAAGTGCTTTCTTTTTTCTTTTTTTTTTTTTTAGGAGAATCTTAACGAGGAGCTGATGGTCATTTCTTTGTGTACTATCTCTTTTATGGGTTGTATTTAATTTGTAAAGCATGTGGAGACTTATATGCTTTTTTTTTTTAGAAAAACATGGGAAAATTGAATAACACGGGATATTTTTTCTTTCAAAAAGATACTGGAAGAATCTTTTTATATATATTTTGATCTTTCGAAAATTAATTTTATTATATAATTTTAATATTTTATAAATTATAATTTTGCACGATGTAATTTTACGCGAGTGTAAAAGAAAATATAAAACAATTAGTGCAATTTTCATGGTATTTCAATCGAATTCGATAAAATATTTTATTTATGGCAAATGAATTTTTGCTGAGAAAATTGTTGGGCTCAATTCCAGTTTTCGTTTATTAATGAACTTGTTCAACTTTATCGTGTGGAATTCATCGTTCTTATACTGGAACATGTTTCGAACACGTTTTCACTTGGTTGGAGTAAAGTAAATATTATCAATACCGTTGAAGAATAGAACTCAACTCTATATCGGTACATTTTAACGGGTGAAAAATGATACGAATGAAATGTAGATGTAATTTAATAATGCACGTGAAACATTAATAGAATAATAATTCACGCTAGGTATAATAAAGCGATATATATATTTCATAAAATGCAATAGTGCATTAATTTAATTTTATTTGAACATTTCCAGTAGATAAAATTTGTCATTCGTACATTAATGAAGAGATAGGTAATAAAAAGATAAATTCCAATCATAAATAAAAATAAAACATTAATAAATAGAAACGTCAATTGTTTGAACGGTTGAAAATATAAGACTTCTCTAAAATTAATCAAATATATTTGTCTCGTTCTTCAAAAATACAATGGCCACCATTATAAAAAAAATATCTCGCGTATCTCTATATAAAAATTTCTAAACCTGCGAAATAACGTATATCGAACAAGTTATACACGGTATTTTTTTAAAAATGCCCTTTGTTGTAAAGATAAGTGGCAGATGGCGCGACACAAGACAGAGGCGGATAAAATTCAATGTTACGAGCCGGGGGCGGCGGCAGGCGCCGACATGCATGCACATAATCGCAAGAGCCAACCTTCGGTCTAGATTAACGATTCGCTGTGCACATTTCCACACACAGAGAAATTTCAAGCCAAGTTTCTTCCCGAGATGCTTAATCCCCGACAAATTCGACTGATTCATTCCGAATCGCTTTTACTCGATTCCATCGGATCAGATTTCGACGATTTAACATTCGAAGAACAGTCTAAGTTCCATCAACAGTGATTAAGATCTGATAAATTTGAATTCTGAGCTGCTTTCTCTCCTTGCAACTCGAGAGAGAGCCTTAGTTTTGTCCCGCCCCGGGAAACTTTAAACGATAATGCATTGCGCTAAGTACTTTGTGAAAGATTAAATTCGTCATGGATTAAAGTTGATACTTAAAAGCTTTTGAAGAAGAACGAAATCAAAGGTGTAATTCATTTTTCTGTTTTCATTCATTTAATTTTAATTTTAATTCTGTTGCTTTATGATGTCTTTTTCCTTTCTTTCGTTCTTTCTCTTTTTGGAGGTAATTATAACCATTGCATATCTGGTATATTTTTCTTTGTATCCTTGATGATGCAATATTGAAAATTACACACATGATTCGATAATATGAAAGGCACGATATGACAATATAATAATCTGCATAATAACCACCAATTCGTAGAATTGAAATTCTAATAGAGTTCGAGTTAAACTTCGTTACGAATTCAACTTCCTTTTATCGAACCAAAATTACAAGTAATCCGTGCTTCGAACGTGAGTCGATGTTACAAAGCGGTTTAAAATTAACGCGGAATATAAGCGTAAAGGGAATTTTAAACTCAAAAATAATATCGTTAATGACTCTCTTTAAGAAACAATTATAAGAATGCAAATATTATTAAAAGATCAGAGTACTAGAATAAGATTATATCTTTTTAGAGATTAAAGAGTAAAGAAAATTGAAAGAAATATTGCAAAAATTTTTAATTAGAGTAAAATACGAAATCTACGAAATAAATCTACCAAGTATTCTCGACCCCAAACTTATCGTACAATAAAACTCGTATAAATAATAACTGACGAACGTACACAAAGAAAAAGACGAATCGCCGTGGTGACGTAATTTCGAAAGGGGATTAGAGGGACCTAAAGCGAAGGGGGAGGATTTCATTGAATATTTTAACCGCCCTCCTCAGAATCGTTTAATTAGTAAACACGATAGAGGGGAAGAGAAAAAGAAGGGAATGGTAGGATATGGGATCGATATCGAAATGAATCGAATACGTCGGATACTTCATCGGTTGAAATTATCCAAAGGGAAGGGGGAGAGAGAGAGAGAGAAATCGGAAAAGAAAAAAAATTTAATACGAGCAATAAACAAAGTATATATTTTAAAACGAGAGATTCTCGTGGAATATCCTTTAAGATTGGATCTTTCTGGATTCGATACCAAGTCCAATATGCATTTGTCAGGCAGACGCCGATAAAATTGCATAGAAGTCACCAATTTACAGAGGGAATGTCGATGGGATTATTGGATTCTATTTCGTCGAATGTTATACGTTACCATGGGAAACGTGGTTTCCACACGGTGAAATTTCTTTCTATCTCGCGAAAGAATTCGTCGTTCTGTATGAAGGGAACTTAAAAAAATATATATATATATATATTATAGAGAAGAGAAAGGGGAATGAAAAGGAACGGCGAGAGAAAATCGAGTGGAAAATGAGAATTCGCGAACGTTGAGGTGCAACGTTGGACGTTCGACGTTTCCGTTGGATCATCGAGAAACTTGGAGTCGAGTTTAAAAGGAGATGAGAATATTTTCTGTGTCTCTGATCACCCAATTACCAACAAGACTGCTTCGACCTCGGAAAGTTTCCAACTTCGTGCATTCGTGTTCTATTTAATTAATCCGTGCGTATCCTCGTCTCGGATTAGATAATAACAGTCGAGTGGCGGAAGATGGAAAGTTCGATGGAGAGTTTCATCAAAGTGTTTCAACCGAGTTCGTCCTTCTTCACTCTTCCTCATTTCACATTGTCGTCTTCTTCTTTTTTTTTTTTGCATCAAGTTTGCAAGCAAGCACGCGAAAGTTATAAACGATCGAATTTTCTTCAATTGATTTGAATAACAATTAGACGAATTGATTGGAATTCTTCTCTCGGAGTTTCTTCCGGTAATTGGCTCGATCGATATAGTTTCTTTCTTCTCTGTCAACCGTATCGGTAATTAGATGAGCGTGTATCGATAAGGCAACTTCCGCTGATTTCATTATCCGTGTCGTTACACAAACGTATCGCGATTATAGCAAACTAACCACGCTTGGTTAACTCCCGCGTAATTGCGCGAAACGCTCCGATGTAATTGAACATCGCAACATAATTGATAATGTTGGATCGTCGCGTTGAATTTAAGATACCGTAATAGTATGCACTGCGTACAAAGATTTATGGAATTTTGAATTTGCCCGAATGTAACATTAATGAATGTTAATGCACGCGACGATATTAGCCGAATAATGTATTGCAACACGTATTGTACATTTTGAAACGGTCGAAATTATCTTTGTAAATATATATATATATATATTTCTTGTATATATATCGCAGAAAAAATTCATCGTTCCACGCATCGATTTATTCAAAATTCGTATAATAATAATAATAAATATCTGTAATAAAGAGAAATTAAAAAGAAGAAACATCGCGTAAATTTATCACTACGATAGATATATATTTCTGATTTCGTGTCGTAAAAAATTGTACCAAACAATTCGAGAAGAAGCTTACATTTTGTTACCTTCGCTTCCAACACTATCTATTTAATCTATCCAATAATCACTTTCGATTACCTTCTTCCTGTCTCCTACCATACCCCTCCTCGTTAAATCGAGTATCCCATTCAAATTTCTCGCGAAATCGACGACAACAATCTATCCGAAACGCTCATTTCTGAGAAAACTTTTTACCGGATTTGCGCCTTATCAGTGGCGCGAAAGAAAAAGCAAAACAAACAAAAAGCGAAGTCAACGTATCGAAATGAATTATTCCTCTCAAGACTCACCGTCTCTCGCCCGAGGGACGCAAGAAGGACGTTCACGGTTCGTTCCAAAGTTCAAGAAACGTGCACGCTTCCCTTTGTCGACGCCACCGGGAAGTGAAACCTCCTCTTCCCCGTCTTCACTTCACAACCCTTTCTCTTACCCTTTCACCCTTTCGCAACCGATCCTGCTTACCTCCCGAAAAAGTATTCACACACGCGCACAGGGCCGAGCCAGCTTATTTCCGGTTTCGAGAAACGCGAAACGCGTACGATGAGGTGCGTCGCGACGCCGCGTGCCGACTGAAGCCGTCGTTTTCCCTTCTGGATCCACGGTATCACGGGGCGGAGGGGGTCGGGTGCGTCTGTCGGTCCCCACCCCGTCGTCCTTCCCCTACCCCTGTTCCAGCAGTCTACCCCTACTGGCGCGAACTCGAAGCCACGTGGTGCGCAATCGTCGACCGGTCGACGCTCGCACCACTTTCCAAGGGTGCGAATACATTTGGAATTGTTGTCGAGGATATTTTTTTGCGGATGCCTTGAGAGTTGTTGTTCTTTTTTCCTTTTTCTTTTTCGAGTGACTTTCTCTATTAACCAGAGGGGGAGAGATGGAAGGAGAAATAATTCACGAGGACGAGAGTTTTATTCTTAGGCGAATTCGTATTCCGAAGGCAAATGAAAGATTCTGAGTATTCTTTCGAGAATATTTTTCAAATTTAAAAGGAACTTTCGTGCACTTTCGTGTTTTCGAAAGAGAACAGAGTGTTCCGTTTCGAGAGAAAGTTTCGTAAGTTTCGAAAGTTGTTGGAAGTTATTTTTTTTCGCTAGTTCGTCGAAAGTGAAAGTTATTATCGAATAGTTGATCTCATCTTGTTTTAGTTGTAGTATGAATTTTTTTTAGAGTTTTAACCTCAAATATATTTGCACCCTGAAGATTTTAATCTTGAGAATTGGTATGGTAAAGACATTGGTTTGAGGAAATATTTTTGTTGATGAATGAAATGTTAACGCGAATGTCAAAGAATAACTTTCGCGTTAAATACAGTGAGAAATAATTCTCTCAAGTGGATGGTGTAATTCAAGAATACGAATTATTATAACGTAATTTAATATTTTGATTAAAGATTCAAATAATTTAAATTTTTCATATATGAGTCATTGAGAGTGATTTTTATTTTCAACGCAATAGCGAATAATTCTCAATTCCACTAGCGAATAATTCTCAAATATTTTATTCTCGGTTTTATTTTTTTTCCTCTTTGTCTCCAAACTGTTTACGCAGAGAATTTTGATTTTGATCGGGTTTGTTGTTGTCAGTTGTTAGTGGTTGAGAGATTGGGGATCCAGGATGAGTGATGAAAATGAATGGAGCATGGAGTGAGTTGTTAGGTGTGAATACTGGAATGTATAGCATTTGTGGTGGACGTAGGTGTACAAGGGGGAGAATTGTTCGGGATGAATAGAGAGATCAGGGTGAAAATTTAATGGGATGGGCTTGGATTATTTCCAGACAGATAGTTTGGTAAAGAGTGAAAGTGATTTTTATGTTGGTGTGATGAATTGTTTGTTTGACATTTTTTATTCGAAATGAAAATGATGCTACTAATAAAAGGACAAAATAATTTCATAAGAAGTATAATATTTAAAAGAAAAATCAAGAGATAGATAGAAATTAGAATATTTAGATATCAAAAGATTGGAGATGGAAATACAAAAAATACTTTTATGCTTCTATAATCAAATTTAAATGTTAAATATATAATTGTTTATTTTGTATATATATATATTATTATTCGAATAAAATAATTTAAGATAAGGAAGAATTTAGTAAATAAGAGATAAAATACAAAGTTTTATTTTATAATTGTATTATAAAAGATTATTTCGATATTCTGATATCATGTATGTTTTAAGGAACAAATTATTTTATACATATATGATATCAATGATAAGTAGGTAGAGAATATTTATTTATTGAAAATATTGAAAATGTACAGAACATATATGAAAATGTACAGAATGCACATAATATTTTATTTTTTTATTTATATTTTAAAATATGAATTTGCAAAAATATTTATATCTAAATATCGATATTTTTAATAAATACTTTTTATTTATTTGAAATATTTTTATTTGTTTTATTTAATACAACAAAAATCTTAAAAATGTAACTTCTACTACTTTTACAAATTCATATGACACAACTAATAAATGATGAATTTAATACAACATTTAATGTAGAATTATTAATGTAGAATTATATTTGATAACAATTCGTGATACAATTCCCATTCTTATTCTAAACTTGTCAAGGCCATCTTGCACAATTGAACTGAATATTATTGGTATAACTTTATAAATCATAAGTTTAAAGTTACTATTGTTGATAAATTCTCTCATAACAATTCTCTCTTCTCTACTAACTACCATACAATAATGCAGTAACTAAGTCCTATAAATTGGTTCCACAAATCTATACCTTTTCAATTCGTTATACCATCAATCTTACCAAATATTAACCACACAGATTCCAATGCATCTATTTTCAACATTTTAATTCCAATTCGAACGTCGATCTTTGTGATACCATCTTCGACATCCTCCATCATCCATAATATCGATCGTATCGTTCGAAAAGTCGAACAAAGAAAAACCAGAAAGAGAGAGAAAGAGAGAAAAAAAGAGACATCCTTCAAAGGAACGAAATCAGAATACATAAGCCACCCTTGAACGACGCCAAGCGTGTCATTTGGCGCGACGTCAGCCGCTTTTTACCAAACCACGGAACACCGTTCTCGACTTTCCCTGCGGAGGGGTAGGTTGAAAAGCCGCGGCTTCGTCGCATTGTGCGCCGTCGAAGCGGGAAACATTGCGCCCTACGTGCAAACCGGCCATCGATCGGTGTGCACCGCGCGTGCAACGAGGAGGATGCCACGTAACCGCGATACCATCGAACGAACGAAGACAAAGAATGGGAAGGCAGCAATGGAGAGCAAAAGAGAGGAGGAGGATGCCGGTCGTAAATTTTCGGGGTTCACGGGCCGGTGAAGGTCAAGTACTTGGTCATGGTTGCACACTGGGATGGGATGAGAGTCACTGGACCGATGTGCTCCAGGAAATCCAGCGCCACTTTTCGCGTGTAGGCAATTTCGTGAGTGCTTCGACCAGCTTATCTATGGTACGTGGCGGTCGAATTCGCGGAGAAAATATCGCGCGATCCACTTGCAATTGTGGAAGATTGCCGTGGAGATGGAGGGTGAGGAAAAAGGAATGCGAGCTCCTTTTCCGCGTTTTATGGGATTTTGAGATAGGAGTTGGAAACAGGGGGTGGAGTAGAAGTTTGGGTATATTTCTGTAGCTTTCTTTAATTTCGCCGTTTATATTCTGCAGATATTATACCATGTTTTCTTTCTCTTTTTATTCAAATCGTGTCTACGTTCTTTCGAATCGTGATAAATATTTCTGTAATTGTGAAAAGCATGCTTTTAACAATTAATTTGTAATTAATATTATCCTTTTTTTCTTGATTTCGTTATATTACTATTATATTACAAACAACAGAAATTTTCGTGGAAAAGTAGATTTTTCGTTGTTGATCTTACAGTAAGAATATACCGTTTCAGAATAAATGGAAGGAAATTTCAGAAAATTTCCAGTTTCACCAACATCGTGCATCGATGAATTAAATAAAAACGTTGGAAGAAAATTGGATTGAATCAAGCGTAGATTTGTAACTACACAATTCTGTCAATATTTAATTAATTCAAACGAAAGGAACAACGTTCTCACAAACAGACGAGATATATAATTTAAAAACCAAAATATTCACCTATAAAAAAAAACAAAAATCATTTTTCTTTTGAAATTCAAATATATTACATCCTTACATAGATTTTGCATCTCTAATGTATTCACGCACGCACGCACGCACAATCGAGCAACGAGTCAAGGTAATGAAAAAAAAACCGATAAAAATCCAACGAAACAAAACACGGATCCTTTTTTCGCTTTTAAAGGATACGTTTCAATCCTATTGCAAACATTCCTCGCTATCCAATTAAGGTTTACGACACAATACCCCTTCCATCCCTTGAGATTTCCACACACGATTGATTTACGAGTTTATCAGGCTTGATTCAGGCTGGATCATCGATCCAAGGATTCTTCTATGATTTCGCTCTTCAATTTCGTTTGCTCGTGTCCGTTTGTTACCAATGAACTACTTAGGTGACGAGGATTATACAGGTGCGCCGTCTGCGCTGTTTACCTTTCCTCGCTTAGATGGCGGGCTTTTAATAATTTCAGGAGGGATCGTTTGTTCGTACGAAGGTGAACGTTCCCGTGAGAAGGGGACCGTTTCGTGATTGTGCGGTTTTCGTGGAACTTCGAATCGATATAACGGGTGAAATTAAACTGTCTTTTTATGGGACATTGAAAAGGGTACGATGAGCTGAATTTATACGTGGGTGGGAATGTTTTATGATTGTTGGTGGAGCAAGATATAGATATATCTTTTGTTGAATTTTATTAGAGGGAAATATGCGATGCAAAAACGATGATATATAAAAGCTGAAGTATTTGATAATATATTTTTTTTCCAATTTGAACGATTGAGTTGAATCATGAAAATTTAATATTAAATAATATATTTCTTGTTTATTGAATAATTTTATTGGAATAAAAATTTTAATTAGTGTATAATTTCTAACAAATTAATATTTAATTTTTTATATCTGCTACATTATGATATATAAATAGCGGATTATCTTTAGTTGTTCGAGCTATATAGATGCTGTGGAGTGATCACTCTAAAATGTAACTCCAAGCTACTGTAAATATATCTATTTTAAAACATATTTGCTTTTACATGTATCTATACAGAGGTGAAACTTGTAAAAGTTAATCTTCGCACTTAAAACGAATCATGTTATTCCACAATACTATTGTTTTATTATCCGGTAGACATGTATCATATATATATTGTACACTTATATAATCACCACGACCATAATAAATGACTGAGCAACATTTTAACATAACTGTCGATTACAAGATGAATTCCACTAAAAAATTATCACAGGACATTTCATTATATTTTTCTTTTTCAATTTAAGTCAAATCGTCTCACGTACGTTTCAAAAAATACTCTCACGACACGCACTATAGTAATCAATTTTTGCCAGGTGCGTCCACTTTTGATTATTTGTTCGTGTCCTCCCTCTTCTTTTCGTCCTCGTCCTCGGTCTCGTCCTCGTCGATGGACAGATCCGACCCATCGTCCTCCTTCTTATCTATCGTCTTCTCCTCGTCAGACTGATTCAATCGTTCGTTGTCATCGTTTCTGTTCACATTCTCCGGACTCTTCCTTTTTTCACTCTGATTATTGAACTCGTAATCATCTTCGTTTTCGACTACCTCTTCTCCATCGGTCCTGAAACGCGTTATTCGTTCGAATAATTTTTTTTACTACCATGATCGTCTCATTGTAACAATTTCATTAATAAATAGATAGATTGTTCCTCCAAGGAAACGAAAGTAGTAATAATCATTGTTTCGTTGAATTTCCACGAACATATCGAGATGGAATGAAATTTAATTATTTATTTTCCACGTTAATAGAAATTCAACTCAAGGAAGCAAGTATTTTTAAGCGTTCCATAGTACTATAAATTGGATCATAGTTAATCACAATAGGTTAAATTCACTTCGTTAAATATTACGACGCGTATCCTTCTCTTCGTACATCTTTTCATATTTAAATTTTTCATAAAGTTCATAATAAATATCCCAAAGAATAAAGAAAGATTTGAACGATAAAATATTTACGTATTACTTCGTAGCGAATAATCTCGAGAAATATTCTCAGACGTTCTATTCAAAATCTATTTACTTTCTTCCTTAGGAATAATGGAATAAATAAGGTAACGGAAGGAGAGAATGTCGTGCACTTTTTTTATGTATTTTAATAAAATTGCGAGACTAATAAAATTAATTTAATGCAATTACCCTTCACGCCTCCTTCCGCGCCTCCTTCTACGCGATCTTCTTCGTCTCCTGGATCCACTCCTCGACCTTCTTCGTCTTCTGGACCTTCTTCTTCTTCGACCTTTTCTTCTTCGCCGTCTTCTAGCATCCTGCACCTCGTAATCTTCGAATCTAATGGGCGTATGACGTGGACTTCTGTCCCTAACTTGTGAAACGTCGCGACCTTTGCTTATGTAACTGCTGTCGTTCATTAGATCTGATGACACCTGGAGAACCTTGTACGCCGTGTCTTTCGGAACCAGATAGCCCGATTCCACTCCGAAATTGATCGCCTTCTGAATATATTTCTTCATTTTCTTTATACCTGTAAATCCATATAGGATTTGAATATTTAATCGCAAGCGACGATAATGGTTAAAATAATTAAGACGAATGTGTTTGGTATTAACGTAGTTGGAAGTTTAATGAATGATCCTTTTTATTTATTTTTAATTTAGATTAGAATTTAGATTAGAAAAATGTATTAAAGTATGACCATAGTGTATCTGATATTTTCATTTTAATTAATATCAAGTCAAAAAAATTTCAATATTTAATCACAGATAATTAAAAAATACAATATAGATTTTGCATATTTTGTAAAGTTGTTTTATTTTAAATGATTCCATTGTGTACGATATTTATTTACCTATATGTGTTTTTGATTTTTAATTAATTTCTGCGGTGTTTGTTTATTGGAATAATACGAGATACATGTGTAAATTGTTAATTTCGGCTGAATGATTAAATGTATTACCGCATAAAAGAGAAATGGTCGTACGCTTATTGTTTTATTTATATATATTAAAGGGATATATTAAACACGAGATAAATAGGAAATCGGATTGTCGTTTAATCGATTCCAATAATGTTAATAACTCTCTGTTGCGTTAATTAATCATTTTATCGTACTTTTATAGCTTTACAATAAAAAGTTCATTTATTGTGCCGAGCTTTTTATGCTCATTAAACAATTATCCCCAGAACATAATAAATGTTATTCAGATTATGTCCAGACGAATTAATAAATACCATGTAATTATCTTCAGGCGCGAATCATTCATTATTTCATTTAATAACGGATCTTTAAATAAACAATTAGAACAATTAGAATTATATTTTTAACACAATTATGCATTCTACTCGTCTGTTTTCAATTCATAATAAATATTGTTAAATTATTGATACATCGATATTTAAAATCACTTTGATTGTAATCATACTCACGTATCGTTTAAAAAAGAATTATAACAAAAAAAATCACAAAAGAAAAAGGGAAGAAACGGCATCAGAGCTTATTCATCATCCATCTAAAAGAAAGAAGAAGAAAAAAATCCACATTCCGTGATAATTCTATCATAAACCAACAAATCTCTCAATCTCTCAATCCGTTTTTCGAACAGTGTGTATCATCACTCGGACAAAATTTTCTTTACTTTCATTTCCTCTTACCCTCCCCTCCGCTGCCCTTGTGCATGCAGGACGAGAGAGTTTGGTCCCTGGAGGTTTGCCGCCGTTTCACACGGTGAATCTTGGAATTCCTCGCCGACTCTTTTCTTTTGTTGGCCATATTGCCGCCAGGCTGAGAATCCTGAGAATTCGAAGCTTCTTCACGGCGTTTAAATCGTTTACAGATCGAACACTTCGGGCCGATGTAATTCTGCAACGTCTCGCCGACCTGCTCTCTACCCCTCTCGAGGCTGAGAAATTTGTATACAAGCTTTGAGATGTTGGGTTTACGTCGCAGCTCTGAAACGTGAACAATTAGTTATCATCCAGATCATCTGATTGGAAACGGGATGTACTTCGTTTCGACAACTTTTTCGCGCGAACGGCGACAGGATTTATTATCCGGTGAATCGGTGAATCGTCGCCATTCCAATTCGAGTTTCCAGCTAATGAATGCGAAAAATTCATTGGGAAAAAATAGGTATTCGAGGATAGTTAGTTTGTTTGACCAAGTGTGAGAGGCGCGGTGAGAATTTATTGACATTTCTTGGTTGGCATGCGAGCATTTATCGACATTCTCCAGAGGGTGAGAGTGATCTGAGAAATTTGACGTTCGGAGTTTAAAAGTTCGAGAATGGATATTGGAGAGTAGCGATTCTGAAGTTGAGAAGATAATGGGATTATAGGAAATTGTAAGTAACGAAAATTCCAAGTTTTGATATTGAAATTTTTAATTTTTTAAAAATAGCATAAGTACTGAAAATCAGATTTCAAAATTTTAATGATGAAATATATATATATATATATGAGTTGTCCTATTTAAAAAAAATATCCTATTTCTTCAAAATCTCGCATCATAAAACTTTATCGCGAAGTTGAAGAAGTATTCGATTTGAAATGTAATCTGGAAATGAAACGAAAGATTAGAAAACGTTTTTTCGTTCTTTTTAACAATTGAGAAATAGCACGGTGGAGAGGTACGTAATGGAATTCACGAGGGAAATGATGTTCCGCGTTGCAAGTATTGAGCGAAGCTTGGTATTCCAGATCGTTCGAATCGATTGAAAAATGACAGAAGGAATATAAAGTATTTGAACGAATGGGCGTCTAATATAGTAAACAAAAATAAACGTTGGAACTATGAACGATTGCTTTTGTGACAATTATTGATAATAAGAAAAAGTCGGTCAACAAAGCTTGATTGGTAGCCATCGTGTTTCTAGTTTGGAGAGAAAAAACGGGTAAGTACTTTAACCTTGTTGATATTATAAAACTATTTAATCAGAACATTTCTAATATTTAATCTCGTAAGAGATCGAGGTGAGTATATCATTTCGATATTATAGGACGCTAAAAAAAGAAACGTATTTATTTCGATATCAAATAATTCTACACTTCGATCGATCGATCGAATTGTCAAAATATGAATAATTAAAACAATTGGTTTAACAAATGTATTGGAGATTTTTTTTAAATATTATTTCAACTCAGTTGCTTCTTTTTGTCGCAAAAAAAAAAAAAATAAGAGGATTGAAATTTTTTTTAAACAGAATATTTTAATAAGTTGGCCCTCTTTTGTCGCGAAAATTACAAAAATCAAAGAATATATTTTTTTGACACAATGCGAGTATCGCGATTACAAGAGAGGAAATTTAATCACTTTGAGTTTTTCCTATCAAGTCTTTTTTTTCAAGATGATCACTCACTCATCTTGTGGTGGCTTCGCGCATGAGGACGTCTCTTTATGGGGGCCATTTTGTGCTTACTGTTGAATCCGAAATTTTTCCGGACGTCCGCACCTGCTTACGAGCCGCCGTTTTTTCAAAAGGACTTCGTCAAACGACCCAAATTTTTTCTAAGATTTTCGTTGGTCGTGGCGCGAAATTTTGTTTGTGAATTTCCAGAACATTGATGAAAGGAAGAGAGGCACGCCCGGCGGTGCCAATCCGTCGGTTCCTTTCGCCTATTCTCTTCTTTTTCATAAAACAGCAAAATTCCGCCTGTCACGCTGCATTTGCTCGTTTTTCGTTATCTTCGCGCGCGTTTCGTAAAGTAGGCGGTGATTCATCACGTGAAGTTGTCGAAGACACTTACCACTTGAATCGAAACAATACCGTTAAACCCTTAATGCATTCCGTATATTTTTTTAACGAGGAATAATTGCATATTTCTTTCAGAATTTTCTTAATTTAAAATTATCGATATCCGTAATATTTTTCTAATAAATTGCACAAACATTAACAGTTCTGCAAATCGGATTAAATTAAAATATACCGATTCGGCCACGAATAATTTTTTTAATTTGTCACTTTTCAAATACGATCGAGAATATGTCACGTATTTTCTTCTCTGGTTCCTTGTTTAATTTTCGATATATTATTACATCTACGCGGAAGGAAGTACTCTCCGATTTCGCATTATAAACCATTCACTTTATAACATCTCAACTATTTTCTGTCGAGCTTTCTATCCACTTTTCGTGCGTGGACGTACGCATTGGAAGAATCATGGCGACTCGTGGAACCAATAGGCGTTCATCTCGAGGCCGTGTAACCCATGAAGAGTGACGAGGTCACACCGTGTCTGGTCGACAGTGGTGCAAACGACCGAGAAGCCGTGTGGTGGGTTGAGTGAGAACGATATCGATTTGTATTTATTGACATCGAATAGACGTCAATCCTATGCAAAATTATTTACTCTGTCCTATTGTCAAGATTCCTGATTGAAAATGATAGTTTTTAATTGGATTAAACAACTTATTGACGTTGTTCTTGATGTATCATTACATTTTCTTTCACGGTTGAAAATCAAGTAGGTTAATTGGAATCTTTCTTGTATGTTAATTAACGAAATATTCTTTGGAATAATAATATTTTTCTTCATTCATATTGTGTTTTCAATTATCACGAAACCTGATATTTGAAACTGAATTTGATATTTAAATTTTCGTTAATTTTAAATAATGAAATTTTTAAAATCTTTTTCGCCTTTAAAATCGTGATGAAATTTTACATGAAAATGTTTAAATGTTACAAGAAATTAAGATTAAAAAAGAAAATATAATTTAAATTTTTTTTCAAAATAGAAAATAAACTTTTAGTTACCCGAAAAGAGAGTAAATTCGTACACACAATAGGATAACCGGTTTTCATTTCAAAATTATAATTATTACTTCAATCCATAATTCTATTAATGATTCTGAAAATGATCAATATTTAATAATCGAATGCTTATTGATATTGCGTTTCACGGTGGAAAAAAATTTTTTTTATTCTAAATTTGATTACAAAAATAAAGAATCAAAAAAGGTACACAAACAACAACAACAACGATAATAATAATAATAATAATACATTCCTAATTGGATAAAACGTTATCAAAATTTCTTCTCATAAATTTAGTTTAGAAAAAAATTTTTTCTTAAAAAATTTCTCACAATCTTCCTTCTTTCATTCTTCGTAACTCCATTCAGTATATAGTTTAATTCAGATACTATATCATATCGTTTTCGTTTCTTTTCTCGTTCAAAGATTCTATCTTTTCTTCGATCTCTTCCACAGGATTTTCGGATGGAACGTTGCAATTTCGCGAAGCATTCTCTTTGCTCATCGATTTTAATCGTCCTATCGACATTTCGTTGACTTCGTGACTGTTGATGATCGAGATATCTTCATTGTCGCTGAAACTTCTACTATTTTTCCTGGAATTTCCGTTTTTCTCCTTTGTACAAACTGACTTCGATCGCCGATTCCTTTGATTTCGTCTATTCTCGACGTCGTGTCTGCTCAAGCTTCGCTTTCTCTTTCGACTTTTTAAATTCTCCTCGCTTTTATCGTTACAAAAATTGTCAATTAATAGATTAATTCTGAAATATAATAGTACGATGTTATTTCCCATAAATATCCATGCTCGCGTGAACAGCAATTTTTACTATAAAATATGTGGGATGAAAATATAACGTTTCATGTAAAATTAATTTTTATAATAATAATTATAGATAATTTATATAATAAATTCCTATGATATTATCAATATTGCTAATTAACATAAACTGTATATTTTAAAAAATATCCTACATCTAAATTTTCGAATAAAAAAATCGTATTCCACGATTTTTCTAAACAATTTCTCTCTCGACAGAAATAAACAGAATGATAAATTAATTAACAAATCCGTTATGAAAATAAATTAAGAAGAAATCAATAAGTGTCAATATTTAAATCACTAACTTCCTCCTGGTCATTTTCCTTCTGCTTCGTCGCGAAGGACGTTTTTCGATTTTCTTCCTTCGGATTGGACTCTTCTTCAAGCTCGAAGATTTCCCCCTTTTCTGTAAAGGATTTTCTTGCGACTTCGGCGTATCCTCGCGTTTCTTTATCTTCCAAGGAGGGGTAGGACAACGATCCTTGCTGCCGATCAACGGATCATCCTCGCCCCTTCGGGCCCTTCTTCGCCTCTTGCGTGACTCCGCGTTGCTCTTCTTCGTGTCCATCAACGTTGGCGCTACTCGTATTACTTGTCCTTCGCTATCGGTCGGAATCAAGTAGCCGGATTTCACGCCGAAAGAAAGCGCCTTGCGAAGATACTTCTTAGCTTGCCGTTTTCCTAGATACAGAAAAAGCTTTTTTGTCGTTTTGCAAAAGATAATACAATACAAGATAGTAAAATTTATTCTTTGCCCGAGTGAATTGTACTCTGGTTTAGAATAAGCAGTAGGAAAAATTGTACCGAATGTTTTTAAATTCACAAGAAGATCTATATGGAGCAATGTAATATTTCATCATATTTATTTATTTATTTGTTCAATATCTTATCCATAACAATGAAAAATTAAAAAATCGACATACGAAATCTATTTTCTCCTCGGCATCGAAAAAATAAAAAGAAAGGGAAATGAATTACCACGCCCTCGAGTTCCAACTAATAGCGAGATTAAAAAAAAAGAAAGATGTCACGCGATACCTTCCTCGATCCCAGCCTTGATGTAGTTGTTGATGACCTGGACGAGAGATTTCTTCTTGAGTAACGCTCTAGTGTTATTGATCGCCTTGGCGAGCGCAATCGGTCTCACCGAGATATTCGATGCGCTGCTGTCCTCAGTGCTGCTGGTCTCCGAGCTATTTGCGGCGTCCATCACGCTCGACAAGTTCTCCGCGGATGTTGCCACGGATTTTGTGTACTCGGATCCTTCCATGGACGAGCTATCGCTACAAAACGAACTGTCGCGCGAGGACTCTCGAGTATTCCTGTATTTCCGCATTTTTCCGCGATATCTGTCGTCCCGCACGGCTCTGCTTCGCTTTCTTTCTGAAACATATATGATCGTGTTCGTGAAGGATGAAATGTTACGTGAAATATGGTTTTATCTCTCCCGTCCCCTTTCTCTCAGGCTCCCGGTATGGAATTGTGGCGATTCGCTTTTATCGAACGGGTGATGGAGCAACGAGGGTTGAGAACGAAAAGGATTGTCGAGTCTTTCGTGATTTCTTTCTACAGAAGAAATCTTTTAATAATTTTAAATAAAATTTTGGATTCGAGAATATTGCGTTGAACGAAAAAAAAAAGAAAAAAATACTGTATTTGTCCTATAAGAATTCGTATTTCAATAGAATTTATATAATAAGTTATATAACAACTAAATAAGTCTTTTATTTTTCTTAAATTTACTCTTCGTTATTTCACTTGTGAAATTTTTATGATCAGATAATCAGAAATTATTATATAATGAAAAAAGAAAATTATTAAAATAACAAAAGATTCAAATATAATAGATATATAATAGATGTAATTATAATTCGACGATTATTAAAATTTATATATATATATATGATAATGACAACTCTTATCTAAGTGTCTTAAGTATAACAATTCATTGTGCATAACAAAGCACCTTGGTTATGTTTGTTCATCAATGCATAGACTATTTCTCGTACGCTAGGTTTGTAAATACGCAATCGGCGTGAAATGTTTGGCTGTTTACGATGTTGTCGATAATGTGGTTTTATTCTTCCATTTTTCTGTGCTTGGCCGTTTGCCTTCTTCTTCGGTGCCATTATTCGGTAATGGCACTTCTTTCATCGTCCCATGGGTGGCTTCTCACTGAAACAGTAGCTGGCGTCAAAAAACACTCGTTTTCTGCTTGTCATCGATTAGTAGCAACATCACGTTGCCAACATTGCATCGATAAAATTGTGTCAAATGTTTGAAGCTTCGTTCGAAGTGAGATCATTTACTTATCTCGTGAAAATTCGCCTTTTATAATCAAAAAAAAAAAAAAAAGAAAGAAAAGAAATATCAATAGTTTCGTTTAAAATATATTTCATTGTTATTTCGTTAAAAATAAGTGGACAAAAATACAAATGGAATTTAAAGAAATTCGATTTAAATCCAGCATTAAGTTACGATATTATAAGTTGATGATATAATTAATTGGCCAGATCATCGAAGTTTTTATATTTCTTATATAGAGAGACCAATATTATTTAATCGGGGTTATCGAAATTATATCATTGACGTAATTTAAAGATAATTTAAAGGAAGTCATTATGATCGTTGTTTACCAGAAAACAAAGCTATTTGAATAAAGATCATTGAGTTCGTGACGATATTGACAAATAAGATTATTTGAAAATATTTGAGAAGTCATCGTTTCATACGAGATTAAAAATATTTAATGGCCATATGGTCATGTCATAGAGTTCATTTCCTGAATATAATGACTTCATAAGATAACTCTTATTTACGACGATTTCTTCGAAAAATTTTCAATATGAATTATCTATTGCTATGCATAAATTTACATTTATCATGATTCTTATATAGTTCAAAATATAGCTTTCACGAGTATTCTATCATTCAACTTTAATTTTATTATTCTAGTAGAATTTCGCAATTATAAAGATATTGACCTCGACTTGTGTAATTTTATAGTCATCGAAACTGATTTTTCGCAATTCTCTCAGATCGTCCCGGTATGGTTTCCCTGTTGCGAAATTAGCAACTGTAACAGCTTTTTTTATTAACATTGAACTGGATGACTAATAAAATCGATTCAATCGATCTTTATAATTTGAAATTTTTCAATCTCCACAATCTTTAACACTATATCTAACCATCTATTTTCATTTTCTTTTCTCTTTCACTTGCAAATTCCTCCAAAAATTTTCTCAAACAAAAAAGAAAATAAATAAATAAATAAAAAAGAGATACGTACGTATAAATATTCGTCTAAAAAAATCAAAATTAATTTTATATATATTTGATAATTATCATCAATCGATTAATATTAACATCATATGATTCCAGCTCTAAAATTCAAATAATTCCATTATTACGATTTCCATCTTCATCAATTTCTCGTCTTCATTAAATTTCCAACTCCCAAAATCTCTGTGATCCTCTTTACCCTTGACACAAACGGCACTAAATCCCGCAATAAGACGATTCCTCAGCATCTCTATCGCGACCTCGTCATTACCAGCATGCAACTTTCGTACATCTCGATGCACTCACCTCTACGTCTCGTAACGTCTTTCCTCGTTGCGCCCAAGGTCTCTCGTACAACCGTTCCCTGTCAAACTTTCCCAAATAGTCGAATCTCGTCTCAAACAAGTATCGCCTAACTTTTCGCGATATTATATTACATATTTCGATATTATACTATATTTCGTTCCATGTGTGCACTCGTGTCATCCCTTTTCACGGAACCGGAGCTCCAATTTATCGCTGTTTGATCGTTGTTGGAGCATTCGGCTCGTTTGCCACTTTTGGTCAGAGCCAGTATCGATCACCGTGAACGAGCAACTTTTCGAGTTTTGGCCTTGACTTTGCGGAAGCAGCCAGCGAATTCAACATTGCTCGCGCTCGACTGGCCACCAGGAAGTGTCACGGCTCCGTGAATGGCTTCGCCGTTGAGATTATCGCGGATTTCCGTCTCGTTCGAGCCATCAATGAAAATTGCTCTGCAAAAAAACGATACTTTCATTCGCTTTCCTTGAACGTATTGTTTGGATCGACGATGTTGGAATTGTAGTTGGAAAGATTTTGGAGATTGATAAGTTTGAATTATCGTTGAGAAGTTCTTGGAAGAGATACTATTAAAGGATGATGCTAGCTATTTATACGTTTTATTGTATACTATTCAATTGAACAATGGTAATCGAAAAAATTTCTATTGGAGAATAATTCTGTTTTTATTTGAATCTTTTTGGATATATCGGATTCAGATTTGTTATCTCAAGATTCATATTTAATCAATTATATATATTTGCAATTTTTTTTAATATATTGGATTGAAAATTATTGAGATTTTATTCTTGGAAAGTTTTTAACGAGTCGAAAATTTCTTCTTGGATTCCTTTTTGGATTTATTGTTAGATTGAATGATGAGTTGAAAAGATTCTGGATCCATGGATGGTCGTGAGATTTATACGAATTATCGTGAATATTCCGGTATTAGGTGATGGAAGTGTAAAAGGAATTGGAAAGCAATGGATCGAACGTGCAAAGTTAGAGAGAAATTGAAGTATATTATATCGCAAAGTTATAGATTTATGGCAATATGGGAATTTTATTACTAAAGAAAAATTTTATTTTAAAGAAACTTTGAGAAAAGATTTTATTTCCTGAATTTCCTGAAAAGCTATCATTTATAAACTATTGTTAATGTAATAATTATAACATCATTAAAATTTATGGTAATTTATTATGTCACATTTTCTTAAATTTTGTAAAATACTATTCACATATTTTTATTCAATATTATATTCGTTACTTAAAATTTTTTATATAAAAAATTTAAATTATTTAATTATATCTTTCCAAAAATTAATCCATTAATTAAGCGAATATTCAATCCTTTGCCTTATAACATTGATTTATATTTGCGAATTAAAAATCAAATTCAACAAAAGATCTTGATCAAAATCTTAATTTATTTATTATTTAGAGAAATTATTTAAAAAAAGTCAAAACGTTTCAAATTGCGTAATAAATATATCGTATTATTTACAAGTAAATTTCTTTTTACAAATAAATACAACGTTATTTTCATTCCTCCCATGAACCCATAAAGTATAAAAATATTTCTCTCAAGAGCAGTTTCCTTTGTATCACACCGAACAAAAACTTGCACGCATTCCTTTTCCATATCATGGCAATGCAATATCGAAAAGAGTTAAGAAATGTTACGTAGCAGAAAAGAACGTTTCTCGAGTTACAATCTCTCATATACGTGTATTTATTGCAACGCCATCGAGAGAAAAGACAAAAACCAAAAAAAAAATTAAAAAAAACAAATAAGAAACACACTTAATTAAAAGAAAATAGAAATATTCGAGGAGAGAGAAATTTAACTTTGAGTTTGTTTTCGTTTATATCCACGGTCGTTTCGAAAGTCGAACGGTGTATACGATTCAGTATACGATTCGCATTTGGAGCGTACGTTTCGAAGGAGAAAGAGCTCGTCGTGGAAAGCGAAAGCGACACACCGTGGATATTTTGGCTCTTCGAGGGATCATTGTGAATCGATACGAATGCAAGTGAGCAATAAAAAAAGAAAGGAAAGACAGGATGTAAAAATCTTCGCGGATTTTCCTTCCACCATTAAAGGGAGTCTCACCCTTAACGTTTGGATGTCTGGAAGCTCCTTGGAAATAGGTCAAGCAGCGAACGATTGTCCGAAGCGACGTCTCGAATCGTCAATGGTTTGACAGAGGAAAGTCGTGGTGATTCGTCCGTTTGATGGAAAACGTGCGCGAGGTTGAATTTGAATGATCGTGAAGATGAAGTACATCTGGAGGATCAATGAAAAAGTCAATGGAATAAAATGTCTTGGATTCTTTATTCTTCAAATATCATAGCGAAATTTATTGTAAGAAAATAGGATTGTTTTTTAGATTTTTGATCGTTTAGATAATTCGTAATTTAGAAAATTTTTTTGAAATGGATGAGTGATTCTTGGAAAGGTTATACAAGTGTGTTGAATGATCCAGAAAATTTGTAGTAAAATTAAAGTTTATTTGTAGTAAATTTAAAATTTATTTAGGATAAAATTTATCTTTATTTTGAATGGAATATAATTATAGTTATTATTGTAAAGAAACGTTTAAAAAGATCTTTGGTGAGAAACGAGTTTATCTGAGAAGACATTAATTGTAAGGTAAGATCTTTGACGGAAATTGAGTTTGTATAGCCTCCTCTGTGTGAGGATACTAAAGTGAACGTTTGGGATCTTTGATAGGAATTGAGTTTGTGTAGTTTCTTATATATATAGTGAATATATAGAACTGAAAGATTAAATGTAATTGCAACATTTCATATCGTATTGAAGAAGATAAAAATAAAGATATTACGCGTAACGTTATTAGGTAGAAGATTAATGATTATTTTTAGATTTATGTTTTTTTTCTTAGACCAAGATAAAACCAAGATAGAGGTATAAAAGAGTGAAGCTACTAAAAGATTAACTATAATCGTCCATTTTTTTTTATTTCTCGAGATTATTAAAATCATCTTCAGAATATCATCATATCTCTCGTTCCTTCGTTATTCAATTTGTGTTTCACACCCGATTCAAACAGAAATGAAAAATTCGATTTCGTGGAAATTAAAAAATTCACACGCGGATTAACGACGGACGATTTTAATAAAATTTCCGATCCGAAATGATGAAAACTGTTTCGTGGAATTTTTCACGTGCCCATGGACACGCGTGCAATCACCGCAACGATCCACATTGAATTTTCATCGAACGATAGAATTCCCACGTGGAATGACTCCCTCGTTCGATCAGACACGCTCGGTGCAAAATGCAAGGGAAACTGAAGTCCCTCGTGGTTAATTCACGATGTGGCTGCACCCTATCAAGCCACCGTGATTTATTGCACGCCCCTGCCACGAACTTGCCCGTAAGATTCAAGGACAGGGACAAAGACGTAGAGTCAAGTTCAATTACTCTTCAATCTACCTGAACGACCGTAGAGGAGGAAATAAACCGATAGCTTTATTGGTTGTGGGCAACGGTATGAGCAGAGGATCGAGAAATGGCCGAGATTCGTTGGGAATAATTTAATATATTCCCGTGCTTTGCTCGAAAGGAATATCCGTGAGTGAGAAAATTATGGGGATGATTATTTCGAACTGTGGTTGTTCAAGATTTTTTATTGGCGAATAAAATAATTTTAGAAAGAAAATTTTTCGTGAAAGAAAGATGTAGGAGGAGGGGAAGGGATTATTTTTCTTCAACTATTTTTGATTCTGAAGATTTAACGGAATTATAATAATTTGAAGAAAATTCTCAAAAGGCTCATAGGTTCATAGTAAATATGCAGGTGTGAATTCTAAGTAGATAATTATTTTCTAAACTCAACGAAGTCAATTTTAATATTGTTTAAGTTAATTATAAAATTACTTGATACAAATAAATAACTTGATACGAATATAAAACGGTGTTGAAATATTATTTCACGTTTCTTGAAATCTTTTATAACGATTGAAATTATGAATAATTTAGATCAATCGGTATAAATGCATTTTAATCACAAATCTAAGAGAAACTTTATATTTCTATGGAAATATCATAAAACAATTAACAAGGAGAAAATTACCGATACAACGATAAATTCTATTTTTACGCTACCATTCTTAAATGATATTTTATTGCCTCAAACATAATAATCAAAATTATTACGATAATACAATTATCTGAAAGTGAACAAAACTTCAGATAAAGTAAATATTTCAAAATAATTTCAAAATAATCGAAATTCCATACGTATCGACACAATGAAAAACCAATGGATTTCTACTATCTGATTTTACAAACATTTAATATCATCGCCTAAAATTCCATTAAATAAAATCCAATTAATAAGGATTAAAGGACAGATATACATTAAATTAATTTTCCAAACGCAAATATAATTCTACACATGTTGTTTTCGAAACGAAACAACAAATATTTCTGATCGCAAGAGAAATCCGATAATCGCGCAAACGAAACGCATCGAGAGTGTGGAAAAAAAATTCTCTGGACAACGGGATGTGATAAAATTCGAAAACTTTGCTGCTCGTGAAAAAAATGAGCGTAATGACAGGAGAGCGACCCAGGAATGCCGTTAACCGGTGATCGCAATTACAGCCCACGTTTAATTATATAGAGAGAGGATGTCTACAAGTGTCGCGAACCCGCGACATTCTGCCTTGTTAAGCTTCACCTGGAACAGGATTGTAAATCGATGCCTAAATTACAACGAACGTGGGCTTGTTGCTTGGCCATTATCTCTATTATTTTTCAGATTAGTTATTTAATTATTTAACGATCAGGAATAGTGAAAGTAAGGACAAGTGAATAATGATGAATTATTAAAAGTAATGAAAGGTGTATCGTAACCCTTTCGTGTTCATATATTCTGGTGATGGTAAGTTTTTAGATGTAATTTAATTGAAAAAAAAAAATTTCGCATTTTGTAATCTCAAATTCAAATCCTCCGTTTATTACGATTCTCATATCTCTTTTTAATATTCATAAATGATTCGAATCTACTTGCGGAATAATCGATCGTAAAGATGATTCGTAACAAAATGATCCTGTCGCCAGTAATATCGTATTTTGTACAACTACGTGATACAGGAAATATCGACGGATTGAATTTATTTGAATAATTTTTCAATAATACACAGGAAGATCGGTGGGCGTTTAAGCTCAACAAATATGGCGCACAAGGATGCGTTGGGACGTAAAATCTTGTTTACTCTGTCAGCCGTGAGGATCGTCGAATTTTCGATAACAAACGTGCACATTTTTCCTTTAGGATTTCACGATTCTCGAAACTTTGTGTGATTTATGCTATGCGTTATACAGTTCGTATAGTTCTATGCAATCCTCGTTTTATCTCGATCGAGAAAGTGGTGAGAGTTTCTTGAGAAAATAAACCTGCAATTTCCAATATTTATTTCAATTTACTCGAAGGTTTATAACGATTCTTAAAAATATCTTTGCATTTAATTATTATCAAACTTTGAAGAAAAAGTTGTTAAGCTCTTTGATCGATAATCTATCAATGCAAACGAAATTATAACATTTATTTAAAACCTTAATGATAAAATTATTAGAGTTATTAAAATAGAAAGAAGGAGTGCTTTTTTCTGCAAATTTGCTTCAAAATTAGTTGAAGTTTCGTGAGAAAGAAGGAATTAATTCTATCTTGTCACAAGTTTATCTATCGAAGAAATCTCGTTTGCATATTAGTGGTCCGAGCTTCTAGTCGCTTGGACAAACAATCCATCACGTTCCTTTTCACGAGAAAAAGGACCAAGAACACTACTACAGTCACGCCTTTTTTTGCACCTTATATAAGCTTGATATTGATGCCTCGAAATAGACTGGGACGATTTCTATGCTCGGATAATTTGGAACGTTGAAAGGATATATAAGAATGGATCTATCTTCCGTTCACACTATCTTATGGTACTTTAGAAACGGCAATTCATATATTTCTTATTTTTCCGGCGTGTGTTCGTGATAAATTGTACATTTTCTAACACGTATGATTTATCTGGAATTTCTGTTTTCAAAAATTCTACTTGAAAATGTGATCTTCGTAAATCGTCGATCTATCGTTCTTGAAATGTTTAAATAAAATAGATAATTCGTTTTAATCCACCGTCTCGTTCTTCTTTTTCACTCGTGTTCTATTTTATTTATCTAATTTTAGTTGGTCATAATTGTTTCAGTTGTCCAATCAGGATTACTTTATTTCACTTTGCCCGATCAAGGTTGCCTTACTCTACTTGTCTCAGCATGGATTCTACCGTCTCACCATAACTGTTACATTTTACTGCCTATGTTCCATATATAATGGAAATATTTAAACGAATTCCGCAAAAAGTTTCGAGGTTTTTATTTACACGTGAAACACACCACGAATAAAAACAACAAAAATACAATACAAGTGAAAAATAGAAAAAAAAAATCTCTCTTTGCACGAAGAATGGAAAAAAATATAGATGATAAAAGAATAATTCTAGAAATATTCTTTTATAAATTCTATCCAACGATCGAAAAATTTCGTAACGTGCCAAATCGTTTAGAAAGCTGGTAAAACGTTTTGTTTGATTTCAGAGTCCACAATCGTAAACAAGAGAACATCGATCGTTAATCGAAAATGTAAGCAATACGTAAATGTAATTGTCGTCGAAACTGTAAATACACAACTCGCACCGTAAATGCAAATACTATGCAAATAGATACAGTTCCAGATAAAATTGAATAATTTGATTATCACGAAATCGACAGTTTAATCTCGTTTAACGTTTTATACCTCAAATTTCGTTACATTTTCAACTTAAAAAATCGGTTTCAAAGTAAGCCGTTCATCTTACTTTCAATCTGTTAATCGAACAAATCCCCGGAGGGATGTTATATTAGCTAAGCATTCCTCTGCAGTGATTTCAGTTATTGCTGCACAATATTGTATCTTATTCCTCTTTCCTGCTATCAGTTTGCCCGATGATAAAAGAGAAACGAGCGTGTTCTCGTGCCACTCTGTCCCTTCTCCCTTTCGCGATGCTCCTCTATAAGATCTCTTTTCGCTGATCGTTTATTTGCCATCTTTCCTCCATTCTGTTGTTACAGAAAGCAGCACTCCTTCTCCAGGGTTTATTAAATTTTTTATTTAACGGGTCGTTGAATGGCAAAGATGCGTTGAATTGTTGACACTTTCTTTTTTTATGCTTCGTTCCTTCGACAAAGATATTATTAAGGGAAGAGGGGAACTAAGAAAATTTTCATTAATGTTGAAAGAGATATATTGTGTATATTCTTAATTTAGAATGGAAAAGATGTGGAAATGAAGTCAATGATTGGACACGATTTGAAATAATTTTATTTTACAATATCTTACAATATAGTTGCAATATAGTTGTCAAAGTAAATTGCAACGAATAATGTTCTTCAATTCTTTTTTAATTATACGTAAATTCGGGATTTAAAGAAAAATTTAAGAGGCAGAACTTTTCGATAAATTTCTATGTCTCGCGATCCACTTACAGTCGTGTTAAAAATATCTCTTGGTTAAAAAAACCACGTTTATCCTCGACTATATATACAGGCTGTATATCAGCAAAAATATAATCTAACAGAAGTTTCTATATTCCCATCGATTAATGGGATATCGATTTCTCTCGAAGTTATAATTCCTATTGTTCTCGGTTAACCAACTAATATTAAAGTTTAATCACTTCTCCACGTGAAACAACAGATTATATATAAATATAAAATTTTTCTTCTCCATTCTTCAACCAACAAAGGATCCTGGGAAAGAGAAAGAGCGAAGGGAAAATTAAATCAAACCAATTCTTTATCTAATTCCATCCAATCTTTAATCTTTTGAATAATTTTAACGTTAATTCCAAATTAATTTCACAAATATAAATAAACGAATCCTTTATTTTTAATTGTCCAAGCCAATTTCTCCAGATAACAAAAATTCTAACGTAGCTCCTTCTTCCAGGTTTCCACGGAATACGATTGAAGGAGAACTTTTCGAGAGGCCTTACAAATACAACTCTTTGGTGTTCCATTCGAAGCGCATAACGTTCAAGGCGAATTTCCAACCAAGGATCGAAGAAGGTTGCAGTTTTCCTGACAAATAATACGTTTAACTATCGGTGGAACACCCGGTAATTTTCTCTCCACTTCACCTTGCACCAACCCCGTTTGTTATTAGCGATATAAGCGTAAGGAAACGTTCGTTATCGGTTCGCTCGTGCAAACAGGATCACTCGTCTGGGATAGCATCTGCATGCAAATAATGAAACGACCTGGCTCGAAGCATCGATTCGTACGAATGTCTTGGATATCAAGGGTATAATAGTTGAAAAAAAAAAAAGAAAATGTCCACGGAGCCAGTTTTGTATTTTGTATACAAAAGTGTGGAAATTATAATTACTTAAGCGTTAAAAGTGGTTGTTTGTTCCACTAAGAATGTTTTAAGGAAAGTTCGCAGGTTTGAAGAAGTTTGATAGAGTTTTTGGAGCGTTAAATACTTGTTTCCTTTTGTTATAAGTTGTAGTTGGAAAGTGGAGAGGATGAGACGATTTTACTCAAAGGATTGATGGTCTTGGGTGAAACAATGGGTAAAAGGTGATGGGTAAAACTAGAGAAGAATATTTATTACGTGAAATGAAATTAGGAAAATTAATGTGATGAAGGTTAGGTTCTTGTTCAAATTTAGTTTGTGGAATATTTGTTGTTAGGATAGAAACCAGAGTGAAATAAGAAATAGAATTCATGCTGGGAAAA
This sequence comes from Apis cerana, assembly GCF_029169275.1. NCBI lineage: Eukaryota > Metazoa > Arthropoda > Insecta > Hymenoptera > Apidae > Apis > Apis cerana. The sequence continues at coordinate 5,128,551 of NC_083856.1, forward strand.
TGATAGTTGAAATCTATTTCTTAATTTGAGACTTTGAAGGAAACATTGCGTTTTCTTATTTATTTTTATTATTATTTTTTTAATAAGAAAGACACATTAATTTAGAATTAATAATAAAATTATTAGAAGATTTAATAGACATAAAACATAAAAGATATATAGTAAAAATTCAGAAAAATAAGCCTGACGTGGCAGTTGAGAGTTTAGAAAAATATTGGTGATTCAACGATTCAATGAAAGGTCAAGAAAATATCAATGATCCAAAAAGAATGGATTTTGTTTGGCTACTACTATATGATAAACCAAATATTTGTCAATTGCACTTCAATTAAATACTTTAGTTAAATATTTTTTTCTTTCTAAATATTTTTTCGATGAAATTCTCCTTTACTATTTTCACGATACAAATAATATTAATTTAGAATATAATATGAAACAGTAAATATAATAAATATTTATTCAATAATAAATATTCTACGATATCAATAACTTGTGGCTTACACATAATATGTGCACATGAGCCATTGTGTTATTTTTCCAAGTTTTACCTTCATGGAACCAAATTCCTCCTAGTTTATTGTTTCAAAAGTTTCAGACAGTTCGACTTTTCCAATAAAGAAGAAACGAATGTAAATTTTCGAAATATTCAGGAATAGCACAAAGGAGAATAACTTTTGCAATGTTCACTTCAAAGTATCTTTATTCTTGGTCCTCGTTTTTCGATATAGATTTCTCCTATGTAAGAGGCTAGTTATAATGCACTTTCTGTTTTCGCCAATATTTTTCTAAACTCGTAAATGCCTCCTTTTAAGACGTCTAACCCTACTAAAATTCTGAAATACGCGAATATGGAATCGTTTTGCGACTATCCAGCAAGCGTAGATGATCTTGAGAAATTATTTCAAGATCAATGATCGTATTAATGAATTTTTCAATAGAAGAAAATTTAGAATTAATATTGAAAGTTGAATTAGAATGTTGTATATCGATTTGTGATTTATATAAGAAAAATCTCATTTGTATTATATAAATTTTATATTTTTTGACTACGATTCTATTAGTCTTTTAACTGTCTCGTGTCATTCGTCGGATTGATTTATTTTATTTTGTATATTTTTATTCTAATTGTTTAAATACTATCCCTTTCCATCTGTCTGATCATAATTGTCTTTTACTACTTGCACGAGCTTAAATCTACTCGTTTTAATGTGAAATTCTTTTTCCAATTTTTATCATGCTTGTCGTTGACGGAAAAATTGTACGCCTTCGCAGTTTTTTCACCTTTAACCCAGATCCAACGTTATTGTGCATTTTTCCTTCATTCCTACGCGTTTGTCTATTTCCACGACTGGTTTCAAAGGAATTTCGTGTTGGGGTTGAATAACTCACGACATTGTATTTAAAGTTATGTTAAAGAAATTGTTCCTTAAAGAAGGAAATGTAGAGTTGTATTATAAGATGTAAAATAATATTCATTTCTTATATATATATTTTTGTGTTCTCTTGTATATATTTTTCATACGATTTTTTAAATGTTTTTTTCAAAAATTATTAATCAATAAGTGTTACGTATAATTTCTATCATTTCCTTTCAATATATAGAATGATGATCGTAAAAGTAAACAACCAAAGGAAACAATAATAGTTTATAGCCAACAAATAATTGCGTAAGCAGCAATAAAGTTAAATTTAGTCGTAAAACTAGATCATAGTAGTGTTAGTAACTCGATTATGCATGAAACAGTTCAGGAAGTTAAAGTAAATCTCTATAGTGGAGTAGCAAGTTCAATTTAAATGATATAGTTTCTTCAATAGGCTCAAAAGTATCTCTGTCATCTCAATCAAAAGAACTCAATCAAGAAAAAAATTTTCTATGATTAGAAGAATGATCATTATATATGAGATATAATGAATTTAATTAGTATTCTTATCATGCAAAATTTAATTAGTATTCTTATCATACAGAATCCTAAATGTTATCAAAGTTTGTGTTCTGAAATACCATTAACAAGATTAATATAAATCTACTATATTTATTATAAGTAAAAAAAAATATTTTAAAATACGAATAACACACATTTTACCTTCGACATGTATGATACAAATATATGAAATATAAAAATATACAAATTATTATTTCTTTTCCTTTTTTTTTTTATTAAAAATATCACAGATATTCTTCAAAAGTCATTATAAGTACTTATATTTATTGTTACAATAGAATAATTACAGTTATAATTAAATAAAATAGAAGCAAAGAAAACAATGAGTGCGAGAAGGACAGAGATAGTAAAAATAGGGAAATCAGCGCCATCTCCAGTTTGGCGTAAAGCAAACACAAAAAAGAAGGATAGCAAATAATAAAAAAGGATAGAAATAATGTAAAAATTAGCTTTCAGCGCCATCTCTCCATAATATCTTGAACTTGAAGTTTTCCTAATAGGCGGAAGATGGCAGCACATACTTATGTTGATTCGTGGCGCCATCTCTTCGAAAAATGCTCAAGTTAAGGTTCTTTTGTTTTGCGAGAGATGGCAGCACATACTTATGTTGATTCGTGGCGCCATCTCTTCGAAAAGTGCTCAAGTTAAGGTTTCTTTAATTCGCGAGAGATGGCAGCACATACTTATGTTGATTCGTGGCGCCATCTCTTCGAAAAGTGCTCAAGTTAAGGTTTCTTTAATTCGCGAGAGATGGCAGCACATACTTATATTGACTCGTGGCGCCATCTCTTCGAAAAGTGCCCAAGTTAAGGTTTTCTTAATTCGCGAGAGATGGCAGCACATACTTATATTGACTCGTGGCGCCATCTCTTCGAAAAGTGCCCAAGTTAAGGTTTTCTTAATTCGCGAGAGATGGCAGCACATACTTATACCAACTCGTGGCGCCATCTCTTCGCAAAATGCTCAAGTTAAGGTTCTTTTGTTTTGCGAAAGATGGCAGCACATACTTATGTTGATTCGTGGCGCCATCTCTTCGAATAGTGCTCAAGTTAAGGTTTCTCTAATTCGCGAGAGATGGCAGCACATACTTATACCGATTCGTGGCGCCATCTCTTCGGAAAATGCTCAAGTTAAGGTTCTTTTGTTTTGCGAGAGATGGCAGCACATACTTATGTTGATCCGTGGCGCCATCTCTTCGAAAAGTGCTCAAGTTAAGGTTTCTCTAATTCGCGAGAGATGGCAGCACATACTTATACCGACTCCTAGCGCCATCTCTTCGGAAAATGCTCAAGTTAAGGTTCTTTTAATCTTTAAGAGGTGGCGCTAGTGATTAATTCTTAACCTATATCTGTCTTTTTTCAATTTATTGCTATCCTTTTTTCTTTGTTTCATTTGCGGCACTCTGAAGATGGCGCTGATTTCCATATTTTTATACTATCTCTATCCTTCTTTTATTCTTTATTTTCCTTGTTTATACTTAGCCTATAGAATCGTATAGATTGTAACAATAATGTCTCTTTTTAATGTGGAAAAAAAAAGGAAAGAGCATCAAAATGAATATAATAGGTTATTAATATGAGAGATAAATACAAAATGTGTTAGTATGTTATAATTTTAATTATTATTTTAATTATCATTATAATTAGAATTAAATAAAATGATGAAAAAATGAAAAATAATAATTCCTAATAATTATGAAAAAATAAATAAAAAACAGTAAATATATCATTGGTAATAATTGTAATTACATGAAATGACGAAAAAATGATAAATAAGATTTTTTGCCAATATATTAATTTAAAGAAATAAGTATAAGAAGAAATAAGTGTGAAAAATAACTATAAAATTTCAAAAAAATTTGTGCAATTTTTTATCAAATTATATTCGTTTAATTTTAAATTTTTGCAATCAGAAATTTTGATTTTGTATTAAGAGAATACAATTTGACAAGAATTGGCATACGAAATTCTAAATCCAGAATTTTTTGATCAAATTTTCAACTTTATATTAAGAGAATATAACTTAACAGTATGTAATATTTTCAAAAACGAAATTTTATATATTGTGAATGATTATTATTTTCATATTTAGTAAATTTTATACTTATTTTTCACATTATCATTTTTTATTGAATATTATCGAATTGTTTTTTTATAGTTTCTTAATTCTAAATATATGTTTGCATACTAATCTCTTTTTATTGCCATCTTTTAGCAGTGAAGTTCTTTTATTATTTTCTAAATCTAAATGATTTAGAAAGTACAAAGAGTAATAATTTAACTTTATTATATTTCGTTTTTAATAATATTGAAATTTTATATTAACTTTGAATTAGTCCATTGTTATCCTTTTGTCTTGACTGATTGTTATTGTAATGTTATAATAATTATTTTATTGCTTTTATTTAAAATATTTTATTCACAATAATTTACACATTATGCACATCACTTTAAACACTTTTTGTCTAATTTTATCACTCAAATTTATTAACAAAATCAATTTTTCTCTATTAATTCCTTTATCAATCTACCAAAGCTTTCTGTCTGACTCTTAACCAACTTTTACTACTAATAATGTTAGAATTATTAATTAATTCTTTAATTTCATCATAAAAGATTTTATTTACAATAATTTACGTGTACATTATTATGTTCTAAACCGTCTACTTTACCACTCATGTCTATCGCCAAAATCAAAATTACAAAATCGTTCTTACCGATAGTCAGCCTTGTCGTACATCACTGGCCACGTTTCTATGGAGTTTGCCGCGTTCTCGAATTTAATCAATACTTCTCTCCAGTCGTGTGTCGAGTCGAGCTTTTTCAAGCAAATTGGGTATTGTGGCTATTACCTTTCATATAATCGTCTTATTTCTCTTTCAATATTATCAATAACATGTCGTCAATTAATCGATAGCATTGAAAAAATAGAAAAAAAAAAAGAGAAAGATGTCTGTGATCCTTCCTTCAAATTTTCAAGAATCATGAACGACACGCGTCGCGTGTTCGTGTTGATGAGCAAATAGGAAGGAAGAAACGTGACAGATCGTTGCGAGGTGTGCCGGATTTTGTGGCTATTCGACACGGATTAATTCTCGTTGTTGGAGGATTGTATGAAAATGAAGAGACAGAATGTTAGAACTTTATCATTAGTAGTGTGCACGTTCACGTATTTATTAATTGGTGCCGCGGTGTTTGATGCGTTGGAATCGAACACTGAGAGGAAACGGTGGGAGTTTCTTTCGGGTAAGTTATTGTTTCGATTGTTAGGTTTCATGTGTGAATGCATGAATATGTTGTAATTGAAAGAAATTAATAAAAAATCTCGATGATAGGAATTGAAGGTAATTTTTTTTAATTTTCACTAATAAGAAATTGAATAGTAAAATATTTTAATTGCCTACCCTGTATAAGAGAATGTAGATTTGGTATTATATTCGTGATCAATGATTAATAATATTCGGTATTATATTTGGATTTATATTCGTGAATTATTAAGTATGATTAAAAAAAATATATATAAATATATAGTATTAGGAATTAAAGGATATAAATAAAGAAGAAAATTATGGGGTTTCCAATATTTATTATAAAAACAATGAAAATTGAAAATGACAGAATAGAAAACATTCATATGAATTAACAAAGCAACATATAAATATCTAACAATATTTACAAAATATTTTAATAAAATATATGAATAATTAAATTAAGAAAGAATTTTTCGAACAATTTTTCATTTATATTAATGATTATAGAGGTTCGTCGGAATATGATGAAGAAATACAATATTACGCAGGAGGATTATAGAATGCTGGAGATCGTAATAATAGAAAACAAGCCACATAAAGCAGGTCCTCAGTGGAAATTCGCTGGTGCCTTTTATTTCGCCACTCTTGTACTCGCTATGATAGGTAAATGATATTTTCCATAGTACTTATTATTATATATGGTTATATAAAGATGAAAATATGTATCGTAGATAATCAATATCAAGTTTCAACCTTGAAACCTTTAATATACATGTATTTGTAAAATAAAAAAACAAAATGTTAATTCCTTTAAATAAATTAGCATTACATTGAAAGAAACAAATAATATTCTATATTAACAGAAATTACATTAAATTGGTAATTATTCTTAGAATTTTCAATTAAAATAATTGATTTATATATTTTTTTAAAAAATAAAAAAAAATAATTTAATGTAAAAAAATAGAGAAATATTCACTGAATATTTCATTTATGATACTCATTATTTAACAATTATTCATAAAATTTCGAGGTTACGGACACTCGACGCCAGTTACCATAGGAGGTAAAGCATTCTGCATGGCGTACGCCATGGTGGGCATTCCTCTGGGTCTGGTAATGTTCCAAAGTATCGGTGAACGTTTGAATAAATTCGCCTCGGTAGTAATCAAGCGGGCGAAAACTTATATGAGATGCAAAAAAACAGAAGCAACTGAGATGAATCTGATGCTCGCCACTGGTTTACTTTCGAGCATAATTATCACGACTGGAGCGGCTGTGTTTTCGCGTTATGAGGGATGGAGCTACTTTGATAGCTTTTATTATTGTTTCGTTACGCTAACTACCATTGGTTTTGGCGATTATGTCGCATTACAGGTATATTTACAAATTAGTATTAAAATTTAATATCAAAAATTAAAAAAAGTAATGTTTCATTTATATCTTTTAAATTATTTTAGATTTTAGATTTAAGATTTTTATAATTTCTATTATATCGATAAAAAAATTTTTATTAATATATGTTTGATTTATTATCATTTCAGAATGATCATGCACTTTCTAATAAACCTGGATATGTGGCCTTAAGCTTAGTTTTTATCCTATTTGGCTTGGCCGTCGTTGCTGCCAGTATAAACTTGCTCGTACTTCGTTTTATGACAATGTAAGTAAACGTTTATAAATTTCAAAAAGCACATATATACATATATTTCCATTATATCTTGTTTCTTTATCTTTTAAAATTATTCATAAAATTTTTAAATTTATAATCATCCTTCTTCATCTAACAGGAACACCGGTGATGTTCGTCGCGAAGACAACGAACTTCAACCGGCTTCTCATCATGTTTTAACACTGGATGGCGAGGTGGTTGCAGTGAATGGAAAAATATTAGCCAGCCATGTGCCCATAGTTCATGATACAGATGACTGTGTGAGCGTATGCTCGTGCACCTGTCTAGGACCACCCAATACCGAGCTTTTGGACCAAGGTTATCAAGGGTACAGACCTCCTTCGACCTCAAGCATTCGCGTAAAACGCGCATCAGTCTGATGGAAGGAGTTTCGTCGTCGCAGTTTACGTCGTCGATTATCGAGAGCTGATAGCAGAGAACTACTTGGTATCGACGTATAATAAATCGACTCAAAATAGATGTGAATACATGAAAATGGTCCGTGTCGATGAATGGAATGAAAATGGAAATAATTTTATAATTGGAATTTTAATGGAATTTTTGAGAGATGATTCAATTTGGACCGATATTTGAAATTGTGTTCTTTAGGACACAATTGTGTATCTTTTGAGGATATTTGAGGACTTATTCACGCTCAGTCATCAATTTTTGAAGAGATTTTAACGAGAAACAGTGAAATATGTCTCGAATACGAAAAAATAATTATTCGGCTCATGTTGTAATATTATCATTAGACATAGAAACGAAGAAGAGGGTGTTTGATCGTTTGTAAACGATTTTATAACGATTTCGTACATTTCGTATCGTACCATTAATATCCGACAAATTTTGAACCGAATTCATATTGTGTCGTATTTATTGGATAATTATAAGAATGAAGAGATTAGTCGCAATGTGAAGATTATTAAAAATTGAAATTGGAGGATTGTTTTATGATTAATACTTACCTGATAATTAAATTTTCTATTATTATTTTATTATTTTTTATTATTGAATTTTTATTAAAATGCTATGAAATAACTTTTATTCAAAATATATTTTCAAAGTGCAAAATTATAAAATTTCTCTTTCAGATAAAAATTGTTTAATTTGTTATATTTTTCTTTACAGATGTTTGATTATTGTCGTGTATAATATAAAACATTTTAAATAGAATTCAATGAAAAATGTTGTTAAGTTTTAACATTCTCTCATAAAAATTTTAAATACAAAACAATCCTCGTAAAAGACAAAATAAATTCCGCTTTATAAAAGGAAAAAAAAGAATGAAAAACTCGGATATTTGTTGATGAACAATATCCAAGCTTCGTAACGTGATTGTTAAACATATATATACGACTTGATGTTTGTATACTAGTAAACGTAAATACGAAAGTCATGATAAATCTACGTAAATTGACAGGAAAGAAGTCGATATTTAGAAAGTAGCATGATTTTGTATAAAAGTTACGATCGTAAATTAATCAATATTATTTACATATACATATTTATTCATATGTTATTAATTTAATAAGATTGTAAATTAGATTGATTCCTTTACGATCGAAATGATACCAATTTATTATGCTCACAGCGTAAACACGCACCATAATGTCGTATTTTTTAAAACTAATATTAGAATGTATATCAAATGATAGACAAAAATATCCGGGAAGACTGATAGTTGAAGTTAAATTAACTAGCTAACCGTTATTATTTTTAATAGAAAATTTATCCAGGGGTTCTTTTAACCCTCCAAAATGTTGAAAATTATTATATATTTTTTATTTATTTCGTTTCGTTAATCATAAATCTTTATATTTCTAAATTTGAAAATATTAAATTAATAAATATTTAAATAATTAAATTACTGTGTTATTAAAATTCGAATAACTATAGAATGGTTCCTAGATTAGACGATTAAGAAATTATTATTTCAGAAAGAATTTTGAAGTTTATTCCTATAATATTTCAAAATTAGATTATAGATTCTCAAATATTCATATATTTCAAACACATTTAATAGAAGAATATTCAGATAAATATTTTAATCCAATTAAATTATTATAAGAGAAGAATGCCACCAAGATGCAGTGATCAAACTGATTGGAGGGTTAAAAAAAAATTTAAAAATATTTTCTTTTTATTGATTCGAATTCTCAGTCACCGGTATACAAAGACTATATTAATTCTCAAAATTCACGTTTCGTTTTTGTCAATTATCGATAATCGAGCCGAGCGATCGACACACGCACAAAAAGCTGTTATGTTCGTTCATCAGGAAACCAAGATGAAAATCGTTGTTGAATGGTACATTGTCACAGTGATATGCACAGAATAAAACGATAGTGCGCACTCGTTTGTATACATGTACCTTAGTTATAGGCGTTCGTCGAATTATAAGGATTGGGTATATTTTTTATCATCGACAGTTTTTTAATAAACAACAGTTCACTATTTCATTGTTCGTTTTTATCTTTTCCCTGCTTAGTTACGATTAGTTACGAATAATAAACAATTGACAAATTTCATTTGATAAAATACGTCAGATTTAAAGAAGGAAAAAATTGAATTGAAATAGAAACGGAGAAATAATATTGAAGTAAATTTATATTAAGGATATATTATCTAATAGTAATGTTCAATATAAAACTTATATAATTTCAACTTTTAAAATTTAGATTATAAATTAAAAAATTCAGAAATTTCTGATATCAGATTTCAGATTTTAAATATAAAATTTCTAAATTAATTTCAAGTGTTATATTACAAAAATTTTAAAATTTTATTACAGATTTTATTATGTTGCTGTTAATTTTCAGATTTCAAATTTTAAGTTGTCACATTTTCAATTTCTTAATTTTCATATTTTCAAGTTTCATAATTTTAATTAAATAGATTAAAGATAAAATAGAGCAAATAGAGAAATTCCATCATGTTGGATCATGTATGTACATTGAAAATACCAGATGATGACAAGAAGTTGTCCTTCGGAGAAAGATGGAGTTTAATAACTCAAATCAGCAGAAAGACACCCAGGGCAAAAAAATATTTCGACAGCTTGGCACGTATCGCTAATGAAAAACGAAGGCACAGTATGCTTAGATTTTGGTGGATTATTCACCCGTTTAGTAATTGGAGGTATTTAATCAATTCAGAAAGAACAATAAAAATCAAGAAATATATTAAAACTGTTTTTTAAAAGTGATTAAACAGATGCTATTTGCATTTAAGCAATTTTTTAGATTTTTCTGGGATCTGATAATGACAGTGATATACATTGTTTCGTTCATTTCAATTCCATTCTCAGTTTGTTTTATTATAATGAGCCATGATGATATTGGATTGGATAAATTCAATCTTCTGATTTATGGTTTTTGTTGGATCGATATAATAATGAATTGTTTTACTGGATATTACGATAAATATGAAATGTGTGTCGAATTGGGTCCTTTGAAGATACTTTTGTAATTAAAATTACAAAATTTATTAATATTATTAATACTAATGCGATATTAAAAAATATTTAGAATGAAAGTTGAATGATTTAAAGTTGAAGATAAATATTATCTAGAAATTGTTTTCCCAGAATAAAAAAATATGAATGTTTGGAAGATTTAAAACTAATTTTAAATCTTTAATTAATCGATATCTTTTTTTAATACATGAATATAAGATATTTTATTTCTAATTTTTTTTTTAAATATATAAAATTTCGTTAGAAAAGAAAATACTGACAACTTTTAAGCAATAACTTAAAATTACTCAATTTTCACACTAAAACTTTTTTTAAAAATAATATTTAAAAAAAAATAAATTTATTAATATTTACATATTTTAATAAAGTATAATTTTTATCTCCTAGACATTATTTAAAAACTTTCCTGATATTTGATATTCTATCTTCGTTACCATGGGATCATATAACTTTGCCTTGGCGCAAATTACCTGAACATAATAGTTATTTTTTTGTTTCTTTGATCAATATCCTTCCTTGCCTGAAGTTAATCCGTTATGGCTACGTCGATTCACAAATTTTTGAATTATTTATCGTAATACTTTTTCTTCTTTTTAAATTTGAAAGAAGTTAATATAAATATATCTTTATCTTATATACTTCTTTATATAATCATATTTCAGCATTTTGAAGTCAAGCATTATGCCTATGAATTGTTTAGCACGCTTATGCTGGCAATTTTTATAATATATTGGTTCGCGTGTCTGTATTATTTAATACCAGTGCTAACTTTTCACCTCAGTAAAACTAATGCCAAAGTAAGATTGTAGGAATAATAAGATTTTGATTAAATTTTAATAAATGGAATAAGCATACTTTGTTTATGATATATTATATATTATTTTGTTTATTATATTTTATTTTATTTCATATATTGCTTCTTATCTCTTTATATTGCTTTAAATTTATTTGTGTATATTATTTTTGTACTTATTTGTGTATCAATTTTTGCATGATCATCTTCATAAATTTTTTATATTAAAGAATCTCTAATTATAATTAAATAAAAGTTATATTTCGTAGAAGTGTGCCGACTGTTGGATGATAAAATTGGACAACAATTCTAAAACATTCAGATTTCGATGCGCGCTTTTTATGGTCGTAGATCAAATATCAGCGTCTGGTTATGGTCATTTGGTACCATACTTGGATGATCATATAATATTGAACTGTATTCTTCTTCTTATCGGTAGATTACTCGAGTTCTATATCGCAGGTAAATCTCCTTCAATTCAGATTTTAATATATCTTAAAACTTTTTATTTATTTATTTATTTCCCTATCGAAAATAACGTTTTTACTGAATGATTTAAAAATTGATAAAAATAAGTATAAATTAAGGATATTTTTATTTTAGTGATGATCATTCGTGTAAGAATGGGAATAAAAGAACCCACGTCGAAGTTTCAAGAGATAATAAACCAACTGTTTGCTTATGTAAATCAAAAACAATTGCCGAAACACATAAAGATCCGTCTCGTAGCTTATTATTATCATCGTTTCAGGAAGAATTACTTTCGTGAGAAAACTATCATGCTCACTCTATCAGGTAACGAGATCTCTAATTTTACGATTCTCTATATTTTCCCCCTATTGATCAATATTTCAATTTTTCAGAACATTTACGTCAAGAAATTGCCCTTGAATCATGCCATCGCTTAGTCGAAAATGTGTCGATGTTCAGAAATGTGCCCAAATCTCTTTTGCGTAACATCGTGAAGAATTTGAAATTCGAGCTTTATCTACCGAACGATGTGATCGTGAAAGCAGGCGCCCATGGTGATTGTATGTTCTTTCTGTCTGCTGGGACCGTTGCTGTGTTAACACCCACTGGAAAAGAGGTATTATCTTAAAACATTATTCGATCAAAAATCAATCCCAAACTTCAATTTCTTATAACTTGATACATTAAACTTTTATTTAATGCAATTCAAATCATTGATCTTGGATTAATCTTTCCTTCCAAAGATACTTCTAATTATTTCCTAATCGAATCTTATGCAATATCAACAAGAAAATATCTTCATTGTTATTATAGAATTAATAAAATTATAGTCTCGTTTCAAATGCTTACAATTCTTTTTAAATAAAAATATTTCTATTATTCCCAGTTTTTAGTTTTTCTTAGTACATCAGAAAGACGGTATCTTCTTCTTTTAAACGCTTTTTCATTTTTCTTCCTATCATTTTTCCTTTTCAAGACACGTCCGTTTAAAATAGATAATTCCACTATCGCTGTCCTTCTCGCACACTCGGACCTCTTGCTCGCACGTGCGTCCACTGACCTACCTCATGTGCGCTGGTCACGTACGATGAGTAAACAAGTTTTTTTTACTACGCGCGTACGCGCGAGTAAATAGGTCACGTGGTCACGTGGATTTCTCTCATTCATAATTTTACACGATTCGGACATGTCGTTTCATATCGCTATATTTTTAAAACGGGTTGAGATATCAATTTGAAACAAAATGCACTTCAAAGGATAGACTTCTTATTTACTAATTATTAAGAAAAATTATCAAGAAATTAATAATTATTAAGGAAAAAATTTGTTTTGAAGAAATAGTTAAATATATTTTCGGATTGGAATGACACATTGACTTAAAACAAAGGATTCTAGGGATTTTCTATCTTCTGGATTAATTATTAACAATTTATTAATTTATTATGTTACTTTTTTTTAAAAAGTTAAAATTAAATAATAGATATTTAATATCTAAAACATTTTATTTGAAATAATAGGATTTTTATATTTTAAAAGGCATTTTTTAAAACTAGTTTCAATTTGATCTAGATATGTCACTTGGACGATGGAGCACATTTCGGAGAAATAGCACTCTTGGTTCCCGATCAGAGAAGAGTCGCAAGCGTGATTGCAATTGAAGTATGCGAAGTATATCGTTTAAATCGCAAGGATTTTCGAAAATGTATTGCCGTGCATTCAGAACTGTTTGCAATGATTGAAAGTATTGCGACAGAAAGGATCGAGAGGGCTGTAGTGATTGAGGAACAGCATAAGCGTTATCTTATGCGGGATACTTCTCGTATTGAGGATAAAAAAGACATGCCACACTTGTGAAAAAGAAATATAGTAATAAATAAACGTAGTTAAATTAATTAGATTTAATAGTTAAATTAATAATTAATAATATATTTGATTATTAAATTAATGATATAATAATAATAAAATATTAGAATAATTGTTAGAAAGATTTAAGATTGCTAAAAAGAAATAATTGTATCACGATACGATGAATGTAATAAAACTTCTAGATAGAAGAATAATAATCATACTGATCATTATTTAATCATATATTTTAAGGATCTTATATTATTATTGTCCATACAATGTTTGTATAGTGGCATTCCTTTAAATCTACCTTTATTTTATATAATTATATATTTATATTATATTAAATCATTATCTAAAGGTATAACTTACAGTTACAAATACACTCACTAAAATCTTCAGCACTGTCGCGATGTGTGAGCTATATATGCATGTATAGATAATACATTGGAGAATATTTTTCTCTGATATTTTTCCGTTCCTTTTTTTTCTTTTGATTAATTTAGTTATTTATCCATTTTCACGTAACTACGCTTCAAATCCTTTGTCGGTGTATTCGTAGGAACAATCGTGAAGGAAGTTGATTCGTTTAAAAATTTCTCTCTCTTGTTTTTAACTCTATATAAGAATGTTAGAACTAAAAATTTCGAAAAAATTTCTGTTGATTCTACGCGAGGTACGTTCCATGCTCTACCTTAAGTTTATTTTATGTAAAAACAAGAGAAATGTTGTCTCTTTCAGAAATATAAAATATAAAATTAAAAAAATAATAAATTTAAAAATGATTAATATCGAAAGACATCTTACTTTTGCAATATATTCCCTAGAACTAGAAGTTTCACGAAGTTTTACGTGATATAATTAAAATTAATTAAGAATTAAACGCTTCATTAATATTACCTTAAATCTTTTGATTATAATATCGTTACAACTATCATAGCCATTCTAAACATCATTATAGAATAATATTATTATTATCGAAAAACTACTTTCACAAGTTAGAAAAATGCATCGATTTTTATAAAATCGATCAAAAAATCGACGAATCAACTGTCACGATCATTTCTACAAAGTGTCTTCAAGAGGAGTATCCAGTAGCCGATAATAGGTCGATTAAAACGAGTATATTACGTAATATAGCGATAATTATATACATCATTAATGTGTAACGTGTAAATGAATGCGTATGTGTACGTGTGTGTGCGTGTGTGCGTGTGTGTGGTCATTGTACAGACTTAAAAATCACACGGTAGAAATATAAATTATTTACTATAGAATACTATAGAATAGAGAAAATCTACCGAAACTGCGCTCGCTCAAGTATTCTTTTTTTTTTCTTTCTCTTTCTTTTCGACTCGATATTATTTCTCGTAACAAAGACGATACATTCTTTCTATGTTACTTATTCTTTTTCCCCTTTTTACTCTTACCGATATGCAATCATTGCATAGGTACATACATGCCCGTTAAAAACTACGAGAACTATTTATACATGTACTAAATAATATTGTGTTACTACGTTATCACTAGACTGAGGATTTTTATGCAAATTCATATTTTCATGAAAAGGAAAATATGTAAATTAATTGTGTTTTAAAAAAAATGAAAATTTTGTGTATGAAATACAATAATATTAAATTAATCCGTCACAAAATAACCTCTAATGTTCAAATTAAATTATACGAAACTTTTTAGATTGTCAAAATATTTAAAATATTTAAATTTAAAGCGAAAAAAGGATAAATCTATAGATCGCGTATATTTAATTCGCTTTAAAAATCCTATTTTGGATATTTTTTATATTTTCAAATATGTACCTATTATATTAAAATTTTAATGAATACATAAATATCCAGAGTCTAGTTATTACAATTATGTCATGTCTAGTTTGGTCATATCTAAAGGAGTACGGAGGAGAAGAGTACTCAATATTCTTTCATTTTTCCTTCTTTCTTTCCTTTTTTTCTTCTTTTCTACGATTCCTCCGGATAGATTAAAGAAACAATCAAATGCATCACAAATGACTATTATATTTTCGTTAAAATAAAAAATTTTTTATCAAAGTCTCGATATGCGCTTTTCTTTTTCTTTTTCTTCTTTTTTTTCTTTCTAAAGAAATACTGTGATTGTCGCAATTTTACAACTTCATCTTACAACTTCATAAATTCTATGTAATTAACATACAATTAAAAAGAAATACAATAATCTTGATTAGATAAGGAAATATAAAAATCGGAGGAATTGTTATTTGATACTTTGGTACGATCATCTAATATCGTTTTAGTGACTATTCGATAAATTTCTGATTGAAATTCAATTCATTTTGCATCGCGTACGCTACATTTTGTATTTACACTAACGATATTCTGTATGTAAAGTTCTATTTAGCACTCCTTCCCCGACACTTTCGAAGAGCTTTCTAATAAGGCACTGTCATTTACTGTGACTGAAACAATCAGACGAAAGAAGAATATCTTTTCCTACGGTTCCGTGGATTCTTTCCATCATCGAGTAAAACTTACATTTACAATATATGTATAATAATATATATATTATGTATAATTATAAATGCTTTTGGTACCTTTTCCTTCGGAATTTTGATACGCTACGAGCTACTGACATTTCTGTGGCAATTCGAAATTAAAAGCATAAATTACTTCTTAATTATCTTAATTTCTATCTCTGTTCATCTATATTCTTAATAATTATCCTTCATTTGAAATATGGAAAGGAAATGTTATATATCCAGTTAAATTTCATATTTTTTTTGTTAAGTATTATTAAACAAATAATTAAATAAGAAAGAAATGTTTCTATTTTGTATAAAATAAAAATATGTTTGAAAAAATTGTGAAGAAAATAAAACGTTGATAAGTTTTAGATTAATATTAAGAAAATGGGATATGTAATGTATGCTCTCATTTTCGAATGCCAAGAAATCACGATAGATGATACAGTATATAGTAACAGTATGTAGTTAACATTACGATTAAAATGTTCAGGAACAAATATATAAATGCAACATGTTAATATAGTGAAAGAAGGTGCGTATCGTGATTCAATACTTGTACATTATTATTCAACTTCCAATGAGTTAATTTTTTTTTAACAAGCTTCGCAAATAAAATTTTCTAAAATTATAATTTTATATTTTCAGAATTGCAACTTTTAATAACTTATACAATTATCGAAATAGAATTGAATAAAATTATAAAAATAAAGAGAAATAAATTAGAAAGTCTCAATATTTTGTCTAATCAATTTTATCTAATCTAGTTAATTTTTTCACTTGTTATAATCCATCTGACAAATCAAGATCGTCGTCACGATGTTGCACCTTCACATTACCAATCG
The DNA here is from genome assembly GCF_029169275.1 of Apis cerana. Taxonomy (NCBI): domain Eukaryota; kingdom Metazoa; phylum Arthropoda; class Insecta; order Hymenoptera; family Apidae; genus Apis; species Apis cerana. The sequence goes on from NC_083856.1 coordinate 5,145,357, forward strand.
TCGCTATGATATAAGTATCGTTCAATCGTGACAAAGGACTAATTCATGCTATGGCAATAATATCGAATAAGGAATAAGTAATAACAATATTATAGAGTATATAAATGGCATACTGCATAATAAACTATTTATATTATACAACGTAACGTTTCATACTTATACGTATATGCTTCATACAAATAGGTACAGGTTCTCTCTCCCACTTCCATTCTCTATCGCCTCTCTCCTTTGTTTCGATCACATAAAAAAAAAAAAAAGAAAAATTACATATTGACTTTTGACTTGTCCTTTTGTTCCCCTAACGATTAAATTTTTATATATTGTTCATGTTACATTTACAAATTGATCGATAGATCTCATCATTGTGTAGATCCATCATACTTATATTTGGAATCATTTGATTATTTATCTTTTCTTCATAGTTACTTTAATCAAAATTCAAAAAAAATATATCATCATTGCAAAAGATTTTTACAACAGAACAATTTATAATAATTTAAAAATTCAAGTTTACTTTAAATTAAAGAATTATCTCATTTTCTTTCCAATAAATTTTCTTCTTAACGATATTTTTATCAAATATTTCAGCTTTCAATTATCATATTTCATCATATGATTCCATATAACTCTCACAACTAGATATCTAACGATTCGAACGCGATTCGAACGGAAAGGAAAAGGAAAAGAAAAGCAAAATAGCATCGATCGGGTATCCAATCTCGAGACGCTTTCTGGTGGACAGCGATCATTCCTGTCCTAATATGGCTTCGACCGACTAGGATTCCAGCGTCAGATCGTATATACATACATAAAACGACAACGACGATGACGACTTTGAAACAAAGATATACGGAGTAATATAATTAAAACATCAACGAAAAAAGAATTACATTATCTCGTTATGCGACTCATCTTCACGTTCTTCCGCCTCGCTGTTGCTTAATTTATATATTAAATGTATCTATGTATAGACGTTCTAAGGCTTTGGCAGTGAATTAACGTCACGTTTACACGGCACACCATCGAGACAGACAAATGTGTCGAATCGAATGATCACTTTTAAATCTCGTCATCGTTTCTTTCATTTATATCTAATTAATAATCGAAATTATGCATTAAGAGCCGATATTTGCCTGATCGTAACTGCTGCTCTTTGCTTTGTTCGTCGGACTAACCGGAAGAAATCGAAGAAAGATTCTTAGATGAGGCTCTTCAGAATGTATCTTCGCCTTCTTTTCGAATTATTTAAGTGAGGACCTCTGGAAGGAAGTTGACCAGCCTCGGTACAGGATCGACAGCAGAACTTCGCATAATATTTGTGTGTGCAATACTTTGCTTTAACGATCAGATCGCATTTAGCGAAGAACGAATTATCTTGGCAATTCGGGTGAATGAAGATTCCTGAGAAAAAATGAATATTTTAACAAGAAATTCAAGACAATTTTTTATATTTTTATTTGTAAAGTAATTTTACGTATTCAGATTTTAATAGATTTAATTTTGCATCAATCAAAATATAAAATGATTTAATAATTTCCATAAACTTTGTAGAGTTTAATACTCTATTTTCTAACAAATTAATTTTATATTAAATATAAAAATTTACCAGCAACTTGTATATCCACCATAGCAGAAGCAGAGGAATAATCATTACTCGCTTCGCAACGATATCTTCCTGAATCTTCCCGATTCGCATCACTGATTACGAGTCTGTTCACTTCTAAAATTAGAATTAGAAAAAGTTTTTTAAATATCTTCTTCGCTTATTTAACTAACTCTTAAGTTAATTATTTAATTACACATGTTTAATTATTTAAAACATATGTTTACCAGTAATTTGAATTCGGTTATTCGGATGAATTATTTCATTATCCTTATACCAAGATACTCGAGGAATCGGATAACCATCGACATGGCAAGCGATATTAACATCACTACCCTCTGGGAATTGATTTTGTCCTATCGTTATATTGGCTGTGACAGGCACTGTGAAATATTCAATATCATCAATAAAATATCTACAAATGAAATCCAGGAAAAAAAGAAAAAAAAAGAGAAAAATGTGTAAGTTTAATACGTAAATAAATATGAATGTAAACTTACCATTTTTTTGAGTTTTTAGATTGATTGATAATCTTTCATATATTAGTTTTGTATATATATAACATGCAAGCAAATTCAAACAAACTCAGCAGAGCACATAATGTGATCGAAGCATATCAAAGCATTAGTTAATATAAATGTTATAAAGAAGAAAAAAAATTCAATTGCACTATAATTTCTAGAGATAAAGTTTAAAATTCCTATTTATATTATTTTTTTCATATTAACATTTTTATATTAAATTCATAATTCCAAATTGTCTACGAACAGTTTCTAATCTATTTCGAACTATAATTAGTAAAAAATTAATTAAAAATAATAAAAAAAATTTTAAATCTCTGAAAACTTTTTATCTTTATTACTATATGTCTTGCATTTATCTCTTAATAGTGCAATTGCAAAGTTAAAAAAAAAAACCATCATTACCATATATTACCCTCACCTCTAAACCTCAAACCATACTCCGGAGTAGTCCATCCAATAGGACTAACCGTAGAAATTTGACTCTGTCTAGTCGTATTACTAGCTCCATAAATCTGTCGATAGTCAGGAGTTTGGGTTCTATCGGGTCTATAAGGATATTTAGGTTTCTCAGCTTTTTTAGGAGCATCAATCAGGTATTTCATATATTGTTCGAACTCGGGCTTGATATTGTATACGGGACCGATAGCTTGCAATGTGATCGACCAAGATGCAGCTCTACCAATTGCGTTGAATGCTTGACAGGTATAAACACCTAGAGTCTGTATAGTGACTGTTCTAATCAGAAGTGTGTATTCAGAATCCTGTTCGTAAGTCTCCGAAGCGAGTGGCAACATGCGTTCGCCTCGCCACCAAGTGACGAAAGGTCTGGGCCAACCCCATGCGTAGCAGTGCAGAGATATGGGAGAGTTTATGGCAACTGTCACACGTGCATCAGGCTCTCCTAGGATGGCCGCAGCTAGTTCTTTCGGTTCTGTGCAAGGTCAAGGCAGCATGCAGAAGAAAGAAATGTTGGATACCACCACCAAATTATTATTAAGGTATGATTGTTTTTATGAGAAATATTTTATAAAATAGAAATGAATTTATAATGAAAATATTTTTGATGTTTATTGTTACATGTCTCTTTAAATAATTTTTGACAGCTTAGCTGTTGTTTAAAAATGTAGATATACAAAAATATATATAAAAATGAACATAAATATAGAAATAGTATAGAAAATAAAATTCATGTGACAATATTTAGAAAATTAGATATAATCTATTGTTTATACAAATATAAAAATTTGTATAAAAAATCTCCAATCTATTAAAAATCTATGTGAAATGTGAATTTGCAAAGAGAACATTTAAAATGAAGAAATATTATTAATTTTTCTATAAATATAAATATTAAATACAAGACAAAACATTCATGTATTAAATTATTTAATTAGAACGACCAACTACTGTTTAAGATGCATGACAAGTCCACAAAATACTTTACAAGACAGTATTTTATAATAATATTTAACGTATGGTACGTACCTGTGACAGTCAATTGGTATTCTGCTCTTACCGGTGGGCCTAAACCATTGTCAGCTGTGCAGACATAAGTTCCACCATCGTATCGATCTAAATTAATAATTTGAAGAGAGCCATCGGATAATATGCGACGTCTGGCTTCTGAAGGTGCAATCTGGCGAAATTTTAATTTCTGTTATTATCACAATACTTTGTACAATAATAATTTATAATAATTCAATTTTCATAACTTCTTAATTTGTACATTTGTAATTTTATATTAAAATTTTAATAATATTAATTTACAAAATTTATATTTTTTAGTTCAGAAAAATCAAGAAATCTCACCAACGTCGTGCTTTTTCTCCATGTGATCATTGGTTTTGGATTTCCTAAAGTAATGCACTTCAATGTTACGTAACTACCTTCCTGAGCACTGACTTTCGGCTCCTCTGGTTGCTTGATGGAAGCTGGTTCAGCACCAACTACAGGTGGAGTAACGAACGGTCTTGGAGAAGTCGATATAACTTCTTCGGCGGCTGGTTCGAGACAAGAAGCACCACAGCCATTATTACAGCATTTCATATCTCCAGAACAATCTGCATCTGTGAGACACTCTTGTTCGCATCTAGTACTATTCGATACACTTGGACAACGGCCTGGTTTCATGACTGTGAAATAATAGATATTAAATTATTCACATTAATTTAATTATTAAGATTGTATTGTTGAAATTGATATTGAAAGGATTCTTTAAATATTTAAGTATTTCTTATTCTAGTTCAAAATTAATAAATCAATAAATATTTTATAAATCTAAATCTATATAGTTTAGCATTTTTTAAAATTATTAAAGGATATTTTATAATTAGAATTAAAATCATTAAAAAGGTAATTGAAATATTTTATTGAAAAATACAGAATAATAGAACATAATATATAAAATAAAAATTTTATTTTGCAGTTACCTGATCTACATACTCCTTTGTATTCTGTACCATCTTTGGTAGCAACTAAGGTAATAGCACATTTTGTGTTATCGGGACAAATTTGTGTTCTACAAGGATCAACGCAACGACATCGTTCGCAATCCTGAGAGTCCACGAACGCCTCTTTGCCATATGGGCAACGGATAGTCTGACATTCTTCGCGTGCTTCGGTGCAAGGATCCTTTGTATCCTTTCCAGAATCTACGTCGATCTCGTTGGTAGCTATTAAAAATATATAATAGAATTATATAACAAAGAATATAATATTTTTGAAATAGAAAAATGTGAATAAATATAAAATAAAAGAATAATAAAAAATTATAATATGTGATAAAAGCAAAATTATACTTTTGCTTCTAGCAGGATTGAAGCTTAGGAATAATTAGAGCTAATAAAATATATCATTAAATATAACATAATTAAAAGATAAAAAAATTAAGATATAAAAATACAAATAAAAAACATATATAAAAATACAAATAAAAAGCAGATAGATAAGGTTTTTAATAAAAAGGAATTTTTAACAAAAAAGGAAAAGGTACATAAGGATTCAAAATTTGAAACAAAATAATATAAAACAACAATAACAATAAAAATATACAGCAATATAAAACATAAAGATATTTATCACGTTCCAAGCTGAAAGTTAAAAATATTTACAAAAATATATTATTCAAATACTGGGAAACAGATTTTCACGACTTACTGCTAAGGCAAGTACTAATACAAGACTCGAAGGTCTTGAATCTGTTACGATTTCCACCGCATCCAGTGTAAATGAACGCTCGACAGGTTTGTTCTTCAACGTCGAAATAGAATCGTTTGGTAGCACCAGAAGTGCAAGACCCAACGTCAACTGGTTCTTTACAACTTGCTGAATCATTATCGTTTAAAACTCGTTATTGTCATTACGAATCAATTTCTTTTTCGAATAACATTTCTTCTCAAATTTTATTTGGTATTTTTAATGATATTTTTTAATAAAAATTTGAGATTAATGAATCTAATACTTACACAAGCTTGAAAGGCTGGTGTCGTTTCCAGGAAGCACGGGTTCCTCATGATGAATGCAAACAGATTCACACTCAGTCATTGAGCTAAACCTGTTCGCATTACCTTCACATCCACCGTATGAAAATTCGCGACATATGCGATTGACCGAATCATAGTAGTATTTTTGGAAGTAACCTCGGCATTCACCAGAATCCGGTGGTAAGTTACATGTATCTATAAAAATTATTAAATTATTATAAAGTTGATTACAAAAATAAAAATTCTTTTATAAATTATAAATTGTTTCAAAAATTTTTGATATATTGCTTTGACGTAATCTATTATTTTTACAATTATTAAAAATGCTCAAATATATTCGATAAAATTAATATTTATATTAATTTTATTTTATTATTATTATTTAATTTATATTAATTTTATAGTTTTATTCAATTAAAAATATAATTATATATGTTCAATTATTTTCATAATATTTTGACTTTAATTACTTGTACATTACACAATACATATATTGAGATATAATTAATATAAAACTATAAAATAAGATATAATGATTAAAAATTTTAAAGATTTCTTGAATATACCTTGTCCATGAAACTTTCCACAAAGACGTTCACATTGTTCTTCTGTTTGGAACCTATTCGCGTTTCCTTCACAACCGCCATAGAGAAATGCTTGACACATATGATTGTGTGAATCGTAATAAAAAGCTGTGATATCACTATTGCAAGAACCAGGATCAACAGGAGTATAACAAATCGGGCTCTTCGAAACAGTTTCAAGTAATGGAGCAAATGTGACAGTAATGTTTGGCGTTGTTTCTGTTTGAACAACTTGTTTCTGACATCTTTTTTCGCAGGATTCCTTATCTTGGAAGCGGTTCTTGTTACCCTGACAACCACTGTATTCGAATTCGTAACAGGAATCTGCTCGATAATCATAATAGTATTGTTTGACAAAACCGCTACAGGGACCAACAACTTTGGGCAGACTGCAAGCATCTAAAGAAAAAAAATAAAAAATAGTTGGAATAATTATTGATATGATTTTTAATGAGAATGTGTAATAGAATGCTTGGTAATTAAATAATAATGTAACGAAAAAATTGAATATTCAGTTAAAATTACAAACCTTGAACGTCTCCACATCGATATTCACATTCTTCGCGACTATTGAAGTTATTTCCATTGCTTTGACAGCCCCCATATCTGAACTGCTTGCAAATACCTTCTCTACTGTCATAAAACCATTTGATTTGTTCATCAGAACATGGACCATGAGAATCCGGAAGGAAACAGAATTCTGAAAATTTTATTTATATATATTTTATTATAAGTGAAATTCAAATTAAATTCATGATAAAGATAAAAATATTACCTGGTTTAAATTCGATTTCTCTTACTGGCGCAGGGGTAGTAATCGTAGTCTGACATCTGTTAATGCAATCTTGTTCGGTGACAAAGTTATTTTCGTTTCCACCGCAACCACCATAATAGAATTGTCTACATTGCTGTTCGTATGAATCGTAGTACCATCGTTGAGTATAGTTGTGGCATTCTCCCAAAAGTGCGGGCAAGAGACAGGTATCTTGCTCTGTATTTAAATTTAGAATGATATAAGATACAGATAAGATTTAATATAAAGAAATAAAAAGTTCTATAAAATTCATTCAAAATGTTCCATTAAATTTAACAAAATTAAAATTATTTCTAATTTTTTTTTCTAATTAATTATTTAACAAAATTGTTTAAAAAATTCTATTTCTTTTTTTTTTAATTCATAGGACTTTTTACTTCATGCTTTGTAACAATAAAAACAATATATAACATATAATAAATTTATAGCAAAAATATGATGTATATATATATATATATATATACGTATATATATATTGATAACATCTTTTTATTTGCAAAAGACGTACACTCGATTATAATTCATAATAAAATTTGCGTGCATATGGTACAATCGACATCGAAGATAATTACACAAGAAAGGAACGCCGACAATAATCGAATAAAACTGCTAAGAAAAGCGTTAATGAGCATTAAGCATCGATAAATCTTATTACAGAAATATGAAGATAAAGATAGTGTGATGCTTTTTATTTTATTTTATTTTATTTTATTTTTTTTTTAAGAAAGTGATTAGACGAAATCTTACCAACTTTAGCCGGGCAATCAGATTCGCATGCGTCCCTAGATTCGAAATTATTTTTATTCCCACCGCAACCAGTATAATAGAATGGCATGCACCGATTCTCCGACTGATCAAAGTACCATCGAGATTGCTTCTCACCACAGTTACCTTCAGCTCGCGGCAGCAAGCAACTATCTGTTAATCGCATTAATTATTATATCATGCAATATCGGATTCTCGTGTAGATTTCATTAACCATTTCATTTGCGATTTACTTCAATTTACATTTTTCTGAATCATAGAATTAATAAATTATATTAACTTTTCTTTCCTTACAGGTATATAACATTGAAATTTTGGAAATATATTTATAATACTTCTCAATTAAAATCATTATTTCAATTTTTATATAAATCAATGATTAAAAATTATTAGTTCATAGTAAACAGCAAATGATTGATTAATTATCATACTCTTTGGAAATATTCTTCAAATTCCTGAAAATGAAAATGTTTTTTCTTGCAATTTTTACCATAGAAAATTCCACCATAGAAAATTTGTATTTAATACCGAATATTTACGTTAAATTGTTAAAAATTATAAATCAAAAGAGAAATTAAAATCTATTTCTTTTTTTTCTTAACAATAAATATCGACACGATTATTCACTGAACACTAAACTAAAAACGAGAAAATCGAGAAAATCGAGAAAAATCGAGAAAACTCGTTTAGGCGATAAAAGCCATGGAACGATTATTCTCGAGACGAGAATCGCTTCTCGAAGGATAAAGTCGAACTATCGATTCGATCAATTTATCGTTCGTGCAGTGGTGCAATAGCGTGCAATTCCGACGAAAAGAGTGCTTTTTATTGTAAATAATTACGATTAAAAAATAATGCGTGATATAACGATTGATTATAATTAATCGTGAGATAGAAATAATTGTGTATAGAACAAGATCCATCAAACTAATAGTGCTTTTTTCGTTAAATGTGCTTTGTTTGTTTTGTGATAGAATTGGGCACTTTCCATTCGAGATAAATATATAAAAAAAAAATAGAAATAAACATCAAAAATTATAAATATTTAATAATTTTCAATAATAATATAAAGTTAAAAATTAAAAATAAGAAATAAAAATTTTATCTTTCAAATAGTTAAATTATCAATAAATAAAAATTTCTGAAGGATAATATTGTAATTAGATTTGAATAATCCATTTGAAAATGAAAATTATTATTGGATAGTCACTCTCAACACAATATTCATTTGTAAAAAATACTCTTAAAAGTTTTATTCTTGAATATACTTTTACATTTTTAAATAATAAATCCTGATATATGCTTTTTTAAAAATAACATAAATCAGATTTTTGAAATACATTATTTTTACATTGTATAAATTATTCTTTAAATAAAATTATTTGATATGCCCAATTCTGCTTTATGCCAAAAAATAGAGATATATAATAACAAACGAACCAACACCAATGACAACAATAAGAATTGTTTCTCGATTAAAACGACGTCCAATCGTTCCACCAACACCCACGAATAAAAAATTACTCTCTCTCTTTCTTTCTTTTTCTACAAATTGCGAGCGACTCAATTATTCAAAAAGCAGATAAGCTTTTGTTTCTTCAATTCCTTCCTTTAATTCCTTTCTTTGCTATTTTCCATGTTCTATTCATTTTCTTTTCCTTTTTTTTTTCTTTTGCCTTTTTTGACTTTTTCTAATACCTTTTACAGGGCAGCGCTGCTCACAGGCAGCACGCGTACGGAATCTATTCGCATTGCCTTTACAACCGCCGTAAACAAATTGGCTACACGTCTGACGCCCGGCGTCATAATACCAGCGTAACACAGAGCCCGGACAAGGGCCGGGATCTTTCTCCAAGCGGCACACGTCTGTCAGTTTTACTGTAAATAGTATGTATTTTCTACGATTACTTAGGAATTATTTCGTTGTATTCGATATCTGATGATCAGTGCCAATTTTTGGTGCTTGGATGTGGCGTTTGGTGCCTGAATTATGCTAATGTATTATGTTTAGTGTAATTGAAAATGAAGATTCAAATTGAAATGACAATTTATTAAAGTACTAACTCGCCAGAATTGGAAAATATTAGTTTGTATATTATGATTTAATCTTCTCTAATATATTATTTTTTTTTAAGTTCTGCTATTATGCGTTGTTTTAGTATCTTCTGCATTCTTTGTGAATAAGAAATATACGTTTAAATCATATTTTAATAAATGAATAAAAATTATTCATGATATTATTAATGGAAGTTTTAAAATTTTAATAAACATTCTAATTTAATTGAATTCTTTTTCTGGCGATTTAGTTTTGACTATTCTTTTTTTTCTTTTTTCATTAATCCTTCATTGTTAACAATTTTATCAATAATCAAGAAAAATTCAATTCGTTGTACGTGAAAAAAAATAATTACATGCGGATTGATTTTCCTCAAAAATAATTAAAATAATTTTTATGATCTCCATCATATCCTTCTCGTGTTTGATAAAAAAACATCAACTGCAAGAAAAATTGTTTAAAAATGAAAACAAAAAATAAATTGACAAAAAAATTGTCACATATTTCGATTCGTTTATGAAAAAAAATAATCTAAAAACTATTAAATATATCCAGTTATTAGATATTAAATATCTAGTAAAAACAAATAATATATTAAATAATTAATATATTATTATATAATAAAAATATGGTTTCAGGCAGAAAAACGAGCGTGATACGTGCGGATGTCGAATAAAAGAAATTGGAATGGATGAGCATACCTCGTCTCCTTCCTGGTTGCAGGCATTGTTGGTGACAAGCGATTTCCGTTGGGAAGTTATTATCATTTCCTTTGCATCCACCATACAGGAATTGCTCGCAAGCTTGTGATTCTGCATTGAAGTACCACCTAGTAAAGTTGCCCTCACAGGGACCTGATTCTTTCGTTTGGTCGCAAGGATCTAATGAAATATAATAAAAAAATAAAGATTAATATTATAATTTAGCCTAAATCTTTTCAAGGAACTTAAATTGTATATCATTATATTTTTATATCACAACAAAATTGATCATTGCATTCATGCAATCACAATGAAAAAATCACAAATCACATATGAAAAACATATAAATAAATTAAAAAACATTTTATTGAATAAAGTGAAATGAAGACTCTGCAATTAATTTCGGAATAATTAAGTAATAAAAAATATTGGCAGTAATAAAAAGTTGATTAATTTACCCAGATCATCAGGAGTGACACAAAGCTCCTCGCATTCTTCTCTGGTTTTAAATTTATTCGCATTACCAAGACATCCACCATAGACAAACTGACCACACTGCTTTCTACCTGAATCGTAATACCATGTAGGGAAATAGCCTTCACAGGGTCCAGAGATCTTTGGTAAGAAACAGGCATCTACAACATAATTCCAAAAATTAAATTTCATTATCTTTAATTAAAAAATTAAAAATTTAAAAAAGAAAATTTCTATTTCGTTACCTAACAAAGAAAATTACCAAAGAAATATATCAATTACTAAAATATAATTTAAATATCAAAATATTATTGAAAATAAAATAATATTAACTATAAAAACTCTATAAATTTTTGAAACAATTAAATATTCATGTTTTATTTATACTACCTTTTCCTTTAGGTTGCACGCACACTTCCTTACATTCTTCCTGAGTCTTGAATCGATTGTCGTTACCTTCGCAGCCTCCATACCAAAATCTTGAACATCCACCATATTCTGTGTCAAAGTACCATTTAACAGTGAAATCTCGACATGGTCCTCTATCTCTTTCCAACGCGCAAGCCGCTCCTGGAGTGGATGGAACTGAGAGACATCCCTCGAAATTCTCTCCTTGAGCTTCTTCCACACCATCAGGACAACATCCGTATTTCGAGGCATCGCAAGTGCATCCGGCAAAGTTCGGGCCTTTTGCTGGTGTTCTTCCGTCTGAGCAGCATTTGAATTCCGTGTTCTCGCAACCGCAGCCTGCAAATTCCCATGAGGAATATGCCATTAATTATAAATTAGAAGTTGCTTTGCTATATGATGTATGTAAGTATTAATTTACACATGAGAATATGAATATTAAATGATATACTTACTTAGATTTGTTCGATTAAATTATTTTCTATTTCAATTTTATTTATTTGTTTACTTTTTGATTATTAATATAAATTAACAAAATTAACAATCATTAAAATGTGTATTTAATTTTTATGAATTTAATAAAACGTTTCTATAAAAGATTTTATTTTAAAGTATAAATATTATTTAAATATATATAAATCTTTATATATTAAGATATATTATTCAGAATATAATTGTATCTTTTACTAAACTTTTACTAAAATTAATATTAATATTAATTTTAATTTTAATTTTATACTTATACTTATTATTTATACTTATATATTATTAATATTATAATTACCTTGTCCATGTGGTCCTTTTGCAATGGTGACACCATCGGAACAACAACCAAACTGATACGTATAACACGGACAACCATCGTAATTCGGTCCTGTGGCCGGTGTAAAACGATTTGGACAGCAACCATGAGGCGTGTATTTGCATCCGCAACCCTCGTTATTCGGTCCACGAGCAGCGGTACTATTATCGGGACAACATCCGAATCTCGTGTATTGACATCCACAGCCGTAGAAATCGGGACCACGAGCAGGAAGTATATTATCCGGACAACATTTGTATTGTGTCGATAGACAACAACCCTCTCTGTTGGGACCATGTGCAGGAGTAACACCATCTTCGCAGCAACCATAAGTGCTATTCTCACAGGGCATATGGCATCCATAATTATTGGGCCCAAGAGCTGATGAACATTAAATATTGAAGATTTTAATAAATTAAAGAAATTGAAATAATTGCATTTTTCAATTTAAAAATATAAAATAATATCGAGTAAATATAGATACTCATAGAATTTATTTTATAATAAATATTAGAAAATATTTTGATATATTATATTATTTTATCTTAGAAAATTAATACGAACCTGGTGATACTCCATCGGGACAACATCCAAAGTACGATATAGTACAATTCTCTGCATTGATAATACCACATCCCTCAAAATTGGCGCCAGTTGCAATGGAAATACCATCCGGACAACATCCATAGGTGGAATTCGAACAATCTTCCTGCACAGGTCCTGCAGTGGTCGTTTCATATTCTTCAGTAAGTGGAGTGATAGAAGTGATCTCCTCCTCGCAACCTTCACCCTCCGGTCCAGAAGCAGGCTTGATTCCATCGGGGCAACAACCGAATTTAGTGCCATTGCAACATCCCATGTTATTTTCTCCACTAGCCGGTGTCTCGTTATCCGGACAACATCCAAATTCTGTCTCGTTGCAAGGTTTCTTGCATCCTTCGAAATCATTGCCTTCAGCAATGGTAACTCCATCTGGACAACAACCGAATAATGTTTCATCGCAGAGAGATTCGGGACAGCCTTTGTTCTCTGGACCAGTAGCTGGTGATACTCCATCAGGACAGCAACCGTGTTTGGTCTCATTGCAAGTCTGAGCCGTGGGACATCCTTTACCAAATGGTCCTAGCGCTGCAGTGATTCCATCATAACAACAACCAAACGGCATGGTTTTGCAGGTCTTTTTCTTCTTGGGCACCTTGCAGACGCGATGTTTGCGTGTGACCTCTTCTGGAGCGAGTGTTGTCCAGAATTCAGTTACGTGTGTTTTCTCAGTAACTTCGGTCTCTTCTTCATCAGTAACCGGTGTCAATCCGGAAACGGTTGACTCTGTCACTCCAGAGACAGTTGTTTCACCGCTCTCAGTTGTACCAGACTCTGTAGTTTCACTCGATTCGGTAGTCTCACCGGAAATCGTCGTTCCTTCTGTTGTTGTTGCACCAGATTCTGTAGTTTGACCAGATTCAGTAGTTTCACCAGATACAGTAGTTTCCGTCGGGCCAGATTCCGTTGATTCAGTAGCTTCCGTTGATGCTGATTCAGTTGTTGCTTCAGATTCTGTTGTGGCTCCAGATTCCGTTGTACCTTCAGATTCTGTTGTAGCTCCAGATTCTGTTGACTCTGTAATTTCAGTTGGCATAGATTCTGTTGTGGCTCCAGATTCTGTTGTGGCTCCAAATTCTGTTGTGGCTCCAGATTCTATTGTGGCTTCAGATTCTGTTGTGGCTCCAGATTCTGTTGTGGCTCCAGATTCTGTTGTGGTTCCAGATTCTGTTGTGACTCCAGATTCTGTTGTAATTCCAGATTCTGTACTTTCTTCTGTTATTCCTGATTCTGTCGACATTGTTGGTTCTGTAGATCCTGATTCAGTAGTTTCCTCGGTGACGCTTGTTTCTGTAGTTTTATCTGTGTCATCAGGTTTTATATCTGTTGATACAGATTCTTCAGTCATCTCTTGTTCCGTAACTGTGCTTTCGGTTTCCGATGAAAAGGTTGTTGGACCTGATTCAGTGGATTCTGACGACCCAGTACCTTCAGTCTCCATAGATTCTGTCATCGATGTAGCTTCAGTTGCTTCGCTCTCAGAAGAAACTGTCGTTGCTTCGGTTGCGCCTGATTCGGTTGTTATATCTGTTTCTATATTAATCATATAATTAATATTGCAAAATTACATTGATAATTGTAATTGTTATATTTTTTAAAATGAAATATTTTTTATGAAATTCTTATTGTTAAATTCGTTTCAAATTCAAATTTTTAATTTAACTAATATCTTCAATCTATAATATTTCCAAAAATAAAATTAAATAAACTCACCTCCAGATGCCAGAGTTTCTTGCGTCATTGATTCCACAGATGATTCATCGGTGGAATCCATAGTGGATCCCTCGACAGTTTCCTCGGTAACATCAGTTTCCGTGATTCCAGATTCTGTCGTAAACAATTCGTTTTCTTCTGTGATTTCACTGGTTCCACTTCCTTCGAATGTTGATTCAAATTCCGATGTATAAGTGTAGAAGAACGTATCGGTGAAATCTGTTCCGCTTCCTTCACCATTTTCCATTTCTCTAGGAGATATGTCGCCTCGAGTGGCACCATCATCGTTGAGCATTAAATCGTCCATGTCGTTTCCAGTAGAATCGTCTGTGCTTGGTGAACTTAGGGGAGTTGCCTCGGTAAGGTCTGACATTTTGCTGGATTTATCCTATAAAGTAAATAAGTATCGTGATTTAAATTTAAAAATTTAATTACAAAAATAAACTTAGAGAAAATATATTAAAAAAGAAAATTAAAAAATTTATATTAGAAATTTTAGAAATTAATTTTAAAATTTAATTAAGAAATAATAATCAATTTTAAGGAACAGAAGAGATTAATTTCTGCATCAAGGAAGATAGAATGTAATATTAAGAGGAGATGTTATGGGACTAGGTATTTGATTAATTACAAATGAGTTTCACTTACGCTAAGTGCAAGACTAGATGAGACAGTCACAAAGTCTTCATCCTCATACACTTCACATTCATCATCCTCCTCGGTAAGATCTTTGATCTTATCTGGTTGCATTGGTATTACTTCATCTGGAAATGGTGATTTGAATTAAAAAACATTGAAATTCTATAAAGATTACAAACTAAAATAATTTTGTATAATTGGCCTTTTGCTTTTAGGGACATATTTTAAACATTCATATTCTATTCTTATTCATATTCTTAAAAATATACATAATCTTATTAATTTTGAGATTTATTGTATAACATATAATAACAATTTAAAGATAGATTTGAAGATTTCTCTTTAGAAAGATACAAAATTATTTATTTTAATGTTTATTTTATTTTAATTTTTACTAAGATTAGATTTAAGAATCTTTTTTAAATCCAAAATTAAATAAATTTTCAAATAAATCATTACAAGATTAAAAGATAAAAATAAAAGTAGAAGAAAAAAATGAATTATTCAAGCATCAAGAAATTGATGCAGAAAATTGAAATTGAAATTCTTTGAAATCGGATCTAAGTGAATTTTCGCAAAATATTTATGAAATTATCATAGAAGATACCTGATTCGCATGGTTGATTGTTGCAATTTTCCATGGAGAATATGATCATGTTGGTGCCACATTTGTTTAGCGGGACCGTCATGTTGGCCTTCATGCAAATCACCTTGCGGTCCATCGTGCCACCGCCGCATGGTTTCGAACACTGGAACACGGTAAGGTGATTAATGGAAGAAATTTGAGGCGGACGCCTTCTTGTTAGGCTCGCTACAAAGCCGTCGAAGATATTGAATTTCTTTGGCGACCGAAGGAGAACAGGACGCGGTATATTTCTCGCGAATACCTCACGTTGGTACCGAGATTTTTCTAAGAAAATCGTCCCCTAATGCTAGAATTGGATATTTCGATTCCTCGAATAGGAAATTTTTAAATTTTCAATTATAAAGAGAATGTGGATATATAGTGGTGAAAATGTTGAATATATAAAAATTTATGGAATGTACTTGTATGAAATACAAAAAAATGCAAAATATCCAAAATATGATATTCATTATGGTATTAAAAAAAATGAAATCAATTTCAAATATTTCGATACAAAAAGTAATTAATTGATATTAATAAGAAAGATTATTTAATTCTCAACAATACTCAAGGATAATGTTAATTAAAATCATAAAATCAAAAAAATCATATAGAAAATGAGCTCTGGCAAAACTTCATATAGAATGAAATTCCTGGAATTTTAATATTAAATGAGTATCATAAAATTATATATGGTTGATATATCTTTTTAATTAAAATCTTTTATCTTTTACTTTATTTATAACTAAGAGATTGCAGGATTTATCAGTTTCGTTCAATGAATTTTATTTTTATTTTTATTTTATTCTCGAAACGATCTTTGAAATCATTCAAAATCATCGAACAGAGAAAGAATTCCACAGAAACTTGAATTTTATTTCAAAATGCATATATGCATTACCTTGCTCCATGGTCCAGCAAACCATTCTCCTTTGCACTCCTCCTCGGCTGTACAATTTTTCGTTTCGTTGAATCTCTTGGCCGGGTCGCATTTTTCGTCTGGCACTTTCGTCACCGTTTCACCTTCGAACGTACCACAGAACACCTTGCGTGTCTGCACACCTGACCCACATTTCGCTGAACACTATGGGACCAAAATAATTGTATGTCAAATGTCACGTGAACGTACGAAATACGTAGGACAAAACTTGTTCATGAAAAAAAATATTATAAACTATATTTTTAAAATCGATAATTCTTTCTGATAGAAAATTTATTATATCAAATTCTGTCACTATTATTTTCTATCTTCTGTCTTCTGTGAGACAAATATATCCTGCGCTTTTTATACTAAATTTAATTTCTTTTTTAATTATCTGCTTAATAATAACAATTTAATATTAAAAGAAAGGAAATTTTACAAGCTTTCAAAAATGCGGGATCAAAAATACAATGAAATCCAAAATGACTGTGTATACTAACAATAATACTCGTACACGTGCAAAAGAAAAGCCGGATATGTGGAAAATTCTTTTTCATCTTTCACATTTCTTGGAAAAGTTCATGACGCGTACTGTCACCCGTACAGAATGTGTTAAACTATAGAAGAAAATTTTATAAACTATCATTTTATAATTTTCCAATTGATCTGTATCGTTAATTAATAAATTATCAAGAGGGTTACAATTACTGAATTTCAGTTGCTAATATTCTAACAATAAATAATAAACTTACGTCGCTCCATTGAGAAGCGAACCAGAGAACTTCGCACTCCTTTTTACTCTCGCAATCTCGCACCAATTCAGGCTTTTCGACGTTGCATTTTTCATCCGGATAAACGGTTCCATCTTGAGTGGCACAGTATGTGGTCCTGGTTTCTTGGCTAAGTCCACATTTGTCGTCGCACTGGGGAAAAGTGATCAAAGTTGTGGAGCAATAATCGTAAAGAGAGAACGAATTCGTGACACGAAAAAGAATATAGGACACTATTTTCATTTACATGCTCTCGTACTATCGCTTGCCGAAAATATATTCGTATAAAAGCTTTTATTTTCTCCTATATTTTAAATGGAATGACACCACGAGAGAGAGGTTTAGGCGGTATCGCGTGAAAAATTGCGAGCTTACTCCACTCCAATCCGACGTGACCCAGTCGAGGCCGGCGCAAGGTCTCAATTCGCAAGGTTTCTCACGCTCTGGAACGTCTCCCTCACATGCCTGATCCTCCAACACTTGAATCTTCCCGTCCACCTTCGTGTAACACGTCACTCTTCTGGTTTGCTTGCCCGGTCCGCACAAATGATCACACTGTGTAATAAGAAAATCCAAAAAAAATCATTATTCTATCTCTAAAATCTATCATTATTAATTTATTATGTAATTATGATTATTTTATATATGATGTTAAATAATTTTTTTAATACTTGAATGGTTATATATATATATCAAAAGATTGGTACCATGAAGAGCTTTTTCAATAATGAATCATTGATACATTCACCTTTAAGATTGAGAAAAACTTTGTATTCCAAAAGTAAATATAATTAATTATCAAAATACGAAAATAAAATTGAAAGGTAAAAATGTTTAAATTTTAAAATATCAAAAAACATTTGTACTAAAAATTCGTACCGGTTTCCAGGGTCCCACGTGGAATTGCGGGCACGGTACATCCTTATTACATTCCTGGTTGGTCGGACCTTTTGGTCCTACCTTCTCCAGACACTGACTATCGTCCACCAATGTGGGAATTCCACCGGAGATGACCTGCTCGCATTTGATCTCTCTGCTCTGCTCACCTCCTTTGCCGCAGTGCTTGTTGCAAGGGCCCCACTCGCCCTCCACCCACACAGGTGGACACGGGTCCACGTTACATGCCTCTGTGTCAGCTGGTTCCAACTGTGGATCGCAAAGGCTCTCATCCACCGGTTGGTTATCCCTTCTTCGTACGCAGGCCACGCGTCTCGATTGATAACCTTCGAAAAAGAATTATTTTAGGTAAGTTAAGTCTTGTAAATGATTGAAGTTATTTCCGTGAAAATTAACTAGTGAAAATTAAGTTTGAAGTAATTGAAAAATTGCGATTTTTTAAAAATCTAGGTATCGATCTAAGTGAAATGAATTAAGCTCTAACAAACAATTTAAAAAAAAAGAATTTATTCTCAGAATCAAATCAACATTCGAATCTTCATCAAAAACGAACAACTTTCGCTCTTAACCATTGATTCAATGATCCAAGATTGAATGATCCGTTTAGAGATGCGTTAAATGGAAAGCATATTGATTAATAAATTTTCATCAAACCCGGAGCAACTGTACCTTCCGTAAATTGCTGGATCAAATTTAGAGAACATCGATAGAACCGTATACACAGCGGCTATCCGATTATTGATTACATTCGCCGTGTATTTAGCTGTAACGGTATCAATTTTGGAAATACTACCTCCACCACAAGTCGCGCTACAGCTGGAAAATTCGTCGGTTATCCACGTGTAGCTATCCGCGTCTGTTTGCTGGGAAACCCTCTTCGGCACGCTATACTCGTACTGAACCCCAACGTTGTGGTCTTGATAAAGGAGCTGTCAAAAACAATTACGCGAATTATTCTTCTTCTTCACGACGGAAATTCGATTACTATATCTAAGCAATAATCGTCGAATTATAAAGAAATTGTACGGACGCTTTGCAATCGAGGAATGGATTATTTGGATTTGTGAGGATAATTTTTAGACTGATATTTTTTTATAATTATTTTTTGTTTCAGCATTTCAACAAGATTTACACGATGACCGAGGATATTTATTTATTTTACTTGAAAGGAGAAAATCTTTTTAAATATGTTAAAATACTGGAGTAAGTAAAAAGTTGAAATACAGATTTATTATTACTGTACAACTTATTAATTATTTATCATTTATAAAAAACTAATTTATTCTAATGCCTGTTAATAGAAAAGAAAAAAATTTCGATACTTAGAGATTTTTATATTATGCTAGAAAAAAGCGATCCTCATTGGTCCCGTGTAACATTGTAATTTGCTATTTTAGAGCGATGCAGTCACTCACCACCACGTAAATTGGCTCATTCGTCGGTCCCAAGGCGGTAATGGTATCGGGTGCTGAGAAACCTTGCGGATCTCTCGAATAATGGAATATAGTCCCGGCGAATTTCAAGCTTCGCGGGAAATCTATCCTCCAGTTTCCATTTAGATAATAATGGCCCGAAGTGTTTCTAATAGCTGCCGGTATAAAACGTGTTAAAACGTGGCGGCTCTCATCAACGTTTAATCACGCGGTATGATGGTAATTATGGATCATTACGATATTCAAAGTTTACTCACCTAAATAATTGTTCGAGGGTTCGATCTCCCTTATCACAACGTTCGTTGCTCCCTTGGGAATCAGTATGATATCGATGTATCCTGGAGGATATTCAATAGAGGAGAGAAAAAAAAGATAATTTTATGGTTAATTTTACAATATATATTAATTATAATAATCTTTTTTCCCGTTTCTTAAAATCTATATCTTCTATTCCAATCTTTAATTGGAATAGAATTGAATAAAAGTTTAATTGAATATCTTATTTCAATATAGATTATTATTTGACGAAATTTAAAATAAAAAAAATAATTTAACAGAAACAAAATTTAAATCAAATTTGATCTACTGTAATCACCTAATTATCCACGAAGAAAAAGTAAAGTAAATACTTTCATTTACCCGCTTGAAGATCATCCGTGTCGAACAAACCGGAAACGGTATTACAATTAGACCCATCTCCTCCACATTCCCTGCAAGCATCCTCCTTCACCTCGCTTCCAAGCATCATGTCACATCCAACAGGCTAACCGATCGAACAACAATTACACATTAACGCACTTATTAATATTTTTATTACGAATTATAATTACCTACGGATCAATAACGGATAATTTGCCCACACGACTCAATTCAAATGGACAATGGTCTCGATCATTGGTGAATCACGGATCGTTTAACTCACCATGCATTTGCCTCCGACGCAGACGTCGTTCTTCTCCACCTCGCATGGCGTCCCGTCTATCACCATCAGCTTGTGTCTGTAGAAGAAACGCTCGCCTCGTGGCATGCAATTCAATTCGCACTTGTTCGGCCCGCCCGTGTACGGAATCCAACTGCGAATGATTTGGCACGATTAGTCTCGCTGTTGTTCACCGAAGGAGATCCATCGCCATCGATCTCTTCTCGATAACTGGCCGATCTCCCCTTTCGAAAAGTGGTGTTTCGAAAAGTTTAACAAATGGATCGTTTGAAGTTAAATTTTGTTGTCGTTTCATCAGATAAAAAGACGATAGGATCGCGTGTAATTTTGATTAATTGATTATCGTCTTTTGCGTGGAAGCAGCGTATAATATAACGTTTATGAAGGCGAATCGCGAATGTAAATTTACAACGGCGATGACTGTTTTGATCAATGCATTGATTCAAATTTATTTTGCGATCTTAACGAAGGAAAGCGTAACAGAATCGCACGATCTCTCAATTATTTATTACTCTTTGAGAAAAAATAAACAAAAGAATATTCGTACTTTGGTATCCTTAAAGTAATGAAGATACATTTTAAACGCGAAGATCTCGCGTCGGATACGAATTGAAACGAGGATGGATTTCAACTTCGAATTAGATCTCGTGACGTGAAAAGGTCACGATCTTCCATCGTGAAACGTGACGTCGATAAATCAGATTCCCGGGATCGGTATCGGGATTTCGAAAACGATTTCCACCGATACGCTGTGACAGAACACGTCACAGGGATCGTTTTCGATTATATACTCACTCGTAGTAAATTCCCTCGAATGGCACGCTGTTAAATTCCGCGCACTGCTCAGCGCGGAAGTCCTTCGCCTCGCCCGGACATTCCTGGACAAAGGAACGGAAGGAAGCGTGTTAACAAATTATCTTTGGATGATTCGTTGCTAATTCTAACGGAGGAAAATTATTTTTTTTATTCGTGAAAGTTGAAGTATAATTAATTTTTCGGATCCAGAAATCGAAGCCAATGATTTTGATACAATTTTTAATTTGCAATTGTAACGAAACACTTGTGATTAAGTGTTGGATCTAATTGAAAATGCATAAGCATAAATCGATACTTGATTCCTGAATTAAATTTGCACAGAAGCTTGTTGAAGTTAATTATAAGTAACTAATTGAAGTATTAGTGAAGTAATAGAGAATATTAGTTGAATATTGAAAATCGAAATATCGATAATCAAAAGGAACGAGTTCCATTTAGAAAATGGAAGATGGAAATTGATGATGAATCACTAGATTAGCAGAGGGAAAAACTTCCGGTTACAAATGCCATGCTTTCACGTTGTTTTCCTGTTCTTCTGCTCATGAAACTGCAGTTCTACGAGAATTTCATAAATATTCTAATAAATCAGGGGGAGGAATCTTCTTCGTGAAGAAATATGCGAGGGGTAAAGACGAAGATTGGAAAATGTGCTTGGCCACAAGTGGACTAGTATATCAAACACATAGACAAACGTTTCATTTTTTTTCCTACAATTACTACGTCCAAATTATTCTCGTATAAATACTCCAGAAAGAAACTAAAACCAAGTCCATAAATGTCACGTGCAAAATTATCCATCAAATTGATCACATATAATCCCCCAAATACCAAGCTCTCGAACAATACAAGAACGACAAAGAAAATCTCAATACTCCCCTTCAACGATCTCAAACAAACAACACCATCATTCCAACGACCCTCGATGATATCATCGAGACACAACTCTAAATTTCCCCCTCCAGAACTCTCCTCCACGTACACCGTACACATTATCTCCGCCATCATAGAAAACTTAGATGGTTCGAGACTAACACGGTTACGAGAGTATACGATACATACAAGTTGTCCAGGTAATACCGATAAATCGAGGTGATGTAAAAAAAAAAAAAAAACAAAAAGAAAGAAGAAAAAGATATCCCTGTGGAACTGGTACAGCACGCACGAGGATACCTCCTGGAGAATTTATGACGAGGGATTCCTTGGAACCTCGTGGTAAGGGGTGAGACCAGGCTCGTTCGGTGACCGCAAAGGAAAAAAAAATCTCGATCGCGAAACCCGCGAGCCCGAAACGATGTCAAAGATCCCACGACCCTAGTCTGATTTATGGCGAACCGTTTCCTCTCTCCACCGATTGACCTTCAATTCACAATCGTTCACGATACTTCACGAGTTTTCAGGAAAAGAAAACTTATTCTCATCGATTGGATGGAAGGTGATCAAGGGATTTGTTCCTTCTTCTTGAAAATTGATCGCGAATGTTTATGTAGGTTTATAGAGGCGAAAGGGAATTCTGAAAAGTAGGATTTGTTATTTAATGAAGGTACACTGTTTCGAGGTAAAGAAGAAGTTTGAAAAATTTTATCAGATCATGGGGAAGAATTTATTGCTTACGCTTGGTAAAAGTATAAATAGAATTTTAGTAGTGAAATTATCAATGAATAAAGCTACAAATCTATCGTGAAGAATAACATTTGCAATAATTCAATTCTGTTTTCCGTTTTCCATGTGTGATTTATGGACACGGGAATATTAAAGTATACCGATTGCTCTGTCATCCTTTCAGCACAAGCTGGCTGTAATCCTCGAAAGAATCGCAATATCTCATGTTTGGGAGACGAATACGCGGAGCGTCTTCTGTTTGTTCCGATCTTTTATGCGCCACTTGTCTTTGCCAGGTGTCGTTCCCCCCCCCCCCCCCTCTCGAACGTCAAACATCCTTCAGCATGGAATAAAGAGGAGAAATACACGGGCTTAGTTTCGAAGAATGTTACACGTGACGTCCCTCCCACTCTTTTTTCCAAACAAACATTCTTCGAGATTCGCAATACCAACAAATCGATCATTTTCTATTAAAAGAATTCAAAGTAGAAGACATATATATATATTCTAAACAGATTCTAAACAGATCTCGTGTATTTACGATGCCGTTACTTACATCGACGGTATTGGAAGAAGAATTTATTCGATCACGTGCTCAAATAGCCCAATTGGTAAAGCAACGATCTGACAAGCGAAAGACCTAGATTCAAATCCCAGTTTATCAATTCGATCCAGCGATTCTCTATACTTTATTCAGTTTCACAGATATCCTCATACAATTTCTTGATGAGAGTATTATTTTTTAATGGTATTGCAATTGTTAAATATAAATATTGCAAAGCATAGAATTAAATTCCTATTACGAGGAGACGAAAAGATATTGTATCGATTGATCTTTAATTATCGCTCACCATAATTTTCCTCGATCCGATTCAAATCATAAAGCAGAAAATCATGAGAGAGACAATCTGGGAAATAAGAGATATTCCGCAATCACGAAAGACTCGCAATTAAAGGTTCTCCTCGTTAAAGAGATCCATCTTCTTTGGCCCTCTTTTTTTTGCGTTTATTCCTCCCCCTCCCCGACCGAAGCTTTCATCCACCGAAGTCTCCACAGGGAGTTTCCGCCGTTCAATAATCTCTCTGTTTAGCCGGCAGGCATTGTTACTAATTACGAAATGTTTCGCGGTAGCGGGACAAAGGGGGGCGAGAACAATGGGCGCAGCTCGGGGAGTGGGGGAGGAAATTTTTGCAACGACGAGCAATTCGTGGCGAGAAATGAATCGCCCCTGATATTCCAAGTGGCCTGGCGGCCGTTCAATTCCCTAGGAATGTAGGGGGACACGCCATTTTCCACGGTGAATGTGATTAAACGACCAGTGGTTTTAGCCAACGTTTGCCCAGTGTTAATAAATTATTAGGTGCAATTGTTGGAGAAACTGGGCGAGTTTCTTCGCATATAACGCGAGATTAATGAAATACTATTGGTGGAGAGATGGGATCGAAATAGAATTTCAATATATCGTGTTCGAAATTGGAACGGCTTTAACTTCACGAATCTTGGATTTTCTCTGCTGGAGAAAAACTTTTCGGCAAAAATATTGATTTGAAAAAATTAATATATCGAGTTGAATTAAATACAATAACCTAGACAGGCGGAAAAGTGAAATTTCTGAAAATATACAAGGCTCGAGTGGATTCTTTTTACTTGCTCGATCTCGTAACATTTTACTTCACGCTTCCTCGTGTAAGAAGCGAATATAATTAATTAATCGACATACTTGGAGTGTTGCGTCAACCAACGTTTCCATATTACAATATCTAATGTTAGAGCGACGGCAAGTTTTCAACTTGACAATTTTCACAATATTAAAATATATATATTTATTGGGAAAATATTATTGAGAATATTTATCACGAATGAATATTTATACACAGTTAAGCCTGATTATATATAGGTGGATGAATCAGCGATCGATATGTATAGGTCGTGAACGCATAACAGCAACGCAGCTTGCGGCCCGTTTCATTTAGCACGTCACTTTAACGAAGTTAATACTTTGCGAGTTTCATGCCGTATAATGGGCGGCCGTTCATAAATTTTAGCATCTACGACAGTGCACTATGCACGTGGCCGACCCATATTGTTGATGATCAGAGATCATTAAAGGATGTTTAAAGCTATGCAAACATTTTCGACAATCCTTTTGCCCGCACGAGTGATTTTAAACCTACAACTTGACCTCTCCTGTTATTCATGGCATAATACATTAAACGATTAATTAATAATTAAAGCATCGAAGAGAAATTTTATACATCTTTATTTTTTTGAAAATAAAATTGAACATAAAATATCGTCTAATATTGTGTTTAAGAAAGATCGACCGAAGGAGAAAAATAATTCGAAGGATCGCAAGTATCGTTACATTGAGGGAATAATTTTTATGGGGGCTACGTGACTTTCAGAAATACATTTTCACATGGAATCTTCCTGGGCGAGGGTTGAACCAAGTGATTCAGTTCTCGAAGTAGTTCTCTGTGTCTTGGTATAGGCTGGGTTCGTGACTTGGGAAAATTAAATTAAAGTCGTGGGATTGCTGGATTGGTGGGTGTTCGTGAAAATTGATGCGACGTAGGTTCAATTATCGACGAAGGGGAAATCTCATGGCTCTTGTGTGACTCTCTCGCGCGTTTATGTGTGTGTGTGTGTAGATAAATTAATTTTTAACTAGGAAAGAGAAATCTCATTCGAGATCCTTGAGTGGTTTTTTTTTTTTTACAATTTCTTCTGGCTGAAGATCGATCGGTAACGAGATAATAAAAATTAGGATTGCTGCTTCTATAGCCACTTGAACTGCTAACAATATGCTTACAATACTTTAAAGTTACTCAGAGTTATTTCTGTTTCATTGTTTGATCGTAAAGTAAGTAGTGCTTTGTTAAGGCATTGAATTAAAAAAATGAAAGATATTAAACTCGTTATATTTTATATTTTAGTTTTACTTTTCCCCGATCGCGCGCGTGATGGATGAAATTTTAGTTTCATCTTAATTGCTATTTCAATTGTTATTAAGAAAAACTTTTTAACAATTATTTTAAAAACCTATTTTTTAAAAGGCCAAAACACCAAGAAAGTTTGAAGCGAACGAACAGATCTGTTATTAATCTAAAGATATCAGATATCGTCGCAATCTCTACAAACTTGCAAACAAAAACAACCTCGATCAAAATATATACAATCAAACAGAATGAATCCAAGATTTAAACTTGGACCTTCGCTTGACGACCACTCAACCGTGCCCTACGTCTTCACGTGTGTTTACGATTGCAGTTGCAAGGGATCGTGCACGATCGTTCAACGTGGTCCACCGAATCCACTTCTGAGCGCTCTCGAGACAAGATTTAGTGTTCCCTCGCGAGAAGCCGATCCTAAAACGTGGCCATAAACTTTTAATCCCTGCTCGTGGGGCCGAAGAGTCCATCAACCGAATAGATGCACCGAGAAACGATCGTGATGGCTGGTGCTACCTGGATTTTACGGCGTCCTGGTGACCTCGTATGCAGGGTGAAATGGCACGGTTCCAGGAACCGGTTGCTTGTCACCGATTATTAACCCTTCGTCTGGTTATTAATCGATAATTCCATCTCGTTTCCATTTTGGATGGCTCGTTCGGATGTGCCATCGCCAGTATGATCGTTTTTGTATCGTTCCACCAATTTATGATTTTATTTTGGAAAGTGTTTCGAATGATGAAATGGAAGAGGAACGAGTGAGCCTTATATTTATATAGTTTTCGTTATATTATTCCGTTCTTTACTTCAATTTAGTGAAGATGATTATATTAAAAAGAGCAATTTAAGTACTTTAAATATCGATATTAAATGAAATGATAAAATATAAGATTATAGCTAAAATATAGTATAGCCGAAGATTACAATTTTCTTCTCATCAATTTTTCAGACAATCAGAATCTGTGGCTGGTGAGTCGCGAGGATTCGAAGGGATGGATCGATGGTCGAATCAATTTGTCAAAATCAAGGGGAGAGAAAGGAATGGGGATTAACGGTATCGCTTTGATTAAGTGGTTTTAAATGAAAGTTGGACAGGCAGTGGTGTACGTGTCCCACAGTCATCCAAAACAGTCGGATCGAAACGAAAGATTCTTTCGAAGGGCCACACGTGAAACGGTTGTCATCGTTGGGAGATCATTGGAGGATGGGTTCAGGGTTCAACCACGCTGCGGCTGACATTTAACGAACGGAATTAAATAATGGTATAAATCATTTTATTAAAGACCGTCGAACCGATACGCGAGAAATTGACCGATATATTCAAAGGTTAGGGACGTGCACGTGTATATTCTCACGTTAATGAAAGATCGGCTTTAAATTAAATGGGAGAGAGAAATTGAGAGGAAATTTAGATGGTTAAAAATATCGCGAAGAATTCTTTTTACAGGATAATCGAAGATTAGAAAGTAAAAATGTGTAAATTTTTTGTTTTTATATTAACAGTTTTTTACTCTTTTGCAAGATGAAAATAAGATTGTAATAAAATATGCGGATTAAATTCAATTTTAACTCGAGAAAATTATCTTTGGCCTTTTGACTGTGTTAATTATTGGAGCCCACGTAATGAATCATAGATACGAAAGTTTACAATAGGATATATGTATTCAAATTAAATGTTGAATTGTAATGTTGTAATGTCGTTGAATATTAAATCGTAAGACGTAAATTAAAAATCACAAAATTGAGAGAAAGAAAGTTTCTCAATGATAATTCTGCGTAAACAGAGAATTTTATATTAATACAGAAGTAGATTTGGTTGAAAATTCATGAAAATTATTTTAGTAGTTAGTATATAACATGGATAATGTAAATCTAATCGGCAATATTTGATCGGTGTAATAAGCTAATAAACTTGTTATAGTTATTATCATTATTACGTAATTTTCTTGTTAATTTCTGTATCGAAACACAATTCTCCATTTATTTGATCGGGACTAATAATAACAGCTGTTTAGAGAAAGCAAAAATATCGGTCAACGCTAGAGAACAATAGAGAACGGTATTAGATTTATTGATCATGCAGATGCAAATAATTGAAGCGATCATGGGTCGATGGCACGTCATCTTTTAATAGATTGTCCAATTTAAAGCGAATCGTATAAATCTTCTTTCGCTGTACAAATTAATAATTGATCTACATATTTCACATTTATTATAAAAAAAAAAAAAAAAAGAAAAGAAAAGAAAAGAAGCGAAAGAAAGTAAAATCGTACCAGTCAAATAAGGAATCTTTACAATAATTATTAAATAAATTTTAAAATAATATTATAAAAAATTAATTTTGATTTGTAAATTATGAACGTCGTGAGTAAATTTCGTTAGATTTAATATTCTATGAATTAATTCATACATATTATCATCATGCAATATTATATGAATTATGCAATATGCCACATTTATTTCGCTTACCTGAATGTTGCAGGAGAAGAATCGCCTCGATGCACCGGTGCACCTGCTGTACCCATTGTCGCTGCAATGATAAAATAATTTTCTAGTAATTAATTTCTCTTTTTCTCTTCAATTTCTGAATTTGAAAATTTAATCAAACCAGAATTTCTATCGTGAAACCTAATTATCCCCGTTTTATTTGAAAATTTGTGCCAATAACGTTTCTCCAATCCCTTGAAATTTCGGTCAAAGATCCAACGATCACGGCACGAAAGCATGGCGGCCCTCTATCTCTAATCGGAAATTCACACTCCGTTAAATCTGGTCGATGGTGGTTCCTCGTTAACGAGCTTCTTTCCGAGAAAACTCGAAGGAAGTACGGGGCGAAGAATTCTTTCTTTTTTAACCGCCAACATTCCCCAACGAGCCAGTCGAAAAATGCGAGAAATGCGATTCGACCGTCTCCCTTTTTAAATAATTCGCGCGCAATCCTTTCGAGAAAATTGCGCTCCCTCGATCGACTCCGTCCCAATGAAATTTTCACGTGGAAATCAGGTGAAACGAATGCAACGTATCAGTTTAATGCACTTAAAGCGCAGTTTAAAGCGCGGCTGAATCACCGGCTCGGATTAGTTGAATCCTACTTGTTCAACTATTCGCAGGGATTTTTAAAACGTGAGAAGGTTTAAAGATTGCTTTTAAAAAAGATATTTTTTTCCCCTCCCCTTTTGAGGGAATGAAAAAAAAGAGGGAAAAATCATCGCGGGAAATATCGATATTTTAAATCGAATCTCCTTTTAATTTTTCTTCGATGGATCAACATATTTTTTAAATAATCGTACCGATGACATAAATCCTGTCTGAAACTATTGTGAGATGATTACATTTGTACAAAAAAATCATTAATTATTTCTACGAAGTTGCCGACAAATGTCAACAAAATTCGATCGAGAAAGAAATAAAAATAGTGCCTTTTACTCGAAAATCTTCGAATCGTAAACACTTTCGCAATTTCGATTACCTTGCCACCTTCCATATAATCGATCCCCCGATTAAATTAATCAAGCTCGTGCTATCTAAAATTACGCAGAAACTCTGTTTCGAAATTTAGTTCTGAGAAATCGTGAGTATTTGATCGTAAACTGAAAAGAACCGTAATGCACCGCGATTAAGCCTGACCTACGACACGGTTCTCTATCTCAGCGGTTCTCAATCTGCATGTTCTCTCCAAGGATTCGCTGCTTATTTTATTCGAGCTGCATCATTAAATCTCGAAGCTCGTTACATCGATAACTCAGCTATTGATTAATTTCTCTAAAATAAATGAAGATGCATTAGACACGTAGAAAATCTCGTGTTTGTACACGAGATTAAACTAAGATTGTTGTACGCGTAATAAAAGATTCATAAATATGTAAATTCATTCTTAACTCGGTAATTAAATATTTAATATTAAATATTTTAAAAATAGTTAAATACAAGTTTATCATTAATTATATATATCATAAAAGCATATTGTACGTTATTAAAAAAAAAGAAAAAGAAAAAAATTGCTTTTCCCCCATAAATTGAAATATAAATAATAAGAAACGAAGTTCCAAATAGAAATCAATTTACAAATTTTAATAACGATAAATTTAATTAAATTCGATATTTTTCAATCGCACGGAACATCCACTGAATTATCCACAATTAAATTGTGATCAATATCGCTTCCAAATAAACAATTTCATTAATAATCCCGTCATTTTAATAACAATCTGCAACAACCTACGATACAATACAATATTTGTCCACCGAAGATACAAAGGGTACAGAAATGAATTGAAAACCACTGTACAGGATCATTCGAAATGCTGCTTTCACGAGATACGATTAGCCCTAGCTTTCACGTTCCCTCGAACGTGTTATTAGCTCTCGATTTCTTCGATACCTGTTAGATCGTTCCACTCGTACGACTCCCCCCCTCCTACGTTTCATTTACGTAACGAAATTCGCGAACGAGCCACTTGCCGTCCTTTCAAATATATCCTTTGAGGCGTCGTCTCCTCAAAGACGGCAGAACCGGAAGCGGCCGCGATTAATCTTGGCCGAGAGCATCCTCGGATAAGAAGGATTTACCGTGAATCTTGGGCAAGAAGTTGGC
This sequence comes from Apis cerana, assembly GCF_029169275.1. NCBI lineage: Eukaryota > Metazoa > Arthropoda > Insecta > Hymenoptera > Apidae > Apis > Apis cerana. Next base: position 5,176,070 of record NC_083856.1, read on the forward strand.
TCGCGTCAAAAAATACCCGCGGAAAAGTAGTCCTCGAAGCGTGGAAAAGACGGCGTGGTGGCCGGATTGAATTTCCGCAAACCCATCTCTCCACGAGAAATGATGGGATAAAAAATTAATTTTCCATTAATTTTCAGCGAGGGGAGGATTGAAAACGTTTCGCATTTGGGGTTTCAAGACCGTCTTCCAGTTATCCCGTAATTAATATTAAAAGAAAATTGTAAATGCGAGGAGAAATCTCGTGAATATTAATACGCGATCATGGAAATAGGAAAGGATTGCGGAAGACGTTATAATTTGTTATTTTGTCCTTTTTTTCTTAGCTAGGCTATTTAATTCTGTTCAAATATTTTCTTTCTAATTTTAAATCGTGAATATATATCGGAAGAATTTTATATATTAATATCATTTATATCCTTACACTTTATCGTTCAAAACTATTGCTAAAGAATTATTAAAAAATAATAATAAATAAAACAAAAGAGACGAAGGTCGACATTAAAAATAATTAGTACTCACTCGACATCGAGACACTGCCTGGTCTGATGGGCGACACCACCACCACACGACCTGGAACAGGAGCTGGCCGACGACCAGGGTCCCCAAGTTCCTCGTTCAGCCTCGTCCGTGTCCAGCACAAAACTGCTTGGCAGATAGCTCTCCCCATGTTGTCGGCGATGTCTCTCGTGCCTCAATTTTATGTGATGCTGGAACAGAATCGGGGAAACACTTAGCAACGCCATTCTCGTCCGCTAGAAGTTTGCTTACGGGGTCGGGCAGAGGGTAGCCAGAGGGGAGAAGAACGTGGGAATACCCAAGAGCCAACTGTCTTGCTTAAGTGCACCTTTTATTCACCTGCCTCGAGTGCATGCAACGGGTGCATTGGCGACCTTCGTGGGGAACAGCGTAGGCGTGATCCCTTTATCGGTCGGCCTCGATAAGGTATAGGCTTTTAGCGGTGATGAACGACCACTCGCGACAGGGTGAACTACGTTATCGTTACTAGCAAGTGTATATTCGATCGGTTTATGGGCTAGATCCACGTTAAATGGCTGTTCAAGTGTGTGGCTTTCTTTTCGACGCATCCGAATGGGAACACTTGGGGAAGAGTTTAGATTCTTCAAGATTGGTTAATTAATTTTTTGTGAAATTTACTGGATAAGATTAATTTCTAGACAGATTATGAATTATGTTGCATAATTTTTATTGCAATGATTTAATGTATTAACACTTATATAATATTTAAATACTTGGTTATTTGGTTATACAAAATTCAATAAAGAATATATACCATCTTGATAAACGGAAAGAGTACGAAATATATATTCAATGGATGTAAATTAATTTTTGATAAGCAACTTTCTCTTCGATAAGTTGCTTCTTCCAAAAATCGTGCACAAATATTTTCAAGTTTACACTTTTACCGTATCCTATATAATTCCATTTATATAAATAAATTAACGTCATCCATCCTCTTAACTACTGTTTGCCACGAAGAAAGCAACGACCACGGTCATCTTCCACTTTCATCCTCGCAAATTAGAAATCTCGAAGAAATATCACAGCTTCCGGGTTGACCCAGAAAGAAAAGCTCGAGATTAATATCCAAGCAAATAGGACGACAATCGCGCGATCTTGGAAGGATTCCCATCCTTTCCACTCTCCTCTCTCCGTTTATCGCATTTCTTTCGCCTTTAAAACGACCCTCGCATAATGTTTCCACCATTTTCTGGCACTATTCCAATCAGATTTGCATTGGCCGGTTGTAAAGTGCATGCCCTCCCAAATAAAATTATTTAAAATTATTTCTCTCGACACTTTTATTCAACTTCTCCTCCTCTCTCTCTCTCTCTCTTTCCTTCCCTTACACACACACACGCAACATACTTATCATTCAACGATCCCCAGATCCAACAGAGACACCATTTGCACTTTAACCTCTCTTTCCCTATACACGTAACATCTTCCCCATTCGACCAATCTTTATCGTTTACTCGCAATCCCCAACGAAAAGATCCACTTTTTTGCACTTCAATCTCTCCTTCTCGTTCCTCCCTATACACGTTATTCTTATCGATCTTTATCGTTTGCTTCCACTTTTCAGATCCTGGTTGGATCCCGAATAAACCAAGTAATGGGATCGAAGACGTCGGTCGCCTCGAATCGAAAGGAAAGGAGAAGTTGGTTCCCTGTTCGACTGACGTTGGTCGGTACACAGTTCCTCGAGATTATTAGGTCCTCGAAGGAAGTTGGCAGGAGTTTCCTTGGTAGCCGGTTCAAACTTGTCCCACGGGGTGAGTTAACCTCGCGGCACAATTTGGAAAGTTTCGTTGATCGAGGTGTATCTCGGCACCGATAAATAGCCGTGATAAATGAACCGGGCGAGGGCCCCTTCATTTTTCATCGACTTTATTAAATTTCTTGCAGTTCTCCAACGCTTGAACCCGTATTTACGAAGCAATGTAATCGGCCCGCCGTAGGTCGAGGTAATGATCGAGAGGAACGATCAGCGAGGCGCGAGAAAAAGTAAGTTAAACGAATTTTTTGTTTTCTCTTTCTCTCTCTTTTTTCTTCTCCATGAGATATTTATCTCGGAATGATATATACGAGGATAAGGTATCGATAAGGTGCACTTCAAAGAGGTCAGTTTTTATCAGATGATTGATAAGGGAATTATCCTGTTAAAGTTTTTGGAGAAGTGTTCAAATTTTTATTTTTCTAATTTTTCTAATTTTTAGATTTCTTCGAGGATACGAAAAAAAATTTCCAAATCATCAATCTGTTACATTTCGAAACGTTATAAAATTTGTAAAATAATTTCTAAAAATTTGAAAGATAACCCGTACGAAAGGTATCTGTTTTCGAACATTACTTCGACAAATTAAAGATATAAGTAAGATCTCTCGAGGGACGAAGCGTGGAACAAATTCTCGTACAACCTGTTCTGATATCGAACGGTGTGTCGATGGATAATTGCTTCGAAATTGTTTCGTTCGGGGCATCGTGAAAACCAATTTAAGGTTCACCTGCGGGTTAACTACTATTTTATATTCGAATAATCAGCAAAGACAGACGAGGAGAATGAGAAGAGATGTTTCATCCGATTAACAAACGAAGAATCTCGAATCATATCACAGCTTGTGAGAGATTGCGAAACGAGATTTCCCGAGAGTTATTTAACTCAAAGGCCGATGTTTGAATAAATCAGTGTTGTTATCCAACGTCTCCAAACTGGCTCGACCAAGATTCGAAGATTTTATAAGCTTGACTTTGAATTACCTGTACAATTCTTTACGCGCGTCGATCAATTTTAAAATAGCAAGATTTCTATTTATACTAATGATGAAAGGAAGAATTAAACGTTCGACAAGTAATTTCTCCACTCGAGACAAAAATATTAGAAAATTTATGAATTAATGGTTATGACTTTCTGGACTCGATTTATCTAATCAAAAATTCTCAAATCTTGTTAAACATAATAAAAAAAAATAATGGCTTTAATTACAAATTGTTATTTATCATAGGATTTTCAAATTAATTCAATCGTTAAATAATTCTAGAATCTTTAAAATTCTCAAACACGGAACAACAAACAAAGAGAATAGAACGAGACAGAACAAAAATGCACTTTCGAAAATAGGAAAGATTTACTATAAATATCGCAAACAGCCGTATTCCACAAATTAAAAATTCCAATACTCTTAATCGTTCGAAAACCCCTCTACTATCTATTTCCAAAAAAAACCCATATCCCATCCATCTCTTTCCTTGTAAATCGATCCTGAAGGATCCTTCGTTAACCTTTTGTTCGAAGGACGATACGCTGGCGAAACCGGAAATCGTATTGAGGGAGAAAGAGAGAGACGTCGAAAAATTACGATTCCCTTTGCGACTTGGCGCGTAAATTACACGGTTCTTCTCCCGTTGGACACGAAGAAACTCGCGTTTTAACGCGCTTCTTCCCCCCGCCTCCTCCCTTCGAGACATGGACCTCTTAGAGAGGTGTTTTGCAACGTCGAATCGCGTCCACAGGGTTTTATTATAGTCACCCACGTCGCGGACGTGCCATTATTATCGTCGTATATATTCTCACGTTACATCCTCCACGCGACACACGGCACAGATGCTCCTCCACAGCTAGGAAAAGAAAAGCTCGCGCGCGGAAACGCTTCTCCTTCTCTCCAGCTCTCCCATGTGCTCTCCCACGCTCCACAAAAATCCACGTACAGCTGTATCAAACTTATTTACGGCTTGCAGCCGGCTTGATCTCTTATTTTTTCTTTTTCTTTTTCTTTTTCTTTTTCTTTTCGCGGTTGCGAAGGGGAAGGGAAAAAGCGTGGGGCTTTGAAGCTCGATACGATTTCGCGACGCATCTCTAATTGCGAGTGGGGAGGGGGAATGCAAAGGGAATGAAAATATCTTCTTCTGGAATTAAATCCCTCAAGATGAGATATTCTGAGATTTTACCCGTATTTTTTCGGATTTGGAAGCGTTATTGAGTGTCGTTTGTTTGAAAGCTTCACGCATTTGGATGGACGGATAGGGAAGGAACGAGAGGAGGAAGAAAAGTGTTGTTACTTTGAGACGTTTCCTAAAGTAATTGGATCTGGGTTTTACGCTTTCTGAATTTCTGGTTTCACATTTCTTTTTCATAAATTGAATAAATCCATAATGATAATTTTAACTTGATAATTTTTTTAATATCCATAAATAGAAATCTACGCGTAAAAAGATACAAAACATTCGAAGCAGAGGATAAAACGGATGCTCGTTTCCATAAAAATATACAATTGAAATATTCAAAGAAGATCACTTTTTTAAAAACTCCAATTTATTATAGGGGAAGACTCGGAGAAAAATTCAGATTTGTCCAACGCATGCCACCACGTTCTCGGAACGTTTTAATTAAGAGGGGTGTCCTCGCTCAATTCGCCCCATGACACGCGAGCCACGCGCAAGATTCATCGGGCAGCTGTGCAGATTCCAAGATCTCGAATAATTATCAATGACTCACTCCCAATTCCCTTTGAATACCGCGGTCACAAGGGGTTGGAAGATGGCAGGAATTGGGGCCTCCGCCAATTCTCTCACAGCAATGCAGCAGCGATCACGACGATCGCTAGGCCCGCGATAAATCAAGTAATTAAAACGTTGCCTCTGGTGACTAACCGTGAGCTACATGGCGAGGCCCAGCTGCTTTAGAAGACGGTTTACATCATCATCGGTCGACACACGCGATCGACTATTTCTGAGACCGAGACCGCGGCGACAGTGGACGGCGTTTTCAATTGCAATTAAATTGCGTCCAATTATGGCGGCCGCAATTCAACTTACACTACCGGCTTTCTACTTTTTCCCCGTTTTAATCGGTGGAATAAGAGTCACGGATTAACCCAGTTCCCGCGAGTCGCGTCGAGTGTCTGTCATTTGGTTTATTTGTGGAACGTTGTCTGATGACCATACGCCTCATTGAGACGTTTCATGTGTGGGGGCCTACATACGCTATGGGATTATTGGACACGGTGAGTCATATCACATCACGTCCATTCTTGATAACTTTTAATTATCCGACGTGCGAGACGGAGCTGCGTGGATTGTATGGAAATCGCGTAATTTCTAAAGGAACAGTGAAACGTCATCACTTTTTATAGTTAAATGGATTATTACGATGTCGATGATTCTTCTGAAATTCTTTCAAATGGCGAACAAATAGTTTGGATCGCGTTTCGAAATATTATATACATTTGGAATCCTTCATTTCGAGTAGATTCGTCAGAAAAATAGTTCTAAATTGATCTAATCGAATTCTCTTTTTCGAAAATAGATTAAATTTTAATTCCAAATATCTTAATGGGGTATTCGTTAAGGCTGGGTAATAATCGAGTAATTCCCCGAGTAAATTCCAGATACCAAAATTCCCCGTGTAAATTTGAATTTTACGAGATTTGGTTAGAAATTATCACGACCTGGGACAAATTATTTCACCGTCCATTTGGCCGGCCGTGCTCATTCCAAATGTGCATTTAGAGTCGTGCGCGAACGCCGTGCCACAATTACACAAATTATGTCAAAGAATGCGTTTAACCCCTTGCGATATTCAGCCGTATACTATACCCGTCGCTGCATTAAACCGGGACGATCGTTCAACCGTTTCTGACATCAAAGCGGGGACCTTACAATTGCTAAAGGTTTACGACGTTCCACGGACGGCTGGCTAATTTATGCTAATACGAGGTGGTTACGCGTCGAGGAAGTGCAACGTCCGCACCTTTGCGGCTTGACGCGTAGCCATTGCAGAAAGATGTTGTCCAAACGATCGTGGAAAACCAGAGAGGAACACCATTTGCCCCTTAACGATCTTCCATCCCCTTCCGATTTTTTACTTTTTTCAACAATCGAACGTACCAATATTTCCATGAAATGTCACGCGAATTCAAAGGAAATCTAGGATGAAATATTTGAAAAGGTTTATCGAGAGCTTCGAGGATCAAGCTTGATTCAAAATCTCCAAAAAAGAAGATCTAAGGTTTGGAAGGAATTGTAGAAATTAAAAAATTTCGAGAATCAGGGAGCTCTTTACAGAGCTCTGAATTATTTCTAAAAACTTTAATCCTTTTAACAATTTCTATTAATCAGGTCTCCTCTCTTCTTCCGCTCTCAAAATTTTCATCAAACCTGAAAAGAATGTTGAACAAATTTACCGCGAATATTGTTAAGACCGATTCATTGGCCAATTTCCATCGAAATCGACACGGATCGAGGAATCTCGATCATCTCGCTCGTTTCTAATGATCGATCCTGTACTCGATTAGCCGCGGCAGTGGATTCCGGCGCATCGCACGTCTGCCGTGGCGAGATACGAAACGTAACCTGTTAACAGTGAAACATAATCCAATATCACGGGGGCAACGATCCGCGGGAGAGGCTTTCTGCGACCGATCGAATAACTCTCACATCCGTGCCACCGCTTCTCCGCGTCGAGATTAACATAATCTCGATGACAGTGAATTAAGCTGCTCGATCGTGTACCCTTACCCGTCACGATAAAACGATCGCCCCTTCCATTATCCCCGCTCGTTCGAAAAACCATTTCACACATTTCGTTCATAAGTTTCGCACGTCTCGAAACTTATTTTGAAACTTATCGGAATTTATTCGAGAGAAATAGTATTCGTAGCATTAATTTTAATATGAAAAAAAAGAAATAGGAAGAGTAATTAATAATCGATGTTTCTATCATTCAAGAGATTTTCTTTGATAAAAATTTCTTGGAAAGATTCATTATTCCCGTGATTTCGAAATTAATAATATAAAATATATTTTTGTCGAATTATTTCCCTGGTCCAATAAACGGAGCATTACTGGTCAGATAAGCACGAATGCTTTTTGGTAGCAACGTCCTGGCAATAACTTCTCGTTGCAAGAAATTGATCATTAATCAGTAGCACACTATGAATTCGCGTTATAGAAGGTGGGGCCAGAGTTTGGAACAAAAACGAGGATTTAAACGCATCCACCAGCCACTTGTACTCGTGAAACTCTGGAATAGTTGGCATCGTTGGAAAGATTCACGCGCGGCATTCGACCCTTTGGATCTTAACTTTTCTGGCAATCGTTTCTTAATTAACCAAAGAAACGGCGAGATTTCTTTCCGTAATTCCGTTATACATAAATTGAGATTAAACCCTTCGTGATTTTAATGGAACGTTTAGTTGTACGCCCATTGAAATTTGGTATGCCGGTTGAGGAACACGTCGAGGTCACGTTTTCCATATCTCTGTTCATACACTTTCTCTGTGTTGTAATTGGAACAACGAAATGGAGAAATAAAAAATAATGTCTATATCATCGCTCTCGATATGTTTATATATATATTTATCAACTGCAATTACTTTTAAGAATTTTAACAATTGAACTGTGGGGTATAGAGTGATCAATCTTCTATAATTTTTAAGTCTTCGAAAAGTATAACAATGTGCTAATAAGAAAAAGTAATGAATATAACGAGGATGATTGGTGAAAGTGAGAAGCTGAAAATAGCTGTGAAAATAACGAGGTTGAACGAAATTGATATTTTTCGGTATCTTTCATTATTATTAAATATTATTTTTTCATGACACCTCTTGGTATTATTTCGCTTCATAAATATTTTATTAAATTTGCATATTTTACTATACCATATTTCTTTTATTAATTAAATTACCGGCAATGAAAATGCGAATCGTCATTTCGTCTCTTAATAACTTTCTGAATTCCTTTCTCTTTTTCCTTTCTCTTTTCATTACATGACATCTCTATTGTGACAATTTATATTTACGAATTTCTCGAACTTCAGATATCTAGTTTACCATTTTTTTTCTTTCGCTTCGAAGAATAAACGAAAAATTGTTTTATTGATTTCAAGGAAAAAATCGGCTATAAAATTTATTGCTTTTGACACTGGCATAATATACGTTCTTTTCCCTCGTCATCGCCGTTCATTCTCTTCTCCTAACTTTCACTGCCATTGTCAAATGCATCGCATTAATCCTCGTTCCACAAGAAAGAAAGAAAGAAAGAAAGAAAAAAACTCAACTTTCAAAAAACTTTCAACTTCCTTCCATCGACTAATTATCCCAACACGCAACCAAATATTTTTTCCACTCTCGACAGTAACACGCCCCCGAAGAAACACCATTACTATTCCGAAAATATCCGAAAACGTTCGTTAGAGATCACGAGAAACGCGGAGAAACAAAGTCTACTATTGCCGTACCTGTGACCAGGCACTCGAAATTCGGCGATGGTACGAGATTGCGCTTGGGAAGAGTTAATTAAACGGTTCGGGGAAGTTGATGTCGCCCGGGTCAGTCGATGAACCGTGAACGATCCACACACGCGCACACACCTTTCCCTTAATAATCGAGGCGCGTATACATTCGTCCGTCGATTTCGCCTGCTCGAGATCCAGGCTGAACGACGCCTCTGACATCGCCGGTCATCGTTGACGAGCCGTCGCTCCAACCCTCGCGCGTGTTAACGACCGCTTCGTTTTTCTCGTCCTCGCCATTTTCGCCGTGGACAAACGAGGGAATTGCGAATCTTCGAGCTGATGGACTGGATGAATTATATCGATTTGGGTAATATGGGGTAAGAAGCAAGATTTGAGTTTTTGTTTATTGATTCAGTTGATATCGATATCGAGATTGGCGAGGTTGAATATTAAAGAGGAGAATTCGCGAAACTTGTTTTTTATATGCGCAATCTTTCGAATTATTAGCTCTGCTTTTTAGTATAGTATATTAAATTTTCAGTTTATCGAAATTCGATTGCACCTACTCGTTTTATTGAAGTTCTTTAAAGGAGAAGAATTTTATATCATTTTTATATCAGAGGGGACTGAAATCTGCGATACATAATTTATTATGGAATTTAATATTTTTAATTACCTTTGAAAAACAAGGAGCTATTTGTGCTATTCGTAATAATTTGAAACTTGATCAAAAAGTTTTGAAGATAATTAACATTCTAAATTATAAAATAATTACACAAATAATAGCGATCAGAAATTATCGTATTTCTTAACTATTTTGAATCTACAAACTTTAGCTTTTGTGTTTGTGTTTTTTTTTTTTTTTTACGTTTTATTTACTATTTATTCCACCAAGATAAAATTAAAACTCGCCTCTACTTTTTCCAATTTACATCGGAACCGCGAAGAAACAGCCACGTAAAAGGAAAAACGAGCGAATTAACGTTCGTGAAACGCAAAGAAAGAACGCAGATCCAGAAAACAAAAGGCGTAATTGCAAGAAGTACTTGGCCACTAACTTTTCGAACAACTGTTTTATCTCTCCTCTTCTTAAGAACACGTTTTAAGAAAACACGGGAAAAGCGTCGTCGGAATAATAGGAAGATCTTTAAAGCGAGGAAAAAAAATTAGCCACGCTTTTCTCACGTCGCGTGAGAAGTGAAGAATGCAGAGAAATTAGCCTCCGTGCTAATTTCGAAAATCGCATGCAGGCGACAATACATTTTTGTTTATTAAAAAGAAAAAAAAAAAGAAAAAAAAATGCTACGATAAAAAATATAGCCTATTAAACGAAACATAAAATCTCTTCGTGTTCCTTTTTTACGAGTTGTATAGCTGTGAAAGCGAGAAAAATTAAAGGGGTTTATAAAAGGGGGATTTAATTACTTCATTTCTAATCCATCGTGACTAATAAGTAAGGATTTCTCGTAAATTTTTCGTTATTGGAAAACAGTGATTACGTTTTTACGTAGTAGAAAGTAAAAATATTTAAAAATAGATTCACTATCTAAAAATGGTGAAAAAATTTATACGTGCAAAGACGTTGATTTGTGATACAGCTTTGGAGAGTGGAGATCTTAAAGATAAAAATAAACATAAAACTTGATTGAGATTTGTTTATAAGTTATAAACAATTAAGTTTTGCATTAAATGAAACGGGATGGTGATAAAATGACAGTATGACAAAGACAGAGCAGTCAACTGATTTTTTTGTTTGTTTTGACTTTTAGAATCGACTATATAAAGGATATATACCATGAATATATTACCATCTTGTATATGTTTCGTTTAATATCTTCATTCAAAAGTTTCAGAACATTATTGCAACTTTTATGATCTTTTTTATATCACACATTGAAATTTTATTAAAAAGAAATGTATTAAGATTTTTGAATCGTATGCATATTTTTATCTGATTCAAAAATTTTTATAAAACAATATTATCAATTCTACCGGAACAAATTTTGATAATTAAATCATTTTCTCCTCCGCTCATTCATCATTTTCTTTCAGCATAAACCACGCTCAGATTATTTATATACCAGTACATCTTTTCACACTCTAAACCTAGTATGAGAACGTAGGTCAGTAGTCACGCAAGATTTTCTCTTCCATTCATTGCAAATGTACGTGACAAGCCCATGCTTTCTTCCTTTTATTATAGTACACATATTATTCCAAGTACCATATCTTAAAGTTCTTTTATTTCTTTCTTCTCTCATGATTCTCTGAACCTACTGATCCTTCATGCGTACACCATAAACAGAAAAACACCGTACTGCAATTACAAGTGCAAAGAAAACATACTTTCTCCGAGCCACGTGACGACTTCCGATCATCCACGTTCCCGTTCGAGAGGCTAAGTACCCATTCGATTTTCAATATACAGACTTTCGAGATTATTTGCATTCATCTATGGCGATTACCACACTTGACCTACCAGAAGAATTGCAACGAGATTTCTTCAACTTCTTCGAAGATCGTTTAACCGGATAATGGACAGTAGACATTGATGATGGCAAAAAGTCAATAAGATTATTAGAATAAATCAATAAGATCATTTCATGCTTATGAACTTCCAATTACATCCATGTTCCCATTCAAAGAATTAATTAAGTATTTATATTCTCATAAAGCTATCTCAAAATTATTCGCTTTCTTCAGTTTTTTATACTTATTAATTTTAAATATACAATATTTCATCATGCATTTCACTTTTTCTTTTTTAACAAAAACAAAAAATTCTGATGTGCAATTTTTCAAAATATATTAAATATCTAATATGGCTGGATATTTCTGGAATTAATCCATCTTTAAAATCTCCAGATCATTTAGAGTTTCGAGCGATTTATCTAAAGAAACGCAGCGGGATTTTTCAACCAGCCATCTAATCAAAATCAAACTGCCAAAGGCTGTTGATGACGGTAAAAAGCGATAATAATAGGTGCGATTTCCTCGATCTTCAAGTTAATAATCTCCTCGGTATCGTGATTTTTCAGGCTATCCTCACAGGCTGGATTTAGAAACGTAATTTCCAGATGTCGGTCAAAATATCGACGCGAGCATGACACGAACATGACACTCGTGAAACAGATACGATTTTGGAAAATGAACGAGGCTGGTATTTTACGCGTTCGTGGATATTCTGTCACGCGTGTTACCGGATTGCGGGATATTCTTTCCCGAGTGAGTGTAATGAAATCGACGCCGGAAATGGAATGGATGACTGTCTCGAAACGTGGATGATCGAGAAACGAAATAATAAATTTGAATTTTTGTCTGTCTGGTGTATTGTTATCGGGCAATGGATGGTTGTAGCGCGTTTTCATTTATTGGAAGGAAATTTTAATCGATGTACGATTATCTGGATTATCTAATTATTATTTGAAATCATAAGTAGATTCAATTTCTTCGATCACATCGGAAATAATAAATTTGCATAAACACGGTTTAATAAAACAGAAACTTTTTCGACGATTAATCAACCATCATTTCTTCAAACAAACTCCCGCAGAATTGGTCCCAAGACGAGAATACGTGGAATGGAAGCACATTCGAGAAGCAAAGTATCGTGTAAAAGAGCTAGAGAGGTAACACGATCCGGATTCATTCCTCCGGTGAGTTATTTCTCGTGTAAGACGGATGCGAGGTATAGATACATGTATGAAACGACAAAAAAGGGAAAATCCACTGTGCAACCAGATTATAGTCCCTCGTTCTTTGACTTTCTACCCTATGTTCATTCTATCATTGTCCTGAAACTTCCTTCTTCGTGAAGTATGTCTGGGATTTTTAAAAAATTGTTTTCTATATCCAGTTTCAATGTATTGAATGTATGAAAATGTGAGGATCGATTAGAAAAATTGTTTTAATGATTAATAAAATCGTTTCGTTGTTATAGTTTTCTTGCGAAATGATGAATTGGAAATGTTATTGATAATAACATTATTAATGATCGTATTGATTAATCCTTTGATGTACTGATTCGTATAAATGGACAAAACTAAATTGATTTGTGCAAATTCATGATAAGAACATAGAATAATTAATTTTAATATTGACATCTTTCAATAAAATAAATTTATACAGTTACTTAATATATTACTTGCTATAATATCTATAGAATGTAAATTTATAATATAAATTTTTAAAAAGTCAATTTGAAAACAGATAACAGATATTTTGGTAATTGATTTATATTTAATATTAAAGAATTGTTTATATATTAAGATTTATTATAATAGTATATAACTATATACTATAATACATACTAATATTTTATCATATTGTTTCAACTGTGATATTTTGTATCGAATGTGACAGATCACCCATAATCTTTAATTCAAGATTAGCAGTCAATAATTGAGGCTTGTTTGATATAAATTCTACTTTCCACATTTAAATTGTGTTCATTAAGATAGTCGAATATTGGTGCCGCGACCCTTTGAAACTCGAATCATCGATGATTCAAAAGCAATAAACACGGGAGAATCGAAAACGTTTTATCTTTAAAAATGAAAACGAATAAAGTAAATAAAACAAATAAAATACTCACATGTTTCGCAAGAACGTCGTGCAGGCATAATCCTATAATAAATATAAGAAGCACCGACGACCTGAAACAAAAACAATATTCACCTTTTACTTTACCATTTAAATTCATAGTTAAGAATGAATCGAAAATTTCTTCTTTATTAATCTTTTTTGAAAAGAAATTTTATGCTAGAAAATAATTAATAATACATTAGATATATCTTATGATTATAAATAAAAAGAATTATGATAATTATTTTCCTTTTTCGAGGGGGAAATTAAATTTCATGTAGATATAAAATAATTTTCATTTTAACGTATAATGAAGAGCTATTGACTCGAAATAAAGTATAATCCTAAATTACAGATATGTAAAACTGATATCGTCATATCGAATTGCATGTTTTTCAAGGTTAGAATTAGCTTATGCTTATTTTATTATTATATTTTATATCTATCAAATCATATCAGTTATTTCATAATACCAGATATTTTACATTTTTTATCATTTTTATACGAAAAAATAATAATAAATAGAAATAAACACACGTTTAACGCGTGTTTTTATGAATCTATCCTAACCTATATGTATAAAAATAATTAATAATGCAACAACGCACAACAAATATAAATTTCTAATCAACATTTTAAATTATACATTACAACATTCTTTTCTATTTACCTAGTATTTTATAACTTCCATTTTCATTAAACAGAAAAAGAAAAAGGAAAAGACGACGGTTAACAAATCAGCATTGAAACAATCACTTGTCCCGTGTCACGATCAATTCACATCTGTTCTTCCCTCAATCCGCTTATTCATCTATACGAATCAATCAACCGACAAGTAATACCGCCAATTAAATCAGCTAAGAAACCGCAAGTTAATTATAAGCTGAACGGTCGTTTTCCACGATAAATCAAACGCAACGGAACCAAAGTACGCGAGCCGGCGCGAAGAAACTGGTCGCCGCCATTGACCCAGACTTTGATTCTTGCGTGAACGCTGGGACGAGTTTCACCGCGAACTTGTCCCGCAAGTTGTTACGTCACTCTTGGTTAGACAGTTACATGCGCCATTACGCGAACGCGTCTTAATCGTCATCGATATTATTGATTACGATTTCGAGATAGAAGACATGATTTAATTTGGAGATTTTTAAGTTGAATTTGTTACAAAGAAATTTTGATACAAAGCAAGTGTACAGGTCTATCGTTGAAATAAATGTGACATAGGAAAAAAGGTTATAAATATTTGTTTGAGGTTATCTTTCTGTTTCTAATTCTATTGTTTGTATTGTATTAAATATGTTTTTTTTCATAAAAAGAGAATGTAATTTCAAAAAGGAAAATAAAACTTACTGAAATATAAAAAGTAAATATTCGTTTTGTTGATTTTTTTTTAAAACGGAACACACTAATTTGACTAAAAAAAAAAACACTAATTTGACTACATATGTACATTGTAAAGTACATTTTTGCATAAATCATTTTTTCGAAATATATTTTCAAATTCTTGTTTAATTAATTGTTACAGCAATGCAAGATAAAATAAACAAAATAAACTAAATTGAATATCTAAGAGTTAAATATTCTAAGATTTTAAAGATCTATTAAACAAATTTCTTCATTAAATGCAGAAAAATAAGTGTGTTTTATATTCAATCAATAAGTGATCAGTGTACAAATTAAAATTTAGTTTCGATTCATTCTTATAAATCCTTCGAGATTTAAAATATGAACTAGAACTAGATTTTAAATATCTTAATCGTTGAATATCCAAAAAAGAAAGTAAAAAGAAAAGAGGTTAGAATAAAAACAATACAAAAAAATCGCGTATTTTATTTTCCAAAACCCATTGCAAAGTGCAATCACAACAATCACGTAAATTCTTATAGCTAAAATTTAAGTAATTAAACAAATAAGATATCATTTTCGAGAACACTGACTGAAATCTTTTTCATGTGTTACGAAACCGGAACGAGCCACTGGGTAATCGAGCCGATACTTCTCCCCCATCCGAGAATTTATAGAGAGAACAGGCGAACCATCACGCGCTCGTTGTTCCCGGCTGTCGTGGACGACGCGATAAATTATTTCACAGCAAACGCTCTCTCTCCCGCTATTTACATGCGAGCACGCGCCGAGGCTGCCGATAAATCTACCAACTGTCTGAAATTGTATGAATTAGTCGCGATGCTCGCTACTTTCTCGTCTGATTTATCGGATGGTATCGTCCTGCGAATCGGATAGCGGATCTCGTGATACGTGAGCTCTTTGGTTACCGTGATTTCACCGTGTTACGGCATTAAAAACGTCTCCCTTTTTAAAAGATTTGTTGTAGGAAGCAATTGGAATCTATCTTGAGTGGATGGATTAATTCTGTTGTACATGACGATGGTTTGATGATATATAATATTGATATATTAGCTTGAGGAAATTTTTAAAACAAATATAAAAATAATAATTATTTCTGATCTATATCATTATATTTAAATAGTTCCTGAAATGGGATCATCTAAAAAAATTTTAAAAATTGAATCTATAGAATGCATAAAATATTAAATTCAATTAAAAATTCTAACAAATAATTTACCATGACTTTTCAATCAACCACCATTTACCCAGTTACAGCACAATTATTCAACAATTACTATGTTATCATATTATTATCTTAATTTATCGTTTTCCAAGAAAAATCAACTCATAGAAAATGAAACTATAAACCTATAATCTAAAAACCATCGACGCCATTCATCCCAATCTCGTCTGAAGAAGGCTATTAAAGCGCACAATATATATTGAGTCATGATTATCGATACAAAGAGAAACGGTTAACGAACAAAAAAAAAAGAAGAAGAAAAACGGCGATATCTTCAATCAGTACAACGACTGTTGTGTCGAAACGTGAATGAACGTGTTTTTCTGCTGCATCGACGCGCGTCGTTGCGTAAGTTCTTTGAGTGGGCGTCATTCACTGGTTTGGAACGTTGCCCGGGAACTGGCGCGAGTCATTCGAATCGTTGAATCGAATCGTGGCGGACAGAGAGAAAAGGGAAGAAAGGAAGAGAAAGAGAGAGTTATAGAGGACGTATTCTGCTATCGGTCGGAGGACATAATATTCTGGTGAAAAATGGCTGGCCGGTGCTATTGGCCGAGAACAATGCGAGATGTCGTGCCGTTTTAATGGCCGGCGAACAACAATCTTGCCCCTGCCGGATATAAATTGCTAAAAAGCTCGTCGCCCGTAAATTCCGCCACGCAGCTTCCTTCGCGAATTATTTCCGGCATTCCCTCTCCCGGCTGGTTGAAGGGGGATTTATCGTGCGGTGAATTATGCCAGAAGGATGGAAAAAAGAATGTTTGTTTCGTTTAACGGTATATGTTTCTTTTCTTTTCTCTCGAATGATGAAATTTGAATTTTTATGAAAGATATCTTTACGTGAAAACTGCTTATTAATGTTTCGTTTGTAATGCTTTTTTTAGATATTTCGCGGGAATTAAAATATTTTCACCCTTTTGGCTACCTTTTGTGAAAATTTATTTCAATGGAATGAATCGAGGGAACATATTTTAGTCAGCTTATAATATGATATTTAAATGATAATTACAAAATCTGTTTCTCGATAGAATTAACCTATCATTATTTACTTACAATTAGAGAACAACCTAATGCATTTACCTCGCTTACGGATGAAAGTTTTATCCTCTAAATATTCTCCTATAAATTTCAGGAATATCCATTCAATTTCCATTATAATTTTACGTCCATGTATACCAATAAATTTCGGCGAACTAGCGAATATCTTCTTCAACTCACAATTACTTTGCAACCGGTCACAGATGCGAGCGAGGTGCACTTGCGCCGAGACGATTGCATAAAACATGACAGTAATCCACAGGGGGATCTACGAGGGCGTTAATTGGAACGCAGTTTTCAAAGGTCTAATTGCGGCCGCGAAATCCTCATGATGTTTCTGTTCGGGCGTGAAACACCATGGCGCGTAACCGGTTTCACTTGAAACACAAGGACTGGTTTATATCGTATCCTCGGCCTTGACGTCTGGATGCTTCGTGGGTGCGGTAATTGGTCCCAGGTGAATAATTTTAATTGGGTGGCGAACCTGGAATTGATGGTAAGTGGAATTAAATGGCTCCACTGGGAGGCGTAGCGATTCTAATGCCGACTGATTATGAAATTGCGAATCGCGATGCAATTTCGTACTATGATTGCTAAGATGTAAATTCAATTATTTTTTCACTGCTTGATATAAAAAATATTCGTCTATCATTATATATTTATTTATATATTGATTGAAATTTTTAAAGCTGAATCTTAAAAAATTGAGAAAATTTTGCTTTATCAAAATATTCTAAATTATATTAAATTCTCAGTGATATTTCGTTTTTCCAACAAAATAATTAATAAGTAAAAAGGTATATATATAAGGTATATATTATAATTAAAAAAATTTTTCTATAATCTTCAAAATAATAACAAAATATAATTATTAAATATTGCAAAATTCGATTTTAGAATATTCCATTATGGCTAATTTTCAAGAATCGATGAATTCACGCTCAAAGATCCTTCAGTTCACATAGCATTCTTTACGATTCCAAGAAAGGGTTAAGGGTTATAAAGCAGGCAGCAGTTAGTAACTGCGAAATTTATAGTTCGAATCGAATGAGATTCGAAACGACATGAATATGTAAAAGCAATGGGATCAACCGAACTTTTCCAGAATGCTTTTAACAAGACTTCTATAGATACGATTCGTTACAGACAAGACAAGTTCTTCAACTTATATCACTTCCACTCTGTTATTAAGATCAGAACAATTACAATAATTCTAAATTTATGCAAATATTACCTTCTAAATTGTAATAAGATTTTATATCCAATTTTCGAAGATTCAGATAGATATTCCATTAAATTAATGATCATTTGCTATAGTTCTCTAATTCTTTTAGAGAACTCATGTAATTTAGAATTTAAAAGTAAAATAATTTATTTTCGTAAAAAATTCAGTTAGTTTAAAATTAAATAATTGACATAAAAAGCTTTGAAATTAAATATATTTTATCCATGAAAGAATTTTAAATGAGAATAAGAATTTAAAATATTTCACCATTCTAATTTCAAAAAGAAGAGATTCGTCTTCCTGCCTTTAATTTATTCATTCTAGAACTATATAATTCATGTAATCATAAATCAAAAACGAAAATCTAATCTATCTATCTTACCATTTCTATTTATTCTTCACGCCTATAACCTATAAAAAAACGCGCCATATTCAATTCTGACAATATATAAAATTAATAATCGATAAATCAGTTAAAAAGCGATGTAACGAAGCTACTTACGTATGGATCTATGACCACGATCAGATATTGCGTCGTACTTTTGTATACGCATATCGTTGCGTTTTTACAACTTTCAGTATTCTGCATATCGATACTACTAATGAGCCTGTTGTCCACAACTTGGATCCACCAAGATTTCATCGCGGTTGCCTCTTGAATTCTCTTCTCCCGTCGTTTATCGTGATTCTATTCTGTCCAGCGTGCGAGCAATTTGTGGTTTAGGTATCCAACTTTCGCGTAGAAACGTGCTACTGTTCGTGCAGATGTTGACGAGAGGCAGAATTAGATAACAAGGAAACGTGGTTTCGGTTCGTTAAACTGCTAATTTCACAGTACGAATCGTTCTGCGATTTGAAAGCTCGGACTTTAGAAAAATTTCTATCGAAATTGTTAATTCTTATATCAGATTTAGAAAAGACGCCATTTTGTACGTTAGAACGAATGTGTCTTACTTCAAGTTGAATCGATAATCGAAAATACAAATGAAAAGAATCGATCGATTATTTCGAGTTACGAGATATTGCGATCTCGTCCGATCTTGTCCGAATTTTTCCGAATCAGTTCGTAATCCGTAAAATTCTTGAGAGTTGCATTTTGACATATTTCTTTTGAGATTTAATGTAATTATAGAAGAATAAAGTTATTTTAAAAAGTGAAAGTGAAATTGTGAGTGCATATAATCTATATCAACATATAAGATGAACAAGTATTTGGTAAATCATTTGATAAAACGGTAAATGAAGTGGTAATCAAGATACGTGTTGAACCAAGAAACTGTGAATCCATTTTAAAAGTATAATTCTACATGGAGCATCGGATTAAACGATCAGCAACGCTGCTAATTCGTTAATCATAAATATTCAAGAGTCAATTAACACGGATACGAGGGTCGTGCACTCTCGCCGGATCAATTAATTATCGATTTCCATTACGCTTGCGTAATGACCTATTAACAACGCACGCTCGAGATCCTCTGGGCCGAAACTTCGATTTTAATGTCATGATTCGTGAACCTACGACTTATCCCGAAATTATGCTTTATCGATTTTGTGTTCAATATCAGAGATTAATATCAGAGTTCTGAAAATTGATTTATGGATCAATTATACGATATCTTTTTGGAGAAAAAGAGAATTAAAACGATACTCGTTCAATTATATTCACTCACATTGCAAACATAACCTAAATATGTGATCATTATCTTTCACTGAACTAGTACAAACAAACAATTGCGACTTTCCACATATAAATGTAAGTATCTTTTTTATTCAAATTATATCATGAATTTCACAAAATTATTTTATGATCTATACGTTCCAAGTTTGATCGGTCAATAACAAAAACGTGAATATCGATTACTTAATGAGTTCGAATTGACAGCGATCAAGCGGGATCCCGAATGCATCCTGGTTGATGCACCACTTTTCTAATGTAACCGTGTCTCTTACAATGAATAGGTGCGTCCTGTCGACGGCTTCGGTCAATTACGATCGTTTGAAAAACAAATGGGCCGGTTTTGATAATTAACGACACGGTGATCGGTTTCTCAAAACGTCGACCCGATCGTTTCATGCAGACAATTCGCGATAAAATATTTCACGGCGATTATCGAGTCGAAGCGTTTCGTAACGGAATGAAATATTTCACGATGATCGTTCATCTACGGCCATATACAATTTTCTCTATTAAATTTTTAGTTTTTATAGAAAGTTAAAATGATAACGTATGCGACGAATTATACATTAATACATTAATACAATAATATATTAATACATTAATAGGAATGAATCTATATTTGTTATATATTATATTGATTTTAATTTCAGAATTTCCTCATTTTTGGTAAAGATGGATTATTGATACTTTATGTTGTTGTTAATGAATCGATTTTAAGAAGATAATCGATGATTATTGATAATTTTTTCTATTGATTTGATTATAGAACGTGAGTTATTTTTGTTATTATAATATATGAAGATTTTTAAAGCAAATCGACACTTGTTACGCATCCTCGTATCATATCGCCATTGAATATCAACGTGGACGGGAAATGTTGCATCGTATTATGTCGTTGTCTATCAAATTATGATTCAGATACATAACAGAATTGATTTGTCAGTTTTTCATCGTCATATCAAAGAAATGACACGTTATACAACTAATAACAACAAAACTTATCCAGCTAACGATTTTTATAAAATTTATATGAGACGTAATTAAAAAAATAAATAAATAAATAAATAATTGACCTGTTTCTTTATAAATTATAAATCAATGCAATGTATCGCATTACTGAGAAATGTTACACGAGGATACGTAACAAGTAAAGTTATTTCATCAGAATTGTTTCGAAATCGTAATTTTTTCTTCATATAAATATAAAATGAATATTCCAGGGATTATTTGACGAATTTTTATATATAATATAATAATGATTAAGAATCGTGTTTTCATCGAGTTGATCCTCGATTTTCGCAATTCGGAATGAAACGAGATTCGAAGTATATGATTTTCGAGGTTCGTTGAACACGTGCACGCACGTAATTCGAGCGTCTGACTGAGACGTGTAATTTTCACGATTGCAACGAGGAAACTGATCCCTTTTTACTGCACACACTTGCTCCTCCCTGTGCTTGATCAAGTGTAATTACTGTGAATAATGCAGCAGGGTGTTAACAGTACGAAACCAGAGTTATGAATCTTGTTCGATGTTGTGTAATTTGCCGGCAATTTGCTGAGAATCCTCATATACACTGCCAATATGTATGTAACGATATAAAATTAATATATATATATATATATTTATTACAAATCTTTTTTTCTATTATTAGATATAAATATTAAGTACAAACTAATTTGTTTTTTAAAAAAATTTCGAAGTTTATTTATGTTTATAGCACAGTATATTTGCATAAATCACGTGATACTTCGATTGTCATCATATTTTTATTTCCTCGACTCGATGAATTTATTTCTTCTTCCATTGATATATCAGGTGTGGGATAAATCAAATAAGTAAATATGAGAGGCAAGTTCGAAAAAATATAACAAATACAATAATGTTTTCTCAACAAAGATTAAAAATTGCTTTATCATCCTTATATCCGTAGCAACGTTTTTCTTTACCTCGAATATAAACACAGAACACAGCGCTTGTGTATTTTGTCAGCCACCGTCTTGAACGTAACTAATTTTCTTTATCACTCTATCAACAACAAATAAATTACATAAAAATATACAGATGGAAGTTGTTTAAAATTTTCATAAAACAGAAAATTGCTTGCAAAATATTTAAAGGATATATCTATAAATATCAAATTAATCATTCTCAAAAATAAAATATACAAAAATCGTCATATTTTCCCTTTAAATCATGCGAATACGCATTCCTACGAAAATATATTTAATCATTCTTTTGTAACGCAATCCTTTTCACACGTTACATTTTTCATTTTACACTCCTTCCCTTCAAACGATATTTCACGGAGTATTTAACGGATTAATCGCGATCGAAACGAAACCACCACGAACCCTAGCAATTACTATCGATTATTTTCCTCGTAATTTATGATTTCCACTCCCTCTCGCCGATCTTTCGAGACAAATTGCCCTTAAACATTTTTATGAATACGGTATTCGGCCGGCTGGGCTCGTCGTTTAATCCGT
Source organism: Apis cerana (assembly GCF_029169275.1). Lineage (NCBI taxonomy): Eukaryota > Metazoa > Arthropoda > Insecta > Hymenoptera > Apidae > Apis > Apis cerana. The sequence goes on from NC_083856.1 coordinate 5,198,427, forward strand.
CACGGTTAATTTAAGCGGTGCTAGCCGTTTTTTTTTTTTTTTTAAGAGCTAACACCTTATAACACTGCGTCGTCTACCATTTCCATTTTCTTTTTTTTTTTTTCTTTTTTTCCTTTCTCTCCCTTTCATTTTTAAACGCACAAAATTCACTCGAGAAAATGGATCGAGACACGGTGTTAACTTCGAACTCTTTAACCGGATAGACGGGGTCCCCAGGAACCTGGCAAGTTTAATATTTTATCGAGCACTTTCCGCTTCGCCATCTTCTTGGATATTAAAAGCGCATTTTTCCCTGTAAACGTTGATGAAATGCGATAAGCATTACTTGATCTTCCATATTGGTATGGAACGTGGTTGTAATACAATAGGAACGAAAAAAAAATATAATATCGAACCTAGTTAGTTTCGTATGCTTTGTTCTTATCGCTTGTATTGTATTAACACTGGTAGAAATTTTTGTTGCTTTATTTTTTATATAACAAAAATTAACAAAAAACGTCGTAAATATTTGTTTTCTCTCTGAAAAAGATTGCATTCAATTAAAATAATTAGCGAACAATAACTCCACCTTCGACATCTCCAAATCTGAAATCAGACCCATCCTTTTCAGATCATCCAAAGATAAAAATTTTACGGATCCGTTTTTCGACGATAAAACCTCACCTCGAAGGCGTATCTTAAACGTGTTATCAAATTGATTTCACGGAACATTCGATCCTTCGAAAGTACATAAATTCGAAAATTTGACCCACGATTTCTCGGTTCTTATCTTTCGCCCCACGCATAATCGCTTCATTATACGGCCCAACTTATCTGCTCACTCGATTCTACGCGGGGGCCCGCGATCCATGCCCTATTCCTGGACGAAAAAAGGACGTAAACCTCGATATTAGCCGGTTATCCGAGCGAACAATCTAGCCGCTGGCCGATTCTTGGGAACGTGCCAGCGTGATGGTCGAAATTACGATGCCTCATAAAATCGCGGTTAGAATACCCTCGTGCACGCGAATTTCGAATACCTTGTTCGCGTTTCCTATACGACCGCCAATAATTCATAGTTTTGGCACCTCACCTTGTGTGAGTTTGAATTACGATTTTACCCATTTCCAATCGTATTTTTCAAAATCTTTCTTCTACCTTTTGAAATACTCGCACGAATAATATTCTCGAATTTCGAAAAAGAAGAATTCACCTGTAAAAATCATCGTAATCCCATATCCAGCCAAAGCTTCTCCGTTCACATATATAACAGGCCACGTTAGATCCATAAAATCTATCTCCATAGAATGCATAATCCCTGGGAACAATCAATCGATTATTCAAAAACACACGCGAACTCGAAACAATGGCGGAGAAAATGGACGAGGCTTTGTCAAATATCACCACGTGATCCATATATATCTCTATTACGAAAATGAGCTCCCCTCCCCGCATCTATAATATACTGTACGCCTATCCTCTCGAACACTGTTCCAATTCCGCAATTACTATTAATCTCTGGAGCATCGGTAACCGGCGTACTCCTTTCGAGAACAATGGGCCCATACTGGATGCGACTTAATCCCGTTCTCGTGATACAATCGCATTAGGATTCCAACAATATCCCACGCAACATCCTGGGTCAGGGAGGAAGAAATAGGGAATAGAGTTTAGACGCGGTCTCGAATCCTCGAGGGCCGAAGCTAATAAACGAGCTTCGTTACGGCGAGTTAGCTTAATTGAAAGCTGAAATACGGTCGAACCATTCGATCTAGTTCTTTCCTAGGCGCGATCGAACTTCTATCGCGTTTCGTTTGTTCAGATCTTATACTTAATTCATCCTCGTTTGAGGATTTTTCTCATCTTAGGATAATTTTATATTCTTATCTATCCCCACCCCTTTGAATTTCAATTTATCTCACATTTATCTTTTCTTTGTCCCGTGTAGCAAGAAAGGAGGGAGAACGCAACGGACAAGATCCACCTGAGAAAGGAAAGCCACAGGTAACGCGGCGTCGCTAATTGGCCCGTGTCGCTCGTGGCCAACCCGACAAGCCTCACTTCCGTCCAATTGCCAATAAATCCTTGGCTTTATTCTCCTCTCCCCGGTTGAAATCTCGCGAGGAAATCACCGATCAACTCTCGCATGTCGGAAACGCGGAATGACACAACTCTCCTCGTCGTCGTCCCCGTCGTCATTAAGGAATTGGATACGCATTCTTCGGCGGATGATTAATTGCTGCAACCGGATGTCCCGCTCCGCCATTCCGATTTTCCCATTCCGATAACTCGATTTCTTTTTCCTTCGATTTTGTTTCATTTCTCTCTTCTTAGCCACCAAGGATTATTACGGGCCGCGATATAACACGATTTGTTCAACGCTCGAAGCGGCCATTAACGGAGAGAATATATTTAGTTGTGCGGCTGAAGGAGGAGGAGGAGGAGGAGGAGGTTATTACGAGGCGGTTGTTTCTTGGCGAAAGACCGGAATTCTTTCTGGGGAAGGGAGTATCTAGGGCCTGATTGGCCTGTCGATGAATGAAGTTTTGTCCCGAGGGCTACGAGCCACCCAGCGAGCCGCATCCTCCGTCCAATCTTTTTTAACCCCTTTCTTTTGCGCTCTCTTCCCGATAAATAGAATCCTTGGACGTTGCGTAAATCTTAACCCGCTTGCTCCACTGTGAAATCAACTGGCGTTAGATATTTTTGTGAGTATCAAGTGTACATCAAAGAAAAATTAGAAATAATTGGAATTGGACGATAAATAAACAGACATTATTTCAGGGATAATAAATCTTAAGTTTGTCTGCTCGCAAAAGTTATCGCGAAAACGAGAAAACGATTTGGAACAATGGCAATTTATCAAGTCTGTTCGAGAGAGGACTAATCTTAAACCCGTCAACAACTCTGATGAATTTCTGATCATGGCCTCTTTGATAAACAGCACGAAATTTCGAAAGAGGATCGGTCGCCGAATCAACGTTTCCGCCGAAGAAAACGTGAACAGATGTCGTATCGGGGCCGCGCGCAATATTTTCGCCGTGACAAAAGGGAAAGAATGGCGTGGTGGAGGCAGTGGCTGTGCATTGTTGTCTGCTGGCCGAGACAAAGAAACCGATTTCAAGGGTTTCTTTGCCGATGGGAGGGTGAACGTCCATCCTCTCTCCCTCTGACCGACGGATTCCCCTCCTTCTCTCTCTGTTTCACTGTTTCACGCGCTCCTGTCGTCCCAATCCCGCATCCACTGATGAAACTTTCCATTTCCATTCGCTATTCCCGACTTGCTCTTCGATATAGGCGCTCGTCCCAATGAGCATCTTTCCCAAATCATCGGTGTCGTTTCGGATCTGGCCGAGCCTTTATCGAGAATAATAGAAGGACCGGGGAATAATCGCGGATATTGCGGTAGACGATTGTTGGATGAGGTGTTTCCGACTGATAGTACGAATATTCCTTCCCCTCGAAAGTTTTAGCTCTGAAGATTGCATACGATAAGGATAACATTCGTGATTTTGCAATTATGCTTGCTTCAAGTAAATATATTCCTTCCATCTTATTCCTCCAAAAGATTAATCGTTAACGATCACGAGTAAAATATTGACCTTCCATCGGTTCTATCAATTTTCAGATATCCAAAATTAAAATCTGAAAATCGCTTTGGATCAATACAATTGGTTAGGAGAAAAATTGGGGGAAACATGGCGTTGAAATCGAGTTTCTCGAAACTGTCTGTGATTTATCACTAATGCTATCTTTCTTTTTTAATTTTTAGATCCATTAAAATTTAACTGCGAATACCACTTATTTTGTATTACGAAATGACGCATTGCCAAGTCTAGCTTTTGAAAAGTAACCAAGGCAGACTCGAGCTTCCTGAATCCTGCAACTTGTAAGGTTTCAGCATCGTTGGAAACCTGTTAGTGGATTTCGACTTTCGGTCTAGGTAAAGAAGCACGAAAAGGTGTTTGCCCGTTCTTTATTATATCAAAACTTTCCAGATATATTTCCTTTTAAAAGTAAATTCAATCAAAGTATCAACCCTTTCTTTCTATCCACAAAAGGAGGATCTCTACAATTTGTGAAAAACGAACAGTTTATATTTAGAGAACCATAAATCAGTGAATCGCGTCAAAAAAAAATCAAAAAAAGAGAAAAGATGACGTACTCGTTTTATTGGACGAAAGGATAATTGCGCGTTTTAGAGGCATCGATCGAGATGATTTCGACAATCGGTGAAGGTTTAAAGAAATTACGATCGTTCTTACGGGCGCGAAGAGCTCGATTATACGGCTTTTGCAATGCAGTAAAGGTGGACAGAGGCGGAATTGCGGCTAACATTACTCACGAGGTTCGAAAGCACGTCCAGTTTCACGCCCGGGTGCCGTAAAAACAAGTGTTCCGACCACAGCCACGTGAAAGAGAAGGGAAAACAAAGGGATGCATTCGCAAATTCTATCCTGGCCTGGCGGTGAATAGCTGTGGAAAAGATATCGACGGACCAGTTTTATTCTCTTCGAAAACAGAGCCGTTGCTCCTGATCGAATTATAAAAACGGATTCAAAATGGCTAATCCCGCGAATTATTGGAATATTTAACAATTTTTCACGAAACAAAAATTTCCATCTTTCCAAACAATCTTCCAATTGACTAAGCATTATTGAATGGAAAATTTTTGTACACACTTTTATGCAAGGTGATTTCGCACGATGATTTATCAAACGAACGAATAAATCAATGGTTAGTCTGAACGAGTTTCTCTACGTTTCGATAATCGTAATATAGCGGATTAATGTTATTAATTTATTCGTGAATCGAACGAATGGTGAATTCGAGTATCGGAAAAAGCTTTCGAAAATTGAAAATTTGAAAGTTTAATGAAAACTGAGAAACTGGTATTTCCTACCTCTATTCGGAAATGAAATTTCCCATAAGTTATTTAGCGTTATGTTCCGTTCAGATTTAAAATTATTTCATCCTCCAGGGAACTCGAAAAAATGGACCGATCCTGGAATCATCGAGGCTTCTTCTTTATGCAAATACAAGGTTTATTTATGTAAAAGCTGAATCCTTGTATAAGCCGCGTTAGTAGAAATGCAATTTCCAGCTGTGTTTCCGCTAAACGTATCCCGAAATATTCTTTCTTTGATGTGGTGCCCTTTGAAAGTGACCAGGCGCAAGTGCAACCAGGTTTTAAACAGAAACTTCGTTAATTTCATTCATAAATCGCAACAAATCCCCGCATTGCATTAACTGCAGAACCGCGATTCCATTTTCTCCTTCGTTCAACTCGTTGGCGTTCGAGTTCTCGGAACAATAAACGATGAGTGCTTTATGGCTCGTGGTTAATGGCCAATTTTTTCTTTTTTTTCCTACTCGAAACTCACCACCACGCGAGACCGACGAAGTCGAAACGGAGAGAGAATCGAAATAATCCAAACGGACATCCTGTGATTAATTAATGGAAAAAAAAAAATGAAAATTTTCGAGTTGGAAGAATTCTCTCTTCGTGTAACCGGGACAATTTTAAAGTATTCCAAAACGATTTGAAAACGGAAGAATCGGAAAGAGAAATAACATTCGAACGTAATCTCTTTGCTCGGCATGGCTCGAAATTTGACCACCAACAAACTTGACAAAAAGAAATCCGAGATAAAAGGAAGAGGAGCTGTAACAACACGTTCTATGACGATTAAAAGATTAAAAATTCATTTAAAAAACAAGAATGTGACAATGAAAAGGATTAAACATTCTAGAAGGAGGAAAAATAGAAAGACAGAGAGAGAAAAAATTCCAAAGGAGGAAACTTTTATTCGCGTTTCTTTGCCTCAATTTTCAACCCGTAATTCACCGCAACTCGGAACTGACGAAACCAGAAAAAAAAAGAAGAAAGAAGGAAAGAAAAAAGGCAAGGAGGAGATGAATCAAAATTAAATCTCGGTACAATTAAAAAATTACAAATTCAAAAGAACAGAGAGAAGAGAAGAGAAAAAAAACCATGAACAGTTTTCATCCACGAAAAAGCTTCTCTTCCTCGACTCGCGATTCCAGGTACCAGCATAATATATCAAATTCCCTTTTTACTCCCCTCCTCTCTCTCTCTCTCTCTCTCCCTCTCTCTTTCTCGTTAACATTTTGAGTCACGTGTATTATATTAAGCTCGCAAAAAAAAAAAAAAAAGAATCACGGGTCGCGTAAACGTGGTCCTCCTCCATCAGAAGCAAAAATAAAAGGAAGAAAGAAAGAAAGAAAGGAAGGAAGAAAGAAAAATGATGATAAAAAAAATGAGAGAAGCAGAGAGAAAAGAGATCCTTCGTCGACTACCAAAACCGTCGGTAGCCCCTTTGTCTCTACTACTACGGGCTAATTGAGCGGAACCCGGGCTATCCTTAGGTAGAACAACCTTAGAACAGGCTTCGAGGGTTCGATCGACTTCGTTTCTCTCCTCCCCCTCCTCTTCAAAATGTATAGCCGGCTCAGCTAGCTCCGTTTTTTCGTTAACCCTTTTGGAATTCCTCGTTTGGATGCCCGAGAAAGGGCCCTCCCTTCCTCCCCCTCCGAGGATCGTCGCGAGAGAATTCGCCACTGGAGTTTCAATGGAGTGGAGTGATAACTTGGAAAGAAGCATTTGAAGAGTGAAAATTTTCGAAGGAAGGAAAGATGGATTCTTTCTCACTCGTAATACACTTATTGAACTGAAACGCTTGGTTCTAAAGAGAAGGAGAAAATTTAACAATATTATCGCGTTCGATTAAATGAAAAGAAAAAGTAAGTTTATAGAATTTGATATTCTTGTCACCGTCGCGTTTATCTTGTGGGTTGTGTTGAGCAATGGAAACCGCATTGTCAATGTAATCGAATCTCTACACGATTCAGACACACATTTGTTCAAAGAATTTCGCCTTCATCGACGGATCCCTACAGAGGAATTCATATCTGCTAACTGTCAACAGCGATCCGGCCCTATCTCTCGAGTGGCTCTTTAATCACTTGTAACGAGTTCTTGAGCTTGTTGTGACCCGTTCGTTTTTCGCGCCTGGCCACAGCGTTGCGATCGTATTCGTTGATATAAACGAGCATTCGATGAGGACTCGACGAGGTCAACACTCCTCGAGATCGAATTCGAACCGTGTCTCGATCGATCCTTAATTTCAAAAGTAAATTCAACGTTGTATTTAAACCCAAAGAAATTTTCAAAGATCGGACAAAAAATTTGTAACGAGAAAGCGATTGATTCGATCGATGGAGCGAATTACATTACATCGTCTCGCTTCGTATCCAGGTATTAAGCCGTTCTTCAACGCGACAAAAACAAATCTGGTAACAAATAGAGAGAGACTTCTCCTTTATCCAGCCAGCCGACTACAGAAACCATCTTTCCATGTCCTCGCGTACAAACCCCCCATTTATCGGGGCGAAACTGTTCTTCTTTCCGCCCGGTTACGCAAAAACTCCTATACTTTTCCCCGCATCGATCCCGAGAGAAACGAGTCAAATCGGTTCGTCAAACCGTGGAAAACATCGTTTTATCTCGATTTACCAACGATAACGTTTAATAAATAATCGATCCTCGATAATATTCTACATAATCTACTGCTCTATTACAATACGTTTCACTTCCGCCAAGTTATCTTCTCCTTCCCACGTTTCTCACTCACGAATCCTTTTTCCAAAAATACAAGCGTCTTCGCACGTAAAATTTTCCTTCCTCCAGTTCCGATGATCGAAGGAAAATCCTCCCAGAGATACGTCACAATCATGAGAAAACGATATGACGTGAAATAAATAAATAAATACAAATAGGCGGGGAGCACAAGAACGAAGGAACACGCGATCGTTTGGCGAAGGACGCGAAATTCCGTCATTTTCGAGGATGATGCGCAAATGCGAGGAAATGCGGGGGAAGAGGCGCTATCGTCCCAGCATCCGGGATGTTGCTCGCTATCTAAAACGGACAGAGGCCTGGTATCATCGCCCACGCAATACGCCTGGCGAATAACTGCTCAATGAATCGACGATTTCGTTTATTAAGCTTTTTGCGAAATTTCGCAATCGGTTCGATCGTGGACGGTAAAAATTCTGATGGATTTTTTTTTTAGGTTTTACGAAGGGATCCGTGCCGGTCCAAGCCGGGATTTTTCACAAAGGGAATTTTCCTAAGGGATTATGGCGTCCCGCTTTCAACCGATCGGATCGAGACTTATTCTTCCGATACGACGTTTTATCACGCTCTTATGGTATCAAGGTAATAGCGAAAAATTGCAGATTCTATCGCGCAATTTTTTCATACCCGAAATCTAAATGGTATTATCGACTTGTGCAAGGGTAAATAACGGATCCGCTCGATAAAATGTAAAACATATCCATAAAACTGAACTTGCTTATTTTAAGGAATCAAATCCATAATTTCCTGCGATTTAAAACTTGATTTATAATTCCAGTTCCGATCGAAACTTGGAAAACCGCATTCGCCGTTGACGAAATTCAAACACTCTTCGATGTGTACGCGCGTGTCCCTCAACACGAAACCAATCAATCATGAAACCAGATTCCGCCAGAATTTGGGCGGGACGCGGCGAGCGACTGTCGATGGCGCGAAAACGGCGAGGCTTGTAATTAAATCGTTAAACAATTTCGTTTGGACACGATCGTAAATATCGAAATCGGCGCGCGCCATCGTAACTCGTTGTTTACAGAGAGGAACAACGGAGGGAGGGGATTGAAAATTGTTGGAACGAGCCGCGTACCAATATCGTTGTTATTATGTTAATGGAACGAACATGGCTGGCTTTGACTGTAATTGATCACGTGACTGAAATGTTAAACGAATTCCTTGGAAAACTATTTCGAGGTTTTTCTCTCTTGAGAAAGATTCTTGTTATTTGTTCGCTATTTCGATATTTTCATTTTTACGTAAATACCGGAAAATGAAATGGAGTTCAAACGTTTGAATTGTTCGTTGAATATCCTGGTTCACATTCGCTTGGACCGTCTGAAATATTAATAGAAACTTTTTGTTATATCTTTCGTATCGATATCAAACGTTTAGTCTTCCTGTATGTGTAGCAAACTTGTTAAATCATCCACGCGTAGATAATTCTGAACTTCTTATGCCAGATGTTTATGAGATATCCATATTAGGTCGATTAGATTTAAAACAGACGTCTTGAAATATTTTGTCTGGGAAAGATATCGATGCGGAGTGATTCATTCAAAAAAAATCTATGTCCGTATACTTCGCTATCTTAATTTACACTCTGAGAGTAAGTAAAGAGGAGATCGTAAGCGATCTATATAATTTAATTTGAAATATAATTACGAATTACATAATGAAAAATGCTGAATAATAAATAGGGATCGAATATCGGAAACGATTCACATCTCATCGTTAATAATCAGCATTATCTTCGAGCAGCAATATCAAACTTCCGCCAACAATCACGCACGAAAATGCTCTTATGAAATCTGCTTATGTAAGCTAGCGAGGAATCAAATCCCTCCTCCACGTCTCGAACAACAACTCGAGCGTATAATGCATTTTGCGAAGATCCGTTCGAATTATCATTTTCGTAGAAAATCCAGAGGAATAATAATAGAAATTTTAGGAAAGGATCGCTCGGTATCTTCACATCCAGAAGTCGTTATTTATAAAATCCTCCAACTTAACACCCTATATATATATTTTACACACTCATTACACAGCGACGAGGGAAGAAAGAATCGTAAGTTATCCGTCTACCATTATTACAAAAAGAAGTGGAGAAAATAGATTGTAAGCACATCGGTGCGGACCACCCAAACGTGAACGCCAGATATGGAACCAAGCACGGCCACCGGAATTTTTGATACTTGTCCGCATAACAGAACGAGATCGGCTGACGTAATCGCGCAAGATTCTCCTGGCTATTTTTAAGTGGTAAAGTCAGCACGTGGCGCGGATGGCGAAATTCACTCGAGAATTCCCCTACGTTTCTTCTCCTTTTTTTTTTCCTTCTCCCCTCCAATTTTTTTCTTCCACCCCTCTTTTACGCGACGGCATTACGAAGTGATGAAAAAGGTTTTTGCAAATCTCTTCTCGTGTTATTCCACGAAACCTGGTAAATTATGACTAGGCGGGATCGCTTTGACGCTTTTTTTTTCCTTTTTCAAAGTTCCTCTTCTTCTTTATGCATCATGGCGGTTCGGTGACTCGTGTATGTTTTTTTTTCCATTCCTTTTCTTTTCTTTTCCGATGAAAGTTTCGTTTTTCTTGCGTATAAATGGATGTTTGCGTGTATATATATCGTGAAGGGTTTCGAGGAGATTTTTAAGAGTTGAGATTCGTGAATTTATAGTGGATGAGGTATTGTGAACGCAGCTTTAAGTGTATGTTTATTTAGTTGTAAATACTGCGATATATGTATTTTGGGGTTTTAGGTCGGTGATTTATGGCGAGCGAGGAATCGTGAATGAAATTCGAAACGATTACTCGTTGTAAATGTAAACTCGTGGTAACCGTAAAATATTTTAGAATTAAAATTTACGACGAGCGAGAAATCGTGAATGCGATCCGATTCGATTCGACTCGACTCGATTCGAGTATTTATTTAATCGAACAAACACGCGAGATTGGATGTAATATACTACTATAGGATCAAAAATTTATGATCTGGGATCAATGAAAAATTATGAACGCGATTTAATTAACGTATTTATGCGAGTGCAAATGTAACATATATCTTGGAATTTTCACGAATCAACCTTAAATTCAATATTCGGTTAAAAAAATATATATCTATCTCGGAAGTGTCGAGTTATAATAAACGTAAAATGATAAATCCAAAATGAATATTTATTTCTGAATATATTTCATAACACGGCATCGTCGTGTAGTTGGAAAAAAAATCAAAGATTCAAAAAAAAAAAAAAAGAAAATTCACGTCCGTATGTTTCTATAACTATCCATCCATTCATTCGTACTTTTTTTCTTCCCAAAACAATAACAGATCGAACGGTAAAAAATTCTATACGACTCGTTAAATTATGGTTTCACTGCGAAAAAAATATATTCGAATAGACTTATTTTTTTTTTTTTTTTTTTTTCCTCCAACAATTCATACACGTATAGTTGAGTTTTTGAATACACACGAAACAGGGAACGTTCTGGACGCGTTTATATTTGGTGTTTTAACGCGTCTCTATAGCGAGTTGAATGAATTATTGATGACGCCGTGGTGGATGTGATTACCGTGTATCGCATACTGGTCGTGTGCGTTATGTCACGTCTTTTTAATGTATGCAGATGACTCGAACGATGTCATCGTGGGGTTTAACCGCGGTCGAGATTCGCTTCAGCTTGACGCCATCGTTGTTCCGCGAAAAATTATATATCCTGATAAGGGGAAACGAGGAAACGCTTACACGTTCAAACGTTATCTGAGTATTTTTTTCCTTCATTTCGTTCCATATTCTCCCTCCCCCCCTCTTCTTTTCCTTTCTCGTTTCCTTCTTCTGAAGATTTCTTTTTTTACCAATTCATTTTATTTATTTTTTTTTTCCTCGAAATATCACGACTAACTCGGAATTAATGGAACATATACACTCGAGGTGTAATCGAAGATCCATCCATAGGAAAAAAGGAATCCGTGGATATGAGGAATTTATCTCTAAAATTGAATAAACTGAATTGTAAAATTTTTACGATATTGCTATTAAAAAATATTGAAACTGCGTAACATAAACCCGCATGAATCGTTTTCCGCAATCTATCTTTATTCAATTCTCTGGAGAAACGAACGTTTATTATTCATATACTCGATCTTATAATTCTTTCACAATTTATCTCGAATTATTTTTTCTAGATTTTACTCTAACTCGACGCTATTTAACGAACGTTTTAACAATGATATGTATTCCAATCAATTTTCTCCATTGATCAAAATCTATCCTAAAGCGCCAAGTGAACGAATCAACGTAATTTTTATGTAATTGGTTGATTGGTAACGATAGAGAAGCGATATTCGAATAAATGACTAATAATTTCTACTACTTGACGGATCGAATTTTCCATCACCGTGACGCCGTTTCGATTCAATTCCCGATCAACTTGGCAGCCTCGAGGACAAGGCAACACGCGTGTACGTTCGAAATTAGTTACAGAGGCCAGATTAGGTATGGTGGGCGTTTCAATCAGTCACCAGGCATTTCAATGACGATATTAGCGAAGGTAAGTAGCCGAGACGCAGGGTTTCCGTTATGGACGTAATATCATTAAGCTCTCGCGCAATTGCGAAACGTTGATAGATCATAGATTGACTTTGCAAATTTTCCTCTTTGCGAGTATATATATCTTACATTTACCGTATACCGAGGGATCGTTGCGAGAAAAAGGAAAAATAAGCTCCGTTTGTTAATCTAAAAATAGCTTGATTATAAGAAGTAGGAAAGAATTTCGTAATCGATTTGAATTTCATTCGAGACATCTAAACCAGAATTTCTTATCGACTTATCTGAACGTTGATCTCTGCTATTCGAATTAAAAGTTATAAATAGTAGGAAGAATGGACTGCTGCTATTAGATTAACCGCTATTAGACGAATTACTTCCTCAATCAAGGCACGCTGCGTACGTCCTCGTATACAATAGATTTTTACATACCGCGATACAATATCGCTTTCAATACCCATCGTCGGGCAAATGAATTACACGAGTCGATTTAATTACAACTTTTCCTTCGATTGATCTCATCGGTTGAAGATGATTTGCGAATATTTCGGAAAAGTGCGATCGGGTAAAAAGATATCACGGGGCCAGGAAAACGGGAGATCATTCTCGAAGAGAGGAAGAGCCGATAAATAGAGACGCGTGTGCGCGCAATCAGGCTTCCGGTTTCCCGTGTCTCCGCGGCTGGTACTTTTAGAACACCCGATAAACAATCCCTATAATAGAGACGACGCCGCGCCAGATAGACGAGATAGGCTTTTGATCCCCTAATAGTATGCTGATGGAGTGACGCGCTCTGCTAACTCCGACCGATTGCATCTCGTTCATTCTCGAATCTTTCCCCTGCTCCACTGGTTAATGGCACGTGGCACGCGTCAGCCGTGGAACGATCTCGTTGGAATTTTCCCTGCTTTTTCTCTTTTCTTGTTATTATTGACTTTTCTTTTTATTTCAGGAGGGGACGGAAAGGATCGAGCGTTCGAAATCGAACAATCATTGGGATTTTTGGATTCTCTTTTCAAGAGACGTTTGAAAATTTGAGCGAGCCGGGATAAAGCGTCAAGATTTTAAATCATTTCTCGAAACGGAGACAGAGAAATCAAAACAAATTGCACACGCAAAGCCTCGTGTCGCCACTAACTTTCTACCAGTTTAATATTTAAGAATCCATATGTCACACATCGTTCGACTAAACGTCTGTTCGTTTACATATTGCCCAACGCCACCTCGTCTCCTCCTGCCTATTGGCCGCCCATTCGAAACGTGCTCGAACGTTAAATCCGGCGCGACAACCTCCGCGATCGAGCCGATTTACCAAGCCCTCCCTCCTCATAAAACAACCGTCGCCCGCAAAATCCGTGTTTATTAGTCGTATTTAACCGAATAACTCTCGAGGAAGGGAAAAAGGCTCGCGCGATGACGACACTTGACGACGCTCGCGTCATCTCCGCGTTTAAAAATTCGCTCATCGGCGATGCAAAATGGACGGAGAATTCGGCCAGAGATTCGACGATCAAGATTCGTCCGCTTCCGGGCTTTTAACTCGTTTTCGCGAGTTATCCTCGCGAGATAAAACTCTTCTCGAGCGCATTATTCGAAGGGACGTGGAAGGTAAAAAAGACAGAGGGGAGGGGAGAGGCTGTTAAAAGTTCCCTGGGAGGGGGGAGAGGTAAGGAGATCCGAAAGGTCGTCGCTTTTGATGGTTTCGGGAACGAGTTATATCTTTGGAGGAGGGAGAGGGATTTGTTCGGGGACTGGACTGGAATTCTTGGAAGTTCGTTGAATTCTACACTTCGGTATTCCTAATTGAAGTTCGAAGCGACTTTGTGCTTCGATTTCTTCTTCTTCTTCTTCTTCTTCTTCTTGGAAGAGATTCGAACATTTGGCGCGTCATTTTGCTCTTCTTGGTTGAGAGAGATGTTTCGAATTCATTATGAAAAATTTGTTTTTTTTTTTTAATTATTTCATTTTCGAGGATATGAATTTCGAGGAAGTTTCGAGGAAGTATTTTGTTATTTAGTTCGCAGAGGAGAGGGATACGTAAAATTAAATTTTCAACTTGTTATGCAAATAATTTGATATTTAAAATTGAGTGTAAGAGACTTTTTATTTATAAGTTTTCTTCAAAGAGTCGAGTTCATCTTTTTCATACTTTTATATAACACGATGCAAAGATATTATAATGTTTCAAAGAAATTTTGTTACACGTTGCATTATATCCGATGTAACTGGAAAAACAATTTAACGCTTCGAATTCGATATGAGAAACTTCCTTCTTTGAAATCAATTACATAAATTTAAATTAATAGCATTAACGCCTAAGTTTCTCGAGTTCATTAGCTTTTAACACGACACTTTAATTGAGTAAATTAAGCTCAAACCATTTTCATTCGTTCCTTTAATTGCCCATGTCTAATTCAATTTCCACTATGTTATTCCACTAATAACGCTAAACACTAAATCAATCCAATCTTTCCTCTCTTCGCATATCTTCGCGCAATATCTCGTAAACATAATTCCTTCGATTATTCGTCGTTTTGCTTACTCGAGAAATTTAAAATTCTTGAAATCGACGAAACAGAGGAGTAAAAACTAAACTCGAGATTAAAAATTTAAGATGCTTTTTAGGGAAGGGAGGGGGGGAAAAAAAATTTATAGAGCTGAATTTTTATCATTTAACGTTTAACACGGCGAAGCACTTATTGTTCCATCGAGTTTCTCGTTAAGGGAGCCGTAAAATTCGAAAGTGGCGCAAATGGAAGCTCTGTTGTTGGTGTTAAAACAGCCAACGAGAGGCTGGAATGGTTGGACGAGGCGCGCGCGAAGAATAAACGTCGCGAATGCGAAGAAGTAATTCGCCTGGCGCGAGTTTTAAAACAGACATTCGCTTTCGCTTGGCGGTAATTGAAGAAACTGAAAGTCTCGGTCGCGAGTAATGACGGGGGTGCGTGAAAAGAAAATGGAAGAGACACGTTCATCGGAAAAATGGGTATTCGCGCATGAATAATAACGGAGGCAGTGATAAGCAAAAGAGGATGATTAAAGAGAACGTGTGGCTGTTCTTCGAAGAAGGCACTTCGTGGAGAATTTTCCCCCCTAACTTACTTTATCGATGAACGAATCAAACGAAAGAAATCTGAAGAAATAATTCGAATGTTAAAGTTAGAGGTTGATCGAATCGAGATTGAACTCTCACCCCTACATAACGTTAATTTAATTTCTGAAGAATCAAAACGGTATTTATACGTATCCCCGAATTGATTAATTTTATAAATGATTCATCAATAAACTCGAAATATCGCCAATTAATATCATTCGAAACGAATTATACCCGACGCAATTAATATTTTTTTTCATTGGACAAGTATTAATTAGGGAATAAAGAAGTGATGGAAATGAACATGACTTTTTTCTGACAAGATTCTCTTCTTGTTCTCTCGTTCGAGCTTTAAAATTTGAAGTAATATCGTCGAGAGAGAAGTCGACAACCCGTGGGGGACATTAGAGTCGTGTCATTTCCAAGAAGGCATTCAGTACTAGGAAAGTGAGGGGGGGAGTCTGTGAAGAATCCACCGGTGCACATGATTCGAAAAGGGAGATCTTGAAGAACGTTACACAGCGTGTGAGTGCGCGTAAAGTGGCCTTTAAGAACGACACTCAAAAACCTAATACCGATACACCGGCTATAAACTTAATAGAGATGAATACACGTGTTCGCCCCCTTAAACATCTATCTTTACTTTCAGTTCGATGAAATTTTAAATCTACATACATCTATATTGTTCCAACGTTTATCCTTTTGATCAATTTTTAAATTATACAACGAATCCTTGAAAAAGGATTTATTTTAAATATATATTACAGAGGTTAGATGTTAATATATCCGTGGATTATACTTTCCAGAAGAATTTTAAAGCTGTTTGTATCAAAATTTGATCAATTTTTACGTGTCTTTTCTTTCTTATCCCATTCTTTTATTTATGCTAAAACCATTCTGCCAAAACCTTATTATATCCTGTATATTTCGACATGTTTTACATTATTCATCAGAGATATCAAGTATAATTTTGACCACGAAACGCCGATATCTATTACATATAGCAGTCCAATGTTCATTTCAATTAATGTCTCGAATTCTATATCTATATAGGCTCTAATCCAGCGTATTGTTCGATCATTGTGCACTATAGATTGCCGATGTAAATGATAGATCGATGTAATACGATGCCACGACAGGCATATCTGTGAACGACGGATCAAGCAGAATTACCTTAGACGATGTACTAATTAATTACCTCAATTGTCTTGCTCGAATCACGTCTCGAGATACGAGCACGGCCTCTTTCCAAATATTTATTAATTCTTAATAAAATCCCGCGACCCAACCGATCCAAATCGATCAATCTTACGTTGATTTATATCATCGCCTCGTTTCTATATCCTCTTCAACCTTAACCTCAACTGTTCTCAAACTTTCGAGAGCCAAACTCTCGTCCCTCTCTCCATTCGAAACCGATTCATCGTGGCAGCAACGCGCCCGAAGCAAAAAGCGAATCGATCGAGCGCCAATCCTCGTAAAAGTCATCGCCCCTCTCCTCGAAGAGGAGGAGGAACGAGTCGAATGTTGGAAATTCTATAATGGATAAACTCGAACGGGAGAATGCTCGCAATCTCTCTGTATTCGAGAAATATGCACGTTTCTCAACATCCTGCCGTTAGTCACGTGCGGGTCAAAGTGGCGCTCGAAATTTCAGTGTTATCAAAACTTGCGAATGCAAGTAAAACGTAAGAGTCTTATCTTCGAGAAGTAACAGCTCAACAGCACTTGAGGGGTATACAACTCTTTTACCCTCTTGCGTAATCTACGCGCCTCTTCTCGTCCTCCTTCCTCTCCAAGGGAGAGGAGAGGGAGAGGGCTCTTGCTTTTTCTCTTCCTACCCCCCTTCTGGCTCGAGTGCACTCCACTACGGGGTTATCTTTCACCCCACCTAAGGATTTACACGTGTTGCACGCGGTTGCACGAGATGTTGGTGTGCTTTTTATCTTGGATGTTGTTATATATGTAGATGGAAACGTTAGAATTTTCGTGAATTTTAATGATGCTCCAATTTTTGTACAAATACGAAATTATTTCGAAAATATTTGACTTTGGGATTATAAGGGAAAGTATTTTAAAAAACGTTTCTCGGAGTATTTTCTCGAGTAGATCGATGTGAGATTGTAAATTAAACATTATACCGGATATTAGATGGACAAAGAAGAATTAATTTATGAAAACTTTGAAATTGTTGTTAATTGAACTTGGATAATTAATCTCATCGCGTAAAAAAATGTATACGAAGATTAAACGAAATTTCTAAAGTTATTTTCTATAAAGAAGAAATATTTATCGAATTATTTTCCACGAATTAAAACTTCTTACGAACGAAAGTTCGAAAGTTTAGAACGAGCTATAAATCTGTAAATATAACAACCGATGCTTGCAAACAATCTTTCCTCTCTTTCTTCCTTTCCCAACGCTTATTTTCTTATCACGATATCGTCACGTTTCTCAAAAAAAAAATCTCACAATTTCTTAGATAAAATTCCGAGAGTTATAATTTATAAACTCTCCTTGCCTTTCCAACGTGGTATCAAGCGGAGAAAGGATCCCGACGTTGCGATAACTGGCCGCGGTCAACTCCTCCTCCTCCTCCTCCTCCCCCCTTTTTCTCTTCCCCAAAGGATTCTCGCATAAATTCGCATGATATTACCAAAGGTGCACGCTTCCACGCGGAATTGCGTTCATTGAATTTTACGTAATTCCTCGCGATGGTGGCCGCCAAGAACGATCTCGGAATTGAATTTCCGCCGCGATGGAATAATAGCGGTGCGCGTGGCTTTGACCGCCCTTCAATTGCAATGGGAACTGGCGACTCGTATGACGCCTGTAAACGAGTCGCGTCCGTTCCGTTTGAAACAGGAACGGATCAACAGAAGAGGGGGGGAGGGAAAAAAGCTGGAAGAGGAGTGGAACGATGCAAATGAAAATTTGCCGCTGGAAAATCATCGGAGGAGGCGAATTTATTTTTCAGAATTCGTTTGAAAATTAATATGCAAGAAAAGAGCAGTAGCTTTCTTCTAAGATACTTTTTTACTGTCTGGTTTCAATTGGCTTAATTCGTGAATCGGTTGGGATGACTCGAAATTATACAGTATAATTTAATTTTCCATCGGAGTAGGAAGCGTTATGATTCTCAATTGTTCTGTCTGATGATATCGAGTTGGTTTTTCTGGAATTTTGATACCTGGTTAAGCTTTGAATTGGATTGAATTTGGGTATAATAAAATGGTAAGGATTTTGAGAATGGTGGAATGTTAATGAAGTTTGGATCGGACTCTGTATCGTCCGTTGAATATCTTCAATATCTATCTATAAGGTTTTCCCCTTCGATTTTTTTAGAATTTTATTCGAGTGGAATTAAAAAACTTCTCGATCACGATGGAGAATTATTTTAATTAGAAAAGTAAGAAAGAAAAAAAAGACGAAATTAATTTCTTGATATTTCGTTTCGCATCTTTCCTTTGTTGACTCGCCATTACGACTGATTTTAACAAGTAATTTGGCAAATAAAAGGTTGAATTTTTAGATATTATTTCCCATGAAATATTGAAAACGTTTTCTTTCCACCAGAGGGAGAAATATTGCTTTTAATATTCTCTTTTATATTCCTTATCATACTTCTTTACGGACCAACGTCAACTACACGTTTCCTTTCCCAGCTTTATTTCAGTAAACCGTGAATATTCACGGTTCGCCGAATACAGTGTTTAGCGTGTATCCATCGCGAAGAAATCCAATTATCACGATCATTCAAAATCCATTCAAAATAAGAAGACGTTCGCCAAACCTATCGAAACCGAATCTTAGAAGCTTGAACAGAAATTCAAATCCTTATCTCGTCATTATATTTGTATATTTTGTTCCATATCTGTATCGAGAAACAAGCCGCCAACCCAAGATCCAGCGATATTTCGTCCCCTTTGGATGTTATTTTTCGCCTGGCGTATGTTAAATAGGGAAACACCCGTGTCTCGTTTCTCACGCCGCTCCCCCACAGTTTTTCGTAGCTTAAAAAGCTTCCGGGAGACCTCTTCCTTCCCCTCTGTTTCTCAGAGAATGCCGTTCTTCCGGGAACATCCTTTGAAATCCTCTTCTCGAAAGGTCCCCGTGGATTTTTATCGAGAGAAAGAGAGAGAGAGAGAATGTGTTGTGCGATCCTGTTACAGATCGGCTATTTTTTCTTCCTTTTTTTTTTTATACTTAATACGGCTCTTATCTCGACTAAAATTCGAAAGAATAAGATTTCTGCAGCTATGAATCGCGTTGAAAACTTGGAGCCTCGTTGGAGAGTTTAAGCTAAGCTTCGCAAGTTTGTCTTCCAAAGGGATTATCTGATCGCTGAGATAATTTTAACTTTGACCATGGCAACGCTTGTAAATTGTAATTGCATTTTGATACTGTATATAAATACACGTCGCTTTTGATATTATAAAATAGATTTAGATGGAATATTTCTGTGGTTAACTTTCTTTACTTCGAAAATAGGAAAATTCGGCTTTTAAAATTACAAAATTCTTCACTCGTTATTATTGCCTGGCAATTCTGTATGTTATATCGTTTGACCAACTTTTCAATTTTTATCTTCCTCCTCGTTTTTCTTGTAATGAAAAATATACATATCAGTCGATTCGTTTACCGCAATTAATCATTTAACAAAGTTAAAATTTTGAAAAAAGAAGAAAAAGAACAAGAAAAAAAGAAAGAGAAATAAATTGCACAAATCGTGCCACATGTGGGTTAAGAAAATAGAATTTCGAAGCGATCGAATAAATATTCGAAAAATAAAATTACCGTTTCCACCTGGCAGCCGGCGTCGAATATCAGAGAGGAGAGAAAATCCGGAAAGGAATATTAATTTCAGGTTTTCGTCGATGCAAGCGGCGGATCTCGAGAAAAATAAGGGCGAGGATGGCCCTTGTTAAGCGAGAGGATTTGTAGAAGGCCACCTCGTGGCCGATGAAACGTTTTGACAATAATCGTCACGCGGCATCTTGTGGCGATAATATCAATCGTCCCTCGCTCTTCTTACCTGCTCCCCTCCCCTTTCTCTTTCTCGGATGAACGAACCGATTAAAAACGACGATACCGTGACTGTTTGTTCCACGCCAGGACTTCTCACCACTCGCAACAGCGAATGTAAACAGCGAAATTTGCTCGACATCTTTATGCGTCCATGAGAATTCGAACAGAAAATTTTTCTTGACGTAACAGTGGAAGAGGAGATTTTTAATTATATGGTTGAATAATACGATTGGAACGTTTGGAAATTCTAGGTATCGGATGGAATTTTTAGATAGTTCTTTAGATAGTTTCTAGCTTGGATTTTTATACCCGGTGAGAGAGTATAATATAATGTAATTGAAGGAAAGAGTAATCATATCAATCACAAACTATAATAATCTAATTATTATAATCAAGTATGTAGAACTTTCCATATCACTTGTTTTCCAAATAATGCTACTGTTACGGAATCGAATCAATATCTTTATTGAGATATTTCAATCGATAAAATATGATATTTAGATCTCATCTAAATTATCATTTGTAAAATTAATCGTCCATTCAGATTTTTATCGATTCCTCGAACAAAAATCTCCAAATCGAGATGCAAACATATATACACGAATGACACTTTATTCTTTAATCGCTAATTCTCCACGAGTTCTTAATCGATCGATCGATCGAATTCATTGCTGCTTCTCCAGTATCCACTCCATTCTCGAATCGCGGAAACAAACGCGAGTTTCCCGGACATCAAAGTCCACGATGGAAGCCTGGAGGAACGACTCGATGGCCATCTCCAGGCAGCGTTCCTGGGGATTATCTCCTCGGCCAAGGGTACTCTCTCACGCGTCACGGTTTCCATTCACTCTGATCTTCGCCTGATTGCGGGACCTCGGAAAAATTAGCCGGATCGGTTGGAAA
The DNA here is from genome assembly GCF_029169275.1 of Apis cerana. NCBI lineage: Eukaryota > Metazoa > Arthropoda > Insecta > Hymenoptera > Apidae > Apis > Apis cerana. Next base: position 5,219,632 of record NC_083856.1, read on the forward strand.
CGGTGGCTCTCATCCTCTTACCGGGGGATTTGTTCCACTTATTTCATCCTTAAACCGGATTGGCTCGTAACGATATACCGGATATTTATAAATCTCGGATCGGGCAATCTGTTGCTTGTTTCAAGGAAATTTTTTTTTAGAGAGGGGAATTATTCTCGAAAGAGAGAGAATTTTTGTTTATTCCCATTGAAAAGGATCCGTGTTGGCGTAATATCCATCGAATGGAACGAATTTAGGAGGAAGAGAAGAATGTTTGAGATTCGTGATGCAAGAATTTTCTTGGAATATCTCACTTTATCGTCATCGTATTTCTAAAAAAATAACACGCCTTCCTCTTCCTCCCCCCCTCATTTGTATTGTCTTTGAAAGAATTTCTTTTTAAAAAATTGTACATCTTATTATTTCACAAAATTTTTATCAACGAAAAAGAGTATTTCGCTTTGAGAACGAATTGAATTTCCATTACACCAAGAATTAAATCCTCGGAGCATAAGTATTTTTAATTCTTTAATGGATATCTAAATAGCTACGAATTCCATCCGAGAGAAGAGTTCGTTAAAAGGATGATTCGCCGGCTGAATAAATCTCATGATTAGAATTTCATCACATAATCTGTACAGGAATTCCATTTCCACGCCGATTCATGCTTGTGATTCGTTATCTTGACCTTCGCTACGACGAAATTAACCGGATTGTTTCTAAACGACACCGTGTATATATATCCTCTTACAGGATTTCTGTCTCTCCTCTCTCTCTTTCTTTCTCTCCCTCCTTCTTTCCCTCCTTCTTCGATTCGCAAAGACTTAAGCCGCAAAGTATGCACGAAGATTATGTTGCATATTCGCAACGAGACATTACAGCATTTCCTGATTACAGTCTTCGTCGAATTTATTATGCAATCGAATGATGCAATTTGTTTGAAAAACGAGAAGGTGCTGCATACGTAATTTGCACCTTGCTTGATCGATTCGGTTAATTGGGTGATTTATGACATTATAAGAAATGTTTTAATATTTCATTGGTTTTTAGAATTTTCGATATTTCGGTATTTTAATAATTTATTTAAAGTACGTAAGTGGAACACTCCATCACGTTCGTATATGTGTGTATCGTATTATCGATTTTGTGACATATTTTAATATTTCATTCATCACTTTATTCAGAGGTAGAAGCTATTTTAAAGGTAGAAGTAACGAATATGATACGTCTGTTGTAAAGAGAGAATAACGTTGATTCGCGTAATAATTTAAATAACCAAAGTTATTAAAAAGAATAAGCGATGAGAGTATCGATAAATATATTTCGATTTGCTCGATAATATAAAATAAATTTTATATATACTTTATAACGCAAAATAATCACGGGTTTAAATTGAAAAATAACGTTACAACAACGAATAATAATTTCTACGAAAATAAAACATCCCCTTAAACGAATAATTGCACATTTAATTGGTAATTAAAAACCAGATCATAATGAGAAAACGATGTATTTATAAAATATCTCCTCTTTATCGATCCCCACGCTCCTCGGGAAACAATTTAACTTCGTTAATCCATATACATCTCGGTGAAGATTACCAAGAGATTGGCAAAGCGAGGCGGATCGTATTCGAGCAAACAACTCGATTCTGTTACTAAACTTCTCTATAAAAGAGCCTGTCAAAGAGCGTTCTCTCGTTTCCCTCTCCATTCTTCCCCGACAATCCTTTGTATCCAATGTTTATCGCGAACGGGACGAAATTTATGAACAACATTGTTTCCCTGTACATCGATTCCACATAATCTTACCACCGATCTTACGCGTCACTCGTTTAACGAGCAACGAAACATGGCAAACATCGCGTCTCCTTTCATGACGAACAAAGGAAAGATTAGAAGAGGAGGAACATTGATTCGAGCAACATTTATCGCTTGGAAATATCCTTCTTCTAGTTCACTATATTTATTTCTCGATACCAAGTTTCACCGTTTGCAAGTAAACTCCTCCAAATCTTTCTCCTCCTCTCTCTATCGATACTCTTACCGCGCTTCTATCTCTTCTCTAAATCAATCCTCCCTGCATGATCTACTCTTTTTCAAGAAAAAAAAAAATCTCGTAACAAGCTCGTTAAAGGGTCTCGGAAAACGAGAACTGGGAAACAAGGATAGAATTACTTTCTTTCTTTCAAAGTCGTCTCTCGGTGTGAAACGGTGCGCGTCAAAGGCACAAAGGGAGGATTCGAGACGTGCGTGCGTACGCGCACACACGCGCCCGGAGAAGTGGTTCGGAGGATCCTTGGTTAGAAAAAAAAGAAAAAAAAAATAGAAAAAAGGAGAAGGAGGCGAAGACAAAAAGAGGAAAGAAAGTGGAACACAATGGAAAGAGGAAAGAGTGGACCTCTTTAAAAAAACCGGGCGCACAGGGGGGAGGGAGTGGAGAGGAGGAGGAGGAGGAGGCGCGGCATCAGGAGGAGACGGAGAAAAATCGAGCAACAAAGAGCGAAACGCCGGCAGCGGTGAATATTGCATTCGCAGGCTGCGTCCTCCTCGTTGTGCATGAATGCTGCATCCCCGTGAAGCGAGTCTTATTTGTGCGCACAATATGCACGCGCGTTTCCAGGATGCCTATGCATTTTTTATGGAGGGATGGATCGAAGCTGCGAAGGAGGAGCAGGAATTTCGATACTCGTCTCTACTGTGGAATCGTCGTTTGTAGGTTTAGTTAGAGGAGACAGGGGTGGAAATGGGGAAGTTTTGAAAAAGAGTTTTTGTTTTTTCTTTTTTCTTTTTTTTTGGTTTCGACGAATTGGAACGCGTTGAAGACGGGACGAGCGTTGAACGAGGATTTGCGGGTGGGATTACTCGGTTTTAAGATAAGCGAGAAACGGTGGTTTTATTTGCGAAGATATAGCATTGAAATTGGAACGTGACTGGAATGTGAGTGGTATTTGAATTACGGAGAATCGGCGGTGAAAAGAAGTGAAAGAAACGTTGGATGATCGTGTAAAAGAAAAAAAGAATAAAAAGTATATAAGTGCGTAATTAAGAATTCCTTTTAATTTGACAATTCAACGAATCGAAAATGTGATTTGAACGAAGCGAAAAGGATGCTGCAAAGATTTCCCTCCCCCTTCACTAATCACAGAGATCGACGGAGATATATATTCGAGAAATTTTCCGAGAACCGACCGTCTCGCGGAATTTTTGTCGTAACAAGTTTTCGAGCCACCTCGTCGCGAGGAGGATAAAGAGAAAGTGTCGGAAATTGAATGAAACGGGTGAAGAGAGTAGGGGGCTCGAAGCGTCACGGTAACCTTCATCGACAGACTCTCCTCAGACGCAATTAGTTCAATCGGGCGTTCCCTTTCGCAGTTCCCTATCGATTTTCTCTTTCAGAGGTTCGACCTGGAGTGGCAAAAACGACGGAGGAAAGGTCAATCGTCCGTAATCTTCCTCAGAGGGAAAGAGAAAAAAGAAAGGAAGAAAGAAAAAGGTAGCGTGCTTTTACACGCCGACAGAGAAACGACATTTCACCTTCGCGTGGAGAAACGAATTAAAAGGAAGGAGGAATAAGAAGATGAACGAAGGAGGAGAGGAAGGGGGGAAAAAGAAGAAAAAGGCGCGTGGTAGGTCCGAGAGGATCTCTCGGTAATTAATTGCACCGTCGGTATCAAGATAATAGTTACTAATTAACTCGACCGAGGCCATCGTTAATTCGATCGATTCCAAAGCTTCCCTTGGAAGCTCCTCGACCGTGGAAAAACGGAAGAAGGGGGCTTTTTGCTCGATAACCACGAGGATTATGCAGCTGTTGCAACAATTTTTCTCTGGAGGCGTCGCCAGATGTCGATGCACCTATCCACCCAAGAATCGAATAACTCGGAGTAAAGAGTTTCTCAAACGGCTCTCCTCTTTCCTTTCCCCGACCGTGATTCAATCCTCTCACGCCTGTTACCTGTCCGACTCGATCCAGTTCCAATTGCGCGCATTTTAACAGATTTAAACAATATCGATCTTTCTCACGAATTAAAACGCATATACGAGGGAAGAAAATTTAAAAAAGGATATATATATACATCGAATCGTACGTATAATATCGAAATTAATTATCATCTGTTGAAACTAGATAATTATCGTGGCCAATTGATCTACTAGATACAATAATATTTCTACAGGATACTTCGAGGCGATAAAGTTGGCGCGTTATTCATCCTTGTTTCCTCTCTCTCTCTCTCTCCCTCCCTTTTCCCTCGAGAGAGAAGGCGTTGAAATTCCGGCTCGTCCTTTAAAAGTCGGCGATAACGAAGAGGGCGCGTTTGTTGCCCTCCCCCTTTTCAGAAGAGGCGCACGCTCCTTTCGAAAGGGGGACTTACCTGAAACAGATAAAAAAGGTATACGTTAGAGGGCGACGAGGTTTTTTTTAATTGGGACCACGTCATTTATTGCGAGGGAGGAGGATTGCAGAGGTCGGCGGTGGATTCTTTTGTGGCGCGTTAAAAGGGAGAGATTTTTCTGAAGGCCTCGTCGCGATAAATGACGGATGCCCCGATCCGGCACAATGCCGCCACCGCACGGAAGTGGACACTCTCTTTCTCTTCCTACTTCCGCCCGCCTCGCCGCATAAAACGGTTTTCCTCCGAGGAAAGAGGGATTTTTCTCCCCGGAAATTGGGGATATTTAACCTCCTCCTTCTGGGAGGAGAAGAATAGTTTTGCTCGGAGAATGATATATATATATAGGTTGTCTGATATTGATATCTTGGTTTATTATTCAAAGGAAAACTTCTTTAAATTAAAGTAAGAAATGTAAATGTAAATAAATATAGTAATTTGATTATTATTAATCATGATAATAGATGGCTTCTACATGGAAATTTATCTCTTAAGAATAAATCAAAAAGAAAGTGCAAGACTCTACATCGACGATTAATAAGAGAAATTTATTCACACGTACGCAACAAACATAAGAAAGAAATTAATCTTGGTGAAAAATACTGGAGGACAAGTTGCGCGTTAATAAAACAGGATCCCTCCCCCCTAATCCTCCTCTCGATCGGTCGCATTGATTTAATGGTCGAACGCTTCCAACGATCCCGAGGCAATATTTTTTCGCTCCACGATTCGCGACGATCGTGATACGGTTTCGAGGGACGACGCTGGGCTAAAGAAAATATTGGCCACGCTTCCATGAATTGGAAAAAAGAAAAAAGCAAAAGGGGGGACAACAAAGTGTGGCGAAACAATCAAACAGCGAAAAAATGGAAGGAGGGGACCATCGTTCTTTTCTTTTCTTCTTTTCCAAGAAAATTTTAATTAATCCTAAAGTTAAAAGGAAGAAGCGAGAAAAATGAGAGATGACGTGGTGTTTCGTTTTCGTGTTCGCCGAAATTGGCGTGTAACAGCACGCGAGGGAAAGGGTGAGATAAATCTCGGTTACACGGACAGGTGGTGGAAAAAATCGAGCTACCGTCGTCGAAATTCGAAGTAAAACGGCGTCCACGTGCCTCACGTTTTCGTGAATGTTTTCGAAAGCGATCGTCGGTTCTATCGATCCTCGTGATCTATGTCTCGCCGCCTCGATGGAATTGCGTAACGATGGAGATTAAAGAAAGAAAAAACACGCGAGAAGAAAGAGCGTTAAAGTTGGTTTATCTCGATTTCGAGGAAACGTTATTATATTTTGTGAATTATACAGAGAGAATATAAAAGCGTCCGATGAAATCTCACTTTATGTATCGAATTAAAGTAATTCGTTTACACGTTTCGCGGGAAATTTTTTTTTAATTCAATTCAATGTATTTCATCGATAGAGATATTGTATCGATAGAGGGTACAAATTACTTTGCAAAAATGGGAAGATAGAGTTGGAAAATTTATTTTCCATTCCCCTCGATTCAACTGGGATATCCGATTTTTCGAGATAGAAGTTTTCAATTACTAAAGATGAAACTTCAATAGACTTTGAGTAAATATTATTCAGGCGCCTGTATATTTTTATCGAATACCGCGAATGCGACTCGAGGAAAAAGATAGATAGAGATAAAGATAGAGAGAGACAAACAGAGAAAGAGAAATTCGTAGGACAGGAAAATGGGTCTAGGAAATTATCGTATCTTGAAAACGAAAATGTTCGATAAAAAACGCGAATAAAGAATGAAAAATGCAACGGTAAATGATAAAATTCGTTTTCACTCTCCACCACTGTTAAATCGATGGAACAAGACCGTCGGTCACGAGTCTCGTTTACTGCTATCACGTTCCCGCGATGCAAAATTTCCAAAGGGATAAGGAAACAAATTTCATCGTGATCCTGCTTTTACCCCAACCCGCCACAACCTTCCTCCCCATTTTCCTCCCGAGAAATAAATGTATATCATATTTTTGCTTAGACATCGAACCACGTCCACGCAGTTTCCATCTATTTAACGAAACGGCACGAAATATTTTTAAAAACAAACGCCAAACGACGTCATGAAAATTAATAAAACACATCCTTATACTTAAACTCCTTGACTCTCGAAATAAAACCTTCGTCTAATTTGCAACGACTGCAAAAAAATGTTCGAAAAATCACGAAACCTTTGCTCGATCCTCCGCGTGCGTATCGAACTGCCTCCATCGATCACGATGCATAGAACGGCGCGTTGCCGCCTCGTTTGCCAAAGGGCAAAGCGAATGCCTCGCCGCGATTCCGCGTTGCGTAACACACACGATCGGGGGCACGGTCGTCGCGCCGCGCTGTCTGCACCGGCTGCAGACTGCAAGGCGGCACCGCGATGCACTTGTTGCAACAATGTGCCCCGGCTTATCCACCGCCGGCTAAGTGCATCCAGTGATTCATACGACGGCCGCCTGTGCAAAACCAGCCGTGTGCACGCGCGCACGTGGCTGTGTGTGTGTGTGTGTAAAAGCACACGCGCGATCAGCATCTGGTCTGGAGAGGCAGAGGAAGAGGCGGATCGTGAGAATATTTCCTCGAGCGAGTGGTTACACGGCGGATAAGAAATCTTGGGGCGAAACGTGGAGAGATAGGGACAAGTCTGTGGGAAGTGAGCATGGGGGAAGATTAATGGAATTGTCGGCGTGATTATTTTGACAATCGTTTCTGGATCTTCTTCTTTGGTAATTGGGAAGATGGGGTTAGGGAGGGAAGGGAGGTAGGCGTGTTTAGGGAAAGGTTTGGAAATAGATCTCTTAGCTGCTTCTTAGCTCTTAGCTTCGTTCGAGGTGTATTTCGAGCGAAGGGAGAGGAAAGATTATTTTTATAACGATTATTGAATATCTATCGAGAGAAATAGAAATTTTTGAAATTCTGAGAAATAATCTCCTCGAAAAAGAAACACTTTAGAAATTACGAAATGTTTATTCCGTAATTCGATTGGAATTATTGCAATATCCTCTCGAGAGAAATTCCGTCACGAATCGTCTTTCTCATCGCCTGGCCCATTCCTTTCCGCCACGCGAAATTCGAACACGCGCGACTCCACAAGGGCGCGCAAACAACCGCGACAACGTAGCGCAGATTGCCAGGTGCTACACGATCCACTTGCCGAGGATGCATTGCTTCAGCGAGCGCGGCGATTACGCGCACGCTCCGAGGTGTTTATAGGAGCAGTGAACTCGAGAAATCCCGTAACCCTTTCTCCTTCACACGAGCACTACTTACGTCTCCGTTCTTGCTCCCTGTCAGAGACACGCGCGCCTATAACACCGATCCGCTTCTGCATCGTGATCCCAAAAGATAGTGCTATTTCTTGTTCCTCCCCACAACTTTTCCCCAGACGATCGTCCTTTTCCTCGGCCTCGCCTCCCCGTTCTTTCTTCTCCTACTTCCCCCTCATTTTCGTTCGATCCAAGAAAATTTTCTCCAAGTTTTCTCCCGAATTTTTCTTCCCAATTCTCTTACTTCTCGGTTCATTCGCGAAGGAGGTGAGAGGAGAACTTCGTCAACTCGAGGAAACTCGATCCATCGATTTCGCATCTTTCGTTCGACCATTTTCGATCCTTCTATCTACATGTGTCACTGCCTCCATTCTTCCCTCCGATTGGCCTTTTTTTACCCCGCCTTTACGCGCATCTCGCCCTTACTCCCCTTCGTTTCAGCTGCACCCTCCCCGCCAACTTCTTACCAGACTTACCCCCAACGTCCAAGCGTTCTATTCAGGGAATTCCTGTCGCAGCAAAACCTCGACCACTGAATCTAGGTTTATGGGTACAACGCTGCCACCGGATACTCCCCAAAGAGAATATATCGATCGATGAAAGGGGGCAGGAAAAAGCCGCGTTTTCCGCCTCCGTGATCAAGCCAACCGGTTATAAATATTCTCTCTCTCTCTCTTTCTGTTATCGGCAATTCGACCTCGATTTCAAATCGGCCATTATCTCTCACGTGGAACGATATATCTCGATATATCTGAGAACGATCGCTCTAAATGCAAAAAAAGGAAAAATCGTAATGCACTTAGAATATGGCTGTTCATATTTAGAAATATTTAGAAAAGTATTCGCATTCTTTACAGGAAAATGAATACGTCGTTTATTGCACACCACATATAATTTGGCTATAATTTTAGTATGTGCTTTAGAAACTATACCCGCAGTTAAAGGGTTAAAGAGAATTCGCGAGAGAAGAATCGTGATGTGGAAAAAGAAATTTCTCTTCCCCGTTTCTAATGTACAGATAAGATATAATAAGATAATGGGAATATATTCAACGCAGATTGAACGACCGTTATCAATCGACAAATATATTCTCCATTACGTGTCTTGCTGATGAAATCGGTAAATGCTTACCGAAACGAAGGTAAATTCGTTCGATGCGTATTCATCAAAGTATTTTGGATGGCGCAATATTGATGCGGTGGTAATTAATTCGCTACGTCTCGGTTAAATTAATTATTCGAACCAAGTTTGACCGGTTAAAATATCTCGATTTGAAATTCGTTTATTTTGTACGAAATACACGCGCCAATTTATAATACACAGGCGTGTCAAAATAAAAGAGATTCTTCGATTTGCCATTATCGAATTTCAATTATATCACTCGTCTCTAAATTATTTTCCAAATTTCCAAGCCCATTCCATTTCCATGTCGGCCCGATTTTCATTCCTCCTGGTGACACGCGTCTCTCTTTATCCCGCGCGAATCTTCTCGTTGCACGCTCAGCATCTCGCGGATATCCTGTGTGCCGGTGGGAAGGAGGGGAGGCACGTAGCTGGGAATTCCATCTGGGAAGATATTCTCTTCGAGAGATATTCCAACGAAAAGAAAATTCGCGAATCTTTCTTCGAGGGAAAAAGTTGTCTCTCTCGAATTGATTTTTCTAGGGAATTTTTTAGCTCTTTTTTTTCAACTAAGAATAATTGGTAAGAGATAACATACAAATTATAGGTATTGGAGAGGTCTAATTAATGGCGGTTTCTTCCGTGTTAATTTAAATACGAGTAAAATGATTGCAACTGTTTGGAAATGTGTTTCGATGAAACTTTCACCAGGCAGTTTGATATTGCGAAAGAGTTATGTATTTACTTAACCGGGAATATTTGCTTAATTCATAGGCGTATTTATATTTCGCTTCGTTTGTGTTCTTGGATTTTGAGCGGATGGATTATTCCGTGAAACGAGTTGTTTCAGTTTTCACTTTGCATTTTCGAACTATATTCCCGGGGAATAATTTTATCATATTTCTACTTCTATTATTCCATCCTGAATAATCTCATGTATACATATATATATATACGTTTCATCAGTCTATTATTTCAAAGCCACGATGAAGCACAAAATTCATTTTCATTTCGAGTCTCATCGAATCTCCCTCCTCTCACCTGTATAAAATCTTCCCTGTTCGAAATCTGCTCGAGAAATCTGCTCGCGTTCCTCGCGATTCTTCCCTCCGAGAAAAAGACAATGAACGCTCGAAAGGACGGAGGAGGGGAAGAGAGTCATAAGTCAAAACCACGAAAGCAGCTGGTCCCCGAAATTTCTGGCCAACTTGCGCCGAATCGAGAAACTGGTTACCACTTGCAAAACTTTGAGAGACGTTTCGACACGTGGAAAAGTTGGATTTTCCTGCTTGACGATTCGCCGTTTAATCGATCGTAATTACGGCATACCGAGATAAATAGTTGGCGTTCGCCTCGCGGGGAGGGATTAGAAACGTGGAACGTGGCCGGAGGTCGGCCGATATCGATTCGTGGCAATCGGAAAACATAATTCCCCGACTAATGAGCCGACTTCGCTCCATGTTCCATTGGAAGAGGAGGGAAGGGGGACGATCGGTTGGATAACCGTTGGAAGAGAGAGAACCTGCACGCGTCCGCCGAGCTTCCACCGGTGGCCATCGATGAAATGATAAAAAAAAAAAAAAAGAAAAAGAAAGAATCTAGCGCGGTCAGATGTTCGTGCGTGATCGAAGGATGTTGAGAGACGATCGTCATTTCGATCAATTATTTGCAGAAGTCGAGTTGGCATTTTGCCGTTTGCTCACGAAACCGATACACGATTCGCGATTCGTTCCCCTTCTACGAGTGGAATTGCAATGCCTTTAAAGGAGGGAGGGGAGGGAGCACGGATAAACGATTTCGATCTTAATACTCGATCTTGTTATTTGCACCGTGAAATTGAATACGAAGGTTGTCTTCGCGGTTGTTACTTTTATGGCGGGTAAGGTAACTCGAATCCTCCTAAAATGGTAGCTAGTTCTCTAGCTCTCGATGATGCTTTGAGAATGGATCACTTTTTTCTTTTCTTTTCTTTCTTTCTTTTTTTTGTTTCTTTGATAGCAGATAATTTATTTATCTTATTTACGGGAATATAAATATTTCAATTTTTAAATCAATTTTTAAATTGTAAATAAATACCAATAATAACGATTAGACATGTGTAATAATATTTGTATAAAAAATGTCCCATTTTTTTCGATCACTATTCCCAAGTTGTGAATCATCTCGATTGTCGATCACGCGATTCCACCCTATCAACGGGAATAAATATCCAAGGGGTCAAAGTTTTTTCCCCCTCCTGCTTCGATCGTGTCTACGAGCCTTTAAATCGAATAACATCGTTCCACGGCGCTAAATCATCGTCGATCCGCGCAAACTGAGCCACGCTGTCATCCGGTTTAATCCGATCCCGGGGACACCGCGATTTATATTTTAATCAGCGAACTTCGACCCCGCCCACCAACGCGCTACGATTAAATCTCCCGCGCAAATTATTGGCCCACGTATTACCACCTGCTACGTCAACTTGGCCCGCTGTTAATACTCGAATCCATAGTAGATTTGGGGATCGGAACTTGGACGTTTCGTAGAATTCAATGTTGTACGGGTAATGTTGTAGTTTGGAAAGTATTAGCGGTCAATCCGACAAAGTGATAATTTCCCAGGGAGAATTTCTCAAATATACACTTCGAGTACGCGAGATATTTCCCATAGTGATTTTATTTTTTCCCCTAGATCCGCAAGTTTCGAGGAGTATATTCAATTTTACGCGGGATTGTTACTTTGGAACAATTGAATAATTTATTTGACGAAGCAATCGAATATCTGCTATTTTATAGCGTGGTAATTAGGGTGATTTTTAATAAAAATAATTGAAAATTTTCCTTCGATCGTTTCTCCTTTCGTTAAAATCGAGTTTTCGAGGAGAAATATTTATACCGTTCGTTGATAATAACGTTAATAATTGTTAACAGGAAACGGTGCAATAACATTTCGAAATTGCGAAGAGATTTACACGTAGAATCATTAAAAACATCCTCCCGGTAATACTCTAACAGCTTATTAATCCCATACGTAATACTCTAACAGGTTTAATCTGTATAATCGGAATAGCTGTTGCGAACCTATTCATTTTCAACGATTCGAAATCTGAAAATTATTCCCGGGGAACAATCGGTATTGATAAAATTGCCTGAGAACCGAGAACTGTTCACTTGCTATTTTATATCCGTTACATCTACAATCGAAACGATCGGAAATGCTTGGAAATAGTAACGGAGCACGCGGTTATTTTAAAGAATGACACGTGATGCAACGTGATCATCGCCTCGTTAATTGGTCCCGCGACTATTTTTTCTCCTTTTTTTTTTTTTTTTCGTGACCATGAATACGTATTACGGATCACGTGAAACGGCACGATATAAATAGTTTCACGGACAAATATAGAATTCCGCATGCCTGTGATGATTCGTCGCGAGGTGTGACATCCGCGAAAGCAACGTGAACAGCATTGTCGTCGGGCCTCGTTTCCGATCCACTTGGTCGCGCATCGATAACCGGTAACCGGTGCATTCATTATTCCTTTTTTACGATCACTTTCGTTCGAATCGCTCTGTCGATAAGAGCGAGAGAAAATGGATTTAGGAATAAGTTAATAATAGTTTAATGATACGTGTAATGGATTCAGTTGAAATTATTTTCGATTGGATTAGAGATTCGAGTGAAATTGGAGATATCAAAAGGTTTGAGAATCTTGGAACGATGAATTATTACCTTTTTTTAAGCTTACTTACTTTTATTCTACTTTATTACCACGCGAAAAGATCAAAGAATTTTCTTTGTTCGTGCGATTTGCATTTGTCTCGCGAAGTAAATTTTCTACTTTGATCTTGAAATATAGCCATTTTTGCGTCGAGTTATAATTTTGTGGCCCAATAATGTACGGTTGCTTACTTTTGTCGAAAGTATTTGAAAAGGCCACCTGCGACCACTCGAACTTTTAGTCGCTATTTTATAGTTTTTCGATTTCAGAAAAATTTTACGCGATGGTCTATCATATCAGAAATAGAGTATATAATGAAAGAAAAAATTAAATAATTTGCTCCCAAAGTCTCATTCCTTTGTTGTTATTATTATTTATATTTAATCCTCATATTCGTTCCATTCAATGGAAAAAATTGATAAAAGAACATCGATCACAAATGACACAACTCCGCCATTTCCACGGTATTTATCCTATTCATCTCGGTAAATCAGTTGTTGCAATGCCCCGATAACGAGCCCGGCGTTAAACCGGCACGTTGGGCGTGGTTTGAAGTGTCGTGGAAAAAAAAATGCGGTGGAAATAATAAGAGGAAGTTTCGCAATAAATCGAGAGCCGGAAGCAGATCGCGCTCCAAGAAACTGGGAGGATAAAATAAATTTCTGCTCGATCGAGTACAGTACAGTTTTCTAGGGGGAAACTTCGAGGGAAATTTCAGCGGGAGGCTGAACGTGTCCGAAATTCACCGCCCAATGAAAATAATCAGGGCTATCGATGCGCGTGTCAGGGCTCTGTTTCGTGTCGTCGTTGACCCAATGCTAGAAAATTCCTTTGGATTCGTCGAGGAAATAAATAAACCTCCGTTAGGATAGGAGAGAGATCGATGCTAAATTTGGCCCGAGATCTATAAATTTCTTGCCGCGAGATAGCATCGTCTGGAGAGGCGTGCGGTTGATAGACGAGGATATTTTTAATACGATTCGTGTCGAATAGTTAGTTGATCGATCATTTCTTGAGAATATTAAATAAATATTCGAGCGAAAGGAATATCTTTTTTCTCTTCTTCTTTTTACATCGATGTGAAATATTCGAAATGGAAAAAACTATAATCCACTTGTTACACTTTGTCCATCCATGTTAATTTTAAGATATACATCAATCGTTAACCCTTTCGCTGTGAAAATCCGCATCAAAAATGTACTCGAAAAAGATACTCAGCTTCTTCTTTTTTTTTTTGGTGATTTTTATTATCTCGTGAGAATCAAAAAATACCGATGCTACATTTCCAGAGAAAGATACTCGATGTACGATCCAACAATCCAATCGATATTTATATTATAGTGAGAGGAATTAACGAATTTTTTATTTTATTTTAAAAAATACACGAAAGGTTGAAGGGATCTCCGAAACGTTTTTCAGAAATCAAAGAAGCGATGGAGCATTGTGTAAGAAGAAAAGTATAAAAATATAACGGTTAATATCTATTACTCGTTCGTTAATCATCCAACTTCCGTTCTATCGGTGGGTCGTCATGAAATTCGGATAGCAATTAAGTCATCCAGCCACCGCAAGAACATCGACTGGCCGGTGTTCGCGGCTTTGTACTTCCGGCCCGTGCTTCCCCTGCTGCCCGGGTCAGTGATAAATGGATCGTGAGCACATCCTCTTCCTTACGATATTCGGCGAACAAGGAGCAGTCAGGAGCAGCGGCTCGGCCAAGATATAAGATCCGAGCGATTCTCTTTAATAAATCTCGAAAATCGAAACTTTCTTTCTTCGCGAGAAAGCGACAGTAGGCTTGAAAATTCGATAGAGGCGATAAAACGTTAATTTAGTTTATTAGGTGTGGACAAGCAGATTGGAAAGCGTTTTACACGCACTTTCTATTTCCGGTTCTGGAGATTATTATGTTCAGGAGTTAGGCTTCCATTTACAGATTTATTATAACTTTTTCTACTTCCCTCCAAAATTGAAACGCGATAAAAATATGCATAAATATCTCTTTCTCAAATCGTCAACTGTAAAATTAGATATTCTATAAGATTGTTTATTTTTCTAGAAAAATCTCAAACTGAAAAATAAAGAAAGGAAGAAAGAAAACTTCCGGTGCGAAGACGGAAAGAATCAACGTATCCAATCCATCTCGGTTTTACGTTCGATCGAACTCTTAAAAACTGTGAAAGCGCTCAACAGGGCCTTAAGAAAACAACCGGCAGAAATCTGGCCGGAAACTCGAATCTCGCCCCATCCAGTTCCTGCCTCGCATCCGCTATTCCCTTCGAGACTGGTCCGCGGAGAAGAACAGTTGGAACAGTTTAAACGCCGCAACGTGAAAGGTGTCAACCTCTTTCCTCGAGTGTTTGACTTTTCCATTAACGCCGACCACCACCAGGTGGATAAACGGAGAGGTTTCGTTAATTAGCGCTTTGCGATCGAGGAGCGCGGCCGGATTTTCACGCGTCGTTCCCGCTCAATTAACTCGACGCGCTTGATCAAGCGGATTGAAAAAAATTCGTATCGCGTTACGCGAGGAATCCCTGCCAAGTCGTTGTAACGAGTCGTTGGCTCGAAATGAAACGAGGAAATCTCGTGTTTGGAATGCGCTTCAAAATGGCAAGATGAAATTTTTCTTTTTTCCCTCCCCCCCTCAAATTCAACGCCACGGGTGGATTACGCACGTAAGGCGGGTAAGTAGAATTTTTTTCGTTTGGAAAGATGGATGGAGGGAGGGGTGGAAGGAATTTTTAATACCTCGTCCGGAGAATAGCGCAATATCTCGGATTTCTAATTTCTTGTCCGTGGGATCGAGGGTATACAGAGCTGGTTTACATTTTAACATTTTGAAATCTTATACTGTGTGGACTTTTTCTTTTTTTTTTTTTGATCAAGATTCTCGATCAAGGAACGTTACGAATTAAATATCTGAATATTAGGAATAAACAAGATAAGGTTGATCTTAAGAATCTCAACTTGTATTCCTTCAACTTTAGAAAGAAGAAAATCTTGGAGCAATAATCTTTTATCAAAATCGACCGTGGACATTTAAAGCCTCGTAAAAGGGGGAGAAAAGGGAGAGCAGAGTGTCGAATATCGACGTTTTCGCGGAATCAAGGCTCGAAATCTCGAAGCGGATATCACGACGTCCGGTCAGCCTGGAGAAATTGCTGCCTAATCTTCGTGAGATTTTCGTGATGGGGCCAAGAAGAGAGAGAGGAAGGATCGTCCTTTTCCAACGCGCCTCAGGCGTGTTCGAGGTGCCGACTTGTTATTAATGTTGGCATACCGAAATCATCAAACGTGAACCAAATAAGTCATCCGCGTTTCCGTGCGAATATCGTAATTATCGGGTTTGCAGGGGATGCATGTAATGTAATTTAATCCAACATCCAGTTCTCGTTACGTTCTAGTGAAATCGATTGAATCCGATCGTGTTACACGATTTTTAATTAAATTTTATTTCTCTCGTCTGCTTTTTTAAATTCGTGTGGGGGTGAGAACAGTTTATATTATAGGATTCGTGATCAACGAGATACGAGATCGTCGAGAAATTCGTGAAAATTCATCCCACTATTTCGTATTACGAGATATCTTTAAAAATTGAAAAAAAAAAAAAAAAATCGCGTAAAAGAAGATGTAGTTTTTTTTAGAATCGATAAGAAAAAATGGTAAAGAAGAGAATTGTAAATCCGTTTTTTAAAATATATTCTAAATATTCGAAACATATTGTTACAAGCCAACGACATTCACAATCGTATAAATCGCGGCATAAGAAATAACAATATCGGTCGACATTGATATCGATTTAACGCACTCGTATTCCAAACACGGAACGGGACGGACGTGTCGCTCGGCGCTCCTCGAAATATTCTCTTATTTAATAAATTAATTAACCTCGCGTCAAATTGTTATAAATAAATTAATTATCCGCGATTATATGTAAAAATTGTGGATAGGAATATTCAATTTTTTAATAAATTATTTAGTTTCGCGTTAAATCGTTATAAATAAATAAATTATCCGCGATTATATATAAAAATTGTGGAGAGAAATATTCAATTTTTTAATAAATTAATTAGTTTCGCGTTAAATCGTTATAAATAAATTAATTATTCGCGATTGTATATAAAAATTGTGGAGAGAAATATTCAATTTTTTAATAAATTATTTAGTCTCGCGTTAAATCGTTATAAATAAATAAATTATTCGCGATTGTATATAAAAATTGTGGAGAGAAAAATTCAATTTTTTAATAAATTAATTAGTTTCGCGTTAAATCGTTATAAATAAATAAATTATCCGCGATTATATATAAAAATTGTGGATAGGAATATTCAATTTTTTAATAAATTAATTAGCTTCGCGTTAAATCGTTATAAATAAATAAATTATTCGCGATTGTATGTAAAAATTGTGGATAGAAATATTCAATTTTTTAATAAATTAATTAGCTTCGCGTTAAATCGTTATAAATAAATTAATTATTCGCGATTGTATATAAAAATTGTGGATAGAAATATTCGATTTTTAATCAATTATTAATAAATTAATTAGCTTTGCGTTAAATCGTTATAAATAAATTAATTATTCGCGATTGTATATAAAAATTGTGGATAGAAATATTCAATTTTTTAATAAATTAATTAGTTTCGCGTTAAATCGTTATAAATAAATTATTCGCGATTGAATATAAAAATTGTGGAGAGAAAAATTCAATTTTTTAATAAATTAATTAGTTTCGCGTTAAATCGTTATAAATAAATAAATTATTCGCGATTGTATGTAAAAATTGTGGATAGAAATATTCAATTTTTTAATAAATTAATTAGCTTCGCGTTAAATCGTTATAAATAAATTAATTATTCGCGATTGTATATAAAAATTGTGGATAGAAATATTCGATTTTTAATCAATTATTAATAAATTAATTAGCTTTGCGTTAAATCGTTATAAATAAATTAATTATTCGCGATTGTATATAAAAATTGTGGATAGAAATATTCAATTTTTTAATAAATTAATTAGCTTCGCGTTAAATCGTTATAAATAAATTAATTATTCGCGATTGTATATAAAAATTGTGGATAGAAATATTCGATTTTTAATCAATTATTAATAAATTAATTAGCTTTGCGTTAAATCGTTATAAATAAATTAATTATTCGCGATTGTATATAAAAATTGTGGATAGAAATATTCAATTTTTTAATAAATTAATTAGTTTCGCGTTAAATCGTTATAAGTAAATAAATTATTCGCGATTGTATATAAAAATTATGGATACAAATATTCAATTTTTTAATAAATTAATTAGTTTCGCGTTAAATCGTTATAAGTAAATAAATTATTCGCGATTGTATATAAAAATTATGGATACAAATATTCAATTTTTTAATAAATTAATTAGCTTCGCGTTAAATCGTTATAAATAAATAAATTATTCGCGATTGAATATAAAAATTGTGGATAGAAATATTCAATTTTTTAATAAATTAATTAGTTTCGCGTTAAATCGTTATAAATAAATTATTCGCGATTGAATATAAAAATTGTGGATACAAATATTCAATTTTTTAATAAATTAATTAGCTTCGCGTTAAATCGTTACAAATAACTTAATTATCCGCGATTATATATAAAAAATCGTAAATAAAAATACATCATGGAAGAACCATCATCGAATCTAACATAAAAATAATATTATATATAATTAACGTTAAATTAACATCGAAACAAAAAACAAACCAATCCTTTCATCCTTCCAACGAAATCGATATTTACCTTTAGTTAATCATTTCGCAACTTCCCTCTCGAGAATCGGCAATAGCAAGAAATATCTATTTATTTTTCATATCCCAACGGACAATCACGTTACATTATTCGTTATTATTCACGTAGAAAGCAATCTTTAATTTTCCCAATCACGTCACGTAACGTCCATAACGCCGTTTATCCTTAATAAATTCGTTCCCCCATTTTACAAATCGAATAATCGGCCATCGCTCGAAAGCGTACACTTTATCGCATCCGTCTGAGTGGAGAACCGTCTGAACGAGTCCCCTATCGCGGGATTATTTTCTAGAAAGTCAAACGGGCCCGTTCGATAATTACTGTTGGCAGGTAAATAGAGAGGAGAAGGGAGAGCGAGCATTTTTCCACCGGGGTTAATTAAGATTAATTGAACGAGGGGGAACCGGTGTACCCGTCCCCTCCCACGCGATATTTCAATCGGTGGGTCGACGTCGGTCGTTAGTCGTCGCCGTCGTACCCGTCGTCGTCGTCGTCGATCTTTCAAGGAGGCCTTTTTTCAAAAGCCTTTCGCGGCTCGCTCGCGACTTCCTTTCACCGTGCTCGTCGTCGGTTTTAATAAAAACGCGTAGAAAGTGCGGGACGCTCGTGTCATGCATCGCATCGCAGCGCCAGCCAACGCGAACGATGAAGGGGACGAGATGCACGAACGTCTTGAGGAGGAGGAGGAACGTGTCGAGGCTCGCAGTTCTTCCATATTGAATAAATTTCAACGCGAGGGGGATAATCGAACAAGTTCATCGGGGCACACACGCCGATACTCTCTTCTCGCGTGAGAATAATGCGGATGGTACTCGAGTTTGATCGTGATAAATGATGGATCACGGTGTGTGTATACGTTATTTTCGTTAAATGGGCGAGATCGAGATTAAGCGTGGGCGCGAGACGATCGAAAATATCGAATTCGGGTGAATTTCGGGATTTCGAATCGATTCGAATGGATTGGGTCTCGGAAGAAATGAAAAATTGTGGATATTTTTGTGAAATTAGATTGAAAATGGATTGTGGAAGATGCAAGATTTTTTTTAAATTGAATCTGAACGTTGATTCAAATTCAAAGGAACACGTTCTCTTATCCGTAATTCGATTCTCGTATTACTTAATATCGAGCGTTGGAAAATATTTTTTTTATTTAATATAAAAAAATGATGGGTCAATTAGAGAATTAGAAATTTCGTTTCAAACGCGACACTACCGATTTTATTTCACGATTATAATCCCATTGAATTTCCGCGCGAATCTAATTATTCGCTCGTTTTGTGTACGCGTGCCCCTATTCTATCGGGCCTCGAATACCTTCAGTTCCCACAGAATACACGGAATACCTACGATTCGTCGATGATTATCCCGCTCTATGTATCAACGTCATCGCAGGATCCATTGTTTTGGCCAAGCTGGAATTGCGAATCCCTCGAGATATTCATCTCTACCGGCCGCGATTCACAATTGCCACATTACCAATACCTTAAACTAATGCCGGATGCGACGCGGCTAACAATCTGTGTTCGCGAGAATAGAAAGAACGGAAAGTAAAAATTGTAGGAAAAAAAATTCCATCGCATATTTGATCCTTGTATATCGATACTTGGATATCCTTTTACTTTCGAAATTCAAAATTTTCATCTTTCTTTTTTTTTTTTTTTTTTTTTAGACTCCAATATTGCAATTTCATTAGAGAATAACTGGAATCGAAGAATGAATGATTTCGAAGGTGGATTAACAAAGATTAAGAAAAATAAGAAAAATCGAATATTTTCACTTATTCGTAGACTAATTTCCAGAAATTAAAAATTGCCAGTATAATCGATATAAATTTCATCGATGATGCCCGCCGAAAAGGCGAAACGAGTGATAATCCGGATTAAATTTGTGGAAAAACATTTGAAGAAAGTAACGATGGGAATATGATCGTATGGAAGCGTATCCTTATCGTTTCACACGCGAAAGAGGGGGAATAATATTATAGTCTTGCGCCCTGCTCTCATAATATTTGGTTAAACATAGGGAGCAGGTTACCGTGTAACCCGCAAACTACCGTCTATGATAACGGCGGCGGAGATAACGGAGGCCGGATTTTCATGAAGCGGTCCGTTCACGGGACAAAAATGTTATTCATACGTCTTTATCTCTTATATGGTATGGAACGTCGTACGATCTTTGAAGCAGGGTATCAGCGGATGAAGCTGTTGAGAACTCGCGAATACTTCCTCGGATGCAACAACTTCCTCTCGCGTTACGTTAATATTCTTGAACATTTTTTAGAGGAAGAAATGTTTCATGCACGATCGAGTTCGTAAATGATACTTGAAAATGTTTCGAAAGAAGGAAGATAGATAGATTCGCTTTAAGAAAAGGATATTATCTATTTTAATTTTCGATGAAGAAATTGTACATACGATGAATAATTTTACAAAGTGAGAAGTAAATACGAAACTTTATTATTATCCGAACAATTCGACTTTCCCATTTAATTCGGATAATTGATGTTCCATCGAAATTAAAATTAATGTGGACGAAAAAAAATGTATACGTTTTTACGATTAAATTTTATTTTTATATTTTCCCCTCCCTTTCTTTTAAATGAAAATGACGCTTTAATGGAAGCACAAGGCACTGGAGGCACCGTTTACATTGCACTCTCGCGGTGCAACAGAGCTTTATGACAAAGAAAAGTCATCAGGCAGCCACCTTATTCACCGAATCTCGCTTCGCGCGACTTCCGGTTGTTCCCGACACCAAAGAGCTCGAGGGTCAACGTTTCGTTGCCTCCGGATCCAAATAAAACGGGAGGCGTTTTGGGAAACGAGAAAGCCACGGAAAGCCTCGTTTCTGCCCGCTATTGAAAACTTTTTGATCCCGTTCGCTGTGATTGTTGACAACTAAATTTTCAACATGGTGTCCAACAATACGTGGCACGAGGTTTGGGGGGATAAAAAGGAAAAAAAGAGAGAGAGAAAAATCGATCTTTCGATCTCCGAAAAATATAAATTCTTTCAAAAACTTTTTTTTTCTTTTTTCTATTCAACTATTGAAGATCAAACCGATGGAAATTCCTTGGAAAAATGATCTTTCGAAAAGATTTGAACAGATTTGAACAGCTATATCTATTATAAAATCGTGGAAATTGTTATTATTCGCAAATAAAACCATCAAGTATCTTCGTAAGAATATATAAGCTCCTCTGATCGAAAAACGAAACTTCTTCGAGAATAAATCTCTTCTGAAATAAAAGTTAACACGCAGCGTTCAAAACAAAAGAGAAAAGGGAGAAGAAAAATTATTCAACGCATAAAAATTCACTGTAAAGATCGCGGTGGATGGGCGAGGACAAAAAGATCGCGGTTAATTTCAAGTTGGTCCGCTAACGAGCGATTTTTGCGGGAGCCACAACCAACCCTCCGCCATTTCTTCCATCTCCCTTTCCGCGTGTGAAACTCTTCTTATCTCTCTCTCGAGAAAGAGGGGCACGTTTCGTAATGAAGAGATGGAATCAAGCGACTGCCAGACGCCGTCTGAATTTTCGTCGAGAATAAGTCAATTACCAGCCCTAAGACGGGGAGAGATCCGTCTTGCCACTCTCCACGGCCACCCCTGAGAACTTTCGAGTGTCCCGAGATGATATTAATTAGAGCTTCTCTGGAATTGGGTGGCGGATGTACCTGTTTGTTCCTTTTAATTGCTTGTTTTATTTCTTCCTTCATTCATACGTTGAACAATTTCTAACTTCTTCTTTTAAAGCGAATAGATATCGTTTAGAAACGGTGGACGAGCGATTCTTACTTACGATGAATTTTTGAATAAGATATTAATTAACGAATTAATAACGATACACCGTATATTTCAACTAAAAGAAAAAATCTTGTCGATCGACCACGTTTCTCACGTCACGCACACTTTCCAAAATAATATATCAAATCGTTGACCTGTTAAAAGCTGTCGAAACCTTTTCAACCGCCCCCATGGTCGGTGACACCTCGATCGAAACGCGTGGAAAACGG
The DNA here is from genome assembly GCF_029169275.1 of Apis cerana. NCBI lineage: Eukaryota > Metazoa > Arthropoda > Insecta > Hymenoptera > Apidae > Apis > Apis cerana. Next base: position 5,241,899 of record NC_083856.1, read on the forward strand.
CATCGAGCCACCCTTCCTCTCGGCACATTAGACCGTGGCAAAACACTAATTAATGAAGACAGTGGGGGCGACAACTCATGCACGAATGTCGAGCGCAGCTGCGCACGCGTGTACACCGGCATACGGGGCACGAGATGCCACATCAATTAGATTAATCACGTGTGCCACGGCCATTTGGATCCGCCGGTGGCCGAAATGCGGGATGACGTTTGTCCAGGCCAACGTGTACGTACTTAAACGGCCAATTAATCATCCGTTAGCATCGCCACGTTCGTATATTCTTCAACATTGTTCGACGATTCGTGTTGATCCGACAGAGGGAATTGCACGCGGCAATTGTCAGTAGATTATATTTACATTGTTACGTTTGTTTGCTTCTTCTTTTTTATTTTTCTCGTAGAATAAAATTTTAGATATTTACCTGTCGATAGATGATTTAATGGGACGAGTAGTATTTTATTCGTAGAAATGATTTTACGCATATACGAAACTTTATACTTTTTCCTTGATCGAAAGGATTAGATATCTGATTCGTCTGATTATAAACTATATATAGATTCAACATAATTATTTTAGAAGAAAATGCGCGAAACTCGATTCGATCTTGATGCATTTCTGGTATGAAATCAAAGGACAAAACGGTTTTTTCTTTTTTTTTTCCACCGTGTAAAAATCGACGAGCATAACAATCCCTTTGCGATGTTGAAATCGCTGAAAGCTTTCAACAACCGTAAAAAAGTATGGCGAGAGGCATTGTGTCTTAATCGACATCCGAGTCGGTCCCCGAGACCAGGCCAAAGAAAAGAGATGTGGAAGGTGTGCGCGTCGCGAAATGCAAAAACACTAAATACACAGACGTTGGTCCTAAATCAATAATCATCAGCGCAAGATTTGTTTGCCCACTACTCATCGGTGGAGATCTTTTCCGCGGTTGAAAGATGGAAAATACGAATAATTATCAGACTATTCGATGTATCGTTCCTGGAACGACGTTTGAATCTTGAACCGAATATTTCGTTATTCGTGCAAATTTTTCAACTTTATTACCTATCGAGCAATCCTCGTGTCTACAATTCGTCGAGATTAAAATGTTAGAAAATGTATTGGATGATTCAACAATTTTGTTGCAGAATAAACATTAAAATAGGCCAAGAACTCTCTTAACTCTCCTCGTGCTAAAATATTTCTTATTCCCCTCGTTTCCATGTTGGCCATACAAATATTTATTTAGAATTGCGCACAAGCTTTTTATTCCATTTGTAAACAATTTTTCAGATGTTTTTTCTATAAATATCAAAATATTTATACGTGCGAATCCATTTTATTTCAATCGAATTCGATAAACTGATTTTGAAAATCAGTTTAATCCCTGACCGAGAATATATGCGTAATATCTAAAGCAAATAATTTCCAGAGAAAATTATGGAGATTTGTGGGCGAAAGGGAAAGGGGTTTTCTACCTGAGGAGTGGCGCTCGTTCGAAAGGGGATCGATAGAAAATTATACAGCGACGAAATAATAATGGTGGAACGTGTCCAAGGTAAATGGACCTCGAAAGAATGCATCTGCCACAGAATTGAAGAAAGTTCGGAAGGAAACTCGGTCACTCATTGTCCTCCAACAAAATTTCCACCGTAAATCTTTTCCCTCCCCTTCGAGGGGAATAATTAACGACCGTGGTGGAATTAATTAAAGACGATTTAATAGTCGCGAAATTTTAAGAAAGAACCACTCCAGAGTAATTTTTATCCTCTCTCTGGTTTGGTTGGCGAATATATGGATCCGCTGGATGAAAAGTCGGAGAAGAATCTTTTGTTTCCCATCGAAGATAATCGTCGTACGATAAATTTCTAAAAAAAAAAGTCAATACATGCTTTGTTAACAATGTTTTCTTTTTTTTTTTACAGAGAGCTAAAAATATTAATTCTTCGTTGGATATATAGATCCCCATCTCGAAGATCCTATAAATAATCCTAATGTAAAGAAAATATTGGAAATCAGAAATTTGACGACGATAAGCGAGACGAAACGGGAAAGAACACGAGAATTACCCTTTTTTCACCCTTCCATCCGACTTGGAACGGAAAAAGGGCGCTAGATCCGCTATTATTAAAAATACAACTCCTATCCGTTGCTTCCTATTCGTTTGCAGTTTGTCCAGCGTGGCGGTGTCGAACGGCTCATTGTCCTCTCCCTCTATCTTTCTCGATACTCGAGGCTGGCCATGAATGAAGCATCCCTAGCGGGCAGAAAGCTTTCGACACATGCAGAAAATATTTGCCCCGAGAGAGATTTCATCTGGCCAAACAAAAGCGCGCTCGCGTGTCTGCGCGATTCTACCCTTTCTCTCCTATCCCCTCCCCCCCTCTCCTCGCGTGAATGAAAATCTTCGTTGTATCGTAAACGCGGAAGGCGGCTCCTCGCGGGGTCGTTGCACCCCGAAGCGGTGCATGTCGAGACAATAGGCGGCTTCTTCGTGAATGGCGCAATTCGTCGGCGCCTCGATCGCATTATTGGTTTTTCTCCCGATATCTGCCATTCGATTCGTGCCGCTTTTTCCTCTCGCTTCCTCTTTTCCCCTCGAATCGATCGTGAAAGAAGAAAACACGCTCGATATTTTTACTTTTCCTTGCAAAGATCAATTTTCTTCTATATCCAAGTGCAACTTCCAGAAACTTTCTAAGTGTTTTTAAAAGGAAAGATTAATCCCTGTTAGGCAACTTTCCCTGTGTTGAGTAAATTTCATTGAACAACGAGAGAGTGGCGCGATACACGGAAGCCACGTGAAGGAAACGAGGGAGGGAGGGAGGGAGGGCAGAAGAAAACCGAGACACGCAAACGATCACGGTTTAACGATTCGAGGGGAAGGGATCTTGTTGGCTTGCAGGTGCAACCGTGTTGCAAGGGGAAAATAAGCTGTCGCTTTGTCCAACGAGGTTATGGCGGAAGTGTGCCTCGACGCTTCCTCGCTAATGCACTGTGCATACAAGAAACTCGTCGGTCTTGTCCGGTAGCGACGCGGTGAAAAAAAGAAGAAGTAACGAGCGACCTTCAAAACGCTTAAATGTCACGAGGAAATCCCGCGGGACAATGAAATATAATTGACAAAGGGCGATTCGAGGGAGGGAAATGTCGAGGCGGTTGGAAAATATACATCCTCGGCCTGTATCTTCTTGTAAATTTAAATCATCTTTATAAACTTCAAATTCGATGGAGAAATGATGATCGTTTGGAATTAGGGCAGGTATTGGGATTGGCGATCAAGTTTGGGTATCGAAAAGGAAGAAGTTATTATTATTAGAAGGGAATGGTTTCGAAAACGAGTTTTCGAAAATTTAACGAAGAGTTTTATTATGAACCGTGGTGGTTTGTATGCTCGCGAAAACGCGTTGTATTTCTCGGAGAGACGCACAGTTACGTAAAATATTCCAGGTTGAGGCACAATTGCTCTTTCGATCTGTACATATTTTATTAGTTACGTTAACTCCACACGCAGTTTGTGAAACCCGGTTATTTGATTTTCTCGTCTCCCTCCTTCTTTCTCGCTCGTGTAAATTTTATTCGTTCCAAGTTTACCCCTCTTTTTCCTTTTTTTCCAAACAGTTTCCACGTCCAATTCCCTCGATATCGATCTTCGTGACAAAAAGCATAATTCAAACACGCAATCAAGTAGTTATTCGTTCGTGCCGACGATATTCCAATCGTTGGACAGTTTAAAAAAAAAAAAAAGAGAAAAAGGGAAAAAAAGACACGTTTTCAACGTGATCCACGCACGTATACGTGCCATTGAATCGATTGGCAATAACGAGCCGACCGTGATTTCCGGATAACTCGAATAAACGCCAGAATGTCAACGATCTCATAAAATTCGGGAATTGACGTCAGAGCGAAAATCGCGAGCGTTGCCGTATACATATATATTCGTGCCAATAAACGCCTGATTTCATCCGCATTCCTCGTCTTGCCCGATCCTCTCCCGATTCGATTTCGTAATCGAGCATTTTCAAGGACATCCTTACGTAGAAAGAACAACAGCTTTTTAAATACCAATTCTTTTTAATCCTCCAAATTATCCCTTTTGTCCGTGCGAACTCGGTATTCGCGCGAATCCCTGCCAGATTCTATTACAGATTACAGGGCAATCGTTGCGGCAAGATCTAGGCGCAATTCGAAGATCGTTACTCGAAGTTGTTACCCGATAGCGGAATTCTCTCCTAACTTCAACCCCCCCCTTCTTTCGTCCCCTCTCATCACTCTTCCGACACGCTCCAAAATAATTAAAAATTAACGAACTATTGTAGAACTGTCTCGAATTGAAATTGTGTAAATAATTATATTATTTTTCTATTGATGCAACGCAACGATCGAAACTGGAATAAAAAATATATATATATAAATATATCTGTCGCTCGATGAGAGATAAAGCCACTTCGAAGCGAGCATTCATCGAGATAGAATCTTGGTTATATACACCATTTGTCCGCCGTTTCCATTTCCAACCGATCCAACCGTCCGAAAACGTATCGATCTCCCGCGGAAATGCCATAATCCTCCGGTAGATTCGAATATACACGCGTCTGTACGAACGCGTATACATAGGCGTCCCTGAACACGAGGCGGGTATCGCGCCACGTCATCCCGTACAATTTCGTGAGTCGAGATGACGACGATGATGATGAAAACGAGAGGGCAATGGTCGTAAGCGGTTTCTAAACTCGTCCATCCACGTTTTTTCGCCCTTTCAACCAGCCTTTCGAACGACCACCATTGTCGTTGAAACCATTTTTCAGGATTAAAAGATTCCAGCGAATTACTGGATGCTTTCGCGTCAATTTGCGGATTAATCTTCTCAATTAAAGTCGATAATCGAGTTGAATTTTTACAAATCTCGCGTTGGAACGAAAGAATAGTGTGGGAGTATCACGAATACGAAAACGTGAATGTGAAACAAATCTCGAAATATAATGAGATTTAAAATAGGTCAGAGATCGACAAAACGGTCCAAGAATATCCAGCCTACTTTACTACTCCTCGTAAAAGCTCCGCGTTCCACGAACATTCAGAATTTCGCCGCGTTTACAGCTCCGCGTATCCGCCAACCGAGGCAATGAAAACTATAACAGTAACCGACCCGAAAGAAGAAAATCCCCCTAGCAAATCAAACCTCTCCCCGATAAATCTCGGGGCGAGCGACGAAATTCACTCCGTAGTGACCCATACGCCTCTCGAAAGGAGGGCAGAGTTATTCGTGGAATGTCGAAAGGACGTTGGATCCTTTGTTCGAGAGGATGTTACGGCGGTTCTTAAACGAGTCGTGTTGAGCGACGCCGATGATTCGATATATACGATGGTATGTAACGATGGTGGGACGTTTCGTGGCGAGGATGTGTTATACTTGGACACGTGAGGATTATTCTAATGGTTATACTACACGGAGATCCAGTTCGTGTTTCGTGGATGGCAAGTTGGAAGGACGGGTAAAAACAACCTGCTATCGAGACGAAGGATCTTTGGATTTGTTCTTATTTTTATTGCAAAGATAAATTGTCGGTAAAATATATTAATTGTGAGCGAGATAATTTAACGTTTATAAGAAAGGGTGGTCTTGCAAAAGCGGAGAATACGTCGTTATTTTTCTCGAAGAAATCGAGGCGAAGCTTCGTCCACCGCGTTACGTAAAAATATTACGTGTAGAAAGTAAAAAAAGGCGAGAAGCAATATTCGTTTTCGCGTACGTCTTGGAGTGTCAATATTATATTAGAAATATTAAGCATTTATATACAAACGATATGCCGTGTATTAATATCGTTATATAATTTGCCGGCTGGAAAGTGAGGAGAAATAGATCGTCCGTGTAGGAATCGCGAATTGATTCGTCGAGCTAAGAAATCTTGCGACATTTACGATCCTAATAAATCGATGTCTCCGATAAATATCCAACACGGCTGCACACCTAGTTGTCTAAGTTTAGACGTGTCACTCTCTCCTCGTTCAAAAATATAAATACACGATTCTCGTGAATCGAACTTTCGACAAACAAATTATTCGAATCTTTAAGAGTATACTGGATAGACGAGAAACTAGTGGGCCGACATTTTTAATAAACGCAGCGTTCGTCAAAAAAAATTTATCAACGATTCTATTAATCGTTTCAATTAATCATAATAACTTATTATAACAACAAGATATTTTTATAATCTATTTCATATCGCACCTAAATAAGATTCTGAAAGCTGAAAACCGATCGTGTATAAAAATCAACGGATGCTTGTTAAGCGAAAATATACTTAATCAATAATAATTCGAATCTTACGTCAGAACGTGGATATTTCGCAAAATTCACACGTCACAGGTGACATAAGCCCGTAAGGTAACCACAAATAACATAACTACCCATAAATTATAATAACCGTAAAATCTATTCTTCCTCCTTTAAATCTTTACAATACTACGATAACTTTCAAATTTCAAAACATCCTAGAAAATATCTCCAAAATATCTCCAAAAAAAAAAAATAAAATAAAATAAAATCTCTTTCTTCCAAAGAGAATCGAAGAAACAGTTGGAGAAATCACCGTAAGACTATTAAGACGAGTCGGAGGCCGGAGTTGGAAGGGATGCACACGTGAGGGATTATTGTAATAAAGAGAGGGAAGGGGAGGGGCGGTCGTTCCAGAATTCTTTCGACAAACAGGTCCTACTGTCCTACATCGACGAGGAGAGGATCGCCACACCTCGAAAAGACCACCGGCACTCGAAGAGGAGAGCACGGGCCACGAGCGGTCTACGTGTTTCCGGGATGGTGATCGGAAATCTATAACTGGGCACGCGAGGAATTTATCTCGGGATCGGGGCAATCGCGCGAAATATGTATTTGGGAATTGTTCCATTTCTTTCTCGATGAAACGGGCGAGAGAGTAATGTGAACGGAATTTTGATTTCGATTTCTCCGAGGAGGAGGAGGAGGGGATTGAGATCGTTAGATTTTTGGAATAATCGGAATTAGGCGTGTAAATAGGGTTTTTAATTTGATTCCATATAAGTATCGGTTGTGCAAGGTAATAATAATATTAGCCCAGACGAAGAAGACGAAGAATGAAATTTCGTTAATTTCCTTAAAATTGGTTTTTTATTAATGGAACGATCAGATGTTATTCCCATTATGTTTTTATCGTTATTATTCTCCTAAACGTTTATCGTTTGTTAAGAAATTAATTTTTCCAAAGGCGTCTAATGAAAGATAGTTACGTCAGCGTAAGGATAAACGATTCGGGAAGCGGGATTACGATACAACGACATCGACGATGAGTTATGGAGGCGTTTGCTCGCCAACATTGTGCGAGTTTATCCAGATGGAAAAAGAATAATAAATGCTTCTATTCTCGGGAGCCAGTGTCGGATTGATCGAATTTTAGAAAAACGCTTACACGCTTCTCGAGAGAAATTCTATTCGTCCAAGTTCGTTTTTTTCCCCTCGTCTCGCACAAACTTTCATCTCATTTCTTCCATTCCCATTTTCATTAAAAAATAAAACAGCATTCTAAAAATTATTCAAAAATATTCGCTCGAAAATTGTTATTCGTTTCTTTGTTTTATTTGTTAAAACGAACGGTATGTAAAAAAAAGAAAGAAAGAAAGACAATTGAACGATGTCCGGCACATTGGCCGAGCCTCGTCAACCGAGAACAATTTGATTCGAAGCTCGAGAAGCTGGCGTGGCGTGCACGCGGATGAAAGTTCCAGTCTGCTGCGTTCTCATCTTACAACGTTAGAGACCGCGTCGCGGCTGCAATTGCGATCTATGCACCGGAAGTTTCGCGTAATGAGCGCTGGCTTTAAGGGAACGAGGCGTAGCATTAATACATCGTGGACCGAAAAAATGCGCGTTTTTCTTTTTTTTTTTTTTTTTTCCAACCAACGTCTGCGACACTTTCTCTAACTTTTTCATTCGAATTTCTTCTTCGCCGATTCAAAGAAGATTTTTAATAAATCGTTCGAAACGCTCGCGTCGGGAAAATGTAAAATTCTCCCTCGAACGATTCTGCCTAACCGCTCCTTTCTCTCGAAATTCTTCTCGTAATCGAGATTTATACATCAAGGTACAAAGTTTTGAAGCTTTATCGTTACATAGTTTCGAGTTTCGCTGCCAAGTAATTATCGAAGGCAGCCGGATAAATGTGAAGTTTGTTCGAGGATGGACGAATCCTTCGTCCAGACTTTGGGTGTTCTGCGGTTTTTTGACCGCAGGCCGAGAGGTGAATCGCCGCTCCGCAAATCGTTTCGAGCCGTGTGCTCTGTTATTAGTTTGCCACGAACGCCACCATGCCGGTCTCGTTTCCCATTGATAAGAGAGAAAGAAAAGTGGAAGGAGGAGGGGAAGGGAAGGACCTCTCGTTTCTTTCTTCATCCAGGGAACGATAATAATTTTTAGAAGACAGTTATGACTGACGAGACACGTAACACACTGAACCAACCATTGGAGACAATGGCACCCGCGAATATTTACGACGAAACGTCATTTCCATTTAAAACGCCATTTGTAAAAAATTAGAAATATCTCGCTTCCTTTTCTCTTCCTTTCCTGATGCAATAATTCTTAAGGATTCCTTCTTTTTTTCAAGCACAAATCGAATCGAAGAATAATTAAAAAGTATCGTACGAGTAAAAATACGGAACGAGTCTTTCGTGTTACAATATCAATCGAGAAAACGATTCGCATACTTCCCCAACAATTTGTGGGATTCGTAAGCTGACACTTCTTACAAATCGGCCACGACAATTTTATTGTCGTATCTCCACCACCCTGGTCTCTCCCGATCCAAGATACACATAAAGATAAAACGAAACACGTGTCCCTTAACTTTGAAATAGCCATTACCGCTTAACATTCACTCTCATTATCAAATGGAACGAGTGCAAATCATCTGTATCCACGTTATTATTAACACCGTTCAGTGCCAATTGAGCTGATCCGTGACCCGTGATACTTGATAGAAATGTAACAGAGATATCCATTCTTCCCTGGTACCATGAATTCCGCGCATAATTCTTTCGAAACTTCCAATCCCAATCCTTGATTCGCCTAAATATACCAACAATTCTTCCGTACTTCCGTATTTACCAACCCTTTCGAATCCAATGCTATTATCCACTTCGAATTCCCTCCAAATACACTCCCAAATATTCTCCTCTCGTAATCGTAACTCACGACTCATGCTTCTGTTCAAAAAGCTACGATAATATCAATAATAAGAAAAAGAAGAAGAAGCTATACTTATGGAAAGCGCGACAGGAGGAAAAGAGTGCGGGCTGGAAAAAAAGGGAAAAAGAGAGGACGGGAGCGGAGGCCGCGCTCTTCTACGTCGGGCAAGTTTGGATCAAGGAAGCAGTAATCGGTAGAGGAGGCAGAACGAGAGAGGCGCTAGAAAGCCGGCGTGGACGGTGCAGGAGCATCGTGGTAGTAACGAAGCCGCCGGGAGAAGAAGGAGGAAAGCCGCGGAAGAGGGGAGGGAGCGGGCGCGAGGAGGAAAGACGAAGCGCGGCAGGACGCGGGGAAGGGGAGGGGGCGGCTGGACCGACAAGAAAGCGGCATAGGCGTCCGGGTAGGCGCGACGAGGACGAGGCGAGCAGAACGGAGCAACAGAGTGCGACGCGTCAGGCCTCCGCGATACCAGGCGAGCATGAGCGTGTGGTGGCCTCGCGCGCGGACGAAGGGCGTGTTCCGTCGTTCCGGGAAAGAGGGAAAAAGAAGGCGAGGGGGGCGAGGGAAGGAAGGAAAGGAGCGAGGAAGGTTGGGGGTGGGGGAGTCGCGGGTCGAGCCTGGATCGAGCAGCGCTGGTCGATTCTCGAAAGAAGGAAGAACGCGGCAACGAGGGGAAGCAACAGGTTGGCTGGCTGCCGGTGGAAAGGGAGGTGGTGGTGTTTGTGCAACCCCGGATGCGGAGAAATTCCACGTTGATAGCCGTCACGGCGCGTCCAACGAAATTAGCAAACGCGTTGGGGAGGATTGGGGAGGAGGAGGAGGAGGGTGACACGCGTGATCGCCTTCGCCCGATTACGAGCACGTCCACGTGGTGGTCGTTCTGGGAGAGCCTCCAAGGTATTTGACCCGTCGTGGCTCGAAAGGACGAAATTGTCTCCAAATGGGTTTCGGTGGAATTTTATTAGGATGTGTTTATGAGGGGATTTTCAGGTACGTTGTCGTAACGTCTGTTTGTATAATCCGACGAGTCTGTATTTCGAATCGAATTGAAACGATCGCACGAGTATCTTTTATATCGTAAGGGTATTTGTCACGATTGAGAAGAATAAAATTGCTTTGGGTAGGCCGATGAGGCGAAAAGTGTTAGTTTTATAACATTCTTTGATATTTAATGAATTTCCATTGAATCGAACGTTAAGTGAAAGAATATCTTTTATATCCCAAAAGTGAAAGCAACGTAGCTCGTCGTAAAAATAATTGTAAATGTAACTAATCTTAACGATAAAATATCTACATATCGATAAATTTCTCAAGAAAATTATCTATTTAAAGAAAAAAAAAAAAAAGAAAAACTGCTAATTCTCGGATCGAATCGAATTTATTCCGAGAGAAAGAAAGGGATTAAGGAGGGGGGCAAAAGATCATTTTACCATTTTGGGTATATCTTGAATAATTTAGTCCCTGATTGGGATCAGAATTTCAGCAATGCAAATGGCTGGAGCCGAGAGACAGAGGGTCTGGCGCACCAGCACGGATCGTGGCGCATCGCCACGTGAATCATATTTAATGCAACAACGGCGGCGAGCATCAGAAGCGATCGTAAAACTCGCTGCACCGCGGTGGCCAGCAACGAATCGTGGATTTTTTGCCAACATCCAGTAGAACACGTAGCGCGAGCGATTCTCCATGCCCACTCGACCGTTCGTTTTCTGATCGGTGATCCCTCGATAAACGTTCGACAAAACAATAAAACTGCACCCTTAACAGCGTTCCTCGCATACCTTCATCTCCACCTTCTTTAATCTTTAATCGCGAACGGTGAAAAAACTCTTGGAGAGTTTCTCTGTCCTTTCGCAATTATAACGTTCGTCGTGCGATTAATGTCGCCGAATATTATTAATTTCTCTTCATTTTTCTGAACAATTACAATTTTTACATAAACGAAAATCAACGTTCCTCGCGTTCTTCCAATTTTTTCTTATTCAAATTCAATTTCAAATTTCCGATCACCTCCCCAATAAAGGGAAAAAACAAGACTATTCGATTCCATCGGGATGAAATTTATCCCCAACCCAAAGTCGTTCGAACGAAATGCAAGCCTCTCTTCCACACAGATGATCATCGCAGCGTGCATTCCCTTCCCATCCGCAATTTCGCAGCCACGATTCCTGTATTCTTTCTTCCGTTTCCCTCCAACCACGAGGATAAAGGGTCGCATCCCTATCGCGCCGTTTCATCGAACCACCTAAGAGTACACTGCGCGTTGCTCTTTTTTTTCCCCAAGCATCATCATCATCATCATCATCATGAATCGCCTGTGCACATGTGGAAGAAGGGAGGAACCTCCTCGTCGCTTTTCCCTCTCTTCTCTCTCCTCTTTCGCCGCACAACTCTCGTAATTACCGTAATCAAACAATGTTGTAATCGTTACAACAAGGGATACTCGACCCTCCTCCTCTCTCTCCCTCTTGTTCTCCTCTCTTTGCTGACAAGGATCCAAGGAGAGACATACCATCCTGGACCATCAGAGAGGGAATCGATCGTGGTTATGCTTTATGTCTTTGATACGATGATTCTGTCCGAAGTCAAAGAGCGTCTAAACGTGGAAAATGATTATCAATCGCATACGAGAGGCAATCTCTCCTGTGCAGAATGAAAATAACTTTCGGCGAGGTTGTTACACGAAGATTATTAAACATGGAACGACGCGAGTGTACAATCTTCTCTTCAGCTTGTGAAGTATTAAATTCTGATAACGAATTCGATTGCATCTGGCTGAGTTAAAAGCTTTTTCCACGGAAGATTTAAATCACGAGGCGCCACGTATCAACCCCTTCGCCCTCCTCTCCTCCAACCATTTATCTGATCGCGGACATCGCGTTAAAATTCCAGGAAAAAAAAGATTGCGGAGGCTGGCTCGTCGGACTAGTATATCCTAATCAGAAGCGGGAGGATGGAAGGAGGAGGGAACGGTGTAAACTGTTGAACGCGGTGAAATATTCTTATCGTGTAAACGAGGATGGAAGGTTATGAAGGAGGTGGTGGAGGCATGAATCACCGCAACCGCGGGAATAATTCATGGAACGGTTAATACTGTTGCGAGACGTCCCGGGGAAAAGTTGCCGCATCCTTCAAAAATATGAAAACCGGCCAAGAAGAAGAACTATTCGAGAAGTTGCAGAACTTGGCGCAATCTTGCCAGGACCAGGCTTTTTATCCAGAGATCCACCCATGGACCATCCGGAGGATACAATATTTTATGAATTTCCTTAATCGAGGAAATCGCGTATGCTCGTCATCTTCGCGAATAAAAGTGTAAAGATAATTTTGATCGAATTCGAAGATTTTTGCGAAGAAATCGCGTATGTTTGCGCAAGCTGAATGAGATATAACGATGCAAAGTGCGTAGCAAGTGCATTGACTTCGTTACATCGCGAGCTACGATTCAATTAGTTTGATCATCCGGTCAAATCTTCCGAGAATTAATTACCGTTCTCATCGGGTTTTGACATTGAAAGAGGAACGGATGATTACACACCGGCCGATGCAGAGTAAATCTTCTTGATTAAATCTTGCAAAAATACGCGAGAGAGAGTGGAAACCACCGAAAGGAAAGGATACGTCCAAGATGAATCTTGGAGATGAGATTTCTCAAACATCTCCGACTTTTCGTTTCGAAAAGTCTTTCTTGAAAAATATTTCAAAATGATAAAAATAAAAATAACGAACAAACATTTCCACTTTTGCGCCGTAAATTTAGAAAGAATTATCACGATAAATGAGAAACTAATGAAGAGAAAGAAAGGAAGGTTCGTATAAGCTTATATAAAATAAACACGAAAATATCTAAGCGCCTGCTCCAACCTTTCCAGACGACATCCCTCGAAAGACGCGAACCACGGTTACGAGCCGGGTTTCGAAAACGTGGATCGTAAAAATCGAACACGAAAGGGCTTGAAAAGGAAAAGAAAAGAAAGGGGGAAAAGGGGAAAAAAGAGACTGGGACGAGAGGTAAAAAGAGAAGCGTGCAGCAACCCCTCGATGAGAGGGCAAGAACCAGACGAGCGCAATCGAAAGGGCCATTGTTACCAGGAATCGGGGACAGGATATTACTCGTTAGTTGTGATTCGAACTTTTTATTACGACATTGTCCCGCACACACCCTCCCGTGTCTTCCTGTTATTGAAGCCCGAATCGAAAATATTAAAATGCACCGTGCGTTGATAAGCTTGGAATTCTGTAATTGCACTCGTTACGAGATTGCGCACGCCGGGATGCTTCATTGGCAACTAATTAACGACGAATTGTTGGAACGACGAGGAGCGGAATAAAACTTTTCTCCGATGTAAACGGGCAGAAATTTATATACTCGTGCATACGCATTTGGATAATTATATCGTCGGTTGACATTGTTATGCAGCCATTCATTTGAATAACGTTTACGTTATTTCTTATTGTCCATTCGATAATTTACAAGAGTCCAATATATACAAAATATATTTCTTTTTTTTTAAGTGAACGTAGAATTTATAAGAAAATTTTATCTAAATATCGCATTTAGAATTTGTTTCGTTCGCACAATTTGATATACCTTGGTTTCAATTTGAGAAATTGGAGAATTACATTGAATTTAAGTGATTAAAATATCGATACATAATATCTGGATTAATTAACAACGAATAATGATTAAATGTTTCGAAGTAACAACGAATTAATTATCATCCACTATCGATTTGCAGCCTAGAATATATTTAAAAAAAAAAGTAACAATATATACCCAATTAATTATTCCAATATTCCAATAACATCTCAATAGTGGAAAACTTTGTACCCCGGCAGATTAACGTTGCAAACGTGATCGTAAACGTTCAAGGCCGGGCGAAAATACCGAGTGCAATCTCGTTTCCCACAGTCGATATCAATCCAGTTCTATAAATAATGGAGTTTCGTCCATTCGGCTCATAAATAATGGAATTCGTGCTATTCTTGAACTGACAAGAATTGACCCGCTTCGGTACTTGAAGAATTCGTGGATGCAACTATTCCACGTGGATTATCCCGATAGATCCGCACCCTCGTACATGTATTTTTAATGCCGACGGTGGAAACGTGGGGATACTAATTTATTTACCGCTGAATCGAAGCGTAAATTTAATTCTTCCTCCCCTCTCCCCCTAGAAAAATTACCCTTACGTGTCGGACAACTCGCCTATCACTCTCTTTTGTAATTCCCGCGCTTTTGTAATTTTTTCACCGAAGATACACACGAAGATAATATTGCGCATTCGACGAAGTTTTTAATAAAAAAAAAAAATTCTCAACTTTGTTTCGTACGTGATGGTTTCGCAAACAATTTCACTCGACCGAAAAAACACGGAGCATTTACGCGAAGATTACGATCCCCTATACCGGAAATTGCGGGCGCGAACGATTTTCGAGTCGATCAACCGCTACCTCGGCAAAACGAAAACATTTCCTATTCAGGGATTATATATCGCTAACAATTTCCTTTCGCGAAAAATTCCCTTGGAAAATAATATGAGATTAACAAAATTTCAAAAGAAAGTTTCTTAAAAAATACAAGGAGGACTATCATTATATCGTGGTTGAATATATTTTAACCTCTTTGGAGATAATTGAAATTGAATTTTTGAATTGAAAATTATTCCAAGTAAATATCTGTAAGCGGAATGATAAAAAACAAAATATCGATGATATTTTATTCTACGCTTATTCCGATCTGCCGCTTTTACGAAGTATCGTAACCCTGTCTCATATAACGTGCCTAACACACACAAACACACACATACACACATATATATATACATTCAAAAAAAGTTTGCTAAAAGTCAAACACAATTAAAACTTTATACCTTAGGCAAAAGAGTTTTTAAACCGGTATATAGATTTTCCACGGTCGCCATACTTTCGCTATCATTTCTATTTAACAGCTTAACTGTTCCTGCGCGGCTGTTTCATGCGTGTCACGATATTCCCAGGACGGCGTAAATTTAAAGTCGTATAGAGGAAGAGGGCGAAAAGGTCGTGGCGGAAACTCGAGGAGGGGTAGGTAAGGCGCGTCCTTTCCGACCGACCTTTTCCATCTTCCGGCGAAAAAGCCGGCGGAACGGGAGGCGGTAAAGAACACATGTGCGCCCGAACGAAAGTTTAGCGTCGACCGTTGACCCGCCTCTCCGAATTATTCAGTAAGATCTCGACCCTGGGGCGGCGGCCAACCTCCGCAGATATTGGAGTTGTTTTAGTGAATGGCGGAAGTTGAGGCTCGGATCACCGAAACCGGCGATATTTAATTCACGAATATGCCGCCCTCCCCCAATTTTTCTTTCCGTTTGTTCGAATTTTACGCGGGAGAAAAAGCCGTTTGAGAATCTTGATTCGTCCAAATCTATCTATCTTATCGAATTACAGAAAGGCGGAAAGTGAGAGAGAGAAAACGGTGAATTTCTTTTTTTTCTAGAACTTGTAAATTTTATTGGTTAAAGATACACGAGGATTGGCCATGTATTTGTAATTCTATTTAGAAATGCTAATCGATGGCGAATTATTAAAACGACTTTAAAAACTTGGGATATTGATGTACAGCAAGATTAACATTCACGATGATATCGTAACGTAATACGACAATTGCGATGAGCCGTAATTCATCGATTAAGATGAGAAAGCTAATTATAAGTGTTGGTTGGTAATTATGAATAATAATAATAATGTGTTATTACGTTAACCTTTTGATTTCAGCTGGTTGATCTTATGAGTGATTCTTTCGACTCGAAAAGGATATTTCCTTCACAATGTTTCGACGTTCCTTAAAATCAGCTTGTCATCTCGATCATCCTTTGTCAAGAGCGATGAATTACAGTTTATGAATGCCCAACGTTCGTTTCGCTCGCCACAGAGGAATATAGGTGGCAATTAAAGGCAATACACGCACAACCGCTAAAAGGGACGTTTAGTCGGCCGCATCAAAGAAACGTCAGTGCAGTCCCTCTTATTAATTCATGCTAATCGTTTACCCTCTCAGAAACGGTTCTCGATCGTTCAAACGCGAGAATCTTGCTCCCTCTAACCGAATACGCGCAGTTTTTCTTCGTCAAATTTCGAAAATCGATATAATTAATCGAATAAATTACACGTCGAAACCAAACCGATAATTCAAAAAAAAGAAAAAACAACAAAGTCGAAATAAGACATTGATTCACGAATCCACTTTTCCACTCCCTTTCCACGAATCGCAAAGCAACCGAGAAGGCAACCCTCTTCCACGGAAAATAATCGAAATCAACTCTGTTCCAAAAACGGAGCGGCGAGTAAATAGAGTATCCAGCTAGACAAAATAGTATTCTTCGAGGAGATCAAAGTTAGCGTTTTCGACACCGTGCAAACGGTTCAGCAACGGGCGGGAAAACAATAATTTCGGTTCGACAAACAAGTAGTAGCTGCCTGGAGTAGCTACGATAAATAAACGGTAATACTTTCGTTACCACGGGTATAAGGAGGTGGATGCAGTGTGCAGAACAAGAATCCTGGACGGGGGCTGCTCTCTGCGCGTATTAACTTATGGAACAGAAATAACAGCCTTCCCCATGGGAGCCAAAATAACTCGGCGAAACACGGGATTGTCCGCGACTTGCCGTTACCAGCCGAGACACCGACTCGTGAAAAATACGGATCGATTCGTGTTCGTCCGTTTCTACGAGCAATTGCTAAATTTAGAATTTCATTCTGAGTGTTTTTGTTAAATTATTCGAGCATTCGATGCAAAGAACGATTTGTAATTTGTTAATCAAAATCATTGTTTCTTTCGTCATCGAGGAATTCGAAAATCGTTGGGAAAATTGGAACGCAGATTATAAGAGAGTGGAGAATATTTTTGAAGGAAGATACGAGTTCCGATTGAACGGTAATTTTAATTTAATCTTAATTTGAAAGGGTATCAATTTGTAATATTTTTATTTCGACGAAAACAGGAGTCAAGAGGCGTAAGATCAGCCGATGAGACGGAGAGACGGAGCAGACACTTGTCCGAGGCTGGAAGCGCGATTAACCTTGACAGACATCGTTTCCTCCGGGTGGAGGGACACAGTGGAAACGCGGCCTCGGCTAATCGTTTTAAATGGCTTCGAATCGGTTCTCACAGACGCGTTTAGCTCGTTCAATTTGTCGCGTGATCCTCGAAAGCGTGGAGAAATTAAGTGACGCGCGATTGTGGGTTAAAAAAAAAAAATTGGAGTTTTTGAATTTTAAAAATACCAAATCTCCCTATTCCCAAGTTATTAAATTGCCCGACCATTTTTATAAACGTTGAATTTTCAACTTGTTTTTTCCGCATGTTGCAAAAATTAAATCGAAGGTCGATACCAATGTTATCATCGATATATATCTTCCAATTTTATTTAAATTAGAAAATTGAAAATTCAAGTTCGCAAAAGGGATATAATTAAATCGAAGGATCAAGATAACTGGAAAAAAGAAGATCTCGGAACAATCTTACAGGACAAGCGGTAATTGCAGTTCCTATCAAGATTTAGAGCTTCCAAGTTTCCAACGATTTTATTTCGTTGCGAGGGTGGTCTCGTACGTCAGGAGCACGGCTCCCTAGAATATTACGGAACGAAACGATTCCTTGGCCATACCGGCGATATATTCGTGTCATAAACGGTACAAATGGAACGTGTGCGGGGAGACAGACCGATGATCCGAGTCAGAACAGAAATTTCTTCCGCGAATTCCTGAAATGGCGGCTGATTGATGACGCTGTTAACGTGTTATTAATGACACGGTCTATTTTGCTGGAAAAATCCTACGTTTCGAAACCGAAATTTCCGATTAATAAATTAAATTAACGTCAATCGAAATACCACTAATATATATATATATATATATATATATATATATATACATATATCGTTCGCGTATATCTTTGCGCGAATCTAATGAGTTGGTAAAACAAGAAATCTTCATCATGATTTGTAAATTTTTATCTATAATTGGAGACCAAACCTCGATAAACATCCGTTCGTATTAATATGATAATTTATACGTGGGGCCTGGCTATATACTGGTTCTCGTTTAATTAACATACATCTCGAAACAAAATTATTTTCCATCCTACGATTCCTGTGAAATTATCCAAAAAGTTCATATAGAAGTTTTAATAATTTTTTTAAAATTATTGCGAAAATTAAAAAGTATCGCCTAAGATCATTCTTCTTCCCTTATTCTTCCTTCAAACTTTAACGACAAACAGTTGAATGGAGAATTTAAAAGAGAAGTTTTCTCCATCCTTATAAATTCTCTCCCCTTTGAACCAATCATACCTTTCAATACGTATTATTAAACAACGAAATCGAACTTCCATACGAAACTTTCATATCCTTCGAATCCGCTTTGAAAACGCGCGACGACTCGTGTGAGATTAATCACGAATTTCTCTCTTTTTCTTCTTCTTCCTCAAATCCCGTATCTCCCTCCTTCTCGTTGCAAGCTCCGATGGTTAATCTTCCGTTCGCCGCGAGCGTGACCCGGGCTGAATTTTAAACCTGACGTATTACACGCGTAGCCGGTGTACAGAGTCGGAAAGGACATCTACATAGAGGCGGGGAATTAGCATAAGCCATTGTCCTGCCACCGGCTCGGCCAGAGAGAATGGTATCTGAAAGCTCGGCCGGAGTTACAATAACCCTTTATACACCGCAGGTGGAGGTACTGTTATAACCGTAAATCGTATGAAAACGTATCGCCGGTCCGGTTTCGCGATTCTATTCGCCCTCCCCTCCCCCCCGGAATTACGACTTCCCAATTAACCGATTATTATCGCCCCGGCCAGATATTGCCAGCTCTCAATTATGCCGCCTCGATGTCTTGATAATATCGGGCTAAACGCGATAATTGTTCCTCCCGCGCTATAATATATGGAATCGAATTGATTTGAACAATCGCGGTAATCGAGTCGTCGACGATAATCGATCGATTATCTTGGTAATCGGTGTGTGTGTCAATTTGGGGAAGTGAAGAGTTTAACGAGGGATTTTTATTAATTTGGAGGATTTTTTTTTTGTTTAATTGGTAGAGAGAAAAAGATGAATGTGGTTTTGTATCGATTAATTGATCGATTCGTGAAAGGATTCTCGAAGAACGGTATGAATAAGTGATCTCGAAAGAATATTTAGCTCGATGATTGATCATCTTTGATTATTCGACTCGCAGAGGTATAAACGGATGAAGAGAAGTTTTTGGGCCGAATGACGAGGGAAGGAAGAAGATTTTTGAGTTATCGAGTTGTTGGAAAAATTGGAAAAGACGACAAGGATAAATAGGAGGAGTAGATTACTTCGTTATTAATATCGCGTGCAAAAGTTACGTGGGAAGTTTCCTCCGATCTTAATTGCTCTTTAAGTGGATATCGTTGCATCAAATGCTAGTTAGATACAATTTCTTAATTCTTGATGGAATACATATCTTTCTAATGATTCAAAATGATAATTATATAAACGTGATATTCAATCAATTTCGTTAAAGTATTATTGAATTGTTTAATTTATATAATTACATAGGAGAAAAATACAAGTATAAAAATTTTCTCTTTCCGCGAAAAGAGGAAGTTAGCAGGAAGAGATACTAAGAAATATGTGATTCACTCTGCCACATTCTAACTAATTTCAAATTTCCTGAATTTTGATTCCAGGAAGGGAAAAAGAAACGGAGGCGAAAACAAAAACTTTCGTTAAGCGAATATAAAATATTTTGTTGAACGCATTTGTTATGATGCAAGAGAAGATCGTGCTGTCGAGACGAGTTTTGCACAAGTTGTTTCCTAATTAACACTACGTGCTGTCGTGAAAAAAATTAAATAAACAATCGTCTCTCTTTTTTGCAATATATTTATATTTTACGTTTATATGACACGAGAAATTTGAATATTTAATTTATACATACTCGCGTCGTAAACTCTCCATAATATTCTTATATTTTCCGATAAATTAATCGAAATAATAAATAGCAATTAATAAACAAATATCCTACGTTAAAATTACGAAAAGAAAAGTTAATCTAAGCAATAATTTTCCATTCCACTACTAACGAATGAAACTAACTAAGGGAAAGACCAGGATCGATCGCGAGATAGAAAACTTCCGATGTTTGGGAAAAAAAGAGGGGAAGGAAGCGAGCAAAACAGCGAGCAACGATGAAATATTCTAACGCGAGCTCGTTGATCGAACGTGACCAACCCCTCTTTATCTCCTCTTTCAAAGAAAAGAAATTATCTGCGTGCACGAGAGACAAAAAGAGGGAAAGGAAAAAAAAGAAAAAAAAAAAAGGAGGAATCGTACGACACATGACGCAATACAACGAGCGTTGCTGGAGCGTTTTGACAAATGATAAAGAAACTGTGGGGGAGAGGTGCGCACATGTCCGCATCTCGAGCAACTCGGCAGAGGGTCTACCCCTCTCTCGCGCATGCAAATTGTGTGTCAGGAGGATGGTAAAAATCCGAGAGCGCATAGGGTGATCCAAGGGATTTTTTTCGGTGAATTTTCACACGGAGGGAGGTCCTCCGGCCCGAACACCCGACCGTTCAATTAAGTTTCAACGCCGGAACGGAAACACGTGAACCTACTTTACGCTTTTAAAATCGTGCCTTATTCGACGGAAAAGCGGCTGGGAAAAACCGCTTTCCATGCTTTCGATTAATTGAAACTCTATCGGGCCGCCTATCGTTCTTTCATCGCTTTCGAAAATTGCTTCGTGGATTTTGCGTATCTGATGTTGCAATTTTCTTTTCTTTCTTTTATTTTTTTGAGAGAGAAGAGAGAGGAACAAGGACAGATTTAAACGAACATGAGAAAATTTTAAACGTTTACCTCGTGGTTGTACAACCTACGACTTAATTATTTTGTACGAAGCTGGGATCTCTTTTTTCGGAAGGAAACGTCGCAAATGCGAGGAAATTTTATAATGTTAGATTAGATACGGATTAAGGCTATCTTATTTATCGCGTGTAGATTTTTAAAAATAGAATCGAAGAGAGTGTTTCAATAATAGCGGGTTAACAAGCACGGTATTCATATTTCGTCGATTCATACAATTCGTGTACGTACACGTGTTGCGTATTTAATTTGTAAACTAATAGAAAAACTTTTCAGGATCTGGTTACCATTAAGGAACACAATATTATGATAATCCTCTGTTTATTTTTCAGTACAGCAGAGTACGTTCGAAAGAAATTTCTTTTCAAATATGAAACATGGAATAAAGAAACGGCTATCGTTAGATAAATACAATGGGACGAATGTTCCTCGTGACTCATCAAAATATCTCGCTCAAGATTCAAATATTTCTCAACTTGTATAGCATATTGATACTATCTCTTGAAAAAAAGAGCTCTTCTAATTCCGACGTAACAAATTAACGAGAAAGCACGTTATACATTTACGCACGAGGTTATCTTTTTATTCGATGAACCGTAACATATCTCGTATATATACGCGTATATAATAAAAAAGCTACTCAGCGGTGGCAATGCGACAAAGGCCGAAAAAGAGGCGAAAGAAGCGGGCAAAAACGGCGCGCGGCCTCGTAATTATGTCACAATTGTACGAGGCGGGCGTATATGGCGTAATACCAGGATAAGCGTAGTAATGAGTCTGATAAAAATGCGTGGAGCGTTTATTTTTAGAATTTTTACGATTCTTTGTCGCTCAAACCTTATAAAAAAAAAAAAAAAAAAAAAAAAAAGAGAGAAGAACCGTATCGTAAACGATTTATCCTAAATCGAAAAGAAACGAAGTTTAATAGTTCTACAACGATAATAATAATCCTTTCGATCGATCTATCGATTTCATTCTATCGCGATTAATTAACGACAGTGTAAACTCTTAACATATACAACCCACCCATATATATATATATATATATTATATGTACATATATAATCCTTTTCTTCGAAAGAAAAAATACGAAGAGAATAAATATAATATTCCACTAACCACGTGCTCCTGATGGCCGTCATTCCCGTTGAAGATCGGCCGGGACCACGGCTTGGAAACCGGAAAACCCCTCTCGACACTGGTGTATGGAGCCGAAGGAACGACAACGCGCACCACCTCCGCGGACGGGAGTCGGCCACTGACTGAACGTGACTCTGATTCTCTGGAACCGGGAGGAGGCTGCGTCGACCGGTCAGGGACCACGAGCCTGCGGCCTTCTGACACTCAAGTCACCGTCAATTTCTCTCCCTTCCTTCTTTCTCCCTGCCTCTCTTTCTCTTTCTCTTTCATTGGCTGTTGCGCTTCATCGTGTTTTCTTCCTTCTTTTCCTTTTTTCTCTTTTAAACCGTTTCAAATCGTTATATCTATGCATCGACTCTCGTATATTGGATTAATAAAAAGTGTACAGAGATCTCGTTCGTTCCAAAGTTTGGAATCTTTACGTCGCTTCCAACGAAACGAAGATGGCTTTTTTTTTTATCGATGTGATGCTCTTCTTCAGCTTCGATTCTTTCTCTTATTTGTATTTATTAGTATCAAGGGTTTCTTCGAAGCGTGATGGCAATTTGATTGGAATTAAATTCGATTTGGATGGTGTTTTTTTACGAGATTGAACGATATGACGATACAAGTGTTTCGAGGCATGATTTAGGTAATGCATCGATGTTTTTAGTTTGAGGATCTTGTTAGTTCGTTTTTGCTAATCGTTTGGTAAATATATTCACGACTGTTGCATTCGGGAAATTTTTTTTTTGAACGTTTAATATTTAGAAAAACAATCTATCCTGTCGAAAAAGAACATCTTACGCATCGCTAATTATCATATTATTAAAAAATTTGCTTAGTTTCCATGAACAAAATATTGTTCAGATCAATCGAAGAATCATTAACTATTTATATCGTATATCATAATCTATTCTACAATTAGTTAACCTTATCTAATTTCCAAGAATCCACTCCACTTCGATGGACATACTTCGATACGCGAAGCTTCATCAAAAATTCCTTCCTCGTCGCAAACAATCAGCGTGACTGTGACACCAAGACGCACAATTCATTTCAAAACCCACGCACGCCTATCGAATAACCCTAAAAATTTCCAAGAAACTCTCAGAGGGAGTCTTCTTTTGACCCGTTCAGAAAGACACATTCAAGAAGGAAACAAAAAGAGCAATGAATTCTGAAAATTGATTCAGCAGTTCGTTCACTCGAATGTCTTAATGAAAAGTGAATGGGCGGATCATTCGATCCGCGTAGTGATAGTCGATGAATAATGGAACGCGCACTACTCTCTGGATGGCCCATTAATAGTAACAGGCGACATGATATCTTAACGATAAAATAAGCGATCGATAGAAGAGACGGTTCTCTTTCGGTCATCGAAAGAAAAGGACGAAGATTCCTCGATAATGGAATATGTGATCGATGGAAGAGAAGATTCTCTCAGAAGAACGATTGTTCAGCAATGAAAATTATCGACTTCCCAACGATAGAGAAAAGGAGAGAGAATTTCTCAGCGACAGAAGAAAACAGAAACAATTCCTCAGCAACGGAACACAAGATCGAAAGGAAAGAAAAGAGAGAGGTTGGAGAACATTGAATTAAACGGTAAATTAAATCCAGAATGACGATTATTGCGTTACCAACGATCGTTCGTGCGATCAGCTTTTCGCAATCTTCTCTGGATCCTATTTTCGATCATAGCGGAAAGCGAGCAACGTGTCTCGAATACAAACACAGAGGTTCAAAGAAGTTCGAGAGGGCAAGGAAGTTTTAACGATACGATTTAATAGATAGGAGGACATGCTGTAAATCGTTTTAACAACCTACGAGGCACAATTGTTCGTACACCGTTCCATTCCCAGTTTCAATCCCGTTTTCTTTTTCCGACCGGGTTGCTTCGAATTTTTCCTCGATGCTCCGCCACTGTGCGGAGGAACACGCTATTTTAATTTCGTTTTTTTTTTTTTAAATCATTAACGACCATCTTTCAGCATCATTCATACATTTTATTATTTTCTTGATTGATAATTTTCAAGATTTCATCGTTCGACTCATCGAAAATCAATCTTGCAGTTATTTGGAATTTTATTTGGAATTTTTTCCCCCAATTTTAATTTGAAAATTCTCTTTCCATGTTTTATTTCAAATTTCTTCACGATCGGTTTACTTTATTGAATTTTATGTTTCAGTCTTGTGGTTAGAAAGGAATCCCGATAAACTAGAATTTTTTGAATTTTATGAAGAAATTAAAATATAATCATAAACTATGCTTTTTCTAAATTATAAACATTCTCATGGTATTCCAGATTTTTAAATTAATTTTTACATTATTTCTCATAGCATCCCCTTTACTTTTTTTTTTTTTTAATTTTTGTAACTATCATTACGTCCAATTCCATTAATAATTTAACCGTAATAAAATCTTTCTAGAGACACTAGCGACCGAAACATCAGACACCAGACTTACATCCACCAAATTGATTCGAAGTAATCACAATTCAAGATATTTTTAAAATAACAAAATAAATAAATAAATAAATTCGAATTTCCACTATTCGACATTACAATAAATCCACTCATCTCCCACCATGTATAAATGATTAAAAAAAAGTACTAATCTTCTCTATCCAACATCCCGTTCGCCAGCATCTCCAGACGAATTATCCACAAAGGAAAAAGAAAAAAGAGAAACGATGTAATCGATCCATTAGGACTAACCATGTGCATCGATGGCGCGTCATGACGGATGGCGAAATTCCCCGTCCCGCGGGAATCCTCGAAAAAAAAAAACTTCCTCTCTTATCCCGTTAATTCACGTCGACGTGCGAGAGAACGGCACCGAGTCCTCGGTAAAGGACGCGCGCGTGCAACTCACGAGAGAAAACTGACCGAAAGAAACGCGGTATGCGAAGAGAGAACCGACCCCCGATAGAGCCGCTTTCGAGAGCCGGGAGGGAAAGAGGGAGAGCGGAGAACGGACGGAGAAAGAAAGGAAGACAAGAGAAGGAGTTATGGAGAGACGAATGAGGAGAGAGAAAGAGAGAGATATTATACGGAGTTGGAAGCAGAGATGAGGAGAGGTGAAGGGGAGGGTACGAAAAGGAACGATAGGGCGGAGGACCGAAAGGGAAGAAGAGAAGAGTAGGAGGGTGGGAGTGAGTAGCTTGGTGGGGACTTCTTACTCATTCATACTCAAACGCCCCCGCAAAATTGCAAACACCGTGGAGACGGTGCTTTTTCTTTTGCACACTTGAATTCCGGGCTATACATCCGGTTGATTAAGAAATTCGTTGCACTCGGTTTGATCTTGTTCACAGGGTAGATCTAATAGAGTGGAAAGAGATGATTCTTCGAAGAGAGGATCGCCTTAGGTGTTTTTTCAGTGAATTTTGAGAAACAGATTGAAAAAGAAAAAGATTCAGGAAGCGGGGATAATCTTTGAAGGAAGATTAATATTTATGTTTGAATAATGGATTTCTATCGAATCAATTTTTGAAATTGTAACTATTATGTAGTTAATGTTGTATTTATATAGTACTATTATGTAATATTTTGAACGAAGTGATAATGCAGTCGATTTAAATTGGGTCGAACTTGAAGAAACGAGGTTAAATAAATAGCATGAGGTTTTTTATGATAAGATAGAATGATTTATTTTTAAATCGTATATCAACATCGATATATGCGAAAAATAAAAAGCGAAAACTACCGATTTATAATATTCTTTATTGTTCTTTGTAAATATCGATCGTTTAATTATATCGATTAAATGAAAATAAATTATAAATTATAAATATATATAACTATTTATATAATTTATAAATTATAATATAAATTTAGTGAAAAAAAGAAATAAATAAATGACTCATAAAATCAAAAAATTTGTTAAGATTTTAATTTTAAACAAAATAAATATTTTTAAAGTAAAAAAAATTTCAAATTCAAATTTTATGAATCTAAGAATCATTATTCAACCCATATCTAAGAAATAATATTCTTAAAATATTATTTTTACTTACAAAATTTCTCCAGATGATAGATCTAAAGACTTCAAACTTCTTGGTAGAATAAAATGATAATTAAAAATTTTTCAGTCGTTCACAGTTTTACACACCCATACATACGCGCATACATACAGTGTATATGTAGTGTACATGTAGCTATAAATATTTCATGTTATATAACATATTCCATGTTATTAATATATTAATTAATGTATAATAATTTTAATATTGCTTTTATTTTATTTAATTCTATATATTTTCTGCATATTTTATATTTTTCTATAGCATCGCTTAACGGGATTATTCTTACCTAACCTAAATCGCAAAAACAAAACTTTTACACAACGTAATCAATCCATATTGTAATTGAAAAAAAAGCAAAAAAAAAAAAAAATGAAAGAATGCACATTAATGTAATATAATTAGAAACGTGCCTCGTACGTGTTATCGAGCGTGAATTTCATTTCGTCAGGGTTCGATACCGCGCAAAATTCAACGGACACGATTAGTGGACGAACATTAACGTCCGTTTGTTAATTAATGCACGCTTCGTGCCCACTGCGAACAATATGCACCGATTCAATTTCGACAGAGGATGAATTAACGGATCGACGACAACGTTCGATCGCGACGTCAACACACACCTTTTATTAATCGCACTCCAACCTCTAGTTTTGTTAATTATTCCTCATTACTGGATACGATCGAAATAAACGGAACAACGTTAATGACAACTGCGCCACCAAGCGTGGGATGAAGGAGAAGCAAGGTCCTGATCGATATTATATAATGAATATCGATCGATTCGAGATATCGATAGTTGTTAGTAATAGTTGATGGATATGGATTAAGTTATTATCGAGAGAATATATATCGAAGGAACGAAATATATCTTCGGAAATTGTCACTAGATACTTTGAATATTGCTCGTGATTAGAAATGTCGGTGAGTGATGAAGGTTTATCAATATTTATTAAAATTTTATTATTTGCAATTATATAGTTGTTGAATTGGTATTGATTTATTTATAAAAATTTATATTTGAAGGTTATGAATCTTTTATATTTGTGAATCAAATGTTATATATTTTTTAACACTTTTACAAATCGATATTTATGATCGATATCTATTGATGTCGTAATAAGTTTTTATTGATTTTAATTTTTTCTTGTTCTCGTATATTTTCTGTGAATAAATATTATATTAGAGATATCCGATATCTATGTTGTAAATGTTATACAAATGATTGTGTATTTGATCGAATATTTTATTAACTATATTGTGTAATATTATGTTTTATGGAAGAAATATGGAAAATTAATTCTTATATAAAAATTTAACAAAATAAAAAAGTTGTTTCTTGAAAGCCATTATTAATCAAGATTTCTTCCACGAAACATAAAAATTGATAAAAATATATAAAAATTTATATTTATTTCAACACAATATAAATTATAACCTGTAAATGAAATATCACTTCAATATTTTTCTCAACATTTAATTTTTTAATATTATCTATGCAAACATTGATCTTCGATCAATAATAGTCACATTTCCGTCACGTAAATGCTCTGGCAATCACCACCTGTTATATCGTTCGCGAAATTACGAGATCTGGAATTATTAGCGATTCAACCATCGAAAATTCGCCACGTGGCGTGGTTTCACCCTTCCTCTAGTTGACCGATCCCTCATTGACGAATTCTCCCTGATGACAAATCGCGTCGCACGTGCGACTAACTGATAGCGGCGCGAGTTTCTGTAATCCCCACGATTCCAAACCCATCGATGGCTGATTACCGAACGCGATTGCGTTCAGTTAATTAGTGCGTGGTGATTGTCAAGCTGCAGCCAGGATTTCCTATCAGTTCGAAATTTCGTCCCTATTGATTTTCCTTCAATGATAAAATTCGTATATTTTTATGGTAAAAGTTTTGAAATGGAAATTTATTGAATCACTATTTATGATCGATTATGATTAAAAACTATTAGATCCTAATATATGTGCTGTATTAAAATATAATAATTTTAAATTATTTTTCAGAAGTTGTAAAAAGATCACGATTTAGAAAAGGATAAGAAATATTATTTTGAAACCAACTTATCTAAAATAAAATAGAATGAAATGCATTTGTGTAATATTGAATTAAAACTGGAAGGTATTGATAAAAAATTTGTTAATAATATCATCGTTTCTTTATCTTGTATTATATTCTTATCTTTATATAATGCAAATTATATTTTGAATCTAGGAAAGTTTACAACGAAGCAGAAATGTTATTTCAGTAAATAAGCTTCCGGGATAACATTATAAAACGAAGATTGAGGTTATTCCGTTTGTTAAATGAAACTGTAAGCTCACAAGCACTTACACACTCTTTGATCGAATAAAATCAAACTTTCTTTAATAATATGATATGATGAAAATTAGATACGATATTTAATGTAAATTATCTTATTTTTTATTTTTTTATTACCTTATTTTTTTTAAATCTGCATGACTTATGTTATTTTTAAATAAATATTTTTTATTTAATATTTTATTGAAAGATCTTTTAAATTTTATTTAGAAACATATAAACAAATTCTTCGTTTGATTCATCAAAAATTTATACATAAATTTTACAAAAATGATGAAAGATTTAGTGAAAAATTCATTTTCCTGAAAAATTTCGAAAGCAAAAGTATACGACAATAGGTTATGTTTCATCAATAATATTTAGCAGAAAAAAAAATACAAAAACGATTAAATTTCATTTAATGTAATATTCGTTTTAAAAAATTAAAATATTTTATATTGATGTTATGATAATCATTTCTTTATGGTATATCTCCATCGTCATGGATTAAAGTACGCGTGTTTAAAACGGCTTGTCGTACGATTAAATTATATACACATCGAAAGAGAAATTGGTTATGTTCAAATAAATAACTGGAAATAATGGAAGCGTCTGGAAGCGTTAAACAAACGAGATCTTGATTGTAAATGGTAGCAGCATATTGTTATTTATTTAAATAACAGATATTTTTATAAAGTTTTTCGTATTCGAACTTCAAAACTTCTTTTTCTTGTAACTTTAAGTTTTTTTTCTTTCTGAATTCTAATTCTTCTTTGTACAATGTCATTATATCATTTCATATTCTATATGATTTTCACTTCACGTTATGTAATTTTACAATTTCTGTATGTAAATTTGATAACATAACAAATTCCAAAATAAATTTTCTAAAAAATGAATATATCAAAACGAGTTGTATTGTTGGTTATCGCACAGTTAGATCACTTTTTCCGTGTGACAGGACACGTTACACACAGCATGAGGGATGGGCGTCAAAGGAAGCAGCTAGTGACCTCGAGAAGCAACGTTTCTATTTAGGGCAGACGATAGACGATAAACTGTGCTCCAGGATGCAGCCTGATAGAAAGCGGCGCGTGCGATTTTATTCCATTGAGATAGATGGTCATTCATGTCCGCGACACAATTCATTCTTGTACATTTCAACTGCGTCGTTACTAATACGCATTTACATTTCTCGTTATTGATAAGATTTTGATTATCTGCGATGATATTTTTGCGAGCAATTATTATGATTTCCAATTATGTTCCTGAAAAATTGCCATTTTGAAAATTGTTTTACATGAACGATTGATAAAAAAAAAAGATATTTGTCATATCTATCACATAATAAATTTCATCGATACACTCGTGTCAAAATCACAATGTCAATATTTCATTAGTAAAAGTACATAAGTACCACATACATACGTATATACATGTACGTCAACTCAGATCCAAAGCATACGCAATAAACGTGCTAATGACTTTCGTTCCAATGCTAATGTACCTAACGTAAGTACACACATACACGACAATTTCGATTAATTACCCCCTGACAAATTATTCCTGACACAATTAGCATCGTACAAGCGAATTCCAACATGCACCACGTTCCGGTATCTTCATTGTGAATAACCTCAACGTTTCAGGAAACAGAAATCAACCAAAGATCAACGTAGTACCGTCTATCTGTAGGTTTAATTAATTTCGTGATGATTACCGACGTTTTCGGTTCGTTAATGTAATTGGGTCATTAGATAACGCTTTCGAAACTGTATCCATGAGTATGGAACGGATGAATGACGCTGATTATATGCTGAAAATAAACGAAGGCAACACAGAAAAAAGAAAAAAAAAAGTGAATCTCCATTGTCCGGCATCGCGATACATGGGTGTTACAAAACGATGACAATACAAGGATAAAACGAGGATTATATTCGCGATAAAAATTTAGAAATTATCATTACATTAAAAAAGTGTATCGTGAAAGAGATGTATCAGTAAAGCAACTAGATCCACGTTCAAGATGGCGTACAGTTATAATATCGAAGAGATACCGCCTGATGATGTTCCCACTGTGGAACATGATATACGTCGAGCTAAAAAGTTCCTTCAAAAACACAGTCCAGAATCAGGTGATAGTCTGTAAGTTGACAAATTCGAAATATCGGTTCACTCGATCGAAAATAATCGGTCGAATAGTTAAACCGTGGAAAGTTGAAAAAAGAGAGAAGAAATAACCTATTTAAGAATGAATTTATTAAAACTTGGAAGTGATAATTTTTTTTTCTTGTAATTACGTTTCTTAGAAGTATATCCATGAATAATAAATAATAATATTGGAATGTATTATGAAATTTCTGTGGAAAAAGATATGTGATATATATGATATATATCATTGCATTTTGCATTTTTTATCATAATTGAATTGATCGTGATACAAAACTAAATTTGTTGAGTTGAATTTTATTTTTTAGAATTTTCTAGAAATTGGATTTAATAATTGGAATTTAGAAATAGTAATCGCGATTCGCAAAGTTCTCTATACACGCATAGCTATTTCTAGAAAACGTTAATGCGGTTATCAAAGCAGAAATGCTTTAAAATAATAATCATCTACTTTGGTGCTCGATTTATTATTAATTATGTGCAACGATCCGAATAACTTCAATATATATCCATTAGTGTTATTGTTCTACGAATTTAAAATAATAATAATAAGAAATTTTGTCCGATGTATTAATACTTGAAAATTTCAGATACGATCACTTGACGGAAGTGTTGGCTAAAATACTTACCGAGAGACCGAAAAATGCAGTAGATATTTTCGAGGAATTCAGCAGAAAAGTAAAAGAGCAGAGATTCAAAACCAAATCCAGTCATCTTCGAGACATGTACGTTCCACCGACTCAGTTCGAGCATGCGAAAAAGATCATCAAACTATTCAAGGTGTGAACAATCGGAAACAATTAATAATTAAATAACCATCAATATTTTATAAATAATAACACGATTCATTTAAGAAATTTAATCATTGTACACTTTTGTTATAATTACAGAAATTAGAAAAATTTTATGAAACAATGGGAGAAAAAATTGAAGAAGATATTGAGGAAGATGAAGATAAAAAAAAGAAAATACCGAATATGTTAGATTTTTTGTTTTATTTCGAGCAAACTGGCATAGGATTACCTCGTAGAGAATTGGTGTTGCTTAATTTGTCTATAAGGGAACTCATGGCTGAGAATCCTATAGAAAATGTCAGGTATATACCAATGATTTTCATTCAAAAGTCTTAAGATAACTTTTATTTGATAAAAACTATATATTTTTTAAATTGTGACTTGTATTAAAATTATCAATCTTTAGAGAAATAAATTCATTAAAATTAGAAAAAAATTGTTCATTTAAAAAAAAACAATAATATTTTTTCCAATATTTGAATAAATGTGATAAATGTCTTAAGATTTTTGAATGATAATGTATATGCATAAAATTTCTTAGTAGAAAAGAATATTTGAAAATTAATAATTTGACACGATAGATTTTGGGGAAAAATTCTCGGAATTCCGAAAAATTATTACATAGTGGAAGCAGATTTACAACCAGAGGAACTAAATTTAAGAGTAGAGGTAAGAATAATTTGAAACGAAAAAGAAAGGAACATCTCTATATTCTTTTTCCGTGATGAATTAAATGAATATTTATTCATTTTAATAATCTTTCAATTGTTTAAAAAATTTTTGTTAAATAATTTTCTTGAATCGTTATAAAACAATACGACACGGAGAAAATGAATTTCAGAGTGAAAGAGAGCAAAAACACATTTTGAATCTCGTCCACGCGTCTGCAGAAAATGGCGGAAGAAGAGGAACGGAGACGTCAAGAGAAGCAAGCGAAAGCGGAAGAAGCGGCAAAAGCCGAAAAACAAGCTGTTGAAGACATGGAAGGAGCGACAGAGGAAACGGGGAAAACAGAGGAGGAAGCGGCACCCGAGGGCTTGAAACTCGTCTTTCCGCCTCTACCTACTCGTATATGGGTACCACCACCGGAAGTACCTACAGAGAAACTCGGAACTGGCACAAATACCAAAGTATACTTCAATTTTTGTAATACACAATCGAAAATAATAGAAATTAAAAAAGAAGTCATTATCAAAAAAAGAAAAAGAAAAAAAAGTTAATCATAAGAAGAAAGAAGAATTAAATTAAAATTTAATTTTTTAGAAATAAACTTAAATCCAAAATTTTATGAGGTTCCGAAATTTTCAAAATTCAAAATGCTCTATTTTTTTATTAATTTTTTAAAATTACTACGAAATACATAAAAGAGAAAAAATAAAAATTATACTTTCTATTTAATTTGGTAACAGATTCATAAAATTCAATAAAACAAATATATTCAAAAAAGTATTACGAATGTAATTGCATGTATTAGTAAACGATTTCAAGTAAACGATATCATTAAACAACATTTAATTAATCAAAGTGAGATTGTATTGCACGTGTCGAAAATATCGACGGCACAAACATTCACAGTGCAATGTTCCATCGAATTAATATGCAACACAAAACACTGGGCGTGTTTTCCTGAGCGTGATCCTAGTGGTCGACTTTGTTCCAGGTATATTTTGTATGCAACGAGCCTGGTTTGGACAAGTGGATCGAACTGCCACCGGTTACACCGCAGCAAATAGTAATTGCACGATACATTGTTCGTTATTGCACAGGAAATTTAGAAACACCGGTAACATATCCATTTTATAAAAATAGAACAAAATAAAAAAAAGAAGGAAATAAAAAAAATATATAAATTGTAAAACCACGATTATTTTCGTTTTATAGATTCACACTTTCCCACCATTTCCTGGTACGGAAAAGAATTATCTTCGTGCGCAAATAGCCAGGATTAGCTCGACTACCCAAGTTTCGCCGATTGGGTTCTACACTTTTGGCATAGGGGACGAGGAAGAAGAGGTAATGGAGGAAATGGCAGAAGGTAATACATTATGTTTTTATCTTGAAAAAAAATTAGAGAAGAGAGTACAATGCTATAAATTATTCGAAACGCTCGTTATTATGTTTTATTTATCGAGTAGTTTCTCTTAACCATTCTTAACGCTGGTTTTATTAATCATAAAACCATAATTTTTTTTTTAACTTAAGTTTCTTTACATGCTATTTATTGCATTTAAAGGTGGAGTATTGTCCGAGAACGTGAATTACGATCCTTTACCTATTAAAGATTTGATAGACCCTTCTATGTCGAACTGGTGTCATCATATGCCCTATATTTTGAAACAAGGTCGTGTTGAATGGTGGAGTCCACGGAAACAGGAAGAAGTGAGTTTAATTAATTAAAGAAATATTTTTTTTAATTTAAAAAGAAAAAATTAGAATCACGATTTTAATTTTTATTTTTCATGACTAAAATAAGTAAGTTTAATCAAATATTCTTAAAAAATGTAAATTTAAAGAAAATGTAGATATAATTTTGAACTATATTTGGATTTTTTCATATTATTAAAACACATACATATATAATTGTTACTTTTGAATTTCTGAAGAAAAATAAATTTTAATTTTTTGAAATTATTATAAATGAAATTTTATTCCAAATGAATAATCATCTTAATATGATTTTCTTTGATAAAAGAACTTTTAAAGTTCAAAACAATTCTTGGAAGAAAAATATTAAAGATAAATATTATATTCGAATATTAAATATGAATAGGTATTAAATTTAAATAGATTACAGAAAAAATTTCACGAAATTAGGAACTCGAAGAAGAAATAGGTGAAGAAGAAGAGGAGGAGGAAGAAAAAGAAGAGAAGGAGGTTGGACCTCCGCTTTTGACACCTTTGTCGGAAGATGCTATAATAGACTCGATAATACCATGGGGTACTTCATTATCTTCCCGTGTCCAACTTGATCAGGCGGTCGCATTAATTAGATCAAATATTTGGCCTGGAGCATATGCCTTTGCCTCCGGAAGGTGCGTGTACTATAGACCTTATTCAATAATGATTTTCCATTAAGCAGACGTATCTATGATATTTATGTGACCGACGAGTATAAATTCCCCTTGGGATATCGAAGAAACAGCACGGCAAGCTCGAAAGCGAAGGGAAGGTTTTATCGTGGGACGAATCAACCGGGAAAAGAGGAATTATGGCGCGTTAAAGGAAAATTAATGCGCGGGAAATTACGCTAATGTTACTTTAATGGTGTCTCTCTACAGGCGTTGCGCTAACGTGTACATTGGTTGGGGTCACAAATACACGGCGTACAATTACAGCCCTCAGTCTATGCCACCTGTGCAGGATCAGTATAAAATCGGTCCTGAGATTATGGAAATTCAGGATCCAACCTTCGAACAAGAAGAGGCCTTTAGAATTGCTCATTTGCCGCCTCCACCTGTTATACCGACAGGTAAAATGAATAAAAATAATTATACAGGGTGACTAATATTTTCTCTATTTTGTTTTTTCATTATTTGAAATTTATTTTCATAGAAGAAGAAGAAGAAGAAGGTGTAGAAGAGGAAGAAGAAGAAGAAGAAGAGGACGAATAATATAATAGATAACTGCATTATCAAGCAAGGATTTTGGTTTGGATTTGTCAGTAAAATAGACACGTTTGTATACTTTAATAACTTTATCAATATTTATTTATTATTTTTAATCGTATTTATCAAAAACTAACATTATAATGTAGATAAGTATTAGATATAAAATATAATATTATATATCATTCTGATTTAGTTTAATTATATCCAAAAAAAAAATGTGTAATTACAGATAAATTGTAGTGAAAAATAATTGTATTGAATGAGAATTAGAATAGACGTGACATCTTACATCGGAATTTTGTATCACATATTCTAATATATCGATTTCAATCTGTGTTTCTGATGCCATCTAATGTGATATGATTGTACTATTATGAAATACATGAAATATATTGCTTTTCAATGGAATTAAAAAAATATTAGTTTTAATTTTAAAAATTTGATATAAAAAATTATGAATTATTCAATTGATTTAAACATAATCGAATCTAGAAAAATGTAGAAAAATGTAGAAAAATATCGAAGTAAATACCAATAATGTAAAATCAATAAATATGATATAAAAATAAAAATAAAATAAACTTTCAGACTTTTATGACTCAAAGCTAAAATATAGCTTATGTTTTATATTTTTTCACTTTTTTAAACTTCTATTTTTATCAATTAATAATTATTAATATATTTAATTATTTGTTTTTAGTTATTTTAACAATAATATAATGTTTATAAAATCACTTCTATATCTTTATTTTATTTATAAAAATAAATGTAACAAATCAAAAGAAATTAAATCTAATTGTTGTCTTAATTTTTCTTCTTGTTGCATATTATCAAACCATCTAGACACATGTACATATTGAGCTTTCTCTTGATGACTTAATTCTCGCTGCAATAAGAAATAGGTCAAAGAGATTAAATTGATCTCTACAATCTACTAAGGATTCCTATGTTCTACTTATACTTTTTATTACCATTATTGAATGTAAAGCATAATATAATGTAATATCAGCAATAGTTTTCTTTGTACCAGTTAAATATGTATTATCCCTTAGTGCAATATTTAATTCCTATAAAAATAAAATATAATTTTTTAATTTATATATTTTTAAAATATATTTTGTATAAATCTAATCAAATTAGTATTTATTTTTAATACAATTATATAAATAATTGGATTACCTGCAAAATTCTTTTCGCATTAGCGGGAGTATCAGCGTAATTGACACAGACAACTGCATATTCCAGCCACTGACGTGATAATGCTTTCATTTCATTATCAATACCAAGTATATCAGGGTACTTAGAATTTTCAATTAGAAATTGAATTATAGTACTAAATCCTTCTATTTTTTTATTTGATTCCCATTCCGTAGTAACAATTACCTATAAAAAGATACAAAAACTAAATTCATTTCATTCTTTAATATAACTTATTTTCATAAAAAACTTGTTATTTACATTTTCTTGCATTTCCAGTGGTAATGGTGAGACATCTAAATAATTTGAAATTCTTTCTAAACATTCTATATTACATAAAACCATTGTTTTAAACTTTACACTTTCTCAATCTTCTTGTTTTTTTTACTAGTTGTGGAAATAACTTTTAGGTTATGTTTAAAAAGAGCACAATACGTTGACGCAACAATATCGATGGATAAATTCGCATCATACTCTATATATATATATATTCAATAATTTACTTTATTGCAAATATTTGTATGGAATATGTAATTATATACACGGAATATTTCAACATTAGTTAGGTCTTTATTTCAAATATACAATTTAATTGTAACAGCTGTATAAAATTTGCGACTAACGATAATAGATATCATTTTTTTATTGTATTTTTTTAACATATTTAAAATTACAAAATTAATTGACTTAGTTTAAGTACTTAGACCTAAGTCTTTCATCTCAAAAGAGAATTTGTTTTATCAGAATCAGAAAAATATATTTTCATAAATTACATTAAATTACATGACAAACTACTAGAATCTATTAAATTATTTTTTTATATCATGTTACAATAGGAATGAGAATAATCAACTAATAAATAATTAATTTCTGATTAAATTTTTTTCAAATAATGTTCCCATAATTTGGCCTTTCTGAATGTTTTTAATATGAATTATTTTTTTCTTGTTGTATTATAGATTTTACATATTACATATAATTTCTTTAACCAAATATAATATTAATATTATTTTTTGAACAGTGTATTTTAATAAAATAAATCAGATAAAGAGACAACAAGAAAAAAATATTACAATAATATATTTATATTTTGTTATATAATTCAGTCATAGTTATATCAATTAAATTGATTGATCTACATAGAATATGTCATACATGTATATACATGCAATAATAAATTAAATTGTATTATAGAAATATATGAGAATATTTTTTTTTATAAAGTTGGTAAAATTTATATATATAGGATTTTTAAAAATTGATTTCCAATAAAATGCATTTTTCTTATAAATGAATTTTTCTTACAAATATATAAAATACATATTTTATACATGTTTCACATGAAAATTTTCGTAAGTATATTATAAAAAATCTTTTTAAATAACTTTTTTCGTATGTAAAATAATCATGAAATAAATTTCATTTATCTATTGTTAAAAACAATTATAATTTTTTTCACAAAACAATTTTGCATAAGTACATGTTTATCCATAACTAAATATGTGATTTCACATAATCCAAAACATAAAAAAGTTATATGCAATTAAATGCAGGTACTCTTTTTTTTTGTAAGGTGCTCATTTAATATTTATCTATTTAAAAGAGTCTCTTTTCATAAGAAAAAAGACTATGAACATTTCCTTCTTGCTGAGCAGAATGTGTTCTTCTTTCAAATTTTAATTCTCCACTATACATCATAGATCTTAAAGTAGAGAGAGATTTTGCTCCAATGTCTTGACATCCATGTTTAATACCACATAATAGATAAGGTAAAAACTTTAAAACACTTCCTTTATCAACTATTGAACCACTAACACCTTGAGCTACTTTTAATTTGTCCATCTCATTATGAAAATACCTATCCATTGCTGATCCTTGTGCATCTTTTCTATTCATAGCTTCTAAGGAACCCATACCTCTATATTTTTTTAAACGGACACCATCGCTAAAAAAATATTCACCTGGTGCCTCTGAAGTACCAGCCAATAAAGATCCCATCATAACAGTACTAGCCCCTAAACTTAAACCTTTGATAATGTGCCCAATAGATTGAATACCACCATCTGCTATAACAGGTACACCAAATTTTCTTGCATATTCTGCAACTTTATATACAGCAGTTGCTTGAGGTCTTCCCACAGCCATAACTTCTTGGGTAATACAAATAGATCCACAACCCATCCCAACTCTTAGAGCATCAGCTCCAGCTTCTATAAGATTTTTAGCTTGCATAGTTGTTACAGCATTTCCTGCAATTACTTGCAATTCTGGATATTCTGATTTAATGTATTTAATCATATCAATTTGATATTTAGAATTGCCTTGAGAAGAATCCAAAACAATTACATCAACACCAGCTATAGCAAGAAGTTGTAATCTCTGTTTATCAGCATTGCGTGTACCAATAGCAGCACCAACTAATAATTGTTTGTTCTCATCTTTACTAGCATTTGGGTAATTACGATTTTTTTTCAAATCAGTTCTTGCCATTAAAGATACTAATTCTCCCTTTTCATTAACAATTGGAAGTTTTCCTTTTTTAGATTTTTCAAGAATTATATTTGCTTCTTGTAATGTTACACCAGCAGTTGCAGTAATCAAATTTTCTAATTTTGTCATTATTGTTTTTAATTTTATGTATTGCTGATTTGTTGTACTTTCCAAAAAATCAATATCTCTGGATGTTACAATGCCTAATAATTTACCTCCAACTTTTCCAGTATTTGTAATAGGAATACCAGAAAAACCATGTTCAGCTTTTACATTTAGAACATCTTTGACTGTATGATTAGGTGATAAAACTACTGGATCTCTAATAAAACCATGTTTATATTTTTTCACCTAAAATCATAAAAAAAATTATATAAAATTATTTAATAAGTTTTAAATACAAATTCAAAATTTAAAAATTCAAAAATTTTTATTTCAATTTTTATTTTTTTTTCTTTTTAACATAATAAATATGAAAAAAAAATAAATATAAATGAGATTAATAGAAATAATTCAATTAAGTATAAAAAATTTTTTACAAAATTTTTAACAAAAAATGAATATTTACTATCAATCTATATATTATCATTGATAACGATATTATTATTCGATAAACTATTCGAGAAACACAAGATCAAATGAAATGTATATTAATAAACGAGCAAATATATTACAAAATTTTAAGTGCTATAAGTAATATTTTATCTTAATCAGATGGAAATATTTAAATAAAAAAGAAATATACCTTGTGCACTTCATTAGCTTGATATTCGGGTGTACAATTATGATGTATTATGCCTATTCCTCCACATAGAGCCATGGCTATAGCCATGTCGGATTCTGTAACTGTATCCATAGGAGATGATACCAGCGGTGCTTTGATCATAATTTTCTTTGTCAGCGGCGACAATAAATCAACTTCGTCAGCAGTAAAATCAATATAGCCCGGTAAAATAATAAAGTCATTGTAGGTAAGACCATCACCAGTAGTGAATAATTGTCCTGCTGAAAGTCCATCGTCCGGTAGGGGTACATCTGCCGGTTTTGTGTCACCGATCACATAGTCTGCCATCGTTTTTTTTCAATCGACGATTGTTTATATTTTATGCCTCCGTAAAAAATTAGTTATATTTTAATTAATATATAACTACCGTATAACGAAGTTATACACACGCTTTTTCAACACAGATGTTAAAAATCGCGGGCTTTCCGTATCAAACCGGAGATCTCCAGGCAAAATGACCGAAATCAACGTGCGCACAGTGCATTTATAGTTTATGTGAAGCGTGTTTCCCCCTTTCGTCTAATGATGAGTACTATCGGCAACGATGTTTTACGAATACAGTCGAAAATGTCCGATTGTTTCAATTTGAATATATTTGGCATAAATAGGACTAACAATTAGAAAATTAAAAAAGATATATTGTAAATATTAAAGATATAATATAAACGGACAATATAATCTATAAACTAAAATGTAAGTATAATCTTCAAGTGAAATTTTAATTATAAATGTGTAAAAAAGGAAACATTTACACATAGAATTAATTACAAAAATACTTGTTTAGTACAAAAGTAAATACTAATCAATAGATAAAGAACAAACCATAATAAAATATTTTTAAACTTGCACACAGTGCGAGGGTCATCGTTAATTTTATGCATTATTGGTACATTTCTTACATGCATGCTAAAAATTTTATAAAATTTGATAAAATTATAACATTCTCATTCGTTTAAAATATGAAAGTATTATAATTTCAATCATAATCTTACTGGATAGAAAAAAATTTGTCTTACACCATTAAAAATACCACCAAATGCTTCTTGAAATGAAGATAAAATATATTCCACTACTAATTCCAAATAACTTAAATTTTCATAATCATCATATTCTTCGTAATAAAAATAGTCGTATAACATTGGTAAAAATATTATTAGAATATACATCATACCACCAAAAAAAACTAAAAATTAAAAAAAAGAAAAAATATTAAATATAATTAATTAATTAAGAAGTGATCAAATTTAAATTAAATAAAATAAATACTTACTAATAGATTTAAGTTCCAAAAACTGTTTATCATTTTTATTCTCATTATATCTTAGTTTATTAATTATAGGTTCGTTATTATTTAAATGTGAAATCTTTTTTGTATTAGAATTTTGTATACCATCTTTGTGATTTGCTTTAATATTATCATTTATATATAATTGTTTTGTTTGTATAATATTTGATTCAAGATTTGAATCTCTATATAAAAAATTATAAAAAATAAGTTATTATTTTTTTAAAATAAATAAATGTCATATATATATATATATATATATCTTTATATAACTTACAATGCCTTATTTATGGCAGTAGAAAGAGCTGTACATTGTTGTAATGTTTGCAGTTCAGGATTAATTTTTAACTGATTTTTTAATTCTTTGCCATATACTTCATTTGTTTTTCCCTGTTTTCCTTTTTCAGGTATACCCACTGTTAAATTATACGGATATTGCTGTTCAATACTGTTTGTGTTCTCTATTTTATGTCTCAATCTATTGTAGTATTCCCAATAACTTTTATTTAATAATTCTTGGGTTTTTGGAGAAATTCTTTTTGATCTTTCAAATATATCATCTATATTTGATCTTGGAGATGTTTCATATTTGCAACGTTCTCTTTGTAAATATATTTTTGACAAACTTTTAGTAATATCTTGTCTTGAATTTATATGTTTGTTATTTTGCAAATAATTATTTTCAATGAAATTTGAGACATTATCAATTTGCGTACACATATTTTGTTCGTGTACAGGAACAGGATTAAAGTGTTGACTCATTTTTCTTGCCTTATGATTACCGAATTTATGAATATTAGTTTGATTACGTTTATATTTATTATATTGACAATTAGGCCATACTAAAGTATAATCAGAATCTATTAATGCTGAATGAGAATTCTTTTGAAAATAAGATTTAGCTTTTCTAGAAAATCTAGCTGATGCCTTTTTTTGTTTAAATGTAATATATGGTTCAGAATTGCGACAAAGTTTTCTGGTACATTCATTTTTTATACAAGGTAAATATTGCTCAGATTTATTTCTTCCTCTTGTTTCATAGATATTTGCTTTGTAATTTTGATATAAGGATTGATTTTTATTATTAACAATTATATTAGATTGAGGTACTGATTGAAAATATTCCTTTTCTTTTGGTAAATGATTTACTTGATCATGATTTAAAACTGGAGTTTTAATATTATTATGTATAGTATCAGTATTAATTTTATTAACTTTGTTTGTAAATTCATTTGCATCAATAAATTCTTTTTTCTGAATAAATTTTTTTGTAACAAATTCAGAATCTGTTGTTTCTTCACAAGTTGTATTGTATGTAATTTTTTTCATTTTTAAACATTGGAAAACATGATTATTTGTATTTTTTTTATTTATATTTGGAATATAATATTCAGAATCACTAGATTCTTGTTGTGTATGTTGAATATTTAAGTTTGGTAATTTTTCAGAGGCAATTAGATTTTCTGAAAAATCTGGTTTAAAACAAGTTTTTTTATTTTCTTCAAGTACTTTATTTTGTATTAATGTAGTATTTTTCTCTTCATAAATACTTTTTTCATCTGCATCTGAAAAACTATAATTTCAATGAATGGAAAATAAAGAATTATAAATGTTTGTAAAATTATTACTGTTAATAAGAGATTTGCTTTCATTCTGTGCTTGATTTGAATGAATATGTTGTTCTGACTCTTTCTTCATTAAAGGTAAAGTTTTAATTTGATTCTTGTGTTCTAAATGATTTAAACATTGTTGTATTGCATTACTTGTTCCTGTAGAAGATACTTGCATTGGTATATTTTGATAAGTAAGAACTGGAAGTTGCACATTATAGCATTGATTTACACATTCTTGAGGTACAGTGATTGTATCAACATGTATTGCATTTAAAGCATGTGACTGTAGTTTTTTGTCTAACACAAAAAACAATTGTCCATTATTTTCCTAAATACATTAAAAAAATAAAGAAACTTATTCTGTTATTTATATTTTTAATAAAAATTAATTATAAAATATTAGAACATATACTTGCACTGGTAAAGAAGTAATATCAACTTGAGTATTTGCATCATTAACAGCTAATTTTGATATATGTTCAGAAGAATATAAATTTTTTACACATTTATTTTTTTCTATAATTTCATTTTCATTTTCATTTGAAATATTATCTTGTTTTTTTGATTCAAAATTATTTTTAGAATCTTTTTGTTCTAAAAGCAATTCCTTGTCAACGATAAACTTAATATTTTCTCCATGATTTTCTATTAATTCAGTTTTTTTTTCTTCATGAGATTTTTGTGCTTCTTGAATTTTAATTTGTTCTCTAACATATTATAATTTTGAAAATTATCAATATATATAATACATATAATATATATAAAATATATAATTATGCAATATAT
This sequence comes from Apis cerana, assembly GCF_029169275.1. Taxonomy (NCBI): domain Eukaryota; kingdom Metazoa; phylum Arthropoda; class Insecta; order Hymenoptera; family Apidae; genus Apis; species Apis cerana. The sequence goes on from NC_083856.1 coordinate 5,285,177, forward strand.
TATCAATTAAAAATAATGTATACTTTTCAAATGTTAATTTTTCCACCTCTTTTATATTTAAATCTTCTGTAGAAATAATAATAGATTGATCGTTTTTTAATGATTCAGTTGATGTAACTTGATTTTTCTTAATATTTGTTACTCTATTAATATAATATTATTATATTGATTTAAATTTTTATTTATTTTTTTATTTCTATTGATTTAAATAAAATACTTTTTAAAACGAGGATCTGTATAACCAGGAAATTTCTTCAAACTGTACATACTTGAAACAGCTTTTTGATGATGAAAGGAAGAATATGCACTATCTTTAGTCACTGTAGACTTAGGAGATCTTTATTTTTAAATGTATTTCTATTAATATACATTTTATAAAATTTTATAACATTTTAATTTAATACTTACTGATTTAGAGGTGTTTGAACTATAGTACGACTCCTTCTAGGAGTTCCAGTTAATGTAATTATACATGGAGGTTCAATAGCATCATCAACATCATCAATTAATTTACGCTGCGGTATTTTAGGCCAAGAAGGATCGGCTGGTATACTAAAATAGTTTAAAATAAATTGATTTTTTGAAAAGGAAAAATAGATTTTAATTTTACCGTAGTGATCCAGCATTGTTTTTCTGTGGAACTGGTATCAAATTTTCACTGTTTACTAAAGCAACATGTATCAATTAAATTGTCATTTGGAAAAAGTATTTTAATATCCTTACTTTTTATATGTAATTGTAGGGCATTTGCATTATCTTGATACGCCATATTGAAGCAGTCGTACATTTCAATACTTTCCACTTTTTTTAATACATTTGTAAAAGTATAATTCCTGAACTAATTATATAAATTATTAATATTAGAAAAAATACAAAAACTGTACAGGTTTAACGTTAATTTCATGTTTTACAAAGTAATAGGTCTGTACTTCAAGTAGAATTATTCTTGTTTTCTTGTAGTCAAATGTTTTGAATATATACAATAGTAAGAAAAAAAAAACTTTTGTAATAAAACAAATATTTTTATTCTTAATAATAATAATAATAGCCTTTGTACAAAAAGATCGAAGATCGATTATTATAATCAGTCATTTTGTTTTATTAATGACAGATGTATTTATATAATATGTATATCATTCTAATCTTAATATTAAAATATTATATGTACAATAAATATACAACTGTAGTAGATGCAGGAACAATTAACTATGATCTACATCAGTATCTTAGAGCTTGATTTATATTACATTAAATTAAAGTATATTTGCGCACCATAATGATTATAATATCACAATATCAAGCTAATTATACACTTATATAGGGACTTAATATTTTGCTTACAAAATATTACAATTTATGATATAAGATTTATAATTTCATATTATTATATATGTGTATGTATACTGTATATGTGCAAATTTAAAATCTGTGTGAATAATATAATAAATAATTTTTTTAGATGTTCCTCATTGAAACATAATAAAAAAAAATTCTATTTATTTTCTACTAAATACATTTGTTTTATACACAAATGAAATAATTAACATAGCAAAATATATTCTCTGTTTTTTATGAATAAATAAATTGATTACCAATGTTATGTTGTAATTAAAATATACTTTGACAAAGGAATGTATAATTATTTTGACTAGATTTGACAAAGATGATAGAAATATTATTTTTATCAAATATAAAATTTGTATGCCATAAAATACATTGATGAATCTGGCCACCACATTTCTTAATATTATAGAATTTGAATTGGTCCAAAATCTAAATATAATTTCATTATAATGGTCTTATATCATTAAAATTGCATAAATATCTCACTGGCATTGTCTTAAAATTTAGGGCATACTTCATTTTGAATAAGTACATAATATTTAACAAATATCTTTACATAACATACATTATGTCTTTTGAAAAACAATTAAGTTGTTTTATTTTTAATAATTCTTTTTATGTAATTTTTATATAATATGAAAAATTGAGAAATATTTAAAAAAATTACTAAAATAATACTTTTTAAATGAAGCAATACTAATAATAATTATTATAAATAATTATTATCAATTTTAAAATATATTACAAAATATTATTGGTAAGATAAGTACTCTTTTGTTTTTCAGACTTTTTTATAGAAACAAGTGTATGCAATTAATCTTCTGAAAAATTAAAACTGAAGATTGTACACAGAATTATTATTTTTATAAATTACTATTGCACATATAATTGAATAAAAATATAACATTAATGATAAAAAAATATCTTTAACATATTTATCACAAATTATATATGTATTATTTCGCATGAAATATTAGAATCTATTTTAAATTCATGTATTATAATTTTCTAGAAATTGCAATGAATATAAAAGCTAAGTATAACTTTTAATATGTATGCATTGTAAAAAATATAAAAATTCTTTCAAAAAAAGAAATCAAGCAATCATAACAAATCAATTAATATGAAAAACTTTTTTTAAGAAATATAATTAAATATTTTTCTATTTCAAGAAAAAAACTTTTGAGTGCTCAGATAACATACATATTGAACAATGTACAATTATTGTCTGGCAGTATTGTAATACTCTGCACACAAATGAAATTGAATTTTTATGGTAAATTAATTTAGTAACATGTATGTTTTTATAAAAAAAAATTATTTTAGAATTCTTAACATTGATTATATAATGCTTCGTAAAAATGCTTTGTAACTAAATATGCATATATTATTCATTTTAAATTAAATATAAAATTTGTTTATTAAAGATAATTCATATTAAGAAGACATATGTAGTACATTAGTACATTAATAATGTTTTATGCATATTGACGAAGCATTTGTTAGGTATAGAAATATACATACACAAAACACATTTATTACATATCTTTTTTCGTTATTGTCGAATTAAGCTTCATGTTCGCCGCTATTTATTCCTATAAGCGATTCTGTTTGTTCTGCTTCAAGATCTGGTATTCTAAAATTGAAGATATTATTTTTTTTAAATTTATTAAAACTGAAATTTATAATAGTATATATTTTTTTAATTAATATACCTTATTGATCTATTTTTTCTGCAAATCCAAATATAAATTCTTTTTATTAAATCCATTACTGGATCCCAATTGTCATAATATGATAGAAGAGATACAGTCAGAAATGCCAATAGCATTGGAATGGTTCCTAGATAGAAAATACAAGGGTATTCGACTTTTTTTAATAAGACATCAGCTATCATTGACATTGGCATAAGTAAACTAACTGCCAAAGTCGCGATGAGAGATGACGTTAAAAAGCAACCCCTACAAGTAGATATGAAATGAATATGATATATATTAAATACAAATTAAATTCAACATTTTTTTTGTTACAAACATACCACAACCAAAGTACTTCACTTAAAACTGTACCAATCAAACCATTGATAATTAAAAATGTCCATTGATGAGTATCTGGCCATTCAAATTCTTCCCAATGGCCATAATGAAGAATAAAAAATACAGGCCATAGAAGTGTCAAATTAAAAAGTCCAACAAATCCAAAAAACATTGGAATATCCATCTTATCTTCATGATCTACTTTTCTCTTTAAAAACACTATATAAGCTGCATAAAAAAATGCACTGACTAGGGCCAATATTATGCCTGTAGGTATTCTACTAGTTTCTATAGTTAAATCTGAAAGACCAACTAGAACCTATAAAAAAAAAAAAAGAAAAAAAAAACAAAAGAAATAGAAAAAATTTTTTTCCATATCTTTTTTATATGTGTTTTTATATATTGCTATATATGCTACAATTATACATACTAGTCCAAGAATGCTAATAGAGACAGCAACTAGTTTAGATAATGTAAACTTATCCCCACCATTACTAGGAAAAAATGCAGCAAGAAACAGAGTAAATAAACTAGAAGTTGATGTTAACACAGTTACAATTCCAGCTTCAGTTCTTGCTAATGATATTTGATAAGTATAATTTGCCATAAACCACTGCAATTGAAAATTTTTAAATTTAAGTTTTAAGTTTAAAATATAATATATAATTATAACATTAAGTTGATACTTACAAGTAAACAAAACATAAGTGCAATTTTAGCAACTTTTTGGACAGAAAATTTATTGGCTTGTCGTCTTGCATGTTCTCCAGCTCTTAAGCTTGCTTGATAACTAAGTCTTGCTAATAATGCTTCTGTGGCATCACTTTCTGACATATGACGAACTTCCGCTAATTTACTAAATCTTACTGAACGTATTGATGAATCATCACTTTCTGTACCTGAGGAACGATCACAATGATCTGATGTTTTTATTGGAACAAATGTTGGGTCACTCTACAATTATAAAAATTTTGATTAATGTTTATTATATAAAATATTAATGATATATTAAAATAATTTGTAAGACAAAAAAATACTATAAAAATAATAAAAATAATAATTTCTGTTTACCAAACTTGTGTTGGCTTCTGAATAGAAGTTATCATCTTCTACATTAGGATCTATGAACTGAAATAAAAAAATGAAGTAATAACTAACAATTTTATTTCATTAATAAAATTATTTGCATTTAGATGTACCATATATGTTGCTGGTTTATTGCATTGATCTCTCCATGGAGGCCAAAAACATAAACCAAGTAAATAAAATGTAAACATTGATGTTTTCACATATGTACTAAAAAATGGTTTTTCAAATGCTGCTTCTCTGTAAATATACTAAAATATAAAGATCATTATAAAAAATTATAATTTATAATTAATTTAAATATAATATTCAAATAATTCTTACTTTAGTAAGTTCAGAACTAGAAACCCAAATGATATCAACTAATAATAAAACTAACAGGCCCAATACAAGTCTTTGAGATTTATTCATCATTGCTGCAAGTTTATGAGGATCCTCCGCCATCCCCTGTTGTCTACGCTGTCTTAATTCTACAGAGCAGCTCATGATATATCCAATTTCTTTTATAATTATGACATTATGATGATACTGATCACTGTAAAATTATAATACAATTAAAAAAAATTATAAATTACAATAATAAATATATCTTAAATCTAAAAAATATAAATTATTTATGTAAAATAAAAAGTTAATATTAAATATTAAATAATCTATATATATTAGTTGATTTAATTAATATTTTTGCCTAAAAAATTTTTTAAAAAAATGTAAATAAACGTAATATTATAAAAATTAAAACATAGAATCTACAATGAAATAGAAATAAAATGCATAAAACAATATAATTTGCATAATAATTGTAAATCAATTAAATATGTGCTAGGAAAAATAGGAATACAAAACAAAGGATTAAAAAGGAGGACAAAAAAACAATGTTTCAAGGTTTCACTAATTTAATTGTCTTATTTTAGCTACAAGTTCATATCTGATCATGTTCAGTATAATGCAATATAAATAGTAAGTATATTTAAAAAAAATTTTGTTGACTTTATAATTGATAACAAGTGGACATGCGGCAAATATAAAATTGTGATACATAAGATAACCTATAAAAGTTGTAATAATAATAAATAACAATGTTTTATTATATTAATACAAAAATTAAAAGAAGAAACTGACTCACAATTAAAAATAACCTTTAATTTTGTAGTACTGGTAACTAATTTATGTTCTAATCTTTCTTCTACATGTTAGAAATATAAAATGATAAACTTTTTATGCTCCCTAACTAAACACTCAAATAACACTATTCACACGTTAATATACAATTTAGATATTTAATTTTTTAATATAACTTTTTTTCCTATATTTTTGTAACTTAAATTTAATATTGTTTTAATGTTTCCGTTTCGTTATCGCGTCGGAACAACTAGCCGTAACCATGTTGATATGACGTTCCGTAGTTCTATTATCGCCCCGATGGCGCTATACGTCACATGAAGAATAGAATACATTTTTTAATGTATTATTTATTTAATTTTAATTTCAGTAATATATATAATATTCATTTCTATTATTTTAAAATTATTTTCATAATTTTTTAACTGGAATTTTTATTTGATAATTATTTTTCTTACATATAATCACAATACTAAATGTTTTTTGGTTACCGCTATATATGTATTTCTTTTGACAAATAAATAATAAAAGTTTTGTGTATTTGTTATCTTAATATTAATTTCTAATTTTATTTTATATGTTAATTTAGAATAAAAAAATAAGATCAATTGAATAATTGACGAATTATATTCAATGTTAAAAATTATAACATTATCTTAAAAAGGTAAATTTATTTCTTTTTTTAATCTAAAGATTAAGAAATTGTCTATACATAGAATTATATATTATATATTATATTTTATATTATATTTTATGATGATTCTTTGTGAAGAAGACCTAAAAAAGGGTTGTCATAGCAAACATCAGCAACAACACAAGTGAATCTGTCGTTTAACGTGAAATATACTCACGGATTATTACTTTTGATATTAATAATGACTAACAATATTTTTAGTAATGGCCGCATTCAACAACAGACAATTGTTTCGCAGCGTTTAAAAAATGATAAAGGAAAAAAAGGTGTTTTTGTTCATTTTATATTATTTATTTATATAATATACATATATATATATATATCCAAAATTCTTATTATATTATTATATCATTGTCAAATATTAATAAATACATATGTATTCGTTGAATATTAAATCGTAGTTGTTAAAAAGATAGAAATACTTGAACAAAAATATTAAAATAAGAACATTAAGATTTGAAATTCTACGATAATGCATGAAATAAAACAAATTTTCTGTAAACAGTTATTGTAATTTTTATTTTACGTTCGAAAAGATAATTATTTTATAAAAAATATGTTTTTTAATTTAAATTAAAATATATATACACCATTATCTATTATTATTTTAAATATATAGTATGTCAATATATTTTTTTTATGAATTTATGACGTAATTCGATATTATATTTTGTATTAAATTAGCACCAGAAATACCAGCGATAGAAAGCAACAATTGGTTGTTGCATCGACATTATACGCGACATGAATATAAAACTTGTAAAATATTAATTGATCAAGAATTAATAAAATCAAACGGACATAATGAATATGCGAATTATTTAAAAGTAAGCAAAATTTTTACATAATTAATCATAATTTTAATATTCAAATAAAAATGTCGAAAATTAATTTTTTCATAGGGTTTAATATTGAGAAGAGAAGGAAAAATTCAAGATTCGTTAAACTATTTTCAAGCTGCTTATAACGTCAATTCAACGAATATTAATAACGTGAAGCAAATAGCCAAATCATTGTAAGTAAGAAAAATATTGGATTTATTCAATAAATATTACTATATATATACACACATTTTATAATTATAATATTCTTAAGATATTGAATAATATAATCCAATTTAATTTATATTGTAATATAAAAATGTTTGTAGTTTTAAATTCAAATAAAATGATTTTATATGATGATTTTTTTTATAGTAAATAATATTATATATATGTTTATATATATTTTAAATTTATATATTTTATTATATATAAGTATTATATATAAGTTTACTAATAAATTTCAAGAATAATATATAAGAAAAGAAAAATTAATAAAAATATAAATATTACTTCTAATCATATCGTATGTTATCATATTTTTACGAAGGATATAAAAAGCAAGTATTAATTTTTTATATCAATAAATATTAATATTATTTAATAATATATAATTTGACAGTTTGATAATGGGCAATCACAAGCGTGCAATCGACGCGTATTTGGAAGCTGAAAAAATATCGAATATATCAGATTGGGAGATTTATTTTAATTTAGGCATGTATTAAATTTTTTCATCAAATTTTTTAAATATAAATATACAAAAATTGAATATTAATGATATAATAAAAAAAATATTAAATTTCTTATTATATTACTAGTTTTAATTATTACTTTTTATCTTTTAGGTGAATGTTATATGAAATTGAATCAGGTATATGAAGCAAAAAAATATTTAAAAAGATCGATCGAATTAACGAAAAATGAACTACCTTACATTGCATTTGCCAAACTTTGTCTTTTCGAAAATCATGTTACAGAGGCACAGAACGCTTATATAACTGCTCTTAGGTATTATATATTTATTTTTTATTTTGATATATTTTATGATAAACATTTCATCTTATTTCACAAACATCTTGGGCGTGCAGATTTAATTCTTCAGCGTAGCGAGATTATTGTCTCGAATATTCTTGTTTACGATGTAATACTTCGAAGTATTATGTTCTACCTACCTCTTATTACAAATTCTAACTATAGATTTCAGATTAAAAAAATGCAAAATTAACAAAAACAACGCAAAATAATAATTTATCATTGAATAACATGTTACTTTTTTTTATATATTTGAAACATACTAATCGAATAAAAATTTTTTTATTAAAATTCACTGGGCGCAAAATTTTTAAAAATATAGATAATCGTAAAATTTCTGGAAATACTCTTAAAAATTTATCTTATTTTTTGGTTCTTTTAGCGAGAATCCTGAAAGTATAGAAGTTGCAACCGAATTAGGACTGCTTTATCTTAAAATTGGTGATGTCCAACGAGCATTTCAACAATTTGGTACTGCAATCGCTCATTCTCCAAATTATGCTAAAGCAATTCTTCCAATAGCTTACATAATCCAAGTAAATGTATTTCTATATATTTTTAAATATATCGATTATGATATAACTTCGAATGTGGAATTTTTTCTATATTAAACAATTCATTTTAAGATTTTTGTTTCTTTTATCTTTACTTTCTTATCTTTATTTAAGATAAAACATTTTAAATATTATGTTAAAGTTTAAACAAAAAAAATTTGATGATAAAAGTTTTGTTTTATTAAGGAACTTGATAAAAATATTTGAGAATCTTCTTTGCACATCTTTTACATATTTATAAATAACAAACTTGATTTTAGATAGAAAATTTAGATTTCTTATAAAGATTTTTCTATTGAAAAGAAAGATTTTCTTTCGTTTATCTATAATTTATTCGTTTTTGCACTGGCATGAATAAAGATGTGAAATGAAATTAGTTTTTACAGAGCAAAGTGTTCGTGTAAAGCATGTGCAGTATTTCAATAATACTTTTTAAGAATTTAATTAAAGATAATTTAAAATTCATTTTATTTAACAGTTAATATATTCATCATAATTTTCAGAATCACCAAGAATATGATGTTGCATTGTCAAAATACAAACAGGCAGCACAATCAATTTCAGAATCGTATACTTTATGGAATAATGTCGGAATGTGTTTTTATGGCAAGCAGAAATTCGTTGCTGTAAGTACATTTATAATATATAATATATGTTTACATAATTATTTGTAATATAATTTAAGTATTAAAGCTTAAAAAGCTTTAAGAAAATTCACAATCACAATAAAAAGAAAATTATAATATTTAATAATATAACATTGTGACAAAACGTCTATATTGTTCAAATACAATTCACAATGTTTGTAAAAATTAAAAAAGAAGAAATTGTAACTTTTTTCTTGAGAATATAATAAATTGCGAATTAATATGAATTTTATTCATATACGATATCTATGTATATACTGAATGTATAAATCTATGTATGTATATTATCGAATAAATTAATGACGATAATTAATTAAAGAGGATGATATCTATACTAGGCGGAGTTTCAAAATAGTGACTAGAACGCACTTGCGACCCAAAAGAACTTAATTAAAGACTTGCAATGCAACCGTTGTAGTCGAAGCGAGAGAAAATCAGTGCTGAATTATTTACTAAAATGAAAATAATGTGCTGAATTATTTACTAATGCAGAACCTGAACTGCTCGAGAAAGCAACTTAAAATATATTATGAGAATATTTAATCGAAATTCGATTGAATATCAATAATTGAGAAAGAAATATATTTTTCATTTCTTCTGAAAGAAAATTTGTTTAGCATAATACAAAAAAAAAAATTAAAAAACATCACATCATCCAAAATATAAGAATTTATTTTTTTTTCTTAATATAACTCAACAAAAGTTTGGGAAAGAAATATTTATCACGACAAATTTTTTCTTTCAATACAGAAAGAAATTTTCTTTTTTATTTTTTATCGAAATACTACAATAAATAGAATTTACAGATATTATTAAATATTTCTATCCCGATAGTAGAGAATTCTGCGTTTAAAATCCAAGAAACGTACATGAACCAGAAATTTACTTCGCCGTTATCGTAGTTGAATGGACTCAGAGTTTGAAATTAAATGAATCAAACTTAGAACTTAATTTTAGCTTACCTTATCGATAAGAAAATGGATTTCTTTCGATGTAGAAGAATTGAAACAAGTATTTTTCTCAATTGAATAATCAATAATCGAATATTTATTCTGTCGTATTTCGACTAATTTTGGATTATTAATTCGATTTTCAATTTTGATAATTAATTTTCGTTATTATATTATTATCTATAATACTTTATAATATATTATAATTATCATTTATTTTGTATAATCATCTGTTTCGCATGATTTACTTATGCACTTGTTTATTGATCATAAAACCGTAATTGTCCAACAAATCGGTTTAATACTCTAATTATTTTCAGGCTATTAGTTGTTTGAAGAGAGCTCATTATCTCAATTCCATGGCTTTTTTACCCGCTTATAATTTGGGTATGGTTTTTTTGACTACTGGTCAACCAGCGTCGGCCGCAATTTATTTGTGCTCTGCGATTACCGCTGATCCAAAAAATTCAATGCCATACCTTCTACTTGGAAGTAAGTTTCTTTTATATATATAATTTCTTTGAAAAGTATTTCAATTCTCAATTAGAAAAGATATTAGAAAAAAGATCAATTCTAATTTCGATAGAGAATAAATAACAATATGATAAAATTTCTTTGAAAAAGAAACATAGATTATTTTATGCTGTAAATATCCTATAGCAAATAGATAAATGCGGATTTGCACTTAAAGTCGGCCTTTGACTTCAAATTGATCTTATTTAATTTAATGAGTCATCTTTTATCTTCACGTTTATCAAATATTTTCTTGATGAAAAATTCTTCTTAATAGTAATAGCAAATGTCCGCATTTTTATAGAAACGCTAGTAAGACGACATTTATTTTTACAACGATAAAAGATATGTCGTTATTGTGTTATTGTCGAGTATAAGAAATTCTAACCATATCCATTTCTCTTCTTTTTCCGTTGTCACTCGGTGTAATAATGAAACGATAATAAAACGGCTGAATCGAATTTCTTATAGTCGTTCTGAAACGTCTAGATGACTTGGAAGGTGCGGAGAAAGTATTGCAAAAAGCTCATGCTCTTTCACCGCAAGATCCCTTTGTGTTAATTAATTATGCGGTAATATTGGAGGCACAAGGCAAGGGAAATATGGCGGCCGAACTTCTGTCTGCGTTGAATGATATTACGGCAGTGATTGACGTGGACGAACAGGCAAGTATTTTATTTTTGATATCGGGGAGAATGAAAATTATTAATATCTTGTCTATATTTGTTGTAGATAACGCAGACGGCAAAGAAATTGTCGATGAAATTTCAACAGGAAAGAGTAAAGGGTAAAGAAGAGGAGGAGACGAGGGTACTCAACTCGGACGAAGTTTAAAACGGATTATCTTCTTCTTGAAATCAAAGACCTTGCTCTAAAAAGCTTGTTTAATCTTTCGTGTGTATCAAATTTTTTTATAATTTTTACTTTAGATGTGGATACTATGAATCAGCTTATTATAATTCTATAAAAGAATATTTCAATAGAGATATAAATAACGTAATATTGAGAATAATGAAAATGAAAATAACGAAGGAATACATATTAAAAAGAATGAAACGAGGAGAAACAAAGAAAATTGGAGGTATAAAAATATGAAATTATTATTTCACCAAAAAAGTTTCAAATGTTAAAACGAAGGTTTTTACAGATGATGAAAATAATTTTATACTGTATCGAGTACATTTTTCGAATAGACTATATTTCTTTTTTCTTATTCATTATCTACTGAATATTTTGTCGCTTATTCTTGCTCGTTTCGCGTTCCACGTGTCAAGGAGAGCCAGTTTCCTCATTAAGTTTTTTTGGATAACGCTACATTAACTCGTAGCACTTATTCCAACAGGTGCTATTTTAAAAATATCAAGGATTAATATTGCTTCGTTCACGATTTATCGTTTAAAGATTATTAACGATTATTGTTATTAATGATTTGTCTTTAAGAATCATTAGGTTATCTTTTGTTTGACTTATATAGATACTATATTCTTTATTAAGCCTCACCTTCACCTTTATTTCTTTATAAGGAATTATTCTGTAACATTTTCATTGAATCGTAATACGGAAATGAGCATATTATGGAAGTAAACTATGTTCTTGTAAATTAGTTATGTAAGACAAATGATAAGTTGTTTCAGTTTTCTTTGAACGATTTGTCACGTGTGATATCGTTTTTACAGTTAATGGAATACGAACGTATATATCTTAATTAAAAGTTCGAATAACTTTTTTCTCTGAGTTTGTAGCCATAATTCTTGGATTCAACTTCATTAAAGTTGCATTTTTGAATCGTTTCGCTAATGTTTATTTCCATGCTCATCCGTGCATTAAGTCGAAACGCTGGAGGTTTGAAAATTTTGAAATTTCTTTTTGATTTTCACACATACTGTGACATAGAACAAACAATATAACGCTTGGAATATTTCGCTCGTTTGACTTTCTTTCTAAAATGGAAGAATAGAAAAAAGACCATTCCTTTTTTGAATCGTTAGAAAGAATTTTACAAGCGTTCAAGCGTGTATAAAATATATTTTATACATATATATAATAAATTTCTATTGTATTTTATATATCTTTATTTGAAAAAATGAAGTCATATTTAAAATCTTTGAGGAATTTTCGCTCAAGAAATTAATTTAATATCATTAAATTATTATCCTCCTAAATTTAATTAAGTAATGATGTCCTTAATTAAATATCCTTAATATTCAAAGTGATATATTGAAGTATTATAATGCTTTAAGATTCTTTTATACATGTCCCCCACAAAAAGATTTATTTTAATGAAATTTCTTAACATAAGTCTTTTAATTATTCTTCTCATGCAAAATAATCTCCAAAAGATTGTTTAAAACAAAGGGTTGATTGAAAATGAGTCCATTTTTCTTTTTTCATCCTCCTATTCTCTTCTTTTATAAGACTCCTTATCATTAGAATATTACAATATTATTACAATATTACAATATTATCCCTCATTAACGTATCACAGAGTCATACTTCTTCACTTTATGAACGAAATACAAACGATTATTCAACAATCGGAAAATGAAATAAATTCTTCTGGAATTGTTCTAAAGAATCAATATATCGTTACATAATTATAGAGAATGTTATGAAACATTCTGAAATTGATTTAAATGGAATTTCGTTCGTTAATTCAAAAATTGTTTAATATCTCTATATGACAAGAGTTTAGAGAAAAGGGAAGCGTATGCAATTTGATCCAATATATCGAATAATTAATTGAAATCCTTTCGATGATAGATGTGTACGATGAAAGACGAACGTTGTATTTGCAAGTGCTTCTCTCATTACAAGTTGAGAGGTAACTCAATTAGAAAAGGCGATACAGAACGAAGCAATCTCTGCGAGATACGAGCACGAGGAAAACCGATGAATTCTCCTTCAATCCGATAAATAATGCACTGTTGCAGTTCTGATATGTATAGAAAGAATATAAGTCTAAATACAATTTAAGATACTTTAAATACAAGGTTTAATATTTTTCTCGAAAATGAGAAATAATTTTTGTAAGCACATAAATCATCAAATAAAAGATCAAAGTGTCGTGTTATACGAATAATATTTTTTATTTCTCATTGAAAAATATAACGTTTCTGAATAGATCGAATAAATAATATTTTACGTGACGAGTGAACTTGAGTATCGTTTCGAAGTGAACAAATGATGTAAAGTGAAAGAATGATGTAGAGTAATGGTGTAGAATGGAAAGAACTGTGAATAATACATGTACTGAACCGTACTGAAAATTTTACATGGCAAAAGTACTTCAGAATAACCGACGATTTTATTTTCATTTTCTTTTACATCATCATTTCGAAGCTGAAAATCTGAGAAAAAGATTACACTTCTTACATGATTTATTTTATCTGGATCCAGTGTTTAGAGAATTATATTTTAAGCAATTAATTTCGAATTTTATATATAATATTAGTTTGAATAATATCAATTTTCATTTTAATATTAATATATAAATAAAGTCAAAGTTTAGATGAAATTATACGAAATATAAACAAAAGTTTATATTTAAAATTTTCAATCGGAGAAATATCAATTTACAAGAAATATTATAAACATAATTAAAGAAATTAAATTAAATTAAATTTTATATCCAAAATATTATTAATCTGAACTAAGAAATCAGAAATATATTTTTGAAGAAATGCAATTCTTCTAAGGATTTTTTTTGTATGTTCTTGACGAAAATTTTTACGAAAAAAAGAGGAAAATTCAGGATTGAATTCGGTTATTATCGTTATGAAAGAAAATAATTTTGATTAATAAAATTAAAATGCAAATTATCAAATTGTCTGATGGAAGTAAAATCTCTCATCACGAAATTGTGAATCTTTCCGTTTTAATATAGTGATTCATTAATATTTTGAATATTCATATCAGATCCAAACGTTTTCAAATTATTCTCAAATTATATTATTTTAAAATTACTTCTTCAAAGTAATTTTATTCAAATTTTTATTCAAAGTTATTTAAATAACACAAATATTTCACACAAAGCATTTTATATGAAAAGTAAATGTATTTACAATTAAATTTATTTGTTGTAGTTAAAATATGATATTTGTTACTTGTTAAACTATTCTTACATAATTATTATTACATTTATAACTATTTATAATTATTTTAAATGTTATCGATTTTTCAAATAATTATTAAATAATTCAATTTATTATGTTTCTAATAAATCATCATCATTATTTAAATTATTTTAATTACTCATACAAAGAATATGACGTTAATTGAAATACAATTATAATAATTATAAATTATTATTTTTTAATTTAATTTATAGATAAATTTCGTTCAAATCTAATTCATATTCAGGAGGACAGATCGATGATTTACATAATTGTACACCTTCGTGCATGAATATAATATGGTTTCCACTATGATTTTGATTATACCAGTTGCTACATTCTGAACATGACACGCGATACGTTTATATATGACAAGTGGGTGTAAAATAGATTTAACATTTGATTACGTACTTTCAAATGATTAATCGTTCAGGTGTCACGAATGGTCAACAAATTCGATTCCCTTTGATCCACCGATTAGAATTTTTTCTCGTTGTTTTCGATTGTAATAGGAGACTATTTGTGATATGACAACTGTTTGATCGAACAGTTTTCAGACTAGAACATCGTAAAACGTGTAGAGAGATAGGAAACTTTTAATTTAGCGAGACAAAGATATTTACGACATTTCCTCTTAGCTGAGATATTTTCATTAGATCTCGTATTCGTCTTTAAAGGTAGAGATTTCAAAGAGAGAATTCCCGATAAAGCTCGATATTAACTCGACCAGCAAGAACGTTTAAAAATTAAAAATAGAAAATAGAAAATTTTATGAAAAGAAATATTCCCAAATGATTCCTATTTTATTGTTTCACGCGTATATAGAATCTAACAAAAGATAATATATATATTTTTCAATTTTAGTGGATTATTTGGATTATACTTGCTGTATTCGATACTCACGTGTTATATCACGAAATTGGAAAAGGGATACGATGAAAAAAGTAAAACGATTAATACAGAAACGTTTATTTATAATCTATAAATAATTTCTCGTTTACGAATGAAAGGAAGGATAGATTTTCAGCCGGGCTCAATAGCTAAAAATCTATCGATCCTCTGTTTCTCATACAAAAAAATCATACGAGAAGAAACAATTATCCCTGCAACTTTTCTCGATGACATATTTACAAATTTCATGTACATTTAAACGCTATATAAATAATTATGAGCTCAACATTAATATTACCGTTATACTTATTTACGAATAATTATATTACTTACGAATATATTTGAACATAGGTGTACATCTTACTTGCATATATGCAACTCGTAAATGATCATTCGTTGTCGAGTATCCATAATTAACGCAACATCGTTTCCTTTCCTATCACGATGTATAATTTATTGAACGAAACTCTCCAACGTTCCGATATTTATTTTACAAATGAGCTTATATAATCTCAGTGATATCTAAATTTACACGAAAATACGTCACGCAATAGTGTATTAATAAATTACACGAATATTATTGACACGAATAATAAAACAAAAGAGAAATAAATGTTGATAAATCTCGTCGTGCATTTACTTTTCATATTTGCTCTCTATTTCGTTTCGTTCTTAACGATTATTATATCAATATCATTAATATTAATTTTAATAATTAACATTCGCGCGATCGTTTTCCACAATATTAACATTATTGTATTATTTTTGATGATACAAAAAGCAAAGAAGAAAAATAATTCCAATATTGACGCTACAGAATTTTCGATTAAACTTGAGCACGGATCAAGTTTATGTTTCCCTTAGTTCAATAGGAGATCAAGTTTATCTTTTTTAACAGACTGTCAGCCCCGATAATAGCTCGAAACTTAAAGTTCAATTGATTGTGAGATTCTCGAAGAAAGGATTCAAACTTTCAGCATTTGTTTTTGATAGAACAAATTGAAGTCCTCCTACTTCACGTATTTTATTTTCTCTCCACGTTTGTCTATTAAGAACATATCCTATTTTTTGATAAAATGAAACGCGAAGATTCGAATATCGAATATATAATTCGTTATTATCCTTCTTTACGCATTTGCAAAAATTACGTGATTTCGATGATATCAAGATGGAGTTCGAAACAGCAAATCAACCAATTCGATCTTCCTCTTAGAGGTGAGATATTAAAAATGTACTTATATTATGAACACCACTCGAGGTGAATCACATTATACGCGAAGAAAAATTTATACTCCATCCTATCATCTATCGTGTATGATGCAGATTTACATTTCCATCTCCAACATTCTCTATTACGTAATATACGCTACCGTAACACCATAATACCGATTCCCAAGGATAAGATTAAAAATTATTCAAGAGAGACTTATAACGCTAACTCTGAATCTCTCTAAAGACGCGTGGTCTCTAGACCTTTCAGCCTGCATCATACGTAAGTGCTTTGCACGTCCGTTTGTTGCGTGGCAGGTTGCCATTTCTTCATGATTCTAGGTTTGAACAGCTGGCCGAAAGTGGTGCGGAATTGCCTGGACATGGAGCAATAGAGGATGAAATTGATGGCGCCATTTAACAAGGCGAGGATGTCCATCACCTCGCCGAAATTATGGTAGCAATTACGAAAGAAACAATCGCCTAGAACACCGGATAGAAGGCCCAGAATACCCTGAGGTATCTCCGTGACCAGGAATAGGAGTAACACGGCGACGAGCATTTTTGTCGTCCTATCAGCTCTCCTCTCGGATTTGCTCGGCCTTTTTGGGATCAAACCGTTACCCATTACAGCGATGTTCTTGCACTGGTTGTAACTCTTCAAAGCCTGCTTCCTCCCTTTCGCTCTGGAACACGATTGCACTCGATATTAATTAATTTCTCTTTTATTCTTATTGTTAATATCATTATTTCTTTTTACAGATATTTCTCGAAGACAAAGATGCTTTATTTTATGCAATTAATCGATGGAACGTCGAATCGAGCTACTTTTTTTTTAAATAGCTTTTACACGATGACAACGTTGTTTCTTTTACGTGGGTGGAATTAAAGAGGGTAGAAGAAATGTCAACGAATTTTAATTTGTTATAAATAGTAACGTTAATAATTGTTAGTTTCATTCTGATCTATATTTGTAAAAATATACCTGTAAAGAGCTTTTATCAACCAGCAGCTAATAATAGTGAGAATGACGCAGGGTAAAAGTTTCACCACCACCCCTAGTATCCAGAAATTCAATTGGTAGAAGAAGTCCTTGTGCTGGGAGTAGTCGGCATCGACTATGTACGCGATTTCCAGGATGCCATTCTCATTTACAGTTTGCTTTCTTATCTGAGAATTAGAAATAAAAAGTAATGAATTTTAATTTCATCTATCTAGAAGAAAATCTAATTATAACTGGACTAATCTTTCGAAGTAAATGGTTATTTATTTATTGTTATTTATTGATTATTTCAAATAAACTACTTACTCCAAATACGAGATAACTAGGAGCACAGGCAATAAATGGCGCTAAAAAGCTGCTCCATAGAGCCATTTTGCATCGAGCTGCGGTACACCAAGTATTGTACTGTGGAAATCTGTGATAACAAAAAAGAAGATTGGATTTTTGTATCGTAAATTTAAGCAGAATTTTTCTTTTATTTTTTTCCAATCATGCGTTGTATTAATGATATTTCATTTTCAATACAGATTCATCGAACTGTTCGATACGTCAAACAACGTTTTTGTGCACCAATTGAATTTTCAATCATCTCTTCAGCCCTTTTCAGAGGAATGTTTTTCAAAATTTCGAATTTGCCAAAGACAGGATATCAATTCATTTCAAATTCATTAATTTTAAAAAGTTAAGCAAAAACACATACGTGTGCAAGCAAAATTAAAGGTAAGAGGAAATCGAGCATAGATTTTATTTTTATTCTTTATCAAGCAAAAAAAAAAAAAAAAAAGAAAATCTTAAAATTTCATCGTTGCCTTTCGATCATGATTTTTGTTCAAATTTTCTCGAGATCGTAATACTTAAAGAGTTAAGAGTTTCTATCGATCGGTTCCCATCTAATTCACCTTTATTGAAAAGCTTTATTTCATTATTCGCTCGTAGATTCGTTTATAGCGGTGAAGTAGAGAGTTGAAATGTTCCTTTGATGTCTTAAATCCCATCGTCATTCAATCTATGCAATTGAAATAATTAATCAAGGATCTAGTCGTATCAGATATAGTGATATTGCTCTGATCTTTCAGATTAACATGTGAAATTCCACGTGTTTGCAATTTCCAATTTTTACGATTTGATTCTTTTTTCTCATCTGTGTAAATATAATGAAATGATTAAATCATCTTCTATATATCCCATATGCGCATATATTACTTGGAAAGCTTAAGCTCAGGTTATTTTTATCGTAGCTTTATAACATTGCACCATAATCATTGCATAATCTCTAATTTATTTGGTTTTTTTGAAAATACATTTTTTTATTTTTTTTTCTACTTATCTAGAGAATATTCGTAGTAAAAAAGATTTAATCGACGATACAGAAATTCACATTAACGAAAGTTTGCTCATCATCTCAGAAATATCAAAGCTCGATCTTTGAAATGTAAGAAAAAAAAATCAACGAATGTAATACGTGTTTCGAGATGAAATTGGAATTATATTTGAAATTATAGTTTAAATTTAAAAAATATCACGTTCCTACTCGTTTTCTAAGAACGCCAATTTTAAACTTTATGGAGAATATTGTTATTTTAGAATAATATAAAGGATCGAAATTAATGAAACAGATGTCTTGTAAATTGAATTCCATCCGATTGAAGTGAAACAATCGGTCCTCGAGATATATATAGCTGATACAATTTAATCGAACGAGTGAAATATAATGATCTATAATCTCTTTCACGTCTCGATAATTCTCTGGTCTTTTCCACTTCTTTGATTTTCAATACAATGTAATTAATCCTTTTAAGATCCAATTAATTGCCAATTTTCATTTTAAGAAATTATTTATTTCGAATCTTTATATTGAATAATTGAAGTATATAAGAAATCTGTCACGTATCATTAATTCATATTTTCCATCAAAAAAATTTTTATTTTTTTAAATATTATTTCTGGAGAATCGACATTTTTCGATCTTTTTTTTCTTTTTTTCTTTTGATTGAATCATCCATTGTTTTTATTGTGCTTTGTTTTTACACCATTCCATTTTAAAAATACGAATGTATTTGAAGTTAAAACTCTCGAGTGTTGTTAAGAACGTATCATTTTATTTCTAAAATAGTATGAATACGCGAAAAGAATTTATAATTTCATCGAATTAATTCTCGCGTTTCATCTTGGTTTGTTATACAGATTCAAAAGTTTGTTCAAATCGAATATGGTCTTCTAACTTATACACGAATTGTCTATAGCAAGCACACTTTGTGAATACTATCCACGAGTTTCAAAAGTCTACATTATTAAATTTCGAAGTAAATGATGAAACGAATATATTCGTTGTTCGATATTCTAAAACTGAAATTATCTCTTTCTCCCCATTTCATCCCCATTTATTTCTCTATTATAGATCTCGAGAAGTCGGTAATTTGATGTAATATCGATTTTTCTTAAATTGTTAAAAGTATTTAAAAAGGTTTTAAAGGTTTGAAAATTGAAAAGAAAAAAGTGAAATTATGATATTATGAACGTAACAAAATTAATATTGACATTTTAGCATTTTAATCTAACGTAAATAACAAAATTAGCAGAGAGCTGGATGTGAAAGCTACAACCGTTAAAAATGAAAAATAATTTCAAACTTTTTGGACGATAATATATACTTCTGTCAAAAATTATTAATATTTTCAAGAATTAAAAAAAAAAAACAATCACATTAGGATACAGATTGAAAACTTTTCAAACATAAAATTTGTTAAAATTAAAGACAATTAAAATTGCTATTTGTAGCACTTTAAATTTGGATAAATAACGAAATTAACAAAAAATAGTGAATATTGGAAAAGTGATTTCAAACTTTTAAATCTATATTTTAGTAGTTTCAGCGAAACTTTATAATAGAGATGTATTCAACGTTATTTGATTTATATTCGTGAAAGAAGGTAATTAAAGACAATTTTACTTTTATTATTTTTGTACCAGATTATTTTATCCTTTATTTTTTTATATTTTAATCAGTTGTGATCAGTTCATAATTTAAAATATCACACGTGTGATATGAAAAATACTTTGAGATTCAAACGAAGCAACAAAGAGAAGGAAAGATGGTTCATGAACGGTATGCTAATATTTTTATATCGACACTCTCATAATTGAGACTCCATCTCATATAAATTTACTGATCTTTCTCTATTATTAATGTATACATCTAAAAATCCAAGAATATTTTAGAACGTTACGGTTTTCCTTCCAAGGCAACTTGGAATCTATCTCTCTTGAGTATACACGTCTATGGAAATTTTATTTTATTTTCCTCTTGCTCCTGTCTATATTTTATATTCTTCTCCATATTTTTTCCTTATATATTTTCTTTACCCTTGATATTTTATTACATCTCAAATTTTTTTTTAATCCCTCTTTTTAATTATTAAATTTTTATCTCTTATCTTACATATTGTTTTTTCTCTTATAAAAGATAGAATAGAATGAATGGATAGAATAGAATTATTTCTACAAATTTATCCAAGTATCAATTTCATCACGATAATACGTATGTCAGAAGGATCGATGGAAAATTCTATGGTATAATATATACGGATTATATATATCTTCACATTGATTCATCGATAGACCGCGTCATTCGTGGAAATTGAAAAGTAGTTTTAGAACTTTTAGAAGGTTCAGATATATAGATAGTCGATAGAAACGATTTTAGATAAAATGACCATAAATTGATCATATGTAATAGATAAGTTTATTGATTTCAAATTTTATCCCGTTATCGCGGTATACATTATCCAGTTTTTCTTGATATCATTTTTCTTGATATGATGAATTGATAATTAAATTTTTTCAATATTTATTGGAACAATATAAACAGTTTGACTCGATTTATCCAGAATGAAAACGTTCAGTTTCTTTCATATCAGTTATATGTTTGACTGTAAAATTTATTTTCCACGCGCGTGGAATAAGTATGAATTTTTATATTGACATAGTTCATCGATTTATATGTATATAAATTCGAATAAATAATAATAAAGATATTTTAAATTAAGAAAGAAATGTTTGGACAGCGGAATTGGAATTTTATCTAATTTTGTCTATTTCTTCTGAAGCTAAATAAATAACAGCACGATATTACTTAATTTATTATCTCAAATATTTACACGTTTGAGGAATATATAGACATAAAAATTAAATCGTAAAAATTTTAAATATCGAGTAAAAAGAAATTCGAATAAAAGAAGATCGCATAAAATATTATAAAAAGAATCGATGCTGTGATCTGTAGTGATAAAAAATAGAAAAAATTCTGCAAATCAAGTCTTGTTTTTTTCTTTCAACCATTTGATTACGTATGTACCATCGATTGCTACATTTTCTTTGTTTAAAAATACGCTTGTTCCAAAAAAATTATTCGTTTCAGTTTTGCAAACGAACATATCGAAATCGTTGTCGTTTATTAATTGGATTGTAATTAAAAATTTATCTCCTTAACATCGAATAATAAATATTATGTCACGAAGATTAATATACCACACCATTGTACAGAATATAAATTACAAATTAAATGTATGATATAAAAAAAAACCAATATATTTAATTTATAAATATGAATACAATTTAAAATGATTCAAATTTAAATTGAAAAAGATAATTTTTAATTTTGTGATAAAATAAAAATTTATAAATATTTAGTAAACGTATCGATATTTAATTTTTTTACTTTTCTTTTTTCTTTCTTTTTTTTTTTTTTACGTGAAAATAATTGGGTTTCTTTTATATTAAAATCATTTAAAATTCAATTATTCCCGATAATGCCAGTCAGGCAAAACGATATAATTAAATATACAAATAAAAAGGATCGTTGATCACACGAGAAATCAAATATTTCCATAAAATGATCAGATATAAAAAGAGGGATGTCTTTCTTTAAAATTTCCATACAAATTCGCAAATTCTATCATAGTATTTTGTCTCGATTTAACAAATAAATTCACTGGTTTAAAATAAATTCACATCGAATCAATCTAAATCTTTGTCCTTATGCAGATATATCCATTTTATCTTGATCTAACAATTTTCCGATTTTCACGCGGACGAATGTATTGATCCGATCCCCATTTCTCTCTCATTCCTATTCCTCTTTATCGTTTAAAATAATCCTAGCACGATACAAATTTATCTTATTCCAAAGAAATGCAAGAAAGTGCGCTTTCCGTGTCCTCTTTTTCAATGTTTCCTCTTCTCTTCTGGATTCCCGCAGGGACAGGATGTCAACGATCACAAGTTAAGATAAAAGCAGAAGACACAGCTTCCGGAATTCCCTCTAGAGTTAAATATTAGAGCCATACGTTCCGAGTTATCGTTTCTCGTTACATTCTCTTATCTTTTCTCCATGATTTTGCATTTTTTATCGATGTTTCTTCATTAATTTTTCGCATGATACTAATTCGAGAGATTTTTTTTTGTTCTGATTCGTTGCACAATTTCTTCTCCGCGCATTCTCAATATGATTCAATATTTGAAACATCTGGCATCGTGCTTATGCAGATTTTTTATAAGAATTTTTATAAGAGGAAACTTTTGTAAAGGGGAATTAGTTTTGAAAATTTGATATTTTATATGCACTCGTTTTGTCAGCCGCGTTTTGATTATTTTTTGTAGAAAATAGATGAATCGTGTGATTTTTTTTTCAAGTCTTTTTTTCCCATTATAGTCCAAGGAATGAAAATGGAATACGATCCTCTTCTTTGCGGAATATTATGCAGATGCCTTATTTGCGCAAGCAAATGGTCAAGTTGACCGTAAAATTGCGGAGAATTCACGTTTCGTGAAAGAAAATATGCTTACAGCGGGATTTATATAACAATATTCTTGGAATTGCATTGGCTGCATTTCCTTTCATTATGATCGTTGCGATCATCTGATCTATTTCTCGTGTAAAATTGTTTTCCAATAATGACAAGTTAAAAAATGGAAGATAATCGATTTTGTCACGCAAATACATTTTTATTAGATGTAATAATATAGTTGAAAATGTGATGTAATTAGATCAAGGATTGTTTAATGTTTATAAAATATTTTTATTTTTTATTAACTTTCAGAATGAATTTATAATTCTTTTGTTGCCATTCAGTAACGATGTATAATAATTTTAAAACGAAGTACATTCGGATAAATAGTGAATTATTCGTAATTTATCAAACTTTATTGTTGAATTCCCACATAATCGTATTTTTATTAAAAAATTGCAATTAAAAATAAAATAATATTTTTATAAAAATCTGACCAGAGTTAGGAGGAAGTTACACAATCACGCATCAGAGTATTACCGTGTGAAATTTCGAATGTGGAGGAAAAAAAATAAAAAAATAAAAAAATCGTCGAAGTATTCCTATTCCTATTGGACGTGGAAGGATCCGAGCAGGGTTACTTTTTTTCATTCTGAACTGAAGTTGGAAAGTGAATTATACGCCAATTTTTCGACTCGCTTGCTCGGGTGCAAAATTCAAAAACTTTTTTAATTTTTTTTTTTTTTGAAAAAAAGAAAGAAACCTAGACCGAATTGCATCGATAAATTATACTTCACTCTAGAAATATCTATCGTTTCTTGCTCGTATACGTTCCAAACATTTTAATCTCATTAATGATAATCCATAACTGGATATAAATAACTACGAATTATGTTTCATTTTTAGAAATATTTATACGGCTTCTTGAATGTATATGTATATTCCAAACATTCTAATCTCACTGTGTGATAACATTTTCCACGAGGTTACCATATAATCTAATCACGCGCATGATATATCGGAAGGATTTGCATAACAAACGACCATTAATAACCATTAATAAATTAAATAAATCAATTTTTCTTGACCATCTGGCTTATCTTATAATTGATGCGATTGATCTTTGCCAATAATAATATTCACCATTGCCTAATAATTTTATGCGAAATGTATTACGGTCGATAATAACGCAATAATTTACACTCGACACATTCTTTAGATTAAATTACCGTGTTTTCGAATATCTAAATTTGCACCGTTTACCGAACTCTCTCTCTCTCTCTTGCAGCTTAGGAAAATATATATAATTACGATAATCGCGTTAAAATACATACTCCAAGTATCAAGGTTCGTGAAAATACATTCGGGATTACTGTTGTACAACTGAATTTAACTTAATGCACGGTTATTTTTTCCACCATCGTGGAAACTCTTATTGAATAATCGATACGTTTCATTGTGCACAAGTGTGTTCGATTTCTTTCAGCTACTATTTCACGGATTAAGATTTAACGGCGATTCGAAATGGTACGTTTAATGATTGGTCGTTTCTTTCGAAATAGCTAGATAGAAAGATTTAAGCAGAAATACAGTGGAGCTTGTACGAAATTTTAATAATTGTATCTAATTGTGCTTGAGTTTTTATTTATATGGTTATATTTTCTTACGTTTAATACAAAATAAATAAATAATTCATTAAGCAATAATGAATTTATTATACTTGAGACATTATTGTGATTTTAGAGGAAATGTTTCGTGAAATTCTCTGATGTTAATATGAATATGTTATTAATTCGATGGAAGGTTATAGCTAGAGGATAGAATTAAATAGATTTATATTGTTTGTATATTCTATGTAAAATTAATTAAAATTAAAACTGTAAAATGGAATATGTTAGTATAATCGTTACTTATAATCGATGTTCTATCGATTTATTTCAGTATCACGAATATACAAGTTGTAATTAGAAAAATAATTTTATTAAAAGATGTATTCCTCTCCTGTTTGTAAAAAGTTTTTATGATTCTTGATTAAATGTGTTTTATATATATTTCCTCACGTTTTGTATGCAATTTAATTTTATCACCACGGAATTGAATAATTTATAATTTCGTGACAGATAAATGTTACCTGTGACACAAATTTATGTGAAATAATTTTCACATTCGAAATCTCAAATGTTAAACAATTTCTGATTCGATACAACATATTACGAAAGATTAATTAACGAAATTAAAATATAAAAATATAATATTTAAGTCAAATTTATGAAAAAATTATAAATGGAACAAAATATTTTATCCGTAAGATCTATTGAATTTTATTTTGAGTTGAAAAAAGTTTGATTTAAATAGTTTTTTCCAAGGATTTTCGAGAAGCGCTTTTAATGCTCTCCCTATTTTGAAGCAAGCTCTCTACTCTGCAAAGTAATATCCATGTAATTTGTTATTTGACAAAAGTTGTATTAAATTCGTAACACTGTTATAAGGAAGATAGAATATAATAATACGAAATTGTCTCACAAATGTGTTACATTTTCCGTGAATACATCGTATTTGTTCAACTTTTGAAAAACTGGTTACATTTTTCCTTAATGACTATTCCTCGGTCTCCTAGTTTTATTTTCTTCTTTAAATGTGTACTCGTTTATTCATGCTGCATTTAACGTTTCCACAGTTTCTATCGTAAACTTGCGAGTAAAACTTGCTGCGTTAAACTCGACCCCCTTCATTAATAATGGTAAAATATAATTTTACCATTCGGAATCGTTTCATTTATTCGCGAAACTTTAATGTTTTATTAGATGCGAAGCAGGTATGCATCAAAGTTGCAATCGCGCTATCGCCAACTTGTTTTATTAGTTCGACGTTGTCTCTAACTTTCAAACCAATACTTGTCCAAGCATTACAAGTAAAACTTTTCTCACTTCGACAAATTTACATAGCCTGATTTCGTAGTTTAAATTCAAAATGATCCAAGCCGCCAAAGCAAGTTCTGTCGATCACTTATCGACGGAGTTGACTTTTTAATTTTTACTAATTTCTTTTAAGAGTGCTTCCCTTTAAGCTCTTCGTGTGTATCAAGGGACGAGTGATCTCATTCTTTTTGAGTGGCAGTTGATAAGTCAACTGTATTATGATCTATTATCAAAAAGAATCTTGCTATAATATATATATATAATTTTTCTTCTTTCATACATTTCTTTACAAAGAAAAAAAATCGTATTATATCCTTATTGATTTGTTTTCCTATTCTCAAATTGCACACGTGTATATTTTAATATTCTATAGATAAAAAAATCATAAACAAAGAATTCCATAGCAAACGATCGATAATGAACGTACTTTCGTCTTTTTTACATTTTCATCCTCGATTCGAGAATATATGATAATCTGGAAGAGTAACATTCTGTTTAACGATTGAACGTGCTTCGAGGGTTGATCATCGTTTCGTGAAATTATTGCGAGAAAAATGAACGAGATTGACAGATTTTCAATTTATGATGTGAATCGTGATTTCATGGGAATACACGTACAAACAAACAGAAGGTTGATTCAATTTATAACAAACAACATATATGATGGATTTCTACATAGAGTAAAAATATTTGTACAATAAAAATGAATAATTCTCTTAACAGATCATTATTTCTCTATTCGTTATTAGTGAGTACAGGAGAATGTAAAGAACAATTTATTGCTCGTATATTAAATATTTTATGGAATTGAACATGAAATATTTTATATGACTCTGCGTAGGATTTTATTCTGTATTAAATGTAAAAGTAAAAAATTAATTAATGCAAGATATATCTGACGATATTCTATCAATATTCGAGATTTAGAATAACGTTATGTAAATTTGCTCATATTAAATTAAATTACCTTGTTTTCTTCAATAATATTTTGAAAAAATATCACAATGTATATAAAATTAAACATTTAAAATTTAATCACGATCATCTTATTCTACTTGATCGATCACAATTATCTTTCTCTACTTATCCTGATTTCGATCATCTTAAATTCATCATTTATAATATCGCACGATTAATTTACAAATGGAAATATCATTTTATTAATTTCATTTCGTTCTATTTTTCCTTATTTTCTACAAAAAAAAGTTATCTAATATAAACGAAATAGTGTCGTTTAATCTCAAACTAGTATATTTTCGAATATAAAAAAATTCTCGCAAATTGTTTTATTTTGATAAACGAATTGGGGCGTATGATTGAATCTCGTCTGAAGTCGAACGATAACCGAGTACAATGAAAATTTTTCTACTGAAAAAAAAAATAAAAGTTTATTATAGCCGTATCTTCGATATAGATTATTCATTTTTAGAAACAGATCCATTATAGTTTTCTTAAAATTCGATATTAACAGCAATATAAAAATTGAAATATAATCGTAAAGAATCGTAACGACGACGATACATCTTAAAATTTAAAGTTAAAGAAGATTATATAAAACGAAAAAATGAATTGAGGGAACTGTGTTGTATATACATAATACATTTAAAAAAATTAAGCTATATTACGAAAGAAATAACCATTAAAAAGAAATTATATTAAATCGTGTTTTTTAAAAAGACGCGAAACTATATCGCGTTAAACAGAATTGTTCCCTGAAATAATTTAATTTTCTTTTCAGGTGAAATATCCAACTACTTCGCGCAGATGAGAGCGTGCTTGATTATTACTACCAATTAGCATTCTCAGAAGTTGATAATCCAATTTTGCGAAACCACAAATATAGGATAAACCCATATACACAATTTAGTCAATTGTTCCAACACCTGAATTCAAATATTCCGCGTGCCCCAGCATGATTTATTTCATTTATCGAGCGGTAACTCTAACATTTCGTTATAATTAAAATACACCCCTCGTTTTATTTAGAATTATTTCGAACAATCATTTTGCTGTTTACCGATTAAACGGATCGATTGCAATGTAAATCAGTGTCAGTGCGAGAACTTTGCGCCGCAATAAGTAAACTTTTATATTTGATCATCGGCGTGTGTACAATCTTAGACACATGTGTGCGTTACAATTATAACACTGTGTAATTGAGCGAAACGTACGGTTCCACCCAATATATTCAGTTTCTGCTTAATGAATAGTTGGTTCACGTATACACACAGTATCAATTAGTAACGTGTAATGTTACATTTAATAACGACCAGTGATCAAATTGTTACTTATTTAGGTGTACAAGCTAAATTCGATTCATTTTCTCCGCTAACCTAATTGGATTTTCGATTATGCTCTCTCTTTCTCTCTCTCGCCCGATAGAGAGATATTTCAATTATCTTGGTAACAATTATCCATCAACGAATTACAACTGGAACGGGTTAAATTTGACATCCGTCTGCGTTATTTTTAATCTTTTTCAAGAAATAATCAAGCTTATTTTTCGATATTCCGTTCTTAATTACCGAGGGACGAGTAATTAACTCGTTCAAATTTGAATTTTGAAAGAGAGAAGTGGACAAAGTGGATGATATTAAACTTACTTGCAAAAAAAAAAAAGACTCGAAAATTAGCTGGAACTGCAACGAAACAGTGTCCTCGTAATGAAACACGCCCTATAAAATTGATTAACCGTAGTAATTAACTGCAAAACTTGACTACCTCGAAATTTATTATTGGCTAAATATTTATTAATTTTGAACAATTGCTTAACATTTACGAATATACGAAAATATTTCCAGAGTTTGTTGAATATGGAATGAATAATAATAAAAGTGTCTCGAAAGTGGTGATTTTGTCTGTAAAAAAACCCCAATAAAAGAGAGAGATTTCGATCTCGAGGGTGTCGTCAGGATTATTTTAAGTCGTGGAAGTGGTGGATTTATGTAATTTGATACAGGAGGCTCGCAAATGGTGAAACTTAATACAAAATATCCCATAAATTCGTGAAAATTGATAGAAATAAATCTTAAATGTTAAATCGAGTCGAGGAGAGAAAATTGCGAATTTTATAATTTATTTTATAATTTCAAGAAAGAATCTTGCGACCTTAATTTGTGATGGAACATAGTTGGATTAAATAAATTTCACTTATTTTAGTACGATAATAAAAAAAAAATATAGAATCGCAATGTTGAAATGCAAACATTCAACGTATTGAAAACCGATATTTCGTTTACAATATTTCCACTCAATGTATCCGAGTTTTGTCTTCCCTTTTCCTTTTTTCGTTGCGCAAATTTTCTCAATATTGTCAAAAAAATTTTTCACGCGAAAAGCAAGGTAATTGTAAATTGTTTCCATTCTAAAATTTTTATCTTTTCCAGGTACAAAATTTGCCAAATTTCATCATCAAATCGTAAAAATTTTCAACCATTTCCCTTCGTACAAATCGCTCCGTAATTAAAGTTAAAGTTCAATCAATCACGAGGATCTTGAACGAAACTGGAAAGCAGAATTATTATCCCATCATTATCAAATCTCGTTTACAATTCACGCGAAACGCTTAATTTTTCATCCGAGTGAAATATATTTATCGGATATTTACGAGACAATTGTAACGAACGATGTAGATTAAATACGATTTGAAAGGCGGCATTAAATTAATTGGCCAATTTACGACAACGGTGGACAAAGAAACGTGAAATTACAGACGTCCGTAATTCGACCTGCAAATACCAAATTGATCGAATCTCGCATCGGAACGGCATTGAATTCTGTAACACCGATGGAACGAAGTAACCGGACCTTCGATTAACGCATCGGCCGGTCGAAACGGAAGATCGTAATTCGAAATTCGTGGCCGTTTCCAATAAAGCGCATCAACCGTCGTGGATACGGAATTCTACTACTCACCTAATAGCGATGTACCTCCAAACGGCGAGGGTGAGCGTGATGGCGATGCTGATGGTATGGAGCAATTGTGTGAAATGCATATGGAAGAGGACGAACACCGCCCACCCGTAAGGAAATATCTGCCTCTTTGGGAGAACGATGTACATGTAAATAGCGAACGGTATGTATTCCAGCATGACGAGCATGTCGGCGGTCGCGAGACCGGTGAGAATTCGGTTTATGGGCGTCGCGACCATGTCTTTCCTCGTTAACACGACTATGTTCAGCATGTTGGCCAAGGTACCGAACAAACACACCATCAAGGCAACGTAACCGTGATAATTCTTGTACTCGATCGCCAGATCCCGAACGGTCCCGTTGCAGTAGCAGTCGATCTGTTGCTCGCAATTGTCGTTGCACGAGATCGACAGATTATCCATGAACTTGTTCACGTAATCGATGTCCTCGTCCGTGATGTTCAAGCTGTTCCAGAAGCTCGCGTTCAATCGATTCATGGTCGATATACGATGAATCAGACGACTCAGGTGTAGAAGGGTTGCGTTCAAGTGCCGGGTATCCTCGTAATGTACGTGGCGAGGCATCGCATCTCGAGGGATGGCCGCATCCTTGCTCGATTCGATGTCTTTTTTATTTCTTCCTATTTCTCTTCTATCCGCTCCATTTCTTCCTCCCCTGATTCTTGCTCTTCGATCCGTTCGACTGTGTGAATATCGGAACGAGTACGTTGATCTTTGACATGTTGAGAAACGCAAAGTCAAAGATTACTTTTTATTATTTATAAAAAAATAAACCGCATGAGGGGGAGGAGGAGGATCATTTAACAAACGATCACCTCTGTAAGTACTCTTCTAAATCACCTCCACGCTTCGCGATGGATGGAACGCGACGGTAACTGTCCCGTTCTCGATACTGGCCTCGACATCGAGGATAGATAAAAAGATTCTCTATCACCCTCGCGATTCTACAATAACCCTTTTATTATCCTCGTTAAGGGTGTGGTTTACGATGCTTTCGTGACCAATCGCTCCGTTTAGGCATCGTTATTCATCGCACTCCGCACGCGAGAACTTTATTAATACACGGGAACGTATCCAATTTACGATCCATCGAAGGTGCATTCGAACGGAGATGCGAGTCACGTCGTCCAAGTTTCCATCTCTCTCGTCTTTTCCACTTGTCATTATATCTCGCTTCGCTTTTCCAGTTTTTCGTTTCTCAGAGAGCGAGAAACGGGCATCGATCGACGCTGTTTCACATCCCATTCGAATTAGTGAAACTTTCCTCCGCGAAAGGCGTTCAATGGAGATGAAATGCAAGTTATTTCAAGATCGTTCGCCACGTTTTTCTCCCTTCCGTTTAATCCCTTGACCTACATTCCTCCGTTAATCTCGTTAAATCCCCCAGAGCCATTACCATCTTACAAAATCTTGTGTAATTCGTAACTTGTGTCTAAAACCCTTGGACCGAGAAATTCAGTTCTCGAGATAATTTCTTCAATGATAATATATATGTATATATACATATTTCCCGATTCACTCCCCTCAGTCTCTTTTTCCAGATTCACGTACAGACTATTCGAATCGATTCATCGACCATTGCTTCCATTTCAAACAAACACTTCAAACATTGTTCTTGAAGATCACTTTCAACCCTCTTCGAGATATGACCCTCTCTCTTAAAAAGTTCCACCAGGGATTTATTTTTTATCCTCTTATCCTGGCTACGATTCAGAAGGTCATTCCTTCGTATTTTGCTCGATTTTCCTCTCTCCCTCCCTTCCAAAAATATATATATATTTTATAATCTTGGAATCTTCACGCGCCCTGCCTGCTTTTCTTCTTAACCCGTGCCACCATTTACGATTTCAATAGCCGTCCTTCCAAGAGGGATAATCCCACGGGACACGATCCATGGATCTTGACGGATTGAAGCTCCTACATGGAACGACGTTTCGGCAACCGGGGAGGAGAAGAGATCGATTCCATCTATGGACGTGTCTCTTCCTCGCGCGATTTCTTCCAGATCATCTTCTTTTCTACCTCGATACAGATATATATATTCTCCCGTTGAAACGGGACAAGTTATAGAATTTCGACCTCGAGAAGAGATGTAAGTACCGATTCTCCGCTCTTTCGATTTCTTCAAAATTCCTTATGCTTGTCCTCCCCAACAGGCAGAAGTGGACCTGGAAAAGATTGTTTGCGTTTGATCAATCGCGTAGAGGGAGAGATACTCGTGATTTTTTCCTTGGGAGAAGGAACTTTTTTCATCGTGATTGGTTGGTAACAGAAGGTGAAATGTATAAAGCGGTCGATACGCGTGAAAGTTTAAAACAACGTATGAATGAATTAACGAGATCTCGATAATAGGGATTTTCGTTGTCGATAAATTTTATTTGTCATATCAATCGAGCAAGGATTCGATGGGTAAAGTGATCTTTTATAAAAATAAACAAGGATAATAAAACACAAAGAGATATTGTGTGATATGTTTGTAAAATATCGAATTTTAATTCGTTTAATTCATTAGATTTTTAGGGGAGAAGATCCGGCCAGACATAAATCTCAATCAATTTTACATTTTAAAATAACGTGGTTTTAAATTTAATCGAAAAACTGGTGGTATAACGATAAGGGTAGGGAAAAGAATTCAAGTTATATTTTCGTAACGAAGTATAAGCAAGAAACAGAGTGGAAACGATAATGCACATCCTGCATTAATAATGTTTTCCAAGCACGAGTTATTTTATTAAGTAGCAATAACAATGATATCTTTGTATCTCTTCATTTTTTATCTGTTCCTTCTCTAAATGTTATGATAAATTTACAGATGATAAAAGCTTATGAAGAGATTCATACATAAACAGGTTATACGGCAACGTGCGGAAAATTTCAGTGTCGCGTTAAAAATGCAACGTATTTCATCGATAAAATTGGAAAATATACACGAGAAATAAAAAGGTACAGATACATAATGTTATATATGGGATTAATTAACGTCGAATTTGTTTAATTAATATCCTTAAAAGATTTCAAAATATATTACAGCATACAAATAATAAAATACTGGAATAAAATTGGAAGGAATCGGATGAAAGTTTTCATGATTGAAAAAAACTTTTGAAATTGGAAAAGTAATCCAAGTTCAAAACGATGAATTTAATCAAAAGGAAAGAGTTTTACAAGCAAACAAAGAAAAAAAAAGATGTAATGATGAATTTTTTTCATGATAAAAGTTAAAATGTCACTAGATTTAATCCATTCTTTTTTTATTTTATTCCTCCAAAAATTAAAATTATTTATGAATAATTTTCTAAAAATATTCAGTTTTAAAGCTTTCAAACGAAGGAAATATAAAAATAGGATAAATTTATTTATTCTTAATTAAATTACCCATAAAATATATTCAATAAGTCCATGATATTTATTTTATCTTATGAAATTCCATTTATATTTCAAATTTACATATATTTCTGCATTGTATTTAAAATATATTTTATATTAGATTATTAATTTAAAATCAAAATTAATTTCATATCAAATAAATTTACTTTTCGTGTTATATATTTTTAAAATAAATTTAATAAATTCATCTAACGAAATGATTTTCAAAAAAAAAAAAAAAAAAGAAAAGATCACTATTATTTATTTTTCCCACAAATAACTAAAATGTAAATGCATTAACTTGCTTTTGCAAATCTTCAACGCATGTACAACGTTCATTTTATTAATTCTCTATGCAAGCTTCCTCAGTCTTCGATAGATTACCTCTTCATTGCTTCGTAACTTAATTGATTCTTGATTAACTCTCTCTTACAAGATCTTTAGCATGTTCTCTTACATTATATTAACTAAGTATTCCTTAATGTAACGATATCAATTTTATTAGCATTGCAGCGTAAATTAAAAATTCACGAACTTGTTATTTGTAAAATTTAAAACAGAATTGATATCCAATATTGAATTCATTCATTTTTAAATGGATAGAAATTAAAAATCTCGATTGCAATGTAATACGTATACATAGTAATTGATATCATATTTTCGTTTCCTATTTTATATAAAGTATGCTAAAAATGGGAACGGCGTTCAACTCAAGATTCTTGAGATAATTTCAAGCAACATTTCCCTTTGTAGAAATTTTTGCCACGTTTTTGTTAACGAATTTTATTAACAAAAAACAACTCGAAAAAAAATCGAATTTATTCAAGATGAATAATAACAATTGTGATATAAAAACAAAAAAATATAAAATATGTCTAAATATCTCTAAATTAACGATAAATTAGTATATATTTGGAGAAGAGAAAGAAGAAAATAATGGTAAAGATTGATGAAAAGAAGAAATTGATAAAGAAGGAGAAAAAGAAGAGGATGATAAAGAGAAAGGGTAATTGCAATAAAATATAATTCGATACAATTTGATAAAAAAATATTTGTCGTATTCAACAGATTTTCTTCAACATGTTTGGATTTGTACTTTGTTAGCGGCATATAATCAACGCTATCATCATGGCTTGATTAGTCTACACATTTCTTGATTGATCACTGTTTATTAATAACTCTCGCTAATAAAAATGTACGTAACGAAAGTTTTTTATAAAGAAAAATAAAGAAAAATTGCTTGAAATTACCTCAAGAATTTTCAATTAACTAGTGTTTTTATATTTTTAGAATATATTGTATAATATCATTCGTGTGATCGTTTTAAATTTTCTTCATCTTTTTCATTGATTTTTGTGCACTTTTAATATCCGTAAAGCGATAACGGATTTAATAATCTTTATGTTGAATATCGGATCTTATGAAATTATTCTACAAATGGTGAGTAATATATTTTTGGCACTGTAATACTGTGTATATTTTAAACTTAACACAATGGTTTATTTTTTAATTTACTAGTAAATTAGATTTTTCTGGTATAAATTAAAAAAAAAATATTAAATTTATGCTAAAAAATATACAATATTCTTTTCACATTAATTTCGAAAGAATCCTTTCCCTTTTAATATTTAAATTTCAATTCATTTAACTAAAACATAATATCATATAAGATATATATATATAAAGTTTTTTATAAAATCAATGCAAGAGGATTAATCGATATTTAATCCTTTCGAATAATTATTTCGACCTCGGAATCCAATGTTATTATTTTAATTTTATTATATTTCTTCTTCTCTTTTGTTTAATTTAATTTAATTTTGTTTAATTCGATCGCGACAGAGTTTTTCACCAACTATTTCTCTAATAACATTACAATTAGACAAATTTAATTTTCAATCCATGCCGATAAAATGTATATACATTTTTTTATTTTATTTATATTTGAATATAAATGCTTAAATACGAATGATATCAATGAATAAAATAAATTATTAATAAATTACTTAAAAATTTGACGAGTGATAATACGATAACGAATCCTGTTATGTATTGTGTATATTCACAGGATATTCAAAAAATGTGAAAGAAATGGTTGACTGAAGATTCCTGAGATAATTTCAAGCAAAAATTCTTCCTTTGTAAAAAAGACGTATAAATCATCAACCAAGTTTGAACAAGTCCAAACAACATGTGTTGAATATTATAAATATTATTTTATAGGAAAAAAAATTATATCGAATTACATCTTATAAGAATAATGGGGATAAATTAATTAGGAATAATGAATAAATTAATTATTATTCGTATAGAACATCTCTATAAGATTCTTTGCTTCAATTTCTTCTTCTTCCCTTCTTTATCATGTAATTTCGTTCTTTAGTTTAGCGCTTCATTGGTTAGTTTGTTAATAATTCATTAACAAAGTTATAACAAAAAATAGTTATAACAAAAAAGTTTCTGCAAAGGAAAATGTTTTTTGAAATTAGTTCAGAAATTTCCAATTAATCGGTATTCCTACATTTTTAAAATACTTTGTATTTATTATTATATATAATTACAATTTTTAAAATTAATTATTCGAAAATTTCGCGATTGTATAATACTAAAAAGTTTGTAACGAAGTATATAAGTATGATTATAACTTATGAAACTTGCATCATATAAGCTTGTATCGATAAAATAGTTTGTCTGCGGATAGATATTAAAACGATTTTATTAAAATCGATTGTGGTTACCTAAATTTTATTTTTAAAAGTTATATTTTTAAAAGTACAGTTAAAACAATAGCACTCCTCGTGATTGCTTTCAATTGTGTGCCATAAGATTAATATTGCAAAACAAATAATTCAGAATGATTGCTTTTTGTTTTAATTTCATTAACTAATTGCAAAGAAGCTTATTAGATAGAAAGAATAACGAAAATAGATTTTAATTAATTGCTTCTTTTTATTTTTTCATATATTCTTTTTCTTTAATCTATGGTTAATTATACAGTATTACAGTTTCTTCGCAATTTTATATTATATTCTTTTTTAGAATTGGTAGTTCATTAGTTGCGAATTATAATACAGTTGTGCATAACGAATTATAACCTTTGAAACTGAAATTGAAAATTAATTTACGTCATTAGAGTTATCAATAAGTTTCCTTTGATTTCTATTAACTTCTTGTAAAATACATTTGAAGATGTCGATAGATTTAATTATTTTCTCTAATAAAATAATTGAAGATAATAAGGAAGAATATTGTACAAGTAAATGGTCATTCTTCTTTTAAAAAACAAAGAAACTTAATTTATGAAAAACGAAATATTATCTTTTACAATTAATCGTTTCTGATGAAAATATTTATTTATAATTTTTATTTACCATTTTTAAATTGTTTTGTATTTCGTAAAACCAAATAATTTCTCCTCCTTTCGAAAAATATCGTTTATCATAAATGAGAGTAAATAATGTGAAATTGATAATAAATTCTCCAGAAAATTATTCAATTTTTTTCACTTTCATGAAATTTCCTCCAATTCTAAAAGGAGGTATTTACGCCCGCAAAGAATTGGAATGTTATGCTTTGTGAAATTTCTTCAGTAAAGAATTTCAATAACGAATCACATATAGTTATGTTCCAGTTTACGTAAACTTTTTTAAAGCTTGAAGCACTCATTAAAAATTTGCAATATAAAATGAAAATGAAAAATGAAAAATTATAAACAAAAATTAAACGCAATGCAGTAAAAAAAAATTACAAATATAAAAAAATATTATTTAATTTTTTAATTTATTCTACATTAAAATATGTTTAGCAGCATATTTTTAACTATTCGTTTTAATGTATACGTAATTCGTTGATATACATATTTTTGATTCAATTTAACATCGATTTTGTTCCCTTTTTTAAGATTTCAACTTTCAAAAAAATAAAAAAAAGAGATTCTAATATAGGTCATCGCTGGAACTTGGTAATTTTCTCATTATTCATTTACCCCTATAGAATTCCTTCAGAATCTCTTTTTTAGACGAGATTGCAACTATGTTAAAAGTTCGTGAACTTTTTGAGAAAGTTAATAAAATTAATCAATTAATTAATTCAGACAACTATTTATTAATTAGGCACAGATAAATTTGATTTTCAATATTTCCAAATTAACAAAAAGATTTTTCCCTCTTTATTACAATTTTTCTTTCATTTTTCGAGATATTCATAAATTTCACCAGTTTTATCGATTGATCGACATGATGGATAATATATCTCAATTACTTTTACGATATATCGATATTTCCTCAAAGATTATCACCACTATAGTTTAATCAATACGGAACTTGTTAACATTGCCAAACACGCATCGAATATTCGTGATCGCTTCTCACTGGTTGAACACATAGAATCGTGATTGCATCCTGATACCGATCAACTTTCATCATTGTAACTTCATTGTAACAATCGTCTAACGATCTATGCCTCTGAGTTCCTTTTCATGATTCATGAATGAATAATCATATCTCACATAGTTCCACATACTGAATTTCCAAACGTGCTTTCCATCCCGTTTGCTTGGATTATTTTGGATAGACACAATGTAAGTTATATCGTTGATTTACCTAGAAGATCATATAGCTGCGCAAAATTACAAGTTGTTATTCGGCAAACACGACTAGTGTTTAACGCTACTTACGAGAAACTTGATTATTAGACAGGAACAAGATTATTATTATTATTATTATTATGGCCGAGTTTACTTAGCGAAACTTAAATTGGACGAATATCATTATTATATATCAAACGGATGGAAAATTAAAAAATAAAGTTTTAATTGATATTTTAAAAAGCGTGGAAATTATTATTCCTTTTATTTTTGATCCAGGATCTTTCTTCTTTTTCTTCCTTTTTTTTTCGCCCAGGCTTTAATTGAAAATAATTGAACCGCCATTGTCCGACAATTGAAACTTTCTCTTTGTCAAATAATTCGAGTCTCGATTTCACGCCGTGTGAAACAGCGTACGTTTATAATTTAGAATATGAACAATTGGAAAATCGAGGGAAAATCGAAGAGGAATATTTGGAAAGTATTGCTCGTAATAAAGATTCTTTTTTTCTTTTTTTTCTTTACCACGCGGAAACTTCTTGAAGTTCCCTTCAAAGCATCCGCTTTTAATTTTATTCCAATCTCGTTGAAACTGATAAAACTGGCGAACGAAGATTTCGATGAAAGTGAAAATGAGCGTCTTCTTTCTAGTCAATTAAAGATATATATATATACATTGATCATTACAAGAAAAACATGCAAAGGCATCAATTTATTTTTACAAATTTTCCAATAGATGTATTTCGGCGGAAAGAATTTCTCGGAAATTGATCCAGATTTTTATCATTTTCCACACGAAATTAAGAAATTATTCGTACAAAGACGCGATCGAATGATGACAAACAATGATTACAGTAAAAAAAAAAGAAAATTTATTTGAAATAATTCTTTTTTTTTTTTTTTGCAGAAGAGTGATTTCGATGAAAAATTTCTTCGATCGGAAAATTTAAAATATGCAGAACTGTCTATTCGAATGCACGATGATTCTAAAAGCGCGAGGAATGTATTCAGATATATGTGAAATATGTGTGACGTAAAACGAACATATTGTTTGGCAAATTGAAACGAATAAATTTTCTCCCGCAATAACATAAATAAGCGAACAACATTTTCAAAATGGGACAAATGATATTCTATGGTAATGAATCTTTCTAATTGCCACGGCTCTGTCTCAGAGAGATGTCAAACTGTTCCCCATTATCATCCATCATCGATCCGTCCTATCTTCAGAGAAGCAAACTGAAATTTTAAAACTTTCTACACGATCTTCGTAACTTCCTTCGAGAAATTGACAGCGACGTTAATGATCCTGTATTGTTTTTAGATGAGAGATTTTTAATCTTTTTCTATAAAAAAAAAAAATCTCATTTCTCTCAGGATTTTTTTAGTTTATTTGAATATTCTATCATATCTGTTATATTTTTATTCTATTTCAATTATTGATTGCAAATGTAAGAAAAGGCTGAGAAATTATTTACACGTTATTTACAAGTAAAAGGGAATCGTGATAAAACCAGTAGCTATAAGATCTCAAAGAACAAAAATATATACGTAATTTCCAACTCGAAGACGAGTTTTTTACCATTTATTTATTTCAATATTTCACTATTTTTTTTTATTCTATTTTAATATTCCACTATTAGTTGTAAAATCTGAAGAAAAAGGCTTGCAAATCATTTGTATAATATTTGCAGGTGGAAGAGAATAAACGACGAAACACTGGTGTAGAATTTCAAAGAATAAGGATACGTGATTTCCAACTTGAAAGACACACGTATCAAAGGGTCGGCAAGAATATGAAATATCGAGGAGGCAAACGATAAAATGATATTGTTGTCGAAAACTGTTCGTTCCTCGATTTTCATCGAGGGGGATGATGAAAAATTTGAGAGATTAAACTCCGTCCAAAATGAACAGCGAATATGAAAGATGGCCGTACGTCGGTATTGTAACACTCGACTCCTTCTATCGATCCATCCATGGAAAACTTGAAGTAAAGCTAAGTTTCAACTGTGCATTCCATGATAATTTCTTTCTTGTTCCGTGAATTCTTCTCTATTGACTCCGTATTCATGATATTCCTTTACGCCATTTTGAATGGTGGCAGCGTATATTATTTGAACACTGCGTGCTAGTGCAAACAGAAAATGTGAAAATTTCTTTGAATCGTCTCGCTCGACACTCGCTGATTCTTGATAAAATTCTTTCATTATTTCTATTTTCCTCGTTTCACATAAAGTAGGGAAGAAATTCTTTCGCGCTACTTTGATTCATCAAGATACTGTAACGTAATTCAAACGATACTCGATACTTTTTCGATTGAAAAAGAAAAA
The DNA here is from genome assembly GCF_029169275.1 of Apis cerana. Lineage (NCBI taxonomy): Eukaryota > Metazoa > Arthropoda > Insecta > Hymenoptera > Apidae > Apis > Apis cerana. Next base: position 5,326,114 of record NC_083856.1, read on the forward strand.
TTTCTTGATTTTTTTATTGAATGTTAACAATGTTTCAACAATTTGTGAAAGAAGAGAGTATATGGATGAATATAAATCCATTTTGGCCTCAACGATTAAGAAAAAAGATTATAAGTTTTTTTATATCAGATTTGGGTTAATAATTGTAATTAATTTCGTATTAACAGGTCTGTTATCAGTTATTTCGTTCTATTCTTCCCACGCGTTTTCTTATACGTAGCTATATCATCATTATAATACGTCCATTTTTCATGCTCACCTCATCTCCATAGGCAATGGACATTTCCATATTTCCTATTATTGACATCTTAATACATGCATATATGAATAATCTTATTCCATATCGGTTTAAATTAAAAGTTTTAGATTCTTCTTTGAATTTTCTTTCTATTTTTTCCTTTTTCTTCTTTTTTTTTTTTCGTTTCCAGATATCTTGTGTTACCATTCTTCCGTATTCTCATGAGAAAGAATTATCTCACTCGCAGCATTGAGAATTTGTTATAAAACTCTCATGGCCATCATTGAAATTAAACAAATGAAAAGTTTATACGACTATTATTTACTGCCTTTTCGATCAATGAGATCATATCTCTACTTGGCATAACATATTTCGTACAAAAAAGACTCTAGACAAAATTCTGTTTGACGGGAATTTTTAGAAGAGCAAGGCAAACAATCGATCGCGTTAAAAGGAATACCGAATTCATAGCGAGCGTAAAGAAGAAACTTGCTGCGTAAAGAAGATAGAATCGATAAATCTGATTTTGAGAACACATAACTTTATTTCAAAGAAAAAGCTTTGAAAGTTATTTTGAAAACTTTGAAAAGATGTTTTTCGTTATTAATCTGAAAGGATGAAGAGCGAGGTGTGCTGTAAAATATCATGTTTTTTAAAATTTCTTACAAAAATGATGTAAAATTTCTCACGAAATGTAAAATATTTGATTCAAAAACGAGTCCATGCACTGCAAGGAAAATCCATTGAATTCCTGTTCTCGTGAAACAATAATATCTCCAAAATGGACGTCTCTTTGAAGTCGGGATCCATTTACGTTGCTTAGATTTGAACAAGAGATTTTATTCTCCTAGAATAACATATTGTTTTCACCTGATCTCGTATACAAAGCAAACCTGAGAAAAATAATAAATGAAGTTTGAATAAAAATAATTTTTTATCAGGACTGGTAATGGATGGTGATGATGGTATCAAACTCAACGTATTCCAGCAAATTCAAATAAAATTTAATGCCATTATTACATTTACGTGATGTTTTAATATGATTTTTATTTTATTTTGTATTGAATTTAATACCCCACTATGGTAATGAAAGGTAATTCAATTTTCTTCTCATTAATATATCACAGTTGTGCTTTTATAACTGCTTGGCATTCTATTATTAATTTTATTTTCTATTCAATCTGTAAAAATTCTTATAAATATATTCTGATTTTGGATTTTGACATTTTGGAATTTGTTTATTTAAGCATTTCCATAATATAAATTATTAATTATTTAAAGGTTTCAAATTAAATTATTTAATTTAATATTATTTGATATTATTATTTAATAAAATAGAATTCAATATTAAAAATTATTTTACAAAATAATAATATATATTATATCCACATACTTACAAATCAGAATATATGTCGTCAACAGATATTTCTCATCTTTAACATCTTTAACATTTATTAGATAGATATTAATTCTCTTTTCAAAATATTCTCAATAAAACAAAGAAAAATCGCGAAATTTCCAATTAATATGATCAATTAATAATGACAATTAAAATGCACGAAGAACGATAGATAAAGCTAATGGAAAGAAATTTCATTGTGCAATTACAAATGATTTATTAATATGATATAATATTAGAGAACATAATGGATTTTCATTCATCTATTTTCTAATGATATTGAATAATGATTAATAATATCTAATGATTTACACATAGTTAAATCAACTAGAATAATTTATAATAAGTGTCTTATCTTTCAATGTTTTATTTATAATTCATCTATCTCTAGAAAAATTGAGTAGAATGCGCATGAAAAAAATTCGATTTAACATTTTATTATGTGATCACACAAAGGAAAAGAAGAATGCGCAGAATTTAGCTATTTTTCTTCTTCATAGAAAATAATATATATATCATTAAGGATTAAAAATATCGAAATATTTATGTAGGTGAACGTACATTAAAACAAAATTTAAGATATAACATTCGATAACATATCCAATTCAATCGGAGGATTGGTAAAGAATTACCAAATAAAATAAATCTGTTAAGATCATAAACCGAATATTATGTTTACATATAATACAGTATATAATACCCGTATAAATTGCATAAAATATTAATATACATACACGTTAAATCGTTAAATCGTATTAAATATTTCAATTGATTTATTTAGATAAAATATAAAATTTTCATTTTATATTATTAAATATAAAATAAAATAAAATACTTTCATGATGAAAAGAAAAAGCAAGAGAGTAAATATTTTAAAATTTCCATAATGTTAAAGTAAATATTTACCATCATCGACTAATCGAAATTTCTATATAACGAAAACAATAAGCGCACTCGAAAGGGATCATATTAAGGAAGGAAAATAAAGTTAATACCTCCGAAACTAAGGCTCGTGTCGAGGGTCGGCATTAATGGATATCGATGGAACGGTTTATCTTTCTCCTTTCCGATTCTTAAATTAAACGGACAACCTTAGAGATTTTATTTTCGAACAAATATGCTCGTTATCTATAAAGGTTGATCTATTATTAAGAACAATCAATCTCACGGAACAATCAATCTCACGCTGTTACTGTTATTAGAGATTTTGCATTAACGAAAACATCAATATTCCATTTTGACAATTGTGATGAATTATGATGGCGGAAGACGTAATAATGAACGGTTGTTATCGCGCCTATAATTTTCTATTCGAGATTACTTTGGATCGAATTTTATCATATATATAATCACCAAAATATAATTCCTTTTTTAAAATATTATCAAATTATATTGTCGCGTGTTATTTATGTTAAATTAACACGTATCAAATATAACGTTTGATATAAAATTATTTTTTTTAATCGTATGTATTTTTCTTTTTTTTCTTTTCCCTTTTTTTAAATATGCACGATTGTTTTTGTAAAAGAAAAAATATTTGTGGTGAAAATCTATTTTATAGAAAAAACAATTTTTTAAAAAGTGTTATGTATAAAGTTGTATTGTAATGTGTAATTTGTATTTAACTAAAAAATAAATAAATACAGTTATAGTAAAGATAAAATATGATTTATAAAGGTATTATTGAATTTTAAAAAAATTGTTCAAACACGAAGATAATTTATTCATTAAAAAATTGTGTAGACAATTCAAAAATAAATAGAAAATTCATGCAGAGATCCATGAAAATGAGTGAGAATATATTACAAATCTAATTTTTTGATTGTATGGGCATTTTCGTCATTTCAAATTCTGCATTATCCATGCATATATTGATTGATTTCCATTTATTTACCAACGTGCGTTGTACCTTTATTAATTTCACGTGCGTATCATGTATGCACAAGTATTTACCATGTTCCTTCTATAATTGTACTCTCAGAATATGGTAACGAGTTTAAACCATTATCAAATAATTCTCCAATATCGAGTAATTTTCTTCAGAAATAATAGTGCTGCTACATAAAATTATTTAATGTTATAAACATTCTTCTTTCACTCGTTCAAAATAACGATTGATTTTATTTGTTATTTTCTCAAAAAAATTAAATACAATAATCATAATTGCAATAATAAAGTTCACACAAGAAAAGTTACAAAGAAAAAGTATATAACTACTAATTTTTACAAAAAAGTAATTTTTGAATTAAACTTGTTGAATTATTTCTCTAAACTTCTCTACTTTTTCAATTTTAAAATATTAAAATTCTCTTTAAGTTTTTCTTAAAAAAAATTGTCTTTATCAACTTTTCTCTTGAATTTCCTCTTATGTATATATTTTCCTCTTTTGTATTTTTATTTTCAATCATTTTCGATAAAAAGAATTATCATGCATCACACACATAACGCGTTACACAATATGTACACGAGTTATTCTCTTATTTTCATCTTTCTCAAATACAAAATATGTTTTTATAGAACAATCCTTTCTTTGAATCTGATATCGATCATCACACGAATATTCTGACGATCATATAACAGGATAATTGTTTTTATATATACCTTGTTGATATATATCAAATACGTATATTATAAACGAGAAAATTCTTTTTCCTTTAATATGATCGATGAATAAAATTTAATCAGATTATAAAAGATTTGATATCATTTTTAAATCAATTCAATAATTTTATATAAAAGAGCAATGCGATTAATGGAAATATGAGGTTAAATTATCCGTTTAATTCCTACTTACCCTGAAGTACACACTTTTGTATCACAATGAGGTTCGATTCACTTGTTGAAACATGTATCGAAGATCTCCTTTTATGGATATATATCGTGTTTTACGTTTCACATACAGTATGGTATTAAACGGAAATTGTCACGGAAAACGTCATCCTTTTTTTTCCATTTCTTCCCTGTGAATTTCTCGGCTACGGATCGCCGTGCAACAGGTTTCTTTGATGTAGGGAAAGAAGACGAAGAAAAAAAAGAAAAAAAAGGATAGTCTGCTTAATCCAAGAACTCAAAAGATTAACTGATCGTTCGTCGAAATTTCCATAAAATTTTACTCTCGTTCGACTCGGCAAATAATATTCATTGAAACGAGATAAAAACAATTCTGAACTAATTAAAAATTGTTAAAATTCTTTTCTACGGTTTACATCATAAAAAATTTGATTTTTTTTTAATTTTTAGAAACGTCGTAAGCTTCTACGATCAATCCATCGCCACGAAGAACGAAAATTTAACTAATAATAAAAAATTCTTTTTACTCCTGTATATATCGTATATATCCTTCAAAAGATTTTTAGAACGAATCCCTCAAAATCCCTTTTACGATTAATCCATCATCATCACAAAGAATCAAACGACCAATTTGAAAATCGTCGAAACCAAAAATTAAAAAAATTGCAATAAAATTTTCCCCACTATTTACAAATATAAATACATGATGAATCCCTTTAATGGATTCTTGGAACGATGGAGTCTGTCGAAAGTTTTTCAAATAAAACTTTTTTTTACTCGTTCGAATACAACACTGGAACGATTTCCAATCGACTCGACACCCTTTACCCCTGGTACGTGGATCGTGTTTCTTTGGTAACAAGAAAAAAAAACGATTACTAATCACGAAGAGGGTTAACAACAGGAGCGGGCAAAATGGTACACGTTGAAAACGGGTTGGTGGTCACGGGGTTACTGGTGAAAATTCACAAGGATCCTTTGCTCTCCCTGTCTCGCTTGAAGAAGGAGTCTGCGCGATACAACGATGTTCCACGACGATCAGCATCCACGCTTGCAATTAGCAACACGCAATAAAGAGATATGTTTCCCAATACAACGTGCTTCTACTTCAATAGCGGCTCTATGATCTTGTTTGCTGCTGCATTTTGATGATGCATGCAATTCCATCCTATTGATTCGAGCAATTGGAAATAGATTGAAAGAGAGGGATGTCAGAAGGTGGAATAAAATTTTGTAAATTCTTAGAGATTTTTTGGTAAACTCGGGAATGGGGCGTTTTATCCTCTTGTGAAATTCGGATAAGGTAAAAAAATTTAAATTTTTTTCCACGGTGGGAAATTCACCGAGCGGGCGCGATTTTTTCACTTTGCTCTTATTTTACTTTGTAATTGAACACGATAAATATTTTTAAAGCAACGATTGAAGAATACGAAATGAGATATTGGAAAATTTGTTTCGGGTTGTGGTTAGGGGGGAAAATATTGGAATATTCGAAATGAAACAAACAATTTTCATGTCAAAGTGAGATGAGAAAATTATAAAGTTTAAAATAAATTATAGAAAAAAAAGCAGGAAAAGAAAGATCGTAATGGGTATGAAACTCGATCTCTCTTATTTAGAAAATATAAACTCTGCATTTCGAGGACAAATCGTGGCATATATTTTTCACGACGTTTCGAAATAATTCAATATGTACCGTAATATCAAAAATATTTCATTTCTGGAAACAGATAAAATATATATATATATTCCTTCCTAAATCTCCAAAAGTAATAGGGCAACAAAATCTTGAAGCGTATACGGCAACCATCCATCATAGTTTCTTTCACGAATGTTAAAATCTTTTTTCTCAGACGCGACGTTTCATCCATTCTTAATTTTTTTGCTCCTTTTCTTTGTCCTTCATATTTCAAACTCGAGTCTTCTTGGAAATAATGGTATTGGCATAATGATGTCGTTCGTTCGAATTCTCTCGCAAATTATTTTTACGATTTCTTGCCTCCACTTTGATTACTACTATTACTCTCGACTCGTAGAAAGAATCTAAACAAGATCTCAAGATCTTAAGAGATCTTGATGGACTCGCCCCGACGAGAACAAAATGATCTAATCTTGATCTAACTTTAACATTCGTCGTAACGATCAATTTTCAACATCGATCGATATATTAAAATGAGAGGGTTAAAATAAAACAATTTTTGTTTCCTTTATTATATTTTTCTCCTATTTTTTTTATTTCTTTTTATTTTTTTTTTTTTCATTCACGTTATAATTTAACATCTCGTCACTCGATAATTTCTATCCCTCTATTATTTTTTTTTTTACAATTGAATTGCAATCATTTTCCTCCATTAAATCAGTTTCCATGACCAAATCCCGATTAATATTAAAGATGTATTCGCGATAAACATTGCACGATTGTTCTCCGTTTATTTTGTTCGGTTGAAAGGTTTATCACACATCCCTCCCCTTCCTCGCCCAGATATTGTGCGACTTATCTGCATGATTAATTGACTTTCTCGTGAGAAAAAAAATTCTCGCGATTTAATTAAACGAAATCGTTACAATCGTTAACGAACTATTGCAAACTACCATTTATTTCATGCAAATTTCTGGATAAAAACAGAATTTATACAAAATTGTCGAGTTCGCAAAAATTTCGAATTTAAAATTTTCTCTTCATCGACGTGGTTAAATGCTAATTAAAAATGTTATCAACGTGATTCGCATTCCGCATATAATTCAAAAGCTTTTTGCGTTGAATACAAAATCGTCTTTACGATAATTTTCATCTTGATAAATTTGCAAGAAATGAGGCAGGTAATGCGTCAATGTTGATTTTTTTTTTGGAATGATTGTTAAGAATTTTATATATCTTCGTGAAGTTTTTATTTAAGTTAAAATTTAATCTACGATTCTTCTATATTTTTCAAGATCAAATAAGTTTCGATATAAAAGTTTCAGAATTTGATTTTCTTATTAAGAGCGTAAGTATTAATAATTGATAGACTTTTAAAATTGAAGACTTTGTTCTTTTTTTCTTCATATTCCTTCATTAAATACTCTCAATAAATCGAACAAAAAATGAAATAAATAGATTCGCTGGAAGGAATAGGTCAAACGTCGTTTGAGTTAAATGAAAAAAGTTTTCTTCGTATCTAAATGAAGGTGTAATCCTTTATTAGCTCAAGAACCTCTAACTTTTCTAGAACAAAGTTTGCCTCTCTTCTTTATTTCTCTCCAAACAAAAAAAAAAAAAAATCTAAAAAACCATGTTTTCCCTTCGTTTTTTTTTTTTTTTTTTGTTTTCAATTACAATCGATCGAAACAAACACGTTTATTATTCAGAAATTAAAAAGCAAACAGAAAGCCTCAGGGCTTAAATGTCATTTTCCACCCCATGAATTTTTTATTCTCGTCGTTAGTCGGTAAATTGATACATATTAATTGCGCTCGAGATTTAAAATTTCAGCCGAACACGAATAAAAAATTGTCTATTAGAAGGTTAATTACCATGTTAGTTAACAATAGAATTACGAGCGAGCTAGAAAATCAATCAATGGCATTATTATTCGTTTCGTATCATCGAAGTCACGTTTTCCTTTATTACGTGACCAATACACGATTGATTTGTTATTAAAATGAGCAGAGACAATCAAATAATTCGCGCTAAATTCTCAACTCCACCTTTATTTTAATCACTTCAATCTTCATTACCTCAAACTTACCCCTTCATCATTTATCCCCATCCGATAATTTCGAAGTTCGCCTGAATCTGAATATCCAACGATTCTTATCGATTCTTATCTTCGTTAATTCATAAACTTTTAATCGACAATTTATGTTACAACTACCGTTAAACTCTTTCATCGCGTGAAACCCGCCTCCATCTTGAAACTGATGGCCAAGATCTCGTTAATTCCTTCGAATCGCGAATCAATTATAGGATAGTTTCGAAACTGTGGAAAATTAACGATTGCAAGTGTCAATCTTCTGGAAATCTCCCTAATTCTGTTAGAAACTTCTGTTGTAAAAGGATCATTGAGTTTAAGGGATGATCATGTTCAGGAAACTGTAAATAACTCGTTAGATCGAAAATTAATGTCAGAAGATGTTCTCGTTTCTCGAGAGAAATCGAGGAGAGAAGCGAAAAAGTGTACTTAAAAATAAGACTTTGACCGATGTTGGTCAGATATTACGTTTAATCGTGTTGACACATTTGATACAGATGGCGCCATTTTAGTGGTTTTGTTCGTATATTTAATATATATCCAATCATATAAATTGGTTTCGTTATTTATTTCATTTCAATCGTCCATCCCACGTTGACGATTCATTGATAATTAGCAACAATGGTTTTTTAACGAGAAATCTTTTATTTGGACAAATTATTTGGAATAATATTACGTAATATATTCTAATATGTAATAAAGTAATAGTTGAAAGTTTTGCCTTTAAATAAAAAATGAACGGAAATATATAATATTTTTATAAAGCAATAATAAGAAGAAATCTTTAATCTTTGTTTTTAAAATTACTGCATAATACATTTCCATCAAGTACGTTACCTTTTTCTTAGAAGGTCAACCTTTTTCTCAAAACCATTTCTTCACTTAGCAGACTTTACCTCTTCGTTACAGTTGAAATGTTGGCGCTTCGAGTGTCCATTAGTTCCAGAAATAGATGAAGATCACTAAATAGTCTGAACTGTATGGTGGATGATGGTTTCGAGAAAATGGAGGCAATTTTTATAATTAATTAAGCACGAAGTATAATTAAGCACAGCGAAATAGATGATACGTGATAAAATAAGTACAAAAAAATATAAGTTTTAAAAATAAAGAATTTTCTTTTACCATTCTTTACGAAGATACGTCTTCCTTCCGTTCATTATTTATTTAAGAAAAATTTTCAACCACCCTCGTCTATTCATGCGCAACTGGGTCGATTCTAGGGGCTAAAATAAAAGTTGTTAAACACAAAAGTGTCACTTATTTATTAAATCCATTAGATGAGAAGTAGATAAGTTTAGATGACACGGGTCACTTTTGTCCGTATATCATCTATCATGTTTCACCATATTCCGGGGGTTAAGCGAGTATACTATTTCTTCATCCTCGTCCATTCATTGGCATCTTCGCAATTGCGAAACTTTGTAGAATTGATTGAACTACATTTTGAAATTAAGCATCTGTTAGTGAAATTAATTCACTCTAAGTTATCAAAGTTGTTCTAGCTGTTCACAATGGAATGTGAAATTGATATACAATTTCGCAAAAGTCTGTTTCAAAGGAATTTTCGAAAATGAAATTTTCATATTCGTTATTAATTAATATATAATAGATTGGATTAAATTTTTAAATTTTAAAAAAGTTTAAACAAAGTTAGATTAATTAAAAAAACTAAGCATAATTTAATATAATTATTGGCTTCTCGATTATTGATAATTAATCTCGTTTCCAGATAAACATTATTAAGAAAATAAATTATCATAAAATCTTTTTCCACATGGAAAATTCGTTTTAATTTTACAAAAATCTGGTAGGCTACTATACTTTCAATTATTTAATTAACGTCCGTTGTTCATGTTCGTATTTTTGCTTGTTGAATTTAAAAAAAAAAAAAAAAGGACGTAATTCAAACATATCATTAAACTAATGAAAAGAGACAATGCTTCGTGTATATAAAGTAACGAAGCACGAACGAAGATAATTTTAAACTCTCGAATCTTATATTTTTAAAATAATTAAAACAAAAACTCGTGTCATAACTCACGTCATTTATCACACGCTTAATAATTATCTTAATAATTAATACGTGCTTTTTTTTTTACAGGATATTTAATTTCAACAAACTCGTGCATTTGTTAAGCTCCCTTGCAAACAGAACGATCCTCCACTACGTGTATCTATTTATTTACGTGTAATATAACAATCATAAATTACTTTGTATCTACTTGATCGCATACAACAATCGTATGAATTATAAAGTCTCTAACGAATAAATATAGATATTTATCGAGAGTAACGTAAAATACACCTTGTAAGAGCTTATTTAAAATGCGGGACGAATACAAACAGATCCTAATGATACCGGCCCCCCCTCTTGTGATATCCCCCTTATCAGATCATTTTGCATTCTAATTCGTCTAGCTTGTCTACTTTCGAACTTGTCGTGCAAGTTTCAGTGTCACGAGTAAGTTCGCCTCGAGAGGCTTCAATCCATCCGTAATATCGTTGTTTTTTTTCTCCTCGGATATTTTCCACGTTTCCTCTTCGATCGACCACGTTCGAGTTTATGTAACAAGTGGTAATTCTCGTTTGCAGCGAGAAAGAAGATGTGTAAGTTTCTTTTTTTTCTTCCCCTTCCCCGTTTTATCTTTTTTATCCTTCCTTTCGATTTAAGCGAGAAAAAGTAAACTAAATTAAGAGCAAAAGTATTTTTTACAGGTGACACGATAACAGATTCGATAAATGAGATGCGTTTACGCATTTTTCCCATTTCAGAGTCAATCGAGGAACAATTCGTTTTTTCTTTACCATTATTTACCTTGACATATAATCAGAGGAGTTCCAATTAATTGTTGTTATTAAAAAAAAAAGGAAAATTGCACAATCGTACTTGAAAGTTTCTTTAATTTTAAATTCGATAATTACAAATGAATAATATTTGTGGAAAAATATTGATAACAATATTTAATAATTTGTCGTAACTCGAGTGCAAAGTATTGTTCAGAAGACATCCTCTTCAACAGACCCAATTTCGAATTCCTTTTCACTAATAAACAGCCACAAAATTCACCAAATTTATCTTCGCTTATTTTACACGAATTCCAATCCCTTAATACGTATATTTAATGCCAGTCTGTTTGTGAATTATAATTGGGCAATTAATCATCAAAATTGGACGTCGCCTCACTGATTATTTTTCAAATCCCCTATGAGCATCATAACAACATTTCATGGAACGATGAAAACTCGATTAAATTCCGATGCTTTTCCACCTTAATGGTACGCCTAAATGATACCGCTTTGGATTCGAATCGTTTCTGGAATGATTCGATTGGAATTATTCCTGCCGTGACGTACATATCGCCGGTATTTGATCGCTTATATATCGCTCCTATATTGTTTTCGTTTCAACGCTCGTGAAACTTTAAATTCAAAAGTTGGAAACCAGAAATATTATCGCTCGTTTTCGATGAATGCGTTCCGAATATTTTATCGAATATTTACGACGTTATGTTAATCCCAATTTGGAAATTATGGCCCGTAATAAATAGATCACGAAGTTATAGTTTTTGAAGGTTTCTCATAATTATTTCTTTTATATCAAATATTTTCTACTATACGTAAATTAAAAAGTCATTGAGAAAATATTAAAAAAGTCCAATAGTAATAATGCATTGACTTGTCTGAGAAATTAGGAAACAAACTCTATCTTCTTTACTTGCAAAAAAATTAAATTATATGAATGTTATGTTCTTCTTGAAACTAATCAATTTTTGGGCAAAATTGTTTTAATATAATTACACAATTTTGAAAATATTTCGTCTTCTATACTTGTATAAGTATCATATAATTTTTCACGAAAAGATTTTTCATTTCATAATTCATTTCAATATTTTCATTTCCCAATTTTGTATCTGATTCTTCCTAAAAATATAATTTTACTCCTATCATCACTTTGGAAAATATTATATGATTTTAAAAGGAAACAATTTCCTGTCCTTATCCAATCTGCATAAATTCCTCTTATAAATAATCGATAGAAGTCAACATGGTGTTATTAATGAAAGTCGACGTCTCTTGATAGCGAACGTCTAGATACCATCAGGTTCACCTTCATTAGTGCTTCTTTGAAGAATATAAAGTTTCTGTACTGTCATTATTACCATGCACGTAGTTCAAAATCTTTGATCTAGAATTCCGAAAGTAATTACGTTGCTCTCGATTTTACATTGAGATAATGAAGATGTGTAAACAGAGGAAACAGAGGAATTTTGAATTGATAGGATCCAAATAAATTATATTTCACACGAGGAATTATAATTTGCCACGTATCCATCCTTCGTTCCCAATCTTTCCGAATTTTAAATCATAAATTATATATATTTCGTTTGAAAATAAATACTCAAACGTGTAATTTGATCTTGAAGGAAAGAGAAAATAATTATTCAAACGCTTAAAGTGATCAAATTCGTACGAAATAGGAGTTAAATTGATTCAGAATATCCATTTTGGCGAAGCGATGATTGCATTTACTGCGCTTAATTTATTGATTTTCATTCGATAAATGCTGATAACAATTTTAATACGAATTTCGACCAATTAATAATATTCGTTTGATAGAATAATAATTATCGAACAATCTCTCTCTCTCTTTTTACTTAAAATTATTGACGTTACGACATTAATGATTCACGTGTATTATGTATTATCTCTAAAGATCGTAAAGGATAAATTTCAGTAGTAGTTGAAAAAAAAAAATTTATTCCAAATCGGAGAAATGGGATTATTTCTATCGTACGAAAAAGAAAAGTTCGTATTTCTTTCTTAAAAGTTTTTTCACGCAAGGACGTTGAGAGAGATAATATAAGAACGTTCTTTCTTTCTAACACCCTGTCAACGTGGTGAAAAATTGTATACCATGGATATTGGCTGTTTCATAAATTCTAATGTTAACGAAGTGCGGAAACGTGTATTTGATTCTTATAAAAAGAATACGTTTGGCCAGGGATATGATGCAGTTTCAAGGTGAACAAATTATACTGTAAAATAGGGAAGAAACAAAGTAAGAAGCAAAGTTTCCTGAATTTTGTATTAATTATCCTTGAGAAACTTATTTATTATACGATGTATTTTGGATTATACTAACATTTATATGCATATATGTAATGCATCATACATATGAGAATTATTTATACCTTAAAGAAAAATTAAAATTAAATTGTTAAAATTAAGAATTTATTACAATGGAAACTGAATATTATGCTCGTAGCATTATGTTTAAAATTAAGCATCTTGTTTGTCTCTATATATGAATAAAAACAGTTTTTAATTTTTTTCACAGTTTCAAAGTTATATATTATTTTAATCAAAATGATATTAGAACAGAATATGAAAAAAGAGAAAATATGTTGTAAAAACTAATTCATTATTCTTTAATGATATAAAATGGATCGTTTGATACGAGGAAATTGTAAAAATATTCATTTTTTTCATTTAATTTGATTTTATTACATTGCGAAAAGATATATCTTTATGTTACTGTTCAAAAATTTAATAAAATCGAATTTACTTCGATTTTTGGAAAATCAACGGTCGTGCAATCGTGTCATCGTGCATACGAATTATCAACAGAACGAAATAGAAAGAAATCGTCTCTATCTTCACCGTTCCAACAAGATACTTACTTTTTATTACCCTACTGCGACTACTACTCTTCCTATCTCCCTTTTATTAGTGGTATTTCCATTTTATTGTTACATTTAGTATCTACGCTGTTTCTTTTTATCGCAAAATTGGATTTTAGTTAAAATTTTCCTCTCTATCGTGCAAGAGATAAATCTGGTGGAACAACGAAATAGGTTGAGCCGACACCGGACACTATATTTCACTTTCACAATTGATCAATCTTTCAGGATTGAAAATAACTCTTTTTCCTTTCTTTTTCAGAAACCAAAATGTAATGGCATACCTTCCACGTTTCTTAAAGGACTTTACATCAATCCTCGTTCCCATAAGTTCCCGACTGAGAGCTAATTTTCCAGCATAAAACCTTGGAAGTTAGGTGAAATATCTACAGGAGGGACACCGATCTTCTAAGTAATATACTTATCGAAGTTACGATTAACAAGCTTTCACTTTTTTCACCTCTTAGTGAAAAGTCTACTGTAATCCTTACTGTTCGCGAGTAAGTCGAGAAGAAAAAAATTTTTTTTCTTCTCAACAACAACAAACAGAACAGAAGACTGAAATAATTTTTTACTTCGAAAGTAATTATAAGTTTTATTCGTCCTTTGTTGCGTCATCTCATCCCGTTCGCTGAATAAAACAAAAGTTTTATCGCAATCATAAGTAAATTACAACTTTTATTCTTTACCGAGTCTTCTCGATGTTTATCGTTTGCAAATAAATCTTTTGAAGGAAAAAAAAATTTTTTTCCCCAGCTTTGATTAAAACGATATTGGAGAAATGTTTAACAGGAAGGGATAAAAATTATGTAAAATGTAAATCCTATGGAAAAATTATAATACGTTAGATGAGATCTTTTTGGAAATACGATTTCCTTTCCTTCCAAAGTAATCCACCTTAGTTTTAATTAATTTTAAACAAATTGGCCAAATTTCTGGAAAGGAGATTATCGCCTTAGAAAGAATATTACAACGATTATCGGTTAATTCCGACAAAATTATGAAAAAACATTTTGTTCAAATTTGAGAGTTAATCTTTGAATAATCAAACGAATCGAACAAATATCGATAAAATAAATTAAAAGGTAAAGAAATAAGTTTAAAATAAGAACAAAAATATAGTTCAATTTTTCCAATTCCATTCGCCTGTGCAAATGCATTCGTATGAAGATGTTGAACAAAAAAAAAGTAGATTACCAAATGCAAACTGGAATGCATGAAAAGCGGATTTTTCAATTAACGATTTTTCGTTGAAAAGAAGAAAAGTCGCTTGCTATTAAAGTTGCTAACTCGAGAAACTAATTTGGGATTCGTAATCGCACCTAATTTATTGGATCGAGAGAATTAACTGGTCTCCAGGAATTTCAAACTTTGTTGAATTGGCTTTTGTCATTCCTGGATTCGACATTTCGACGCGACAGATTTTTTGACACGACCCTGTCGAAACCTGCGTTACTTTGAAAATCGATCAACAAACCGTGCCAAGCCGATCCCTCAAAAATTCGAGAATTCTTCGATAATTTAAAGTTAAAAGGAAACTTTAATAATCTAATTTTTAACTTAAGATATCAAATGGTACAAAAATTTATTTCGAATATAATAAATGCGATTTAAAATAAATCCTCTTGCATAAAGTGATAAAAAAATTCAACAATGAAGTAAAATAGATGAAATTTAACAAGAAGATTTTACGAATCGTCTGATCCTAAGTGTAATACCTTATACGTCAACATTCTCAAACTAAAACTATCACACTAAGAAAATATCCTAAAGTATAAGATACGTAAGAAAACGTAAGTAAAGGAAGATTATTATTTATTCCATAAAATTCTTTCATCGTATCGCGCAACAACGATATATAACAAAATAAGAAACAATAAAAAAGAATATACGATACGATAATAAAATTTCCACCAATCGAATCTCCACCTACGCATCAAAGAAGCGAAAACTTTCGAGATTCTTTCGAGCCCCTCGAACGAACGCTACAATAAATCCAATTCTGTTCGCAGGACGTGACTCGTGGGAAACACGAAGGATGTCCAAGCTACTTCTCGCCACGCTGCTCCCTCTAACCGTCCTCTTTCGCGTCGCTTGCAAATTATCCGAGTCTGACGAATCGGACAGCTATTCGAACCTATACCCTTTCCTGGAAAAATGGGCCAGGAGCAGTCACACGAAGATGCTGACCGTGGTATTCGACGATTACGACTTGGAACGGCCCCCCTTCGACATCCCCGCCGGGATGCTGATCGATCTAAACGTGTCCACCAAACTGGTTACTTTGAAACATCTAATATCTCTCAGGCAAAAGGATAGAAGGCGTGATTACCAAACGATAGAAAGTGAAAACTGCGTGTTGCTCTTGTTCTCGGACGTGGACCACCTCAAAGACATCCTCAGCTCCCCCCATTTGATCTCGTTCTGGCATCCGGAGAATTTCTACATACTTCGTGAACAAGGGGGATCGTCCGTCAGCTTGTTCGAGCAGGAACGATTCTGCCAGTGGGCGTTCGAGAGGCTTTGGAGGGTGAGAAGGGTGTACAAGCTGCTTCTGTTCACCGGTGATAAAGTGATCCGATACGATCCTTTCGATTACAACAGGCTTCGCGCCAGGTATCGCGTTGGCGGCCGAGATTGCGACTGGTATTGCAATAAATCGAACGAGGAGGGCGGTTTTCTATCGATCGACAGGCCGAATATCAGCGAGGTGTCGGATTTTTTCGACGGGGAGAGGATCGACTTCAAACGATACCCGTTGAAAATATCCATCTTCGAGACGAGCACGATCTCTGTGAAGGAGGGGCGATATTTCGGTTTGGATTTCAAGTATCTGGAAGAGGTTTGCAAAAAGATGAACGTGACTCGTTCCCTGATCAAGTCGAGGGATAGATTCGGTTGGGAGGAGAACGGCACATTCTTCGGGACAATTGGACACTTGGTGTACGGTTTTGCAGACGTTTCGTTCAATCAATTCTTCGTCAAGGATTATCTGACCAGACAGCTTGAGTTCACCGCGTCAATTACCAGTGACAAATTGTGCGTTCTTATACCGAAAGCTCCACCCCTGCCCGATTATCTCGTGATCGTCAAGATCTTCACGGGGAGGGCCTGGTTGCTCGTGTTCGCCGCCCATTTCGTCATCGCTATGATTTACACGGTCTTGAAGATCGAGAAGTATCGAAATATGCTCGAGGCTGTGAGGAAGAGCGGGCAGGCGTTTTTCTGCTGCGAATATATTCCCGACTCGTATTTTCTCGAGGATCGAAACGGTGTCGTGTTCAACGTCGTTCGAGAAACGGGCGAGAGGGTGTCGTACGAGGAAGACGAGCGAATGAGCGATGGAAATACCAGGTATATATACCAGGTATAATATAATATCAGGTTTCAGGCCTTTGAAAGATTTCATCGGAAAGAAAAAAGAAAAATCGTGACGGATTATAGAGTCGAGAGTTTTGAGGGGAGGAGAAATATTTTATTTGCGTAACAGCGAGCCATTGTTTGAATATAAAATATGGGTTTACACAAAGTATGTAGAAGAGAAATATATGGTGGAATTAATACGAATAGAAAATGGATCGAGCTTTCATCGTGGAAATTTGAATATTTAAAATTCGTAGAATTTTCTTATTAAACCCTGATAATTGACGAAAAATATTTAATTTTATTCGATTTGCGACAGGAACAGTTGTTTAAATATTTTAACTCCAGCTTATTTTCGATAAGATTTTCACTTAAATGTTTGTAACCTGTGAAAGATCTGTTTATTTTTATCTCTCTTTCGTATATTTTCTTCGCGAATATTTGCGAATACAACGAATACAAGAGTCATTTATTCCAGGAAGTATCCTTGTTTTGCTAACAACTTTTTCCTGTTCGATGGATCGGAGAACGTCCGATCGACGGCATCCAAAACGAAGAGAAACGACTGGAAACGTTTCGATCGAGCCTCTTTGTCCCTTCTGATAACGCTGGCACGTTATTTAATGAAGGTGGTATTTCAGCTTATGCAACCCTTTAAATTGGGTCAACCATGGTTCCCGGAGAGATTGTTGCTGATATGCAGTCTACTTCTCAGTTTGATCCTCAACGGAATAATCACATCTCAACTTGCCTCCAGTTTCAGCAAACGAATGTACTACGAAGACATTAACACGTTGGAACAGTTGGAGAAAAGCGGTTCTTATTTCCCATCTTGATTATTTCTTTTTCTTTTTTTTTATCCCCGTATCGTAGATGGAACTTTTACTCCTTCTCATTTAATTTAATCCTAGGGATAACGATTTTAACCGACGCCAAAGATGTCATAAGCGACGCGTTCACCGATGTAACATCACCATTGATTAAACGGCTTCACGAGAGATTGGAATACGCCAACAGATCGGAAGTTCATAGAAGGTTATTCGAGGTGAGGGATGCTGGCTACCTTCACCGAATCGCAACCCTTCCGTTGAAATACGACGAATACCAGAGGAAAACGTTGCACGTCGTCAAAGAGTGTCCAAAGGATTACATCATAGCCAATGTGATGAAGAAAGGTAATAAAATTATCCGTAACTCTATTTTATTTAACTCGATTGTTTTATATCTTCAAATAAACACGACTAACTTATTTTTATTTCTCCACTGGCGAGCTCATAATTTTATTTGACTATTTGTATAATTGTTTTCCTTTGCTTTCTTTTTAACCATTATTAGTCGAATCCTCGTTTCGTCACATTCTATTACGCGTCACGTATATCGTTAAATCCTTAAAAATGCACAGAATCCAACTAGGTATTTTCTTTATAAAATATCGAACATTTTTTCGCCTTCAGAATTTAATCGATAAATTGTGTATAAAATTATTTTTCTTATATCTATATATATTCCTTTCCTTTCGTTATTTGTTGCTACTCTCGCAAAATTCGTAAATAAAAATATTGTTCAAATGTTGTGAATTGGAAAATGCAATTTCAGGATCACCTTTTGGAAGACGTATAAACAGCATCCTTCTCAGATTGAACAATGGTGGTTTCTATAAGATTTGGTACCAAGCCATGTACCAATCGTTGAAACGGAAAGAGATGATGACGCTCGATGACTCGTCGATACATCGAAAGATCACGATTCGACATTTGTTTATCCCTTTCGGGATATTGTACCTTGGACTGGCCACCAGCGTAATCGTATTCATCTACGAATATCGGCGAAACAACGTCTGACGTTGGTTAAGCTCGAAGGGATGTTCGAAATGAATGTAAAAAGCGATAACTGAAGTGGAAATCATTGCGTCTCCAACGTGTCGTTCCTTTGCCCTTTCGCAACCAAAGGGTGAAGCAAAGTAAATGGGACGTGAAAATTTAAAAAAATTTTCTTCTCTTTTAAGAAAATATATAGATAAGGAACGAAATTGTTCTCGATAATATAGCTTTTGACGAACAATTTTTATCATCTTCAATTTTTTAATAATCTTAAAACGTATAGATCTTAGAAATATAAAAATTATGATATGAAAAATTTTATATTAATTCGATTTTTATATATAATAATATTTATTACGCGAATATAATTGAACGAAATTTTGTTATATTTACATATGGTGAAAATTTTGATTAAAATAAATAATCAAATAACGAATCACATAATGATTATGCGTAATATTGTTTTTAATTCGATCAATTTATAGAGAGAAACAACGCGTTCGTTCGAAACATTTCTCTTTGACGACGTGTAAATTATAATTAATTTTTTAAATTTCTGTAAACAGGATTTATTCTGAATGTAACAAAATCCAAAAGAAATTTCCCGATCGCGTTCATTCATTATAAAAGCAGAAAATCGTTTCGAGAATTACATCGAAATCGACTGGTCATCTCATTCTACTCTGGATTTTCACGATAATACATATTTATACATCCCCTGTGGAAATATCTTTTCCAGAAAATTAAACGAATCATCCTTGTTCCATGCTGAATTTAATAAGCTTTGCATCTTTTGCCAACGTAATATCATTTTTTAATGACACTTTTTTTTCTTTTATTATCTTGACACGTGAGAAGAGCTTCTATTTAAGAATAAAGTTAAAAATTATTCTATTCAAAAGTTAATTTGAATGACGATTCCTGAAAGTTATTCTATCGAATAAGAGAGAGAAGAAATTCATTCGAAGTAATAATATTAAGTTTACCTGATCGCATGATAAAGAAATTCGAGGAAACGTAAATCCTGTCTAAAAGCTAAAATTACTACTTATCCGGATTAATTAATGGTTAACTTCGTACAAATTCTTGTAAAAATACATTCAGATTAAATTTTTAAGCTTGGTTTTTTAGATTTTTAATTTTTCGAATTTTACAGCAACACTTTACGGGTAAAAATATAATATTTTTTTTTCTCTCGCTGTAAATATTCACGAGCACTTTCAGATCGTTAAAAACTAAACGCAATCGATTTCAACCTCGCCATCAACCTTTTCCTGCGATCCGTTTTTTCTTTGCACAATTTTTGAAAAACGAATAAAGGAAAATTTCCCATGTGTACATACGTAAGAACGATATGAATAGCAAAAAGGTGCTGTTTCGGTGAACATTTTTCTCGATATATTAGAAGAAACGTATTAGGGTTCGTTATGGAACGATCGATCGTTTTGTCTGATTTTATCTCTCGATATTTTGAAAAAGAATGGAACATGTTTAACATGTTCACTGTGTGCGCATCGTAAATTTCAGTCGACAAGGTCCATGTACGGTATATCGATTTTTTTCCATACAATAACCCAATACACAGAGTGTTTGGCTAGATATATTTAAAAACTTGAGACGTGATTCTTCAAATATATGATATTTTTCTTCAAAGTAAGATTCAACGATGGGAAAAAAGTTGAATTTTCAATTTTATTTTTTATTGACACAATTGAAAATCGACGAAAATACTCCTGGACACGAACAAGTCTCTACGAATGAACGAACGTAGGACACATCAGCGAATAGCACAGTGATCCTCAAATTCACCAATTTATTTCCTATATAAATTGTAGAAAAGAAGGTTAGAAAAAATGATTACCTTATATCCTCGTAAGCAATATTTTTTCCAAAAATAAACGTATCTATCGGATAATACAAATGTTTTAATCTGGAAACTCGATTAAACCTCGATTAAAATTAGAAAAACTTTAAACCGTTATAACTCCGAAGATAATCATTTGCGGTCAACGAATGACGGATCATCAGAAGCGCGGAACCTTGCCCTTTAAAATGCTTTTTCGTTTATCCCGATACAACTTCCGGTTCTCGAGATATCGTCGTGTAAAGAGAAACGTAATTTTTAACCGTTTACCATCTCCGTCCTTGTCGCTTACTCGGACCTCTCGCTCGCACCTCGTCTCACTGACCTGTCCCAAATTGCAGACAAGCGGCAGACGCGTTTCTTAGATGACCGAAAGAACGTAGTACGTAATTCGAGGAAAAAATATAGGTCATTGGATCGTGGGCCCATTCATAATTTCTCAAACGCTGTAGAAATTATAAATCCTTATATCTCGGCAACCAATCGAGATATCGGGATGAAACAAAAAGCAATTTCAATGGTATCGTTTCCTCCGTTTCCCGAGTAGATTTTGATCGACAAATTTTCACTTTCTTTTTCTGCTTTTTATATAAGAGATTAAAGTGTGATTTTATATAATATAGGTAATATAGATGTATTAAATTTATTTCATACTTATAGATTTTATAGGATAATAAATAGGCAAAGTATAAATATTATTTCGATATCGTTACGTGTTTTGTTAATACCTAGTCGATTAAATTTAGAAGACGATAAGTATCGTTGCGTTTGAAGATCACTGTGCTCCTTGTTATTTGAGTTACTCTTCATTCGTTCGTAGAGAGGTTTGCTGATGTCCACCGGATATTTTCGTCGTTTGTCGATAAAAAAGCAAAACCGAGAGTAATTTTTTTTTTATTCTTCATTTTTTTCCCCCCTAAATTTTGTGATTTTTTTCATGGTACGTGATACATTACAGTATAATTTGGAAAATTTTTCGATATAAACGTTCATCAAGACACAGACGATCGGACGATAAAGAATTTCGTTCTTAGATCATAATTTCACGATCATAATGGAAAATTTTCATTAACGTAATGTCCACATCGCTAGGATTGAATAGCAATTTCATCTGATCTATCTTGGGCGAAATGCGGTCTTATTTCGTGATTATTCTCAAAGCATTATATCTAAAATTTATTGAAACGTCACAAATATAATCACGTATATCCGCTTGACACTGCTCAAAGGACAATATTCGTTTCCCCAAAGAGGGAATTACTGTTTGATATAATAGCAGATAATTTGCACAAAAGAATAATCATTCGATATTCTTAATAATTGACGTTTCATTCGTTTTTAATGATAGGAATTTTTATTATAAAACCGTAATCCCTCAGCCGTAGGACGATATAAAATTATATTAAAAGTCGTAGGACGCCTTCTGTTTCCTATACAAATTTTTAGAATTTATATATATTTCTCCATTTGTTGTATATAATGTCTATAAAAGTTTCACACACGGAGAACTTTTAAACGTTTAGGTAAAAATTTCTTCAAGTATATTAATATTGAATGATTAATTTATGTTTAAAATTATTTATGATTTAATTTTATTAGAAAAATATCTTTAATATTTTTAAGCCATTGGTCAATTGTTCTACGTATGATATAGCATGTAGAAAAGAAAGGAAATCAAGAGAAAATTTTCAAAAGTTTTTCTATTGTTTAAAATAATTCCGTTAAGAATAATTCCAGATGATTATTCTTTCTTCTTTCTTTCACCGCAAATATTGATAATTATTCTCTGTAATATAAATTTTCTCATCTACCAACCAACTTTGAACGGAAGAAAAGGAAGAAAGTATTTTCAAAATTCCACCTGTAATTTCAACGATTGAAAGTGTATTTTTACACGAATTAAAAAAGAACTAAAAATTAAAGATTCTATTCGAAAAATAAATAGTGAGATTTATATAATTTTTAATGATTCAAATCGACAGAAGTTTTTATAAATTTATTTACAAAGAAACGAAGAAAAATTATTGCGCGGATTTTTTGAAAAGGAATATTTTTTTCAAGAAAATACATTTCTTATGATCTTATTGTTAAGTTGATTTGCGATAAGATTCAATCGTTTTCCGTGAAAAAAACAAATACTTTCGTAACACAAACAGGTACAACTTAATCGTATTTGGTGAAGCATCTTCTTCGAAGAAATGAAATACGTGCTTTGAATATTAATTCGAGATACAAGTCCTGTTTAGATAATTTTACCAAAATTCAAAATAATTTTATTCATAATTTATTCTTTACATCCAAATATCGATTTGTTTTTAATGTACATCATTAATTATCTCGTATTAATAATTTATCAGATTTGTATAAAATTGCGGTTTAATAATTGATCAACTTTCACGACGTGAATAAATAATTAATAATTTTATTGTTATTGAAATCGTTTTCGATAATAAATAAAAGCAACGCTACGTAGTAATTTTTTTTTTATTTAATTACTTTTTCTTGTTTCTTCATTAATAATGAAAAACGTATAAATTTTTTTTTTTAAATCAAACATCAAACAAAGCTCCTCTTTTTTTTTATCGTATCAAGTGGACGAATCGAATTTAATAATAAATAAGGCCGCGCGTGTTTCAGCGACAAGGAAGAGGATTGGAGCGAAAATAACTAATCATCGTTGATTCGGCAGATGATAACCAGCTGCCCCGCTCTCAGATATTCCGATTTAACGATTTCCAGTTCAAACAAGGCAAAGAAACGTGTTAAGGAAAAACAAACGGAAGGAGACGAAAAGAATATTAAAAAATTCTTTCTCTCGTCGTCCATGAAAAAAAATTAAAAGTTGGAAACAAAGTTGGAATAAATTCTTGTTGGAAAAATTTCCAAGAAACGTTACAACGATTACAAACTTCTTTATTGCGTTTAAAATTGTGATTTCTCAATTTAAATTTCCCGCTAAAAAAGAGAAAAAAACAAAGAAAGAAAGGAAAATATAAAATAATATAAACTCGATCTTCCGTCTTCCCATTCTAGATTCTATTTCTAACGTCTCTTTCTATTTCGTTTCGCGGCTTGTAATTCGCAAAAGAATATCAAGGTGGATAAAAGCAGACCGATGAACAACAATAAAAAAGCCAAGACGTAATAGCCGAGGGACAACTTGTGTATTTTCACGAAATCCTCCGTCTCTCCCTCGTTGTACAACGTAACGAAGTACTTCATCTCGTCTATCCAGTGCTCGGGCAATCCCGCCTCCGCCATCCTCAACAACACGAAATTAATCCTTTCCGCGTACGGTGAATGCAATTTTAAAATGTACGAAATTCTATAAGTCATCGCGCACTCGTCGACCATGTACAACGAAGACTTTTCACGATCGTTGAACCGTCTGTGAGGTAATAGTTGCATATTGTACAACCTGGTCATCGAGATCTTATCCTCGGTCAACACGATATTTTTCGTCGATCGTTGAAACTCGATCACTTGAATTTTCTCCCACAGGTCAGAGCCAACGAACGCTTGCTTCAAGTTCTCGTACTTGGTGATCATCGTCTTCCCGGATCTCACCACCTCGTCCACGGTGCGATACTGATAATAATGGAAAGGCTTGTTCAAGCTCGAGACCAGAAAACTTTGATACAGACCGCTTATGATGAGATTGAAGAAAAGTATGCCGGTCAACAGAGCTCTTTCGGCCGTGTACTCACTGTCTCGGATAGGGTAGCAAAGGTACTCGAAGAAAGTGAAGAATTTTTCCACTATCCGAGGAATTTCCGGCGGCTTTCCACCCACCGATTCCCCACGAACGTGCACACCCTTCGCTCTGCTCCCGATAATCCTCGTATCTCGATTATTCGAGGAAGTCGGTGACCGACGTCGGAACAACGAGCTCAGATACCTCACCAGCCGCCATAACAACGTGATCAGGACGTTGTACGTTATCAATACGAGCCACAAGTGAGCTCGGAAAGGGAAGAAGAACACGTACATATTGGGTATGAAGCCGTAATTGGTCATCACGAAGCATATCTTGTCCTCGTACATCGAAGCCGTGAATTGAAACTTTTGGAAACGGTCGTAAGTCTTGACGAAAAATCCCGTGATGCACATGTCGGTTATTCCACGCTCTATATCCTTGATCAGGAACGAGAACGGGTCTCGTTTGATGTTTCTCTTCCTCACCGCTTTGATGTTGAAACTCGCGCGCATCGCCTTCTCGAGGACGAACAACGCTTTCGCGTCTATTTTATCCAGCTTCAATCTGTTCCCCCGATCGTACGAGATTCTCATAAGTAGGGATTCGAACACCGACACGTTCACGGGATAATGATTCAAGTTTTCAAAATTTTCGAACAGCCGCCCGGATCCCACGATCTCGCCCCGACCTGCCCCCCTCGAACCTTCGCCCAGACACGTTTTGTACACGACGCCGTACTGATCCTCGTGCCTCTCGAAAGGTTTGTACCTGAGCATGCAGCGAAAATCGTCATCGGCCGAGATCACTATCACTCTGTAAGCGTGATACCGCTTCCACAACGTCTCGAAAACGTCCCTCCAAACGACGATCCCCGCCTGTGCTCTCCCTGCCGTGGACACGATCAAGTATTGATCGTTCGAGTTCCAAACGTCCCAATAAACGAAGATCACGTCGAGATGGTCGATCGCGAATAGCCAAGTGATTCCTTCCGATTCGTTGTTCCAACGACAGGATTTAAGAGGATCTCTCGCGGTGCTCACTTTGTAGGTCTGGATCGAATTCTCTCTGATATATCGGAGAGCAGCGTCGATGGGGGCCGATTGAAATTTCGTCAATATGACAGAGATGGTGAGGGGTTGAAACTCGGGGGATTGGCGGATAAAATTCAACACCAGCCCCAGGTTGTCGATCTCCTGCCCGGATAACTGGTTATTCTCGATATTCTTGAATTTATCGTGGAACCAGGAGTGCCTCGTCGAAGAGCAAGGTTTGATCAAGATGAGGAAGGAAAAGTATATCGGATGCATCTCTCTCGTTGGGATCGTTTCTTATCGATCGCATCACTTGCTTTTTCTTTTTCTTTTAAGGAGATTGGAAGGCTCGTCGATCCCTTCGAAGATGGAAGAAGTCGAGAGTTGGTTTTAATAAAACTCCTTCCTTCGATGAATCGAGTCCAACCGTCTGACGAGTCTGTTTTAAAATTTCTTTTATAACGGTATAGACGAACGATCATTTGTTATAAAGGTGAGATTAAAACGGTTCTATTAATACTTGTTCATTATTTATAACGATTAGATCCACGTCGATTAATTCCGCCATCATTTGTTACCGATGTGTGCAAATCGTGGTTGTTAATTATTAATAACAAAGAAAGAAAGAAGAAGAAGAGAAAGAAAGGGGTTACACGGTTATTCGAAGAGATTACGCGAAGAACTGGATATGTTCTCAAACTGAGAAAGTTTAGAGAGAGAAATATGCGCCTGTTCGTATATAGGAAAAAATGAAGTTCCTACAGGAGGAAAGGTGATCGAAGATTAAAATCGGAGAGATTGAAAAGTTGTGATTATAATGATTCAATGTTTGCCGGTAAAAAGATATATCCGAGCGGGTGAATCGTATCGTAAATCATCCCATACGACGAACAGGATCGATAAATGCGACCATTTTACACCACTGATTACTGTTATTTCTAATTTTTCTCCGAAGTTGGCGATGCGAAAAACGTGATGAACGACTTACTCGTTGATTTCTTAGGTCACGCGAGTGGTTCGTGAAAAATGGCGGGAAAATACAGTGTTTAAAAAGAAGCGATCGTTACCTCGTAACCTCCTTTAAAACTTTTCTGGAAAATTTTTTTTTATCGCCTTGAAATCTCGAACGAGTTGAATCGAAGAAAGGAGCGACTTTTCAACGACTTATGTATTTTTCTTCCGTGCACGCGTAATTCAATTTGACGTGTATCCACGTGTATTAATATGTTTGATGGCAAGAATGAATATGGAATTATCTTGAAAATGAAGAGACCCGTCTTGTTTTAAATCATCCGATATTATCCGATGTCGAAAACAAGAATCGAATTATTATATTTTTTCCCCCCCTTTTTTTCTCCACTCGCTCGATCAAACGTGATAAATATCGAATGAAAATGTGAAAAACGAGAGGGGAAAAAAAATGATCGATAATATAGATGCAAAACAAAAAAAAAAAAAAGAAAGAAAGAAAAAAACATCACGAGAGTGAAAGAAGCATTCGATGAAATAAACGCGTGCACTCGCTCTTCCCTCCCTTTCTTTCTCCTTATTCGTTCGATTAATCGTCTTTTTCTCGTTCAATTAACCATCGAACACGCGTGAACGGGTTTGATTCGAGAGGGGCAAAAGAGAAAAGTGAAAAATGGAGCAATTAAACTCCTTTGTATAACGTGAGACATTAGAGACGCGAGACATGGAAAAAGAAAAAAGAATTCTTCGTATCCTTTTTTTTCTCTCCAACTTTTTTTTTCACTTTCGGGAACATAGATTCGAGTCTGACTAAATTTTCCTAACTTTATTGTTGTTGCGACGGGGTGGAAAGATTTTACGCGATTTTCATCCATTTATTTCTCCCTGCTGTGTTTACCTCGAGAAAATCGGCCAAGCATTTCCCTCTCATTTGCCACGTTTCGACAGATCATTAAGTTTGAAAGTAGAATATTATCTCGCTCATTTCCATCGGATATTTGTCAGGAATTCTCTCTCTCTCTTGTATCTTTTCCCTCTCATTCTCCCCAATTATCATTATTTTATCAACCCGTTGATTCGGATAAGATCCTTTCGTTTGTTAATTTTTTTTATTTCTTCTCTCTCTCTCTCTCTCTCTCGTTTAAAAATTGAACGATTTCGGTTTAACGATTCGGAAATATTTGCAGATACTTAACCTTAACTTTAATAATAAATTTAATAAAAATTAATTAAACCTTCCCAAGTACCACTTGCCCGACCAATTCTAAGAGATATACGGATCTACGGATTTTAATTAAAGAATACAAGGGAATGACAAGAGAGTAATTAAATTTAATGAATCGCTGCATGTCACTTCTTTAACCGTGCTTAAACGGAATTTAATACGGCAAAATTCGCTGAATAATCCGTAGTAATTAAATATCTCATCGATCAAAGTAATCGGTGTACGAGTGTGAAATATATTGGCTCGTTTAAAAATTAGAGAGGAACGAGGACCGACATGAAATAATCGCTCGACAATATTAATCGACAGCTCATAAACAACAATAATCGGGTTTTTACATAATAATTCTATAAATACATGCGCCGTGCACGCGTTAATATCGAACATTTTCAATTTTTCGGATTTTATTTTTAGACTTATTTTCTCAAAAAAAAAAAAATTCGTTTTTACTCTTACTCCATTATTTCAAACCTCCCTCCTTAATATTACAAAAATTTTCGTCCTCACTGATTCAATATTATTAATCAACCTGATCCTTTTTTTTTTTTAATCCCAAAATAATAATTTTCTTGCAGAAAATTGGATTACACGGTCCACGTGTTTCTTTTTGGCCTAAATTTAATCGAAAGTTAAATCATAAACTTGATCACGTTGACCAAGATTTAAATATAAATTTTTCCCCGAGACAACTTTCGATGTATTTCGACGATCCTTGAATGTCTCGATTGTCCTGCCCCGCTTTTTTCTTGGCGCGCGTGATTCGAATTCGAAGAAAATAACGATTGGAAAGGCAAACAAGGGACACGCACGATCGAGGAGGACTTGGCGATAATCAAGCCAAGGAAGTTTTTGATCGAACGCGACGAGGACGGGTGAATTGTCTCGAAAAGACGATGGATAAATAGGGATGCGGAGTAAACAAGGCATGATTGCCTATTTCACGACGCTTCTACGTAGCGCGCATTATTTGCATTCGAGGGTTAAAGCGCTTAAGGATATTTACTGGCGGAGAATATTCGAAAGAAAGATTATTGTTATCGTTTAAAAGGGATTGATGCAAATATTTGCGATATATTGGAAAGATTTATTTTCGAATGATTTCTCTGATAACTCTTAAATTTTAATTCTTGTTGAAATGGGCAGTTCTTTAAAAGAAAAAAAAGAAAAGAAAGTAGAAGGGAAGTGTAGATTTTTCGAATTGGAAATCCAAAGGATCTCCGTTTTTGTGAGATCTCGAAGAGATTGTTTGAGAAGCTATTAAGTAATTATTTAGAACGACCGTGTGATCCGTGATGCAATTTAGCGGACGGAAATTTGCATATCGATTTGTAATTATTATTACCGGGACGCAGTGATTCGTGGAATAATTCAAATGGAAGAATTTTCGAGTCATATTACAGAATCTAATTTAAACTTGTAATCTCTTTACTATTCCCATTAGTATTTCCCTGATAGCATGATTCCCAATAACAGTGACCTATAGGATGATTCAAATGGAAAAGTTTTTCAATAATATCTCATCTAAAGTTGCGATTTCGTTTTAAACGGTTCGAGGTAATAATAATGCTGGCTATTATTATCCTTGTTATTATTATTTTTTTTTTTCATCACAAATACTCGTCGAATCACGGAGCTCGACGAAGGAAGGAAAGACAAGTTTCGAATTTCGAAGAAAGTTCAAGATTTTTGAATATTTTCTAAAATTACGAGAATTTTAATAAAATTTAACGTCTCTTTTAACGCACGACAAATTCATATTTCCCCGCGACAAAGTTTGTCAAAGTTTGGCCAAGTACAAAGTGTACTACAAACTGAAACATGGAAGAAAGAGAGTCGAGGTCGAATCAACCCTCGAAGATGGAAGGGAAGAGGAAATACGGATATTAATACCGACGATGAATCTTGTTTCTTATAAATGGAGAGAGAATGTTATTATAAAATGCGAGATCGATGAGTATTAAATCGATACACGGATAAATATTACCTTTCTCCGCTCGTCCCTCCAATTACATTTTAATAGATATATATTAATTTCGTTGCAAGTGCAGAGGATGTGCTATTGATGATGGTAGAACGATGGAGATCCCCGTTGAAGTTGAATTTGACAGACTACTTGCATTACTATGATAACGATAGAAAGGAGAGCTATGGGATATATTCGTAATTTATTTATTTATTTATTTATTTATTTTTAATAAATTGCCAGATTACGTTATAATATAGATTTCAATTTGTATTCCATTACTTTTCGCAATTGAAATTATTGGTAAAGAAAAATGATGTTCCATGATAATTTTCAAATATTAATAACAATTTTTAATATTAAAGCCGTATTAAAAAGAGATTTAAAGAGGTATTAAAGATTCGTATATTTTGTATTTGTATAAAGTTTATAAATTTTTTATCGTTCGTTGCGACAGATTTTTTTCAACCAAATCTTGATTCGCTTTTTAAAAATAAAATATTATTATACGTTACATGCATACATCACGTTTCCTCTGATAAAAATGTTTTTTTTTTCTTCTTCTTTTTTTTACGGAAAAATGTGGGAGAATTATATTGCGAGTATAAATTAAAACGAGGCGATAGATCGTATGCATTAAGGGAAAAATCTATAATCTACGTAAAATGTAGAAATGAAACGCCATACCATTAATGTTTAATTCATCATCGTCCGAATAGCAGATGGGGCATGACGAATCGCGTGGTTCTATACGTAATCGTTCAGGATTTTAATCAGACACGTTGATTTTCAACAGGGGGACGATTGGAAAACGTGGATACAGGATGTCAAAGAGACAAGAGGAGTCTACGATTATTATCAACGATGACGTATCGATGCGCTATCAATTTCAATGGATAACAATTCAATAGATCAGAACGATTCAGAATTTTCGAATTGGGGAATAAAGAGGGAACGAAAATTCGGGACAAGCATATTATGGCAAATATTTGAGAACCGATGCAAGGTTCTTGTTTCAACGTCGAATAAATATCTCATTCACGTTGGCAATTGTCTGGGGAATCCACGAGCTTAAGAATTCCTATAATAACGAATAGACTTATATACGTCATACATTATATTTTTTCAACAATTTTCTTTTATTTTAGAGATACAATTACTTTTCAAACTGTCATCATTTCCAAAAATAAAACAATTTTCGATCATTTTAATATTTGATCACTTAAATCTTATATAATTTGATATTTATCATTCTTATATATTCATTCTTGCGTTCTACTTAATTTTTAAATATATGTCTTCTTAAACTATCATGTTATCAGAATTGCGTTAAGAGATAGAAAATGTATGTATATCATAAAATTATAAAAATATATATATATATATATGTATATTTTATAAATATAGTGCATAGAACTTATATAATAATAAATACGCAGCATATATAAAAATATACAGACAATTACTTCTTCTTTTTTACCCTTTATTAAAAAAATTTTCGATTTTCGGTTCATAATTTTATTGCCACAAGCGTTACAATATTTGTCATTAGAATTTATGAAGTAAGACAAGGAAAGTAAATAGTGAGAAAAGGACAGAGATAGTATAAAAATATGGAAATCAGCGCCATCTTCAGAGTGCCGCAAATGAAACACAAAAATAAAGGACAGAAAATAGTGGAAGAAGGACAGAGATAAAATAAGAATTTTCTACTAGCGCCATCTCTCGAATATCAAGAAATATTAAGTTTGGGCGTTTTTCAAAGAGATGGCGTTACTGGTCAAAGTCTTTAGAAATTTCTGGCATTAAGTTTCAGCATTTTTTAAAGAGATGGCGACACTAGTTAAGGTCTTTTAAATGTTTCTGGCATCAAGTTTCAGCATTTTTTAAAGAGATGGCGACACTTGTTAAGGTCTTTTAAATGTTTCTGGCATCAAGTTTCAGCATTTTTTAAAGAGATGGCGACACTAGTTAAGGTCTTTTAAATGTTTCTGGCATCAAGTTTGAGCACTTTTCGAAGAGATGGCGCCACTAATTAGTTCCTTATATTTGAGAGATGGCACTAGTGATCAATTCTTTATCTTCCATCTTTCTTCTATTATTTTCTGTCCTTTATTTTTGTGTTTCATTTGCGGCACTCTGAAGATGGCGCTGATTCCCATATTTTTATACTATCTCTGTCCTTTTCTTACTATTTACTTTCCTTGTCTTACTACCATAAATTGTAATCGCAAATATAAACACTTGTGATAGTTTATGAGAATGTTAATATATGTAATTTATATTGTACATATATCAGAATTACTTCCCAAATATTCAAATAAAATACTTAGGAAATAATTAATTGTATATTAATTTTTTTTATTTTCTTTGGTTATAGTATTTTTGATTTCCGCATAAAAATATTTCATGCTAATATACGATATATATGTATATATGTTGCATATATAAAAATTAAATTTATTCAAGTTTTGAAAATATGTTTGCAATTGACATAATATCTAAAAACATTTAAATTTTTTAGAAAGTTATGTATGATGCTATTATATATTTTATTCTAATATAATGTTAAATATTTTCAACAAAATTCATTTTAAATTTCATTTCTCTTAACATTACCAATTTCAATGATGAAAAGGTTTATATCCTTTCACATTAATATTTCTAATTTAATTTTTTCTTTTTTTTAATTTACTGCATTATTTTTTATATAAAAGAGTCTTTCTCTTGAGAATTCAATAAAAGAATTTTATTATTTAACAATTCTTATACTCGAACTGATCAATCTCGAAATTGTAAAAGAATCCAATACGAGATGTCGTATATTTATAGTAGAAAATTTGACTTAATTTAATAAATCGTACGCAATTTCTATAAATAACTAATTTTCCATATCCGCGACTTGTTATACTCTATTCTCCACTCAAGAGTTAAATTTTATTTCTGTTACATGAAAAATAGTGCGCAAAAAATATAAGTTTTTATCATATAAAATAGGAAACGAAATAGAAAGGATAAAAATGAAAAATTGATAAAAATAACAACGATATTTTTATTCTTTATAAAAATATTTTTTTTCTTCCATATTACTTATTATATAATATACTTATTCTTTGTATCAAATTTTTTGATTTTAAGAATAGATGATTTTTCATTTATAAAATTTTCTAAACCAAAGATTTCAAAAATTAAAAAATTAATCAAAACGAAGATAGAATAATACATAGAAATTCAATTATTATATAGTACAGGTAATAATTTTTTTATTTTATTGTCTAAAAGTTTATCAATTTGTTCTACTTGTATTACTTGAAACACAATTCAATATAAATTTAATATAAATATGACAGAAAATAGTTGTTTTATGTTGCCATTACATTGATATTTTTATATCTTCCAAGAAATTAAAGTTTCAGAATCAACAAACAATACGAATTACGATATTTTTTGATTATCCATGCTACTCGGTTGATTGATTCATCATGCGGAATCATCGAAAAAATCGCAATCAAGCGAAATAATATTTCACATGTTATGTTAGTCACATAAGAATAATGGGACATAAGAATAATAGTTCGTAATCTTTCGAGCTTTCCAGCCGTCTTTCTTCCTCCGAAAATCAAGTCAACGAGACCTGAAGGAAACGATGGTTTATTTTAAGGAACTCTGAAAATACGCGCAAACGTCCCTCTTAGAGACTCAGTTGCATGTCGTTGCGATAGGATCATGGTTCTTAAACAGTGTCTACTTTCAACGATAGTCATAACAATTTTCTTCGGTACGTAACTTTTTCATCTTTCCTTCTTTACAGCAAAGAAAAACACATGTTACAGTGTGAAAGCTGCTTATATGACAACTATAGCTATATTTTTTGCAAAATTCAAATATTTGGAGAAAAGTATAGAATGCGAAAATTGGAATTAATGAATGTACACAAATTAAATACACAATACAATAATAAAACGTTGAAATGCTCGAAAGAGAAATGAGAAAAAATTAATGTTTGCCAAAATTTCGTTCTTTTAACAATAAATGGCATTGAATAATCTAATAACGACGATTATATTGTTTCACGATATTGTATGTAACAATAATTTTTATAATTGCATGTTAATATGATATTATTGAAAAAACTTTTTGTATAACAACGAAAATATTTTTTCCATAACATTATAAATTTTTAATATTTATTTTCAATAATGTTCACAGTGTCAAAACGTTTTAATGGACAATGTAAACAACTCGAAAACCTATTGTACAAATTGTTTTCTTAATGCCACTTAAAAGACCATTCAAAAAACTGATAATATCGATGACCATTATATCATATCGATTAACGAGTCAATTATTAAGTATTTTTCTCGACCAATGTTCAGTTTAATTATTTCAATTTTCAAAAAACTCTGAAATTCAATATTAACATAAAATAATTGCTTTTTATTTTCCAGGTATAACGCCGGCTTTTACCTGGAATCCTGATATTCATCGGTATGTAATCAAAATTTAATTTTTTATTTTCATTAGAATTCAATTGTCTCTTTTTCCTTCTTTTTTTTTCTGATTAAAATCTTTATTAAAATATTTAAACGAGATGCATTATTTTTAATAAATTAACCATACATTTTACCCAAGTTACGAGAGCTATGATCTTGAGAAAGGCCCGGTCTTCTATGAAGCTTATTACCCAGACACCAATGAGGAACCACGCAGCAACTATCAAGATAAACGTTACTTTGATCGAGGAGCAGTCCTAGAAAAGAGTTATCAAATACCTTCTGAACGTTTCACATACCCAGAAAATAATATTCAGTTGGACAACTATCAAAACAATGCAGCAAATGCCATCCTTCAAAATGATGATCGTTTCTCTCTTGAATCGAATACACGGTCTTTGGATATACAGGAAATTTCGAAAATAGCTAGAAGAGCGATTTCCCGGGATTTGGAAAATTGGAACACGCTTGAAAATTTTTTAGATCGCGTCAAAGATCAGGATTCTTTTTTTCGTCGTCGAATCATTGTTCCCGAAACGGGATACAGAATTGAACAACAAATTCGTCGAATCGATCCTTTATCGAATTCTTTGAAACAACCACGAGGTCTGAGAAGAGATCTGTATGAGGAAATTCAAGAAGAATCTTTAGCTTTGCCCAGTCGTATTCAATTGGACGAAAGAGATTCGATTAGAAAATTAACAACGCGTGATCTTGCGAATAGAGATATTTTGAAACCGATCAGTTCGATTCAATATAACGATAATAAAGCATCACGAGAACAAGAAGTAATACAAGCAATAAGAACGAGTCAATTAAATACACCGTTATTAAAAGATGCGAATCCGTCGGATTCAAAATCAATTATAGATTCTTATCCAAAAGAAAATATTTTTGCACCGCGGCCTCAGGTTATCAATTATATTTTTTCGAGGAAACCAGAACTTACTACGCAAAATAAAGCTCAAAATTTATCCCAAACAAAGAACATTAGTGAATTTATGCCTAGGAATTATGGAGATAATTTGATTCAAAATGAGGTGAAGAAAGCAGCGGAGAATAAGGATGTTAAAGTGACATCCATTGAAATTAGCGAAGTACCTAAACATAAGACTCGTCATCATCATGGAGAATGGCCAAAACGCGACTATTCTCGTCATCATCAATCTTAAGAAATAATTTTTATTTCAAAAAAAAATGTAATTGTGTTTAATTGTCATGTGTCATTTATTTCAAATTAGTAATATAGAGGAAACGTAAAGAAATGTTTTCAATATCGTTTAATTGAAATATTTATTCAATATATGATACAACAATGATACAATTTTCTATAACAATATATGTGTATATATTTTATTTTTTGTTCATTTAAACTTTTTATTATTATATTTATATAACTATACACATACTAACAAGCAATAACATCGCATATATAAGAAAATATGTATTTTTTTTCGCGATGCGCATGGAAGCAACAACTTGTTAATATTTGACGAATAAATAAATTGATAATGCAAAAACATATAAGAAAATGAAAGTGACAATGATCATGGTATGAATTTTAATAATATCGATTAATATGAAAATATATTTCAAATTTTTTCAAGAATATTTTCAATAAAAAAATGTTAAATATGTTTAATTGATAATGAATACTAAAGGAATGTTTGGACAAATGCCTTTTCTGTTTAATAAAATAATAAAATGATATATTCAAGTGTAATTGAATTTATGAATGAATCTTGGATGGTGCAATAATTATAATTATACGATGTTTGACGAGGACAAAAACCACAAGTATTTTATAAGTAATCTACGCTATTGGAACACAACTTCGTCTGGTGAATAGTCTCAGTTAACTATATCTAAAACATTATATTAAATTTTTGCAAATTTCTTTCTAGATATCTAGCCTGCATTAAAGTCTTTATGTAAATTGACTGTCCTTTATATACATTTGGCAAGATATCATTAATCTAAAATTATTTTATACCTTTCTATATTCACTAGAGCAGCGTTTCTCAATCTATAAATCGACGCTTAATATTGTGACGCATTATATTTTTATATAGATCATAAAATTATAATTCACTGAAAAGTTACTTAAAACATATGATAATTTCATTTATTTATATAATATAAATAATGATTCCAATTAAAAAAAATTTTAACTTATTAAAAATTTCATGTAAATATATAATATATAATTTCATATAAATATTTGGATCATGGTACAATTATAAATTAATATATTGAATTATATAAAAGATTGAGGAACGTTACACTAGAATATTAAAATAACAAAAGTTTTCCACTGATTTAATAATAATAATAATCTTAAAACTTACTGTTATAAATAAATAATACATATAAGTAATACAAATTTACTACTTATATAAAACATATATATATGTATATATATATATGTTTATATATTATATAATATATATATATATAATTATACATATATATGTATGTATAATTGCAAAGAAATTATAAAAATAATTTAATTGATAACTATTATATTATATACAATTATTTTCTTTAATTACCAAGTTCAAAGAAATTATATAAACATTTTGTCCTTATTTCCTTATTTGTAGTTTTATTCCCAGCTTGTTCTTAAAATTTAATGATATATTTTTAAAATTAAATGATATTAATTTTACATTAATGCTATGCATATAACAAATTTGAAGCTTCCTGCTATAATTATTCTTTCAATATTAAAATCAACTTATTATTGTATAAAATTATTTACTTATATTTATTTTTCAATCTACTAATTTGATCTTTGAACATGAGTTTATGCATTTTATCACGTATTAATTAATTATTATTACGTGATTAGATGAATTTACATAGAAATATATATATAAAAATAATTATAATTTAATTTCAAAGAAGAATATATCTTTAAGAAGCATAAATTTAATATCCTATAAAATATTAAAAATATGAATATAAATATTGTTCTTTAACATATATATAAACATTATTTATTATACCTGTTTATCCTTGCTTCAAACTTGACATCACAAATTCTCTTAATATATTATATGCTTTTGAAAAATTATCATTTTCAATCACTATGTCAAAATTACCAACTTTTTCACCTATAATAATTTTATAAAGTTTGTATCTAATATAAAAATATATAAAAAATATTTAAATTATTAAAGATTATTAAATCCATAATTTTTACCATATTCCATTTCTACTTTGGCAATAGACAATCTTTGTTTCAAAACATCTTCTGTTTCTGTTTTTCTAGCTCTTAATCTTTTCTCTAATTCTTCTATAGATGGTGGTTTAATAAATATATACAAGGGATCTAAAGAACTTCGTTTTACTTGCTCTACTCCTTGTATTTCAATATCTAATACACAAATTTTACCCATTTGCTGTACTTCTTCTACTGCACGTTTACTAAAAATATTAAAACAAAATTATATATAATATAATCGTGTTCTTTTTTAATTTTTAATAATATAAGATAAATTTTTACCTAGTGCCATACATATTTCCACTAAATATAGCAGTTTCTATAAATTCATCTTGTTCTATCTGTTTTTGCATTTTTTCTTTAGTAGTAAAATGATAATGTTTCCCATCTTCCTCGCCTGGTCTAGGAGTTCTAGTGGTATGAGATACAGAATAACCAAAAGTATCTGGAAATTCTTCAAAAAGCTTTTTTATTAATGTACTTTTTCCACTTCCTGAAGGACCACACAAAACTAATGGACGTGGACCTTTATGAAGCATATTATAAACACCTAAAAAATGAATATAATATCAAAAAATATTTAAATTTGTAATAATAATAAATTCATAAAATGCAAAAAATTAAAATTTTAGTTTGAATATTTGAATCACTTCCTAACCACATACCTAACTTTAAAGTTCTGAAATATGATATCATATTTTCACGTATTTAGCAATTCGATTAATTTTTATATAACCATCATCAGAAATCATATAAGTGCAAATACGTATTGACGTAATCACACTTTGATAAATTTAATAAAAACCGAAAAAATGGTAGATCAAAAACATCAATTATAATTATAGCATTATAACTAGAACATAAATAAACGCGTAGTAAGAAATAAAAAGTAAATAATTGTTGTTATATCTTTGTTTTTTAAATACATTGAAATTTTTATAAACTATATAATAAAATTAAAATGAAGTATCTTCGAAATATTGATTTTTTGAAGGAAAATGTGATGAATTATGTTGTACGTTATATTGTATGTTATAAGGAAACATTGAAAAAAAGATATTCTATATTATTATAAATATTCCATAATATTATAATATTTAAATATCTTTTATGTTTCTAAAATCTAATTCACTATAGTGAATATATTTAAATTTCATAAATCACATTAAATGAAAAACGAAATCAATGCATAAGAACAACTTCACTAACGATATCAATCATTTTTTTGTGTTTTTTTTGTTTGAACAAATTGAAAATTTAATATGTATAGATACTATCTCACCTTTGTAGATATAAATTCAAAAAACGAATAATATAGTAATAAAAATTACTGAAAAATATATTATGATTATTTTATACAAGAAAGCACAGAAATCCGCGGAACAAACAGCTACCACGTTTTCGTTTAATAATGTGCACATGCGCATATGTTACTGCATTATAAATTAAATATATTTTATTGTAAATATATATTATATGCATATGTATGTATATATATTCTACATATATATTAATATAAACTATATATTTTAAAAATAAATAATATACATTTCTGATAAAAAATTT
This sequence comes from Apis cerana, assembly GCF_029169275.1. Classification (NCBI taxonomy): domain Eukaryota; kingdom Metazoa; phylum Arthropoda; class Insecta; order Hymenoptera; family Apidae; genus Apis; species Apis cerana. The sequence goes on from NC_083856.1 coordinate 5,365,173, forward strand.
TCAATAATATTTTTGTCTTTACCATATATTTTTACAGTATATATGAATTATTTTTATTTTTTTTTTTGCAATATTAATTTATAACATAATTAGTTTATAATATAATTTAAATATTTACAAATTTTGTTTTTTTTTATATAACAAAATATGCAATTAATTTTATAAAATGAAAATAATAATTTAAAGAATAATTTAAGTTTATTTTATTAAATTATAAGTTATTGAAATGAAATTTTTGTAAAAAAATATTTATTTATAACACTATAAGTCATTTTATATCTATATTATATTCGTATTTACTAATCAAAAAAATATCAAAATTTTCAGATTTCTTAAATAATAGTTATATAAGCATTTGTGTATATATAATAATATAAATATGATTACAAATTTAATATGTATATTCTTAAAAAAATATTTTTAATTATTTTAATTTCAATTAAGTAAAATTGTTTTATTATATACAATTAATAATTTATTTAACAAAGTATTGATCAAAAATTGAAATAGATATAATTCATTTTTACATTTTATTAAATATATATAATATAAATATTTGTAAAATATATATATATTAAATATGTATATATATTTATATATATATATATGCATATATATGTATAAGTGTATATTTCTTTTTCACAAATATTTATATTATTTTTAATATTTAAATGATAGTCATGTACAATATAGATTATAAGAGTTAAAATTTCTTTTTGACATTTAATTTTTATATTATATTAAAATTGAAAATATGAATTTAAATATATATTTCCTATTCTATACACATACACATATTATAATTAGAATAAAGATGATTTTGGTGATGCAAGTTATATAATAACAGAGTATTTTTATAAAATTAGTATATACTAGCTACATTTGAACATTGCACAAATAATACTAGATTTATATCAACAAAATATAGTTCTTTTATATATGTAATCACATAATTCGTAATTTTCCTTACTTTTCAACGACACAGAATAGAAATTTAAATTTTTTTCAAATTTCAGTAGGACCAATAGGCTTGGCTTGTGTTCTACGTCGTGCTAACTCGGACATGACAACAGGACCAATATGAGGTGATCTTGGACTGCTAGACATTGCTCTATATGTTGCAGCTACTGCTATCTAAAAATATATTTATTAATTTTATCAATTTAATCATGAATATTTATATTTCAAATAATTTTAATACATAATTTTTATATTTCAAATACATATTGAGCAAATATACCTTTAGGCTATGTGGATCTTTAGTACTTTCAGGTAATATTTTTTGTGGAAGACGATGACGATTTGCAATCCACGGATATTTTAATATGGCAGCTGCAGTAGGCCTTCGATTAGGATCAACATGTAACATTCTTTTAACAAGTTCTTTTGCTTCATTCGAAATTTGACACCATATGCCACTTTCGACATCAATATAACCAGGTCCAATACGATCTAGTATATCCGTTGCACTATCACCAGGACTATTGCGAAATGGTGTATATCTAAAAAAATGTATGTAATGTAATGATGTAATGTAATAGTTTACAAGTTATACATAATTGTTAAATTTTTAATTATAATTACCCGGCTAACATAATGTATAATAAAACGCCAAGTGACCAAATATCACATGCTGCATCATATCCTTGACGTTTTAACACTTCTGGTGCTACAAAATTCGCGGTATAACAAGGAGTCATTAACAAACCATTTTCTGCTCGTAATTGTTTCGCAAAACCAAGATCACATAAACAAAGTGTTGTTGGATCAGCTCCCAATTTTGAATACAATATATTGGATGGTTTTAAATCCCTATGAACGACCTATCGATTATACAAATCAGATTATAATCAATAAATTTAATATAATACAATATAAAATTTAAAAAATGATAAATGAATAGATAATTACTCCATTTTCATGAAGATAATTAACTACACTAACTATTGTGTACATCACTTCAGCTGCTTCTTTTTCTGTAAGATTACGTCTTTGTAATAATCGATCAAGGAGTTCACCACCACGTAATAATTCTAATACAAGATAAGCTCGTTTATCATCTTCATGGACAGCTCTCAAAGTTACAATATGTGGATGTCTTCCATATCGAAGTAAAATTTCTATTTCTTCCGTTGGATCTCTTTTTGATTTTTCAATTACCTTCACAGCATATTCTGCTTTAGAAGCTTTATGGATTGCTAAATAAACAGTACTATAACTTCCTTTACCAATTTCTTGTTTAAAATCATATTCATCACTCACAGAAACAGCGCTCACATATGTTGGAAAAGTAGCTGCAAGGCTATCACAGTTTTTATATTCAGGAGTTTTTATGTGATCCTCAAGAAGGCACGGGGCGACGAAACTAAATCCACGGAACAATTCGTGAGCATTAGCACTTGGTGGTACCCCAGGAGAATCTAAAATTATTTTTATATTTAATTCTCATTTGTAATATAAATTATATTTAATTAAATGAAACATATTACCTTTAGGCGTTTTACATGTAAATTCGCTATCAAAATAAAATGCATCATCTTCTTGACTAACTGCTGGTTTGAAAGGAGGTTTTATTTCTTTTCGGTAAAGAGCATTCCAATCGATTGTTGCAAAAAACGGATGGTTTTTTATTTCTTCTATTCCACCTAAAATAAAATAATGAATAAATATAAAAGTAACTATTTTTATGTAAAGAAAATATTTTTATATTAGAAAGATATAAAAATGTACCAGATCCCAATCTATTTGCAGGATTTCTTTTAAACAATACTCTAAGAAGTGCTTGAGCATCAGGTGAAATATTAAGCGGCATTCCGAGTTTTGCTTTTAATATTTGTGTCATTGTTTCTTTACGATTTGCACCTTGAAATGGAAGAGCTCCAGTCAACATTTCAAACTAGAAAAGTTAAGAATTTATTTAAAAATGATTAAATTAAAGAATCATCATATTATCACTAACCATAAGTACTCCAAAACTCCACCAATCTGCAGCAAATGAATGGCCTTTTCTAGTTACAATTTCAGGTGCCATATATTCTACAGTACCACAAAATGAATATGCTTTACAATCATCTAAAGGTTGTTTACTTAAACCGAAGTCAGTTAAAGCAATATGACCTTCAGTATCAAGCAGAATACTATTGAAAATGAAATAAGTATCAAAATTTATATTGTTTTATATTAATTAAATTATTAACAAATGAAATATAATACAGACTTTTCAGGTTTGAGATCTCTATAAATAATTCCAAGTTTATGTATATGATCCAATGCCAGAGCAAGTTCAGCTAAATAAAATTTTACATCATCTTCAGTAAACATTAGCTAAAACAATAATTACAAAAGTAAATCAATTCAATTACAAAACTTAATATTAATAATATGAGATATTATAATTAACAATATGAAATGTATTATATTCATATTAATTTAAATGATTATGGAATACCTCTTTAGCTAATCTTGAAAATAGATCACCACCTCTTAAAAAGTCTAAAATTAAGTAGAGGTTGCCCTCTGTTTGGAATGCATAATGTAGTCGTACAATGAATGGATGTTCAACATCTACTAATATATTTCTTTCCATTTTTGTCCTAACTCTGTCCCGAACTGAGATAATATTGCAATATTAAACCACTTAAAAAAAAAAAACAAACAACATAATTTTAAAATGAGAATTGCTCTGAAAATTTTTTATAAATTTGGATGCTCTTTGCATTGGATTATCAAAAATTATAAATCTTTTTTTATGTTTTTCAATAGCATTCAACAAATAGATTTCAAAAATATAATTTTTTTTTAATTTTAGAAATTCATTAATTTAAAAGTTATATATATATACACACACACATATATATATATATATATATTATATATATATATATATATATATATATATAAAATCTTATTTTATATAGCAAAATATCTAAGGAACCTAAATCAATGAATTATATCTCATAATACATAACTTTTGATTTCTTAATATTAAAACATATTTTTGAAATGTATTTGTTGTGTATAAAAAAAGCTAATAATTTTTTACATTTCAAGATAAAATTTTCTCATACATTTTAAAAAATTTATCATAAAAAATAATCTTTATATTATAATTAAAATTAATATTTCATTACAATAATTTTCATGGTTTAAAACTTTCAGAACTGCTCTCATAAAGTTACTTTATTAAGCACCTTTCAATGTTGCCTTCTTTAATACTTTCATCGCATAAAGTGTTCCACTATCTTTTCCAACAACTTTTCTCACTAGAAATACCTAAATAACAATAAGAATTTTGATTTCTAAAAAATTATATTTCATTATATATAAGATAATTATATATAAATTAATCATTTTTAATAAATTTATTATATTGATTAATACCTTGCCAAAAGATCCTTGACCTAGAACTTTAAGTAATTCAAATTGAGAAGGATCTGCTTTTTCATGTCCATCTCTTACTACTTCACGTACTTCTATTTCATGTGATTCAGAGCACCCATTTGAAGGTGGTTCAACTACATTTTCTTGAGTTATCATTACTTCCTCTTGAGACTCTGATGTGAGGATATCTACATCTTGCTATATGATTAAATTAATTAAAATACAAATTTTTAACTATTTTAAATTATTAACTAAATTAATAAATCAACACACTTTTAACATTAATCGATTTTTTCTATGAATATAAAAACAGTACCTTCTCAGTTACATGTTGCTCAGACCAAGGAACTGTCAAATTCGCTAACGGCATTATAGTCGTCGTATTATTATCTGTGAAATTGTAGACGTTTTTGTAAAATATTCTTGCGTGCGCGGTCGTCATAAATTAACATTTAGTTACGTTACGGGAGCGCGATGTAGATCACTCTCAAAATGTAAAATTACGAGAATTCGCGGTAAATTAATAGACACATGTATGACTCTATGACATATACTCTGCTATGTATTGACCACAGATAATATATTAAACTAAAGGTATTCAAACTAGATCTCTAATATGAACCGGAAATATCTATTTTGTACTTAACAAAATCGGACAAAATGATAATTTTTTAATAAAATTTATTTTATATAAAAAATATTGAAGAAATGTATATATATATATATATATATTTCAATATATATATTTCAAGATATTTTGCATATATATAATATATATATAATATGTCTAAAACATATATTCATAATAATAATATTATATATATAAAATATTTTAAATAAAATATAAATATATATTTTAAAAAAGCTCACTGTATAAATAAATTAAGTTTAAGGCTGGGAACACAGGTAAGTTACAATCTTCGTATAACACAAATTTTAAGAAAAGAAATAATAATGATGTATCTATTTAAGTTTATTTCAATGTAATACTACATAAAAAAAGATATTTCTTCTTTCTTTATAGAATTTACTTTTTTACACTTCTGCGTTATAGACCTAAGTCACCTTCATATATATCTTATCGATTTATCAACAAACAAAGCAAAAATAAAGTGAGAAACATTAATAAGATACAGATAATATATATTGCGAAAAAAAATATATGTTAAAAGCAACAAATATATATTTAATTTTATTATTAATATATTATTAAAAATTTTATATCATCAAAATTTTAATATATAATAATATCACATAATAATATATAATATACAATAATAATCACATAATAATATATAATATATATAAAAATAAATCATATAATATATATACATTACACTTAAAAAAAAATTTTTGTAATCTTTTTGATAAAAATTATATTTTATTTTTATCAAAATATTTAATGATAAATATTCTTCATTAAAAAAAAACAATATAAAATATTTATTTTATTTATTATAAGACACATTCGCATGAAACATACCCCTGATATCTAACAAGTGGTAGCATTTTATGCAAAGTGATCTATCTCTTATTTTCATATATAGATGTACTGCAGATAAATTCACATAGTATATATTTTCGTGGTGTTTGTAGATTTTGCAATTGTTTATAACAAACAATTTGAACTAAAAACTTACTAATATAATAAACTATAAAGTTTTTGTTTAATTGAGTAGATTTTATATGTTTAATGGAAAACATATAAATAAATAAAAAAGGAAAAAGTTTTATATATTGGTAAATATTCTAACCTATTTCAAAATATATAACTTCTATAGAAAGTTCTAGTATAACTTTATATAATTATATAATTTGTTAATTAAATATTAAATTATTATTATATAAAATTACATAATATTATATTCAACTTATTTTAGTAATATAATCACAATAAAGTGGTTTTTTATCTATATTAATTTCTTTGTTATCTATATTTATTTTTTTTTTATATGTATTATTTCAAGAACAACAAAAATGCCATGCTGGTATTATGAGAAAAAAGAACTCCGAAATACACCATCTATTCAAGATGGAATTGATTATGAAACAGAATGTAGATATAGAAAAGAAGGTGCAAGATTTATTATTGATACAGGTACAAAAATGGATTTAGGATATAATACAATGGCAACTGGAGTTGTTTATTTTCATAGATTTTATATGTTTCATTCATTTAAGAATTTTCCAAGATATGTAAGTATTTTTATTAATAAATATTTTAACCTAAAAAATAAATATATATAAATATCATATATCATATTTTATAAATATCATATAGGTTACTGCATGCTGTTGTTTACTTCTGGCAGGAAAAGTAGAAGAAACACCAAAAAAATGTAAAGATATAATAAGAACTGCAAAATCCTTGTTGAGTGAGCAAAAATTTATGACATTTGGAGAAGATCCAAAAGTAGATCAATTAAATATTTATGTATTAAAATAATTATTTTATTTTTGTAAAATAATCTTTCTTTTTTTATTTTTTAGGAAGAAGTTATGACATTAGAAAGAATTTTGTTACAAACTATTAAATTTGATTTACAAGTTGAACATCCATATAGTTACTTGTTAAAATATGCAAAATGTCTGAAAGGTATTAAAATATTTTATTAGATATTAAACTAAATTTTATTAAAAAGAATAATAAAAAAATTAATGATGTATTGTAGGTGATAAAAATAAATTACAAAAAATGGTTCAGATGGCTTGGACATTTGTTAATGATAGGTAGGAATATTTTAGTATTGTTATTAAATTAATATAAATAATATTTTATTTTTGTTTTCATATATAGTTTATGTACAACATTATCCCTGCAATGGGAACCAGAAATTATAGCTGTTGCTCTTATGTATTTGGCTGGAAAACTTAGTAAATTTGAAGTGGTAGATTGGAATGGAAGACAACCAAAACATTTACGTTGGTGGGATATGTTTGTTGAGGATGTTACTATGGATCTTCTAGAAGGTTCTTAAAAAAGGAATCATTTTCTTAAATTCTTTAATCAAAAAAATATATATGATCTTTACATTTTTTTTTCAGATATATGTCATCAAGTATTAGATTTATATTCACAAGCTAATAACACAAAGCCACCAGATTCACCACCATTGACACCATCTAATGAACCTTGTAGAGATAGAACTATAACAGCACCTCCTACAGAATCAGCATCTACTACACCAAATGGTATATCCAATAAAAAATCATATTTTATTATTATAACAAATAAAATATATTATTATTACATCGTAGTTACACCAGGAAAAGTTACTAAAGTTGAAGCAGCTGCAGTCTCTTCAAATGGATGTTTAACTACAGATACTACAGATTCAATCAAACCAATGGATGTGCCAACACATTTTCCAACATATCCAGCCAATTATGCACCTAGTAATATTAATATCAATATTAATTATCCACCAGCATTTCCTCCAGCAAATGTTTCTGTACCTCCTCCTCCTGTAAATACAATGAATCATATTGTTCCACCAATGCATCATATGGGTTCTTCTGGTACCACTAGACCTGCACCACCTGCTCCTACTACAACACCGGCACCATTTCAACCATATCCTTATCCTACAAATGCCTCATATTTTCCTCCAAATAATCCAGTACCTCCAGCACCTACACCACGTACATATTATCCACCACAACCTTAACACATACAAATTTGCAAGCTCAAATATGAAACATTTGTTTGTGTATCATTATTATAACTAAAATTATTACTGTCAAAAAAATAATAATTAAATTCTTGTAAATATTGTAAATATGTGAAATTTATAATTAAGAATAGTATTTAATTATAAAGCTTTTATAATTATATGATATTAATATCTATCTATTTGTTCCAATTTCTAATTTAATTTCTTCTTTTCTTCTTATTTAATTTAATTTATATAATATAAAATATAGTAAGTAAATATATAAGTATAAAATTTTTGAGAGAAAGAAAAAGCAGTTTTACATATAAAGATTGCCTTTATTGAAAAAATCTTTTCCAGAAAATGTAACATCATGTAATGTACAATTCATTGCTGAAAATAATTTTAAAAGTGGTTCTGCAGATAATGAATCCAATACAAAACTATCTGTATATAAAATATATAAAACTGAAGGTAGTTCCATAATTTGAGCATATGACAATACTAAAAAAAAAAAAAATTATTAGTAAATTTATATTTTAAAATATATTTTTATTTTTTAAATATCAACCTCCTGCTGCCACTCCATATATAATATTTGGTTGCTCTAGAAATGTTTCTTTCAATTTGCAAATATTTTTTCCATTCTCTGTAGTTAACATCCTCAAGAAAGATGGTACTGTTGGTGCATTTTTATTTTTAAATTGTGATATATGACGACATGTTATACAAATTGTACTTTTTGCACTTAATATAATGTCACTCAACTAATAAATTCAAGAATATTAATATAAGTTACTAATCTTAAAAATTTCATAATTCAAAATAAATATGCTTACTTTTTCCACAAGTTTTCCTGATAATTTTACATCAAAATGAGAAGACACAATACCTAAATAAACTTTATCACTGACTTCATAAATTGTATATATTTTCTTTTGCTTTTCATCTTCCACGAAACATATTTCTTTAGAATTTGGACACAAACATTCTCTTGAAAAATCTACAATTTTATTAAAAATATTCATAACATAATTAAAATATCAAGAATATATATATTATAATATATAAATATATATATATTACCAATTAGCATTTCGCCTTCAACTATAATTAAAGTATCAATTGCAAGTGGTTTTTCTTTTAACCATTGAATAGATAATTTGCTGAAACATATTTAAAAGAAATTTGAATTTTTTGAACATTTATAAAGAGGTTATGTTTAACGAAAGTGTAATTTACAATTGATTAACTGAATAATCAATAGTTTTATTTTCATCTTCTTCATCCCAAAATGCTCGTGAAACTGGAAATACTACTTCACCAAAAAAAGTTGCCATGTCTGTTAATGAAATTAATAAAAGTCACTACAAAATTCTTTTCAAAATACTTCTCTTAGTGCTATGTCATGTATTATAATCATGAATCCATTAAAATATCAGATGACATTATAAATCGATTTTTTCTAATATTTCGTTATATATATTTAATATATATAAAAAAAGAAAAACACATAAAATATATTCTTTATTTATTTATTTTTATAAAATATTATACATCTTATTATCAGAAAATGTAATTTTAAAATGACGTGACTATTAAAAAATTATTTATTTGTCAATATACATATTTGTATAAAAAGTATAAAAATCTTATTTTAATGTTTTCATCATAGAAATATACTTTACAATATACATATTCATATCAACAATATCTTAAATTATATCTTTTTTTAAAATGTACTTTTTTGATAACCACACTTTGTTCATTGCTTTAAAGATTTTATGAAATGATATGCTTAAATCTAAATGTTAAACAATTATTTCTTTTGGTTTTGTATTGAGCTAATTTGGACCCTACATACTATGTCACATGTATGTATAAACTCTATATAATTCTAATGTGATTAAAATATTTTATGAAATAATGAGCATTATTGTTTTTAAATGTACAACTTTGTAACATATTTTGGTATCTCTAAAAGTACTTTGCTAATATTTTATACATATAATATATTACTTTAAAATATACGATAGAAAATCATATACTTAACACGTGATATATATTGCTCCCAAGCTAAACCATAACGTATTTTGCAACGTTCATTATCTCTTATAGCTCTATGTATCAGTAATCCTGTACACAAAATTGCATAATAATAAGGCAAAATATCACATGCTAAACTTATACATGATATTGACCACCACATTATTATATCACCTAAATAATTGGGATGTCTTATATAACCCCATAATCCAGATACTATAAGTTTTTTACCACGTATAGTTGGTATAGTTTCTAAATCTATAAAATAAATGCATAAATCATATAAAAAAATATTTTATTACATTACAATTACAAATGTAAATCAATGCATTATACTTACGCATTAATGATGGAGATAAAGGATTCCTTCTGAACTTATTCTTTTGTAAATTACTAATTCTATATAACAAATAGCCAATTATAAAAGTGATTATAGGAAAAATAAATAGATAAGTAAGTTGTGTCCTGAAATTTAAAAATCACATTTCATTAAAATTTTAATTATATATTATTATATTTTATTATTGATATTTACTTGTGATATAACATATATTTTGTCGTAAGAGTCGGTAAAAATGGATACATCATATAACCGGTACATAACATATATCCAGTTCCCTCATACATTATTTCGAAAGTCGTTAATAATGCAGATTCAAAAAATAATGCATCCATTGCATAAATAATTTGTAGTAAAGTACCTAATAAGGCACCTACATTAAGATGTTCTAAAGTATATATTTCAGTTTCTTCAATTGTTTTGATTGCAATAGACAAGTTTATGAGAATCTGTAATTTGAATAAAATTGTACATATTATACATTTTTAAATATGGAAATACTTTTTAAAAAATTATTACTATGGTTATCATAGAAGTCCGAAAAAGATTTATTTTAAAATCCACAGGACCAATTCGTGGATTTATTTCTCTTCCTTGCCAAAAGTTATATATCATACTATTAGTAGACCCATGTATATTTAAATTAGCTATTGAAGCTCTGCCTCCTTTTATAAATAATAAAATTGATAAAATTATTCCAAGAATCCAACCAATGATTGAAAACTGTATATTATTTTGCAAAATAAAATCAGTAATTTTAATTTCATTGTATATACATGTAGCAAATATAATTATTGATAAAATGCCACATAAAAAACCTGAAAAAAAAGAGAATGATAATTTTATTCTAATAATTTATTTTTAAAATATAATGAATTTTCAAAATTCAATATAAAATTACCATTTAAACGATATTGTAATCTTTCAATTCTACTTTGTAGTCCATCAAGTTTACGTCCGATTGGTATGATCGAAACAATTATTACAAATAAAAAGAGACTTAAATATGCAATAAAAGCTTTTACATTTACATAAAAATTTAGATCTGTAGATATTTTATGATATTTAAACGTACATTCATTTTTTGCGCACAATAATTGCGGTACAATTATAATTACAGGTAATAGAAATATAAGAATAAAAGTTCCAAACATTCCTCCCCATTCTTGTGGTTCACTAACCATATTGATTTCTTTTTTTCGCTTTTCTATCATTTGTGTATTTATATCTATATCTTTATAATTTATTTTTAACAAATCCTGAAATAAAACATTATATTTAAAATTGTAATATTTACATTAATAAATTATAAATAATATATAATAAACTTTACTTGATCTCTTTGTACTGAATGACCTCTTTCCTTTACATCTATACTAAAATCATTCATCTGACTCTTCCTTTCTGAAGGAAGTGAGACAGCTCGATTAATATTTCTTGTTAATAAAATTATGTTATGGTCTGATTCAGGTTTTGGCATACCAGATAATAATCTTGTTGACCTACGTGTAATTGTTCCTAGTTCCTTCAATCGTGATTGAAGAGGCATTGATTCAACAGAATCATCATCATGTATCCCTTTTCTACTAGTAATTTTATCATCATTATGTTGTATATCTATATATTTTTCATAAAAAAATTATTTAATAATATTAATAAAAAAATTCATTTTTATATTATTTATAACAACTTATTTACCACTAGATACTTCTATACGTGGCAAAGAAATTTTTGCAAACTTTGTACGATTTGTAGACTGTGATCTATGTCCTCTTGTAGACCCAGCTGATGGAGATCTTCCAGGTGAACGTTTACGTGGAGATTTTCTAACTGACGAATATCTAGTAGGACTTTTTCCTCTTCTACTTCTTGTTATATTTCTTGATGGCCTATCCATCTAAAATTTTGAAAAAGTATAAAAAGAAAAAAATATAGGAAACTTAAATATTTTTAAAGCAAAGCACATATATTATATATAACAAAAAGTATACCTTAATATCAGTTGAATCAATATATTGTTCAATGCCTGTTTCAAATTGTACTTTATATTGTTCACCTTTTATACTTAAAATTTTACCTTTATAATATTTATCAGAGTTTGGATGTTTTGCAAGTATTTCTTCTCCTTCTGAAAATTTCATATTGCATCTGAAAATTATTAATGATCTTTAAAATATCATTATGTTATATAACAATTAAACATAAATATATTAGATAACATTTGTATCAATATAAAACAATTATAATTATACAATAAAAAACGATTTGAACGATTGAATATTTGTAATATTATTTACAACTTCTATGATCAAAAACAAACACATATATAATGATTCATGAATTAAATTCTAACATATCAAAATGTTAATCATCGTATTTTTACAACTTACATGGAATTTTACTTAGACTATAGCAATATCTTGATGAAATTCCGTTTAGTTTAAAAATAAGAGAGCTTCTAATCGAAAGGTTATAATTAACGCTTTTTTTTTGCATCATAACACGAAACCACGCTCACCCTCGAGTGTTCCGAGATGCATAAAATGCAAGCCACGCTAAATACATGCGTTATTTATATTATGATGGATTCATAAAAAAGCTATTTCAAATTTAAGGATGTTTCATATAGTGACAAATAAAAATATATTTTCAAAATAAAGATATTGTTAAGTTGAATATTTGTATCGAATTCAGTATTTGAAAGAAGTGCATTAGATAGAAACTTTTTTTTTTAAAAAAAAATCGAATTTCATTAAAAATAATTTTTTTTCATTAAATATATTATATTACTTTACATATATTTATATCTAAACATTATTATTTATTAGATGTTGACTGAAAATAGTAATATTATGTTTTTTGTCTTTTTTTTTATGGAAGTTATAATTAAAGAAATAAGATTTTAATTTTTTCGTGATTTATACGAAAAGAAGAATATAATTAAAAATAATTTGTAAGTAAATAAACAATTATTTATTTAAAAAAAAATAATCTGTAATTTATAATATATTCGAAATTATCTTTTTATGATATATAAATTTTTATATCTTCATAATAATTTATATTTTATGTAGGTTACGATAATTGTCAACATGTTAAAAATATTCAAAATATCAATTCGCTAAACATACAAGGAAATTACTTGTATCAATATAAAATTCAATTGAACAAACATGGACAAGAATGCTCAAGAAGAACAAACAAATTTAGAAGACGAAAAACAATTTTTGGTATTCATATTTGTTTAATATAGAAAAAATGATTAACATTGTTCATTTTATATCTCGTGATTTTTAGAATATAAAAAAAAAATATCCAGAAATGACACAAAAGAAAACTTATGTCTTCGTAATATATATGTAATATAATTTTTCAGATTTCTATGGAAGACACCCTAAGCACAGTAGAAAAAAATATCCATAAATTTATAAAAGATGTTCCGCAAACGCTCGTTAATTCTGGATTAGATATAGACTTAGATAAATTAAACATAGATGATGGTCAAAAAGATCTCGTTTCTTTATTTCCGAAATCATTAACCGATGAAATAAATAAAGGTATTCTCTTATTTTTTTTTTTTTCTTAATAAACTACAACATATTATTAATTAATATTTTTATTATTTTTAGAGGAAAAAGAAAAAATTTCAATTTTAGAGCTCAAATGTGAACAGTTACATAGCCAATTGCAACAACAAATAGATAAAAATAAAAAGGCTCAAGAAGAAATAGAATATTTAAGAGAACAAGTGATTTAACAATAATTTAACATGAAATATTTTAATATTTATTATTTAGAAATTTTTTATTATTTTATTATTTAGAATAAATAAATATTTTTATATCTTTCATAGATATTGAATCAAAGTACATACTGTGCAACTTTAGGGGCAGTTTTGGGTAATTTAACATGGCGCGCATCTCGACTTCCAGAAATTGTCGATGTTTGGCTTTCGGGGGTAAATATTTCTATTTTCAAGAATAATTCAAATAATATATCTATTTAAAGAATAGTATAATTTTGTGCTAATTATTCTATAGTTTCAGCATATGATCGGTGAATTTTTATCGATAACGGACGGAAGTTTCGTCGCATTTATAAACACTTATCAAAACGCTTTTCCCCCTACTTGTAATGTCGAATATCAGTTTATAATTGGATTGTTAGGCATCGTGACTAACATATCTGCTACACCTGAGGGACGTGAATTTTTAATCACTGATCCGAATGGTAGAGCTTTAGTACAAAAAATGGTAAAACTTATGCCCACTTTGCCACTTTCGCAAGGTTCTCTATCTTTAAAAAGGTAATTTTATGAATATCGAATTATTGATATTCCTAATTTTTGATATTCCTAATTGGATCGAATATTGTGTTCCTATATAGATTGATGTTGATGATATTCTATAACGTCAGTATGAATAAAACCGGCTTACAGCATCTCTTCGAATCACGAGTAGGCGACGTATTAAATTGTTACTTGAAAAACAATTCATTACCAGATGAAACACAGTTTCTATGTCTGCGCGTGTTACAATCAATGACATATGGCCTGACTAATCCCAAATACATTCAAGACTTGATTACTACTCTACCGATTAGTAAAATAGAAGATATTGCAACTTCGAATAAAAATGAAATGAGTACAGTTGCGAAACAAGTGATAAAACAGTTGCGGGATTCGCAGAAATTTATCCGTTTGAGTTAAACGCGTGACTATCTCGATTTTCTTTCTTACTGGATAAACTGAATTGAAATTTGTTTATAAGAAAGGAATTTTGTTCATGTTGCTAATCTTCTAGATTAACAGGAATTAAAATATTCGAATGAAGTTCGGTTTGCGTTTTCGCTACAAAGTATAAACATCTATTTTTGCAATTGATATTATCAAACATCAGAATATCTTTGGAATATATTCGTGACTAGTTTGAGAACTGTCGAATATCGATCTGCCTTATGCAGCTACAAAATAAAAGCAATTGTGTGGAATAATACGGAATAATACGGAATAGTACGAAATCAATTACGCATGCGATTGAATAAAACATAATCGAGCGTAAAAATATTTTCTAAGTAATTAAATCAATTTTTCCAAAACTTTTTAATATTTTTAATTTTAAGTTTAAATAACTTTTAATAATTTATTTATTTTATATCTTAACGTAAAATATTTTTCCTTTTTAATTAAAGATTTGAAGGAATTATAATATGTTTCATTTAACATACATAATTGATATATAAACTACATCACACTGCACTGCAAATACATAACAAATATACTCGTTTTCATTGAACATCGGCGACCTTCAACTTCGAAGGTTGCGACAATACTGCAGTATCTTATTTCTGAATTGCAAAGCCAACAAAACATACATATTATACGAGTGCATTTTGCAGTTGCAAATAGTCTCTCTGTACTAATAAATAGTATAATTATATTATCTTAAATTGTAATTACAGTCTAGCTATTTTTCTGTACTTTTCTACTCTGCCATATATGGCAAGATTGATACATATAGCAAGTGTTTGTAGCAAGCTATATGTTTGTAAATAAATTATAGCAAACATTAAAATAAAAATCTAATTTGATTAAGGGAAAAATTAAAATATTTTTATCCTTTTTATGAATCATTATAATGAAAAGCTCGGTGTGGTTCATGATCCACAATAATAAAAGTTATGTTCATTGATTCTCGCGAGGAATGGAAAAACCGCGACATTAACGGAAATAGTAACTCTGAGAAATCCGTATGTTTCGTTGTTCCGCATAAAGAGATAGGAATCTCGAAGGAACAGGAGGAAGGATTGGGACGAAAGAGTTACATATAGTGCATGCAATACCGACTATCGCGTCGATAATCATGCTGCGCAAGCTCGTGGGGAGAGACCGTGTGGGGGCGTGCGCGACAAGAAATCGCGCTTGCGTCCAATGGATACATTCGGCGCGTTCAGCGGTCGCGGTGTGAAGAGTAGAGGGGGTACGCGTCGCGACGTCCAGCGTCGCGTAAACGGGAGATCACGGCAGGCAGGCAGGCAGGACCTAGGAAAGGCGACGGCCGGGCGGTCGTTTTATTGATCCCGGGGCGCCGCGGCGCTACCCACCCGCGGCGGGATCGTCTGCAAGAAAATTCTTTCCAACAAGATTTTCACGTTCTCCGTTATCTGGTTGCATCGTAAATATACTCACTCGAACGGCTGCGACAACGGTGATAGCATTATTATTAATTTTTTCTTATTGTATCACACTGGAACGCGAACGATTAAAAAAGGAACAGGTCAGGCGGCACGTAATAGATTCCTGAAAAGGTGGATCGAAATTTCGTGGACTAGGTCGTGCGCGGGGTGTAAGCGACGTCCTCGTTGTTATTGAGGGTTCTAATAATCTGAAATTGGTGCCGGTGGTGGCAGTCGTGTCGCGATTTCACCGAATTGGTCGTAACGAGAATACCGGAAAAAGAAACCGACGTATCATCGACGTTCTAGCACCAAAGGAGCAATTTATTATCCTTTGACAAATGTTCAACTTTTAAGAAAATCTGGTTCTTTCATCTTCAAGTATCATAGTGTATTGTAACATCGAAGAAGTGAAAGAAAAAGAAGTTTGAGAAAAGAAACAAAGGAAAAAAAAGACGCGCTGAATAGCCCGGAAGAAGCTGTCATCGAGCAGCTACGACTTCCAGGATTGTTCATGTATCGCCAATGGAAAGCTTATAAATCGAAAGGGGGCGCAGCGGACTGCCCGGACAAGGTGTCATCCGGCTGGTGATTGCTTTGTTCTCGCATCGTTCCTCGTATACGAGGACATAGGATCACGAAGCTGTGGCTGTTTCAATCCGTTGAAGATAGTGACAACCGAGTCTAAGGTAGGCGCCGCGGCGCCGAGATGGGCCCTACCAGTAGCCGCGAACAGATTGGGGAGCAGATCGGCGACGATGATGGCCTGCAAATCAAGCCAAAACCTATGGTCAATCATATCGTAAGTTTTTTCATTTCTTATTTTTATTGCTTTTTCCCCTCCTATTAACTATAAGTTAAAACCGTTTTTGTTTTTTTGATTTTATTTTTAATTTTTATAATTTTTATTTCATAATATTTCAGTTTATACTTTCATAGTAATGTATAATAATAAAAGAATCATCATAAGAAAAATTTGATTGAATTGTAATATTTGAAATAGTTAATGTGAAATAAGTAAATCGAACACTATGATTTGCTACTCTATTTTCGTCATAAAACAGAAATGTATTCGCGTATCTGCTTTAGAACTCCTTTCATGATGAAACTCTGTTTAATATAAGAATTGTTTAATTTAGAAAATAACTTGCTCAATCGTATTGAATTCCGAAATAAATGAAGTTTGAAATTTTTTCTGAATTTTTTCTCTTTAACACTTAACTTTTTTCCTTGCTTGATTATTCTCTTATTCATTAAATAGCATATATTCGTTGGTATCATCTTGCTAGTTTGTGTCACGTCCAATGTTTAAAAGATCTTCATCCAACAGTGATATCTTGTGCATATTTGAAATATCTGGGTGTACACATAGTTAGAACTTTGTACTTATCGATAGATCAGTAGCCACGCATTTTATTTCCGCGCGCACGATATTGCATTGCATGAATGATGTCTGCGTGGAAATCTGTAGCAGAAGGAAGACGGTCGGTTTTGTGTGTAACAAAGAGAAGAAGAAAAGGATAAGAATATAGAAAGAGAAATCGTAAAACAAAGAGAGAAACATGAGCAAATCGAAACGATGGAATACATGAAGAAGAGTTGGCAAGGGAAATGAAGTGAGATGGATTTCATAGAGTGGGGAATTGGATGGACTCAACCGACTGCGATGCGATAAGTCAGCCGGTGGTTGAGCAGCGCGCATTTTCATATCGCTTCTTTCTCGTTCCACAGCTGGACACTGTCCACTCAGGTGGCACGAGTACGGCCATCTCTTTTTCCCTCCTTATTTGTTTTCTCATTTACTGTGAGGGTGTATTCATCTTTATTTAAATAGAACGCCAATATCGTGCGATGTCGCCTAAAAATAAGGTATGTAAAATAGATTTTCTAATCGAATAATAGTCTATAAATTTTTACCTTATCATGTTCGTTTTATTTTGTTACTCTTAACTAAAGACGTCGCTTCATGTCGTTAAAATCGCACGTTAAGATAAGTAAAGTAATATAGTAAAAGTTGAATCGTGTTTATATTGAAATTATGATGTTGACAATGATTACAACCCTCCTTGTATGATCTATTCCATTGATATATTACCACATGAGTTAATTTCAAAAAGATTGAATAACATCAATCCGTTGTTTCATCGGTTTAATAAAAATTTAATTTATTGATAACGAAATATTTTCGATTGATAAACATGTTTTTTTTTTGCGCACGTGTACAAAAATTTTATTGGTAATTTTCATGGCACGCTATTTTTGAAAAATATTATTAATTAATATTATAAAAAATTATAAATTGAATGACAAAATATATATGATTAAATTAATCACGAAATGCACAAGTGAAAGTGATTTGTGTTACCTAGTTAGAACAACGATAATGCTTGCAAACAGCTCATCAGTATATCGTTGATAACATTAGAAGGAATAAATTTCGCGTATGAAATTTTGCATTTTGGGTGGAGTTATGGATGTTATTATTTTTTTGTATTATGTACCTCGTAGACTATATCACGTGCCAGTTTATGGATTGATGTCGAGCCATGGATCAAGATGTATTACGCGAGAACATCTTATCTTTTAAGTGTTTGTTGAATTCGTTATCATTCTGTATCGATGTCGAGTATTTCCCTTATCCTTCGGCTATTCGGCCGATAAATATTAAATTGTAAGTAGGAATACCTATAAATTTGATTGTTTCTATCAAAGATTCTTATTTAGATGTCATTAACAAATTTCGATAAATAAGAAATGAATTTCGGACACCTAATCTTCATTATAAATTAATAATGTAATTAATGAAGTCGATTGAACTAATTGCGACAGCGAATCATGGACAGAATAAATAGGCGATTAATCACAGTGATTACAAACGGTAGTGAATTTTCCTAATTCCTTTAAACCTAATAAATTTGATTAGATTGAATCACATGATTTTAAATAATTTATTAGCGATTTTTCAAACTTTGTGAGTGGTTTTATTTTTTTTTAATCTTTTTTAAATTTTTCTGTTTTATTAATATAAGCGAACAAAAAAAAAGTATCATATCAATTCAACAATTCGGTAAGATTATAATTTAAAATAATTACTCACACAATGTGATTCATCGAAGCAGGGAGAATGTTGCTCTTCCTTTCCTGATTATATTCATGCTTTTATCATGACTCCTGATATCTCGCGGTCCTAAGCAAACTGGGACAATGAAGAAGAGACTAACATCGTCATAAACAATGATCTGTTACAAATCAAGAAAATATCATGATGTAGTTCTTGTTTACGGTTTCTGAGTCATTTTAAAGCACTGTTGCCGCTGATATTTCTAAGAAGACAAGAACCAGATGTTCTTATAATTACTATAAATTATGAATTTTATTTACGCTTGCACGTATATATCTATATCATTTTCATTGAAAATATTACAATTGAAAATACAAAAAAAAATGTGATACCTATAACTTTCGAATTCAATCAATCAAATTCAAATTGAGACAAAAAAATTCTTATTTAAACGTACTGATTTTGTTTTATAGAACAATATTATCTAATTATTCCTGGTTAATTTTTGTGCGGAGATCAAAAGCAGATGGTGTTTTCATGTATTGTGCCTTCAACGTTAATTGTCGCTAGTTATTATCTAATTAATTCATAAACGTGCTCGAGCAGACGAGTAAAGCATCAGTGGAATGCAGCATGTTGCAGTACTAACTCTCGCGTGATCGACGTTACATACCAGTGGTACCATTCTCCTCCCGTCTACCTATCCCTTTTATCGGTGCTGATTCTTTGAGTGTTTCCACCACTGTTACATATCGACTCGAGATCATCTTCAGAATGTTTACTTAGTGCCCTCCTGCTTCAGCGCCCCGCCCCCTTTCGCCAGCTATCGTTCATATCGCTGTAATTCGATCGTTTGGTGATTTTCGTCGTGACGGCCATCATTAAATGGCAATCGATTAACCGCGATTCTATGTATCGGTAATCTCGATAGTATGATATATTTGGTAACCTTCATTCGCGTGCAAGATTAATTTCATGGTAGTGTAAGCATCGACTTAGATTATTAGTGCGCGCGTCACGCTACTATATGATGGTCACTTTACGATATACAATGTTTCGCGTACGATTATTTAGCCGTTCGACCATGAACATGATTTCTCGAAGCCACCTGATAGCAACACACCACCGGGAACTGTCACTTTCTTCCTGAAGTACGAGAGCGTTGCCAGCAAATATTTGCTTAGTGAGGTAACGTTTCGAAACTCTAAAAATTGCATAAACGGTTGAGGTGGACTTGTCTCTATCCCGTGATATTAAAAAAAAAACTACAACGCGCGTGCATCGGACTAATGGCTAACGCGGAACGATATGTCGAAACATTAAACGTAAGTTCAAGTTGCTGCTATAATTGCACGTTAGAATAAATAACTTGTCGATCTCTATACTATTATACCAGTCAAATGTGAATCATCTATGCTGAGCAGAGTCGAGTGACATTGAGCTGCAATGTATTGGTCAATCGGTGCAATATCTCCCATAATACACGAAGTAACCCTTGATACAATTATTGATTCGTTAAACGATACTAAAAAGTTTTTGACTTTGCGTGAAGTGTTATAGAATTATTTATTTTTGTACTTTTTTATCCATAATAATTATATTTTGAATTAAATAAAACATTAAGTTTTTTTTTTGATTCATATAATTTAATTTTTTAGTTTAATCTTTATTATCATAAATTGTCATTTATTCTTAAAAATGTGTTTTTTAGCGAAAATATTTTAAACTTGTTGTCTTTGAAATAAAAAAATTGAAAAATAAATTTAATTTGTATAATAATTTTTATAAAATTTTATTTTCTTAATATTCTTTTAAAAAGAATATTCTTGATATCTGTAAAAAAATTATTAAAATTATTAAAAATATATAGTATAACTAATTCGAATTGTATCATAATCTAAGCTTGACATTTTATAGTTTTACAATACTTTTGTAAAAACATAAAGTATTTTAAGTAAATGATTTCGTATTGAAAATTGTTGCAAATGTTAAAAATATCTATGAAAATAATTATTGAAAATTTAGATCGATTTTCTTTTCTTTAATATAATTCTATTTTATATTAATTAAAATAATTAAAGAAAAAAACATACATATAAAAATTTAAAACATTTTTTAAAATCTTGATTCAGCAAATTCACAAATCGTCTGGTTGTCGCGCCACGTAATTGTGATAGGGTGGGGACGCATGAGACGCTTCGCATTTATAGGTTAACTTTTCGCGCACAAACGATCAGTGCCGCTTCAACGAGAGCTCCGTGCTCTCTCGTTGTCGCAAGCAGTTCTTTTGTTCGACGGGTACTTAAATTCTCACGAAGATCCGTGTAGTTTAGTCATTTGTATATCTTAGGATCGTAAAATATAATAGTAGTAAACACAGTGTATTCGCACATACATTTGCAATCACCAAAACGCAGTGATTACATTATTAACACATCGTTGCATGTTGTTTTGTTCATTCAGCATTATTTTTGCACTATACAAAGATCACAAGACACAATGACAGAAGAAAGAATATTGTGCATATAGAAAATAAAGTTATTTTATACATGGAAATTTGAAGAAAGCTCTACTACCGTGTTTGTATATAAATAGAATCTCTGTAGTGCGTAGTGATACATAGCAGTTATACGTCCAACAGCAAAACCAATCGTTTCTGCCGGCAAACTTGTCATGACAATTTGCGCGTGCTGAATCATTTTAGGTGTATAGTGCCGTTTCATTCGTGTGCATCCGAATCTCATAGCTGAATCTTATTGATGAACTGAATTTATTAAGACACGTTACTTTGTGTACGTGTATCGTTATCGAGTGTTGCAAGGAGGAATAAAGAAATATATATTCTTAATTTCTTCAAAAGTGTACTTTTTTAAAAAAGTTACTGCGTATGTTTTTTAAGTTCGGTTGATTCATAATACATACAAGGCAGTGAGCGTGCGATGGTCGTATGATAGAAGTTGACTCGAAGCGCGCGAGTGTGAAAGACATGGCAGCGGATTTTGATGATTGATATTGCTACTCCTGTTATTTGCTAACAGGGGGAGTGTTAAATCGCGCGGAAGTGGCGTAGCGTGGCAAACTTTGAGGGATAAAGTCACGGAAAGAAAGAATATACAGCGCGCGCAGCTGCGTGCACTTCTACGAAAATAGAACTCTGCACAGTGTGTGGAGGCCAACGACGAAACGAACGGAGTCTGACATTAAAGCGATCATAGAATGTCGCGCGTGTCGCTCAACAAGTCGCAGTACAGCCAATACGGCTCGCGTCGCGTGCGGAAGATCAGTACGGTACGTTTCGAAAATTCGTCTCTATTTGGTAATATGCGTGCGTTTAAGCGTTTCTTGTCTTTATTCTTAGGTGATCTGATTCGCTTCAAATTTCAAGGCACTATCTCGTTTCGCTTTTCTTTATAGTTTCTTCGTACGTGTTCGGAAACAACACGTGACTTAGCCTTGATAAATGTAATTTACACTTTTGTAGCAGTTTCTGACAAACGCGAAACACCATACACGCATTTGTATATATTGTCAGCACAGCCGTGTATCACTGCGTACTTGTGTGCACAATTTGCACCCGTTGCAAATGTGACACCACCGTCACGAAAACAAGGTCGAAAACAATTCTCTTGTCAAGTTTCCTTTGCCTTGACGTTAGGTGGCGCACGCTTTACCAATTCTAATGACAGTAGATCAGCTGATTCGGCTGACCTTCCATTCGGCTAAGTCACTATCGAGTCACTATCGATGCTTTCGTATGTCTTAGCGCTATATTTGAATTCATTTAATATGTTGGCAGTCTAGGTCATTGTACGAACTCTTTTATTCCAAAATATTTATAAAACAAGTCCCTTACGGATTTTTTCATTTACGATTATACAAAATATGTTCAAATTCAAGAAGGCATGGAAGTATATTCTTTTGTACGTTTTTTTTTTTTTAAATTTACTAGTATCCTTAGAATATTATGTTAAAAAAGTATTAAAGAGTTATACATTGAATTTTCGTGAAAGAGTCATTTTTATCGCGTGATCAATATCGTTTCTTGTTTATTAGATTCAGAGGAAACACTATTTTACCTTGGATAAACGTAGCCTTAGGGAATGGTTAAGTCACAGTAGCCATATAATATCTATGCTTGCGTTTGCGTTATGAGATCATCTTATAATATGGCACGACCGCTCGTTCTCACATTACGCTCCAAAAGATGTCTTCCGGAATTGCGTTCTTGTTGATTCATATAATTTTATCATTATAATTTTATTAAATTTCTATTTTCATTGGAGAAAAATGTGTAAAAATAATTTTTTATTTAAATGTAAAAATTTTTTGAAATTTTTAAAATTTCTTATTTAATTTATTAATCAGATACATGTAGAATGATGTTTATATATTTACACATTAGTATGAAAGAAAGGTATTTGATATTTTTCTTATATTTTACAAGGTGAACTACCACTACTTTATAAAAGACAAACATAAATATTAACATTACAATATTATAATGTTACAAGATTTAAAAAATATTCAAATTTTTTAATAATAGATGAATTACATTAAATCTGATTTTTATTGTCTTTAATATATAATAATATATTAAATAATGTTAGAAACAATATAATATTTAACTTTACATTTATACATTATCATTAAACTGATGAAAATATTTATATTTTTTACAGACGGAAAGTGAATATTCTGTAGAAGAGCATGCAAAATTAACTGCTACTGATGGAGCTAGTGATGAAGCATCTCCAGAAGATGAAGGAGGATCATTATGTGAATACCATGACATACCACCCCCACCAGATGGTGGATATGGGTGGGTGGTGGTATTTGCATCATTCATGTGTAATATGATAGTTGATGGTATCGCTTATACATTTGGTGTTTTTCTGGGAGAATTTGTTACATATTTTGGAGAAGGAAAAGGCAAAACTGCATGGGTTGGTTCATTGTTATCTGGCATGTACCTCAGTGCTGGTAAATTTTTTTATTATAAAGTATCTTTTTTTTTTAATAATAATATATTAGTTTTAAATATTACAATTATTTTTTAGGACCTATTGTCAGTGCTTTAACGAATAAGTATGGATGTAGAGCAGTATGTATGGCAGGAAGTTTTTTAGGTGCAGCAGCATTTGTACTTTCAACATTTTCAACCAGTGTAAATATGCTTATGATAACTTATGGTGTTATGGGAGGTGTGTGTAATATTTTAGATATATTAGATTTTAAGTTATTTTTTGGATAATTTGAATATATTATAGTAATTATAACATTGTTTCAGGAATTGGATTTGGTTTAATATATTTGCCAGCAGTAGTTTGTGTAGGTTATTATTTTGAAACCAAAAGATCATTAGCTACAGGTATTGCTGTATGTGGTTCAGGATTTGGCACATTTGCATTTGCACCTCTTGCAACAATGTTATTAGAAGCATATAATTGGAAAGGAGCAAATTTAATTCTTGCAGGCCTTATTTTAAATTGTGCTGTAAGTAATATCTATAAGTTTTCTAAGAAATTATAGAACATAGATTTGATGATAACAATAGGTGAACATCACAGGTATTTGGTGCAATGATGAGGCCATTAGAATATCCAAAAGCTTCTTCTGTTAAACCATTGTTACAAAGAATGGCAGAGGAGAAAAGATTTCAAATGGAACGTGGAAGTATTGGGGGTTCTTATTTCATGGTACAACTGCCTGATGGATCTATGGAAAAGAGAATGAAAATGCCTATTAATATTGATCCTGGTGTTCATTCCAGTTTCAATTTAGACCAATTAGTGCCTGGTAAGAAAATATGAGTTGAAATTAATATTGATAATTAAATATGGTTTTTATAATATATTTCATTATGATATATTTTAATATTAAAGGAACTCCTTTAACACCAGTTCCAACGGTACCAACTCTTCCCACTATATCGGAAGTGAAAGTACAAGAACACTCTTCTAGTGGAGCAACTAGTAATAGTGGCAGTATGGACTTAAAAAACATTTCCACTAAATCAAAGAGTAGAAAAAATATTGATGATACCAAAGATATAACAGAGAAGTCTGAAAGCGAATTCAAACCAATAATTCCTAGAAATGCTTCACAGCCTGCTTTCACAACTCATGTACAAGGTTTACCTAAAAATGGTTCTGTACCCTTTTTTGATAGAATCCGTAAAACAAGTACTGGTGAAAGGTATAAACCAAGTCTTAGTGCCATTAAGAATTCTAGAACAACATTGAATTCTAATGGCGATATTAGAAAGAGTTTGCATTTGAGACTTTCGACAAGCAGTGTTATGGGTTCTCGAAATAATAATGCGGAAATAGATGTACGTTTTATCATACTTTTTCGAACATATACTTAATTTAACAAAATTATTATGTAAATTATAAACAATATATATTTTATAGGATGGCGAAAGTATTACTTTTACCACAAGTAAAACTAGTATTCCAAAAGAAAAACCACAAATAATTCGACCACTATCAAGAAAGGATATTTTTTATAGTGGTAGTGTTGTTAACTTACCAGAATATCAAAGTCAAAAATCACTTGCAAATTATCGTCAAAGTGTTATTTCTTTATCAAAATCCGTTCGTGGAGATATTAAAGACACCGATATTGAAAAGGCGCGCGAGCGTAAGAAATTTTTCAAAAATAAATATTCAATGATTTATAAATTTTTATATTAAAACAATAAATGTTACAGAACCTCTATGTCCTTGTTTGGTATTACCTGATTCGTTCAAAGAAGCTCTGGCAACTATGATGGATGTATCTTTGCTAAAAGACCCAGTATTTCTTTTAATTGGTATTAGTAACGTATTTGGAATGGCTGGTTTATATGTCCCTTTTGTATATTTATTAGATGCTGCAGTCTTAGATGTAAGTTAAAAATTATAATAATTTCTTTTTTTACCTTTATTATTATTACATTTTTGTAATCATATATATCAATTTTTCAATACATATCATTTTTAGAATATTGACAAGACTCTTGCATCATATTTAGTATCTATTATTGGAATTACCAATACTCTGGGTCGTGTAGCTTGTGGATATATTGCAGATTTTCCACAAGTAGACTCGCTATTGTTGAATAATATCTGCTTAATTATATCAACAGTTGCTGTGGCTGCAATTCCGTTTTGTCATTCATATCCTGCTTACATTATTATGAGCATTCTTTTTGGAATAGCTATATGTAAGTATTGAAATTAATAAATTTTATTTTAAGTCTGATTTTTTGTCTTGATATTATATATTTGTTTTCATAATATTTCAGCTGGATATATTTCTTTGACGTCAATTATTTTGGTAGACCTTTTGGGATTGGACAAATTGACCAATGCATTTGGCCTCTTAATCTTATTTAGAGGAGCAGCAGCTATCATTGGTTCACCTTTAGCAGGTGCTGTTTATGACGCAACGCAAAGCTATAGTATCCCATTTTTTATGGCAGGATTTTTCTTCCTTGTAAGTACAGTTACTAGTTTCATGGCTCCAGCAATGAAACGCTGTACAACGCCACAGGTAAATATAATAAGTATAATACACATATAAACAATATTTTTAAACTATTTTAAATTAATAAAGAAATATAAAATTTGTTACAGACTCAGCCTGTGATATTAGATACATTGACTCCAATTGATGAAGATATCGAAGAAGAAAATGAAGAGGATATTCCTGAAATTGTAGAAACTGCGCCATCTCCGCAAGAACCTCCTGAAAAGGAAATTAAACAAATAGAATCTGTTTTATAAAATCTGATCTGTATAAGGAGAAAAAAAAAGCCTTCATCTCCGAGCCATACTGTGATAGGGCTGCTGCTTCAAAAAGGTCTGAAAAAAGTACTTCTTCGTTATACATTTTAATGCTAAAGCACAAATTAATAAGTACAACCTGATGGTATTTTTAACGTATTTAGAATTTTGCAATTGTATCTAATTTTTTTTATGAAACTCTAATATATAAATATAAATATACATATATATATACAAATATATAACAATGTAAAAAATGCCATCAGGTGAAGAATTTCATTTGCCTATGTCAATAGTAGATGATAGATAGAAAAATTTATTAACTTAATCAGTATAGAATGATCAGTATGAAAAATATTGAAAAAGTGAAAAAAATGCTTTTGCACTTGCATATCGAATAATATTGAAATGAATATTATTAATCATCACAAATGATAAATATTAATTTAGAATAAGGATGGTCAATTTTCATTTTTTACAAATGGCTCTCTTCTTTATGCTCATTTATATCTATTATAGTACTTTCTAGCAATATTTACTCGTATTCTATTTTTGATCTAAAATTTATTATATCGAAAACAACGAAAGAAAGTTTGCTATACTATGTCGATTTTTCGTATTATTTATGTTAGTGAATATCGCATTTGACTTGTAATGTTATATATATTATACGGATAATCACGCAATAATTGACCATTCTTAATCGAGAATATCCATCTACAACATATTACTTAAATCTATTTTTGGTCGCAATCCAAAGATATAATTCCAATTAAATTACATTCAGAGAAATATTTTTCTTGCATACACAACAAATGTATATACATATTATAGATTAAAAAATGTGGATTAGTTGACATACAGATAGATTCGCTATTGCGGAAAAAATTGTAAATAATTATATAGGCAATTGTAAAATAGTGTATAACGAATTCCGAAAAAACTAGGCAAATAGTAAATATATAATTTCTGTTTTGGGACATATTTACGTCCTTGTATTAATGTATTGATTATGAATAATTAACATGCTATTAGATAGAAATTAATTAATATATTAATGATTCAACTAGAATGTTTATTTCATTGAATGTATAAAGAAAACATTTCGTCTTATGCATCTAGTTTGTGTAAATTAATTCTTTAGTTAACAGAATTGACTGTCGGGAAAAAATGTGAAATAATTGAAGCATATTAATTAACACAAACTAATTCTCGACTAATACACGTGTTGTTCTACGCGATTTTCGGCAAAGTTATAATTTGTCGTGTCACATTATATACTAATTAAATATTGATCATCGCGAATAGACAAAATGTTATTCATTTATATATGATACTTTTTATTTACAATCGCATACATGCCTATGATCCGTATAAATATATAAATCTATATATAGATATATATGTATTTTTTTTTGTTATATAAATTTATATATTTATATATACATGATGAATGAAAAAAAATTGTAAATCTTGTTAACGGCATACAACAAATGTTAAACTTGTATGTACATTGTATATACGGCGTTTATTGGTAAACCGATTACGGTGATTAATTATCAATATGCGTAAGATTTGGATAACAAAAAAAAAGAACCGTTGTTATCAATAAGAAAAAATATACCAACAGTGCTATTATCACTGCTACTGCTATCACTATTACCATTAATATTACTATTACACTATATTAATTAGTACAACTATTACGACACTTATTTTTATTCTCATAATTGTCGTGCAGAAAGACCGTGTTTTTGTGATTTGAATTGAAATATAATGTATACATGTTATTCAGTCGGAAGTGTACACGTGTGCACGCGTGTCGTCGCGACAAAAGTGTTACAGTAACACTTATTATACACATATATAGAGTATATATTATCGACGCGCGTGTTCATGTAACATTTCGCATGCGCATGTTCGTATGTATGTATGTTAGGAGGAATAGGCGGGTTTCTAGTAGAGATACACGAAGCATGTGTTATGTTGTGTGTGCATAATAGAGGCATACATATGCGTACTTACATATACACATGAGCGTATCAATACACGTGCGCACGACTTAATCCTGTGCATATGTTAAAAGAAAACAATAAAAGAAAAAAAGTGAAGTATATATGCTATGGTACAAAGAAGGACAAATGTATTAGGTGACGTTTATTGAAATTGAAGAGGAATTATGAATTTTTATTACTGAAATATTGCGTTGCTTGTTTATTTATTAATAATACGTATTTCCCTATACTTCCTACGAATGCACTCAAATGAATATACACATGCGCGTTGACGCCATTTTGCTTTTTTTAAAATTATATCGTTTTGATTTACAAACTACGTTTTCATAATATTTTTCTTGCTGCATGTAAATCACGAGCACGCAGTAAATGATTAGCAATAAAACATTTTAATATGTCAATTAATTTACTTTATTGTACATCGGTCAATTATCAATAACGATTTATCGGTGTAAAACCTCTTAATGTTTCAACTTCTTTTTGATTCTTTAATTCAATTTTACCAAAATATATTATAAATATATTTTATTATATATTTTTATCATTATAATTCTAATTATATAATTAAATTATTAGTTGTAATTGAAAATTTGTTTACAATTACTCAGAATTAAAAAAAAATAACATAAATAAATAAACTAAATTATTATAAATATTAAATTGACATATAAATATTTAATATAGGCATAATGATAAAACATTTGAAGACACGAAAAAACATTTAATTATCAATGATGGTCAAATTAAAGTGAAAGTCCAAATATGCTAAAAAATCTGAAGGCTCGTATGTGGCAAGTACAAAATTATGGAAATGTTTTCTTATTTAATTTTTATTTCTATGAAATGCAAGTTTTTAATTGCACATTAGACACAAATTTTTAAAATTTTTTCATTCGATATCGTCTATTGATGCCGTTTTCTACCTCCCTCTATTCCGAACGAATGGAATGAGAGTTAGTCGCGCGATAGGCGTATATTCTTGGCGCGACCTACCTTAAGTAAACTTACACTTTCGTTTAAGCACCACTGTGTAACAGGAGGGGCTAAACGTAGGAAACAGAGAGGAGGTTTATCGCCTCCATTTCTTTCTGTCGCGTGAGAATTGCAAGTGATTCGTCGTTTTTTATCGCGATTACTTCGTGCTTTTTCCAATAGTTTATCGCGTGCTTCTAGCCTCTTGTCTTTCTCTTTCTTTCTTTTTTCCCTCCCTCCCTTTCTTTCTTTCTTTTTTATCTCTTTCACACAATCCTCAAACTTCACTACTACCATTAACTTTTATGGCACTTGCCCCTTTGGTCTGTTCACTTTTTCTTCAGTCGGAGCAGACGACATCAGGCTGCGTGCAACGTGAATGTGACACCGAAGTTCAAGCTTCGTTGACAACGATCATGACGCATACGTGAGTGAATTTGCTCGATGATACTTGGGATTCATGGTGGATTATCTTTCGTTTCTGTGAAATTTATCTGAGTAAAAATATTGTGGAAGAATGATCAGTTGCAGTAGATTGCAATGATCAATCGTTAAAAAGTAGAAAAACAATAAATTCGAAATAAATAGATTTCTTTAAAAGAAACTTATTTTACGAATCTATGATTACATTTGTGGCAGAAACAATTGACGGAAATAATTGTTGAAAGGATTAAATATGTATTATTATTAGCTGAGATGAATATAGATCAAGAAAAGAAAGAAACTGGTGTTTATTTCAACGCCATGTGAGCTACGCGCGACATTGCATTTCATAGACACGTGTAGTCATGGTTCGACAATGCCGCCTTTTTTCACGCGGGAACTAGTGAAACTAGTATAGTGTTTTGTAACAAATTTTACGCGAGCAAGTTTTAATTAACTAATTTATTAATTGACGAATTATCGTCAAATTATACAAAAATATATAATCGTATCGCCTCTTAAATATACATTGTTGCATATAACTGTTGCTACAGAAAAAGAAAGGAACAAGGACGCGTATAAGTTGCGATTAAATTGATGGATTAACGGTATTCACCTGTGCCTGGACATTTTGATAGTAATTTTTTTCACCACTAATTGCGTCATCGAGCTCACTATCACAGTCTTATGGTTGAAAACGTCGAAACGAGTTGTCAAGTGGTTCGGTGGTCACACAATCTCTACTGGAACGGGTTATCGGACAGTCGCCTCCAGAGTTCTTATCGACAATCGTCGGAACTTGCGACGCGCGTGTTGATCGTACAAACTGCGATTCCATATCGTTACTACGTGCAACCGTTCGATCTTTTCATAGCCGGAGGGTGGTCTATATCGATTTGGATTCTCGATCGAATGAATCGCGGGCGTCTCGATCTGTCTCGATGAGAATCGATTGCAATTTTCGAGTAATATGTCGTCAGTAGGCGATCAACTATTAATGGCTTAAACGATTAGAAAAATTTCTTTTATCCTTCGCGAACCAGTTTCATTGGCAAGAATATATTTTAATATATTCTGTAAAGAATTTAACGATTAATCTTGCAAAAAAGGATCAAGATGTACACTAATCATCGCGATTATTATAAAACTTGTAAAGAATTTTCGAATAAGAATTTCTATATAATTGTAACTTTCTACGTTTATTACGTCACGTTTCGTGCCGCCAGCAGATCATCAGGCGCCGTGAGTCGAAACGTATATCCAACGGGACGATCCTGTGAGCTCGAGACGGACCAATCTGGCATTCGGTCGTTATCGGTGACCGATGGAAGCCGTGCACACCCGACGGGATACACTGATCGCGCTTACTCTCGATCACATCGCGCGTACCGTCTTAGTACACGCGCACGACGCGATCACGAACACGCGCGCGTTTCGCTCCGGCCTATTTCTTTTGCACCCGCTCCCTGGAATTTCGACAGTCGGTGACAGTGGCTTCGCAAGGAAAGGTAATCAACCGGTCTTAACGTATAGAGTTTATCAGATGTATTCTTTCTTATGGTGAAAATATTAAAGTGTACATATGTGTACGTGTATATGATTACGTTCTCATTTATGTTTTATGTTTTTTCATATTTATGCGTGTATAGTGCGTACACATAGTAACAATACACGTGTATCATTGCGTATATATGATCTACCATGTTTCATATTCTATGAACGTTCACGCGCTCTTCCCGCTTCAAAATATGCGCATGCGCGTTTCGTTGCGTCCCTTTGCACGTGGTTGCCTATTACACATCTTCGTTTTACGTGTTCTTATTGTTAGTGATTACGAAGGATGGATGCATTCGAGAACTATTTTCGTGTATTATTCTTTAATTTCTATATAAGTGTATCTTATACATATGTATATCTTATATATGTGTGCATATATTTTCACGCTTATCACGAACCAATTCCGAGAGATTACCGAGAGAGGGATAAAGCAAGACATCTGTGTTTTTTTTCTAGTTCGGTTAATTTAGCAAAAACTTGACTTATTCGCGATACCGATGATGTTTGATCACGAAATAACATTGTTTCCGAAATTTCCATACGGCGAGAATCGCGTATGCGCAGTACGCACATGCGTAGAACGCAACTAACCCGATCGGAATATGTATTAATTTCGAATCTGTAATGAGGGCCGTTCAGTGAATCGACCTTGCTGATTCTGTGTGGGCACTCATGTATGGAAATTGCCTGTGTTAATTTCTTCTATCATTCCCTTTCCGGTTTATCGATTCGTTTTCGAAGCGGTCAAGACTGTTTTATTTTTTATTTGAAATTTAAAAATCATTTGAGGTTTACCATATAACCTTTTTCTTTTCACGTATTAAAAAATCTGTACGATAATTGTCGTTCACGAATCGATGAATGATTTTATTATCAACATTATTTATTAGTTAAGAAAACTCATTTCTTTTTTTCAATCATTATAAAATTAGAAAGAAATTTTTTTTATAATAGTTATTATTTTTTATTTTAATTATTATATATTTTAATTCTCGTAAATTGTTCGTTCATTTGGCGATCGGATCAAATATAAGTTTAATTATTATTTTCTTATTATTATATAATCGTTTTCCGTATATTTTGGAAAAGATGTAGAAATATAAAAGTGTTCATACGTGTTAATGTTTAACATATGAATATCGTTTTATCTTGCTATTTTTTCTCTGATCTGGGGAAACAAACAAAAGAGAGAGAATTGGACGAAAAACAGGATGGATAAGGGTCGAAGCTTGCAACAGGGATCACCAGATTTATTGGCCTCTTTTATTACGTCTTGTTCTGCAAATATTTTTTACCAATATCGGATCGGTGAATGTTAGTAAATATACATCGAATCTAAGAGATAAATCCCGTTGAACTTTGGCCCCGGCACGTGGCCTCGGAAAGATCGTTCGTTCATTCGATCCATAGGTATATACTACGTGTAGAATCATTCATTGTACTGTGCCTTTTCAGCGATCAAGTCATTCATGTTCACGATTCGAGTGAATGGAATGTATGGCTCATCTAGAAGTTCACCCTAATCAATTTCTCGAGAGGAGCAACGAGAGCCGTAGTAGAATTCAATAAGGGTTTCATCGTAGTATATACCGATTCAATGGAATTCTTCGTTAATTTTGCTATCGATCTTTTGATCTGGACTACAGACACTATAGACTTTCATTTAAAAATTGATCTAAAAATTTTAAATTATTAAAGTTTAAATTATTTTAAATATCTTTCTTTAATAGAATAGAAAATAATATTTATTTTGTTTGTTCGTTATTTTAAAACAATAAGAAAAATAAAAAAAGTACACAATTCTACTTTGTCTGTGGAGAAGAATCGATATTTTAAATATTGTTGAAAATTTTTTCTCAAATTTAAAATTGATCGTTATGATTTTTCCCTTCTTTGAATTCTCGATATAAATAAGAATAAGTTTTTTATCATTTGAGTTGAATTAAATTTCTAGAATATTGATAGCTAGCGGCTCATGATCTCGATATTGTTCCAATTACGGATAGCAGCGAATTACGTTTGAATATCCATTTGTTGAAGAATGGCTATGCCATCGAGAAAAATAGATAAATTATGGTAATTATATTGTCTTTCGATCTGTCCACGAATCATGAATGGATTTATCTGTTTTCGATAGCCTGCTTTAAATTTTGGTCAAATGAATCAGATAAATAAAATTTTTATAGAATATTTATAATTTAAGA
The DNA here is from genome assembly GCF_029169275.1 of Apis cerana. Taxonomy (NCBI): domain Eukaryota; kingdom Metazoa; phylum Arthropoda; class Insecta; order Hymenoptera; family Apidae; genus Apis; species Apis cerana. The sequence goes on from NC_083856.1 coordinate 5,399,767, forward strand.
GAACATTTTAATTGGTTAGTTATCGATTATTTTACTCGAAACAAATTATTAAGATGTACGTAATCGATGATCGATCTGGGAGATTTAATATTAAAAACATTTCTATAGACGAATTCTATTTGAATATCCTAAAAAAAAAAAAAAAAAAAGAAAAGAAATTACATATTTGATCATTGGAGTTGTTTCAAGTATTTACAAAATTGTTAAAGATAAAGATATTTTAACAAGATATCAAAGAGTAGAGTCGAAAGTTTCTTATAGATATAATCTCCAAGTACGAGTAATATTTCAGATGATTAATCTTATTTTTATTTTTATTAATCACTTCGATATTGGAGGGACATAAGATAATTCAATCGTATCATCCAATCTGAAGTATTTACAAAAAAAAAAAAAAATTCCTAACCACAGATAAACTCATTTTCACAAGAATGTTTAAGGTTTATAATAACGTTACGATAATGTGATCGAGATTTATGTAAAAACGTGCAAATATTGGCACGATTGTTTGATTTATCAGACAGAGAAGTTCGATCCCGTGTACTTACGTGGCTCGTTTCAATATTTATACACGATATCGGGTCATGGCGCATATAATTTTCCATTCGACTATTATTCCAAGTGTCGAAGTTGCGCGAGATAAGGGCGCAAAAGAATTTCTTCATACCTCGGTCGGCTATCAACGGAACATCTTCATTCAATTGTTACAAAATTTCTTTAATAACAATCGAAAATAATAAGCAATATATTCAAACTTCATTAGAAATTTAGATTCGAATATTTCTACGTAAGAATAATAAAGAAGATAAATTATCGATTAAAAATAAATAACGTTTTGAAAGGTTAGCGAAGTAATGATCCTATTTATCATATACAGTTGGGGAGTGAGAAAGATATCGTTTTAAACATCTTGCATAACTTTTATTACTACTTTCCACTGCTCGATTGATCGTATCTTCGCTGGAAGAAATCATCCAGTTACTGGTCGGCTAATTAAAGCGATCGTTTGCATGAAAATTCAATTGAAAACCTGACAATTTTCCAATTAAACACAATATACCGTTTAAATCGAATTGAACGAACGTCTCTCCCTAACGAGGGCTTCTTTCCCGCCATCAAAACGAACAGTTTGTTTCCAGGAAGACGCGCTGCATACCGGCATACCGAAATCGACTTCCAGAAATTCCATTCGTTTGCAGCGTACAGAAACAAATTTATTTCTTTGTTTTCTCGTGGAAAATTTGCATAACATTAAAATTGATAAATTACAGAATTTATATTTTTAATCTCGGTGGAATGTAATTAATTTTAAGATAAACTCATCTTTGTTAATTGATAAAGTCGTCAAATTGTTGAAACTAATACCAAGCATTATCTCGAAGAAGCTAGGGATACAAAACTATCAAGCTCTTCGACTAAATATTCTATCTATCTTCGAGACAACAAGATCAAGAAGCCGGAGAAAGCAACAAAACTTCTAAAACACCGATTGGAAAAGTTTCACGCGGGAATATACTCTTCCTGAGAAATATATCGGTTTCAAGCAAATGTGAGTGACATCGCAAAAATTACATTTTTTAATAATTCTCTTTTTTCAAGATTATTTAAAACAATCGATGACTAGGCATAATTATATGAAAATACACGAATGTATCCGAAGAGAGAGAAAGAGAGAAGTCAAATCGATTAACTGCAATATCTTCATATATTTATTATCTTGGATATAATTTATTTTAATATTAGTCGTTTCGTTTTTTCAGAAATAATTTATCTTGATGAAGTTATCGGTTTGCTTTTCGACATTATTTATCGACATTTACAGGAAATAATAAACAACAGATTTTAATTAATAGTATACTCGATGATTACAACGCTACTTGAACTTTATCAGAAAGTATTCAGATACTTATGAAACGGAAACTGTACATTAACAGGCAAAAACTTGGAAATTTTACCACGTATCGGAGTTTAGAAATTGAAAGAAAAAGTTCCTTCACTTAAATGATATCGTGAATTAAAAATATATCCACTTATTGTTACACAATAACGCGTTTACAGGGATATAAAGATCGAACCGTCTTCGATAGATCATTGTTTCGCAGCTTATTGTATTCGCCTCGTTTTGTTATCGCGGGTACGTTATCCCTCGACGATGAAGAACGAGCAAACGAGGAGAGAAAGAAACGATATAGAATCGTTTGGTATCGAGCCAGAAATGAATTCTCGAACAAACGGGCCACCGCATTGTGTCCAGTGCAACACGATAATGGTAATCTATCTCCATCGATAATTGCTTCTTCTCTCCCGATATCTGGAACACCGATTTCCACCGCGATCGGCATGTTTTCCATTTTTTTCCCCGCTATCTCTTCTTCCAATTCTCACATGAATCTCCTTCTTATATCGCTATTATTAGGCGAGCCTCTATTCCCTGACTGCGCGCCATCAAACCACCGAGGATTATTTTGAGAAAATATTTTGTAAGACACGGTGTAAGTTCGATATATCGTCTTGTTTCCGTGTCTTTGGTTATTTTCCAGTAAGACTGAAGCAATTTTGCTTGTGTTTCTTTTTTTACATAAAAAGCTCATAAGGTTGAAGAAGAGTAATGATATGAATATTTAATTTATGGACGTGGGAGCGTTTCTTATTTTTTAACTTTTTTTTTTTTTTTGCATTTGTTAAATAATTAAATTATTTTTGTATAATTTCGTCGTTCTCAACAAAATGTCATATTCAAATTTTTATTCGATATTCTTTACGTTTTAGTAAAACTGAAAGATTTATTCACTTCTTTATGAAAAAAGTTTCCATACAATAAAATATTGAAATTTCAATGCATTTATATCGATACTTTGTGCATCCTCGTTTACTTTCTCTTCTTTACTTAAGAATTATCACGAGACTGATTAAAAAATCCATTTTTATAACATCTAGAAATTATCTTTGAGTTAAATGTTCCTCAACCAGGTAGTAATAAATTACTGCGTATATATGACGATCCTCTGTATATTTGGTAATAATTTAATCAGTCGAGAAAAAAATTTTGCCATTCATGATAAGCATTGAAAAAGGTTTGTTGTAGAGTTAATTTTGAAGTATTCGATAAAATGTGTGAATTTTCTTTTTTTCCACGTACATGCTCAATTTTCTAGATTCATAGAAAAATGTCGAAATGGCGAATTAATCATTCCAACATTCTCAATGCGTGTACGTTAAAAATTTGGAATATTATCAAACTGCACATCACATCAAATTGTCGATGAACGAGACGATCGTTTCTCCAAATGTCGAAACTTTTCCACTGTGTCTATGAACTTGAACTCGAATTCCATCACCATTATGCACCGACAATTGCAATCTGTGAAACTCGGTCGAAAGTCGAGAATCGAAATTCTAAATGAACCCCTAATTATCCACAGAATCTTACCATTCTTCCTAAATAACGTCTAACATGTGAATTGATTATTATCGAATGCGCTGTAACATGCAGAGAAACAACGAGGTGAATTTACCTTCAAATTAAACTAAACTATCCCGAAACTTACTAAACAAACTCGTGTAGAGATTGTAACATTACCGGTTTATAACGTTAAATATTCACGTCACAGCTCACACGTTCTTGTTAATCCGAAAGTTTATGCGACATAGTCTTTGAAGAGACTAAAGGCACTTGCTGCTTCTATAATTTAATTTTTTTCCTCTCGTTGGAACAATGATATTTCAGAGAAATTTGAACGTTTTTAAATTTTTCCAAGAAAGTTTTAAATTGGAAAAAATATTTAAAAAATATCTTTATTTTTATTAATTATTCGTATTTACTTTTTATGTATAATTTCAAAAAATTTCGTATCATTATTGTAAAGAAATATATTTAAAGAAAAATTAAAATTTTTAAATAATTCTTCATTTGCAACGAATGAACGATATTATTCACAATTTTCTTTTTTCAATTCTTATAACACGATTTTCAAACGAAGAAAATATCCATTTCTAATTTAATCCCCGCAATAGCTAATTAACTCTATCCCAAATTCCATTCTAACCCTGCAATTACCAATCAGAGCATCGATTGCATATCTAAACCAAAGATTAAATTTACAAATTCCACGTGTTGCCAATAAAAAAAAAACCTTCCATCATGAATTTTTTTCCATGATATACTATTCAAACATCCAGAAAGTGCCTTCCACTCATTCCTTTCCGTAATTAACTTCATTCCAAATACACACTTTGACTCGTAGCTATCAATAACCATTAATTATCACCGTTTCAATAATCTCAAATAACCGTGATTCAACTGTTAAAAAAGTCGAATCGATATCATCCTCCGTGAATTCATGTGATGTCGTATCAAAGTCGAGGGAAATCCAATATTATCCAATATTATCTCTCAATAATTTAAAAGCTTGTAGAAAGCTGAAGCGAGAGTTAGTCATGACATAAAAAATCTATCTAAAAATAAGCACATTCTTTATCAGCAGGGTGAAATTTACACAATCTTATTTGCACAATACTCGTCAAACCGTGCAACAATACGGCTTCGTCCACGAAATAATTTTTCTCTACACGTGGATCGGTCCCTTTATCTTCGTGTTAAACCGGTGCGTGTTGAAATCGCCTTTTCTTCCTTCCTTCCTTCCTTTCTTTTATTTTTCTATCGTCTTCTTAAGTTAGATCGTAACCGATTATCTACGATCGTTATTTATACCCGCGGCGATCTCGAGTCGAATTTGTTAAGCGAGGAACTAGAAGATCGTAAGGAGAGCGTTGACCTCGAATCATCCTCGTGGATTTTCTTCGAGACGATTTGAACGTAGGAATGTTCGGAGTGAATGTTGGTAATGTATGCGATGCAAGAAGGAAATTGAAAAATTCAGAAAGGAATATGTCTGGAGATGGTTTGAACATTTTAAAAAGGAACATTTTGCGGAAAACATGCATTGGAAGTTTTTTAAAATATATTTTAAACGCGATAAGAGATGAGGATGACACGATAATTTTGATGAAATGTTCCTGTGTAAACTTTCTTTCTTTCACAAAATTTTTACAATTTCTCTGTTTTTAGATTAGTTTTAAAGAATCGTGAATAAAATCGTATGATAATTTAGATTAGATTTAATTTTAAAACCATTTTTCTACAATTTCTTAATAATTATTTCGTTATAAACTTTGATTTAATCTCTTTTTATATTTGTCGTGACGATTTATTAGTTGTTTTACTACTGTTTCTTTCGATATCCGAGTATTAATCATTATTGTTACAATATTTGTGCAAACTCTGAACGAGTAAACAAGATTGATCGAATCGAAAGATAATTCTGAGTATTCGTTTATCTATTGGATTTTTTAATTAATCTCGTTTTTACGAGAGGCGATCTCGATCTCTTTATTAAAATTTCGGTATGTTTATCGAGAGAAGAGTCCAAGGAATTATCTTACATTTCGTGATAATTATTTTTTATACGAATGCGGTACATTAGAAATAAATTTTTGTGTACTTAGGAAAATGTGATAATTTCATCGTAGGTAAATTTAGAAAATTTACGGTAGCGGTAGATAATTCCAAAGAATTATTTGTAAAATCCCAATATTTACTTTTTCCATTCCCCCTTCTTCCATTTCCCGTCAAAGATATCACAAAGTGTTGAAAGATTTGTGGGCGTTGTAAGTCAGAGGAAACATACGTGGCAAAGAGAGGACAATGTATTTTTGAAGATGTATCTTGTTTGATATGAAAACATCGTCGTGAAATTGGTTAACGTAGATCGTATCTTATCGTTCATTTACAAGATACAAAATCAACCGCTTATTAAAACAACAGTCCATTCTTCATCCAATTGTCTACGTCGAACAAATCATTTTCCGATGAAAAATTTCGTTGAAAATATATGGGCTCCAAATAGTTAGTCCATATAAGTAACACTGCGAGCTCCTTTCGTTGGTTAAATTAATTTTTCCCTGGAATAATTGTGCATTTCCCTTGCTGGCTAATTTGGGTACGTGGAAATTATATTTTTATTACGTTCTTTATGTGTTTTTTTTTATATTAAATATTCATATCAATTAACTTTTTTAATACATAATTAAAAAAATTTGAAGAGAAAATTAAATCATTTCTTAAAATCAGTCAAATTGACTTGACTTCCAAAATTTTTGCATTTATAATTAAAAAGTATATAGCTTTTGACAAAATTGACGTTGGTATTTATCCTATATCCAGAAATATAATATATAAATAATTATACTTATATTATTTTAATTCTAATTATTATCTATTTATAATACAGAGATAATATTTAATGCAATTAAGTAATGTTTAATGTAATTTTAGCTTTAAAGCGACTTAGAAGTTCAAAGTTGGTCAAAGAGATCACAAGCCTCCAATGTGGAAGTTCATTCTCGGTTGAAGGTCGGCCAAGAGAGCATTGAGAAAGGTCAAGGTCGGCCGAACATGCCGAACAATCGTCATGCGATGTGAACTCGTTTAGAATCGGCATAGTCGTTGTTCGTGAGTGAATTTAACGAGGTGATTGCTCCTTTGCCCGTGGGATTGTACTTCGTACATCTCATCAGCTGTGAGAAGTTTTCTTAGGATAAATTTCATCCTTTAATCGAGCTCTTTAAGTAGCACATCGAAAATCACGATTAACACTGAAACTATTCTGTTCATTTCAGTGAAATAGAATTAATTAATCATTTATTATGATCTAAAATGTTCCATGTAATTTTTTTTTATTTAATTTTTAATCTAACATTGCAATATCAATCTGTTCTTCGAATAAAGTGGAAGGCATAGTAAGTCAATGTTTTCCTTTCCTTAATAATTCTTGGCAATTAGATCGTCAATGTCAACTAATCGAGTTATATCATTCTCGATCTACCTTATGCCAGTTTTAATCATGATCCAACAACAAATCATCGAATTTTAAAACGATGAAAGAAGAGATCCGATCTTATGGTTCCAGACCTGATCAGAGCCATGTTTTCTCGATATTCTAACTACTCAATGGGCATTTATCTGGACGCTTTCTTCTTATATATCTGCCATTTGACTCATCTTATGACATTTATGATATTCTGTACTACATAAACTGGGTATAATATCTATGATTCATACATGGAACTGGTATATAATACATAGTAGCATACTTCTAGCCGAAGAATCCAGTTTTCAAGTTAGATTGAGCGAGGCATAGACACGTTTTTCTAATATACGGGATCGACATGTCTACATGGATCACATTCTAATTTTGTAATATCTTTAATTTTAAGGATAAATGGGAATTCATAGGTCGGGGAAAGAAAGAAAAATTGTTCCGTCAATTTCTTTCCCGCCTAACGAGTGCTCGTGAATAATTTACAAGTACGATAACTTATAATTATATTCATATTGTGTCTCGACATATTTTATGAAAATGACATGTCATATGCATGGATCGAATACGGTGCAAACAAACATCTAATTAAACAGATAACTTTTATAAATATAATAAACATAGAATGTGAACATATTCGTGAAATACGTTTAGAGAATCGATCCTAAAGGCTAAAACATAAAAGTGTTGGTTAAAATTTATTTATTAATTATAAGCAATTTAATATCACATTGGTAACGATTTCTATCTCGCTTCGTCAAACTTTTTTGACAAAACTTCAATCGTTCGATATAACTTAAGAATAATCCTTAATCGACATTTTTATATATCAATTAATACTAATAATGTAACTGTTTTTTAAGTCGTTGTTAAAATCTCCAAAGGATCCCACGAATATATCAATATCCTGTTACGAATGTCGCCTCCTTTTCAACGCCTCCACTTGAAATCATCCATCGCCTTTTTTCCCATTTCGACTTCTCTCTTTCAATCTTTCCTCTCTTATCTCCATCACGATCGTTGTAACATTCCAGCCAACCGTGGACGACGATGGCGTCGCTGGGGAATAAAGTGGATGAGCAAGTCGCCAAGGTGCCGCAGCAGAATGGACGCAGGAACGAGGAACAACTGCAGATGGAAGATATTCATGACAATAACAACGAGGTAAGAGGCTGGACATAATATCATGCAAATGAAACAGGTGGGCTTGGTCAGATCGGATCGATGTTATTCGATAATGCTCTACGAGAGTCGAGGTGTATCCAATTTGCCCGTGTACGTATAAATTGCACGTAGATACCGTGACATTAGTTGCGACAAGATGTCTCGATAAGCGTGTTCTAGACGTGGATCGCACGTGGCAACCACTCAACTTTGACATTTCCCCTCCGCGGTGAATTTTCAATGAGCGGTGACTTGATTATTTTCATTCATCCTTCACGAGCAAACCTTGCTGCAAGAGAAGACTTAAGAAGAATCTTCGATTTAAAAGTTACGAAATTCGTAAAAAAAAATGTTACCAAAATCCTCTTGGATTGCATATATTCTCGAGGAGAAAGATCTGGTCTGATTGGAAAGAGAAAATAAATCAAAAGAGAAGTTTCAAACTTGCGAAATGCATATTTCGATGTTTAATATGGGCAGATAACGTTGCACGTGATTAAAAATACTCGTCGCAGTAATTCATACGTTCTTAGCTGATATATCAAGCGTAACACGTCTCCATGATAACTCGACAGAGTTTTGGGTCACGCGGTGTCCAGCGAAATGCGAAAGTGGCCGGCCCAGCCGGTTTCGGCGTTACTTAGCCTTGATCTCGAGAGAACCTCGTGAATTTCCACGGATGACGAAATCCCTCTCCTTGTCCATCATCACGAGCTAAATTTTTCCTCCTCCCGAACGTCCATCTCGTTCCTGCAGACAGCAAACAGATGCGCAAGATGCATTCTTTCAAACGAAACTTTAAACGGACTTTGTTTAATTTATTTCTCGTAGTGAACTTTATTAAGAAAATTGCAGAAACGAAGAAACGTCCAACCGAAGCGTGAAACCGATCTGATATCTTATCTGGCGCGTTATTGCCTATTAGTATGGTAATTGGAAGAGAGTTTGAAGGAAAATTCTCGAGAAATAAGTTTTCTCGAGAGATTCATATATTGACGATTGTTGTTGGTAGAGCATCGAGGTCGAGATGGTGGTGCCGCCGGATGGTGGATGGGGTTGGGTGATCGTCGCAGCCTCCTTCATGTGCAATCTGTTCGTGGACGGTATCATCTTTAGCTTCGGTGTCTTTTTAAACGACATATCGGACGCATTCGCGGTGTCCAAGGCGAGAGTGGCGCTAGTTGGCTCCCTGCAATCTGGATTTTATCTTATGGCTGGTCAGTGACAAAAAAGGAATATAAATCCTCCGATACTCGAGCGATATTCTTGAAAAATATGTTTCTTTTATCTGCATTATATATTGAATCACTTTTTCTTTTTATTCTTTCCCTGTCTTATTTTCAAAATATTTTTAAAACATAATGTTTTCAATTATATCGTAAATATCGAAAACATTGGCGATTTTTTTTTGGAATATTTTAATATACAATATATCTTTCGTCGTTTTATTATAAGTATGGAAATTATTGTGTTATTTAATTGTACTTATATTTCCTTATTTTCATATTTAATATATTATCTCTTTATTTTTATTTATATACTTTCATGATTAATTCTATATTAATTAATTTATCAATACGATTGATAACACAAAATTTAGCTCAACTAAAGATAATACTCTGTCTGTCTTAGATACCATTTTCTTTTAATAATCTTTTTTCCTTCCTATTAATAAATTCTTTTTCTCTCTGGTAAAATAATTTATCTTTCTTTTTTTTTACAATCATGTTCACAGGTCCATTCGTGTCAGCGTTGGCCAACAGGTACGGTTTCCGGTTGGTCGCGATCCTCGGAAGTGTGATAAGTTGCAGTGCTTTCGTTCTCTCGTACTTCAGCACTTCCATCGAGTTCCTTTACATCTCTTACGGCGTGCTCGGTAAGCCCTTATCCTATATACCGGGTGGAACGTGTAAAAGGGTGCTTAAATATTCCCGTGGAAGCTTTGAATGTTAAGGACAAATTTGCACGATTTCAAAGCCATTTGCACATCCTTCTGCGCATCTTTGTCCTTGTTAATACCTTTCGCAAATTGCACAATTACACTTTAAGTATACTCTTTTTTCTAGGTCCATTCACCCTGTACACATTTCATCCAAGTTTCTGCTGTCTCGACGAAAAAGTTTCCCTCCATCCCGAGTATTTCATCTTGCATGTAAAGAACGTTTCCTTTTCGAGGCACGTGAACGACATTTCTTTTCATCCCCTTGTTCGTTCGATCGAAATTTTAATAGAACCATAGATAGATACATGGAGTAATCTTAAATTTAAGATTCAGATTACTAGCTTTTAAATTTTAAATTGTGTAGAAAAATCGTATACACGTGATATGCAAGAAATATTTAAAATGTATGAGCAATTAATTTACTCTAAATACTATAAATCATATAAATTATATTTAATAATGGACGTTTAAATTATTAAAGTTTGGGAATTGAATCAACTCCCTCTTGCACAATTATCGACGAAACCATTATCGCGATCTCGAAATTACCGTATATCGAGAGATTAAATAAAATCCTCTACCACATAGAAGATAATCAACATATTGGACATTTTAGAAGAATCGATTAATGGTAAAAGTGATACAAGTTAAAACAAATATAAAAATTGATACAAAAAAAAACATGAGATTTATTTATAAAATTATATATCAATTAAGCAATTTAAAAGATAATTCATCTATCATTTCGTATGTAGAATCGTACATGAAACGAATCTCGAGTAGAACAGTGGGGGAAAAAGAAATAATAAAGAAAAAAAAAAAAGAAAATTCCGTGCTTTATCACTTATTACTTTCACGTGGTCTTTGTATCTTGCATTGTCAGGAGGTATCGGGGCAGGCCTGATTTACGTGCCGGCTGTGATAACTACCGGATTTTATTTTGAAAGATGGCGAGCACTGGCCACCGGGATCGCGGTCTGCGGATCCGGAATCGGCGCCTTTCTGCTCGCGCCCATCTCAGACGTGCTGGTCAAACGATTCGGTTGGAGGGGTGCGTTACTCTTCCAAGCAGGTAATGATATCCATTTTTAACAAATCCTTCATCTATTTGGTAAATTTAAATGTGTTAATAAAATGACGCCATTTGATTAATTATCTATATCATATTATATGATTCGAGAATCATATTTTTTTAATACTATATTATTGTGATTTTATATTGGTTGTTTTTTTATCTTATCACTATTCAAATAGAAATAAGAGATGCTGATTAAATAACGTTTTATATGAGAATAAGTTTAAAAATGTTTTCATTGTTCCAGGCTTTATTTTCAAAATGGAAATAGTAGGAATTTAATTTGTTGATAAAATTGTTCGAATATTATTAAAAATTTATAATATATGAGATTTTACGCTTACCTTCAACACGTTCGTTTCTTTTTTAAAGCTTGGAATATCGTTTCAATTCAAGATTGATATAAAGCCTCTTCTTTTTATGGTATCAAAGAAGCAAAAAAAAATTTCACGTATATATAATAGAGAAGTCTTTTAATTTAGATGTTCTCGTTGCAAATATTGCAGGAATGCTGTTGAATTGCTCCATTTTTGGCGCCATGTTCCGTCCACTGAAACCAACACGGATTAAGGTGAAATCCACCCCGGAAAACGCTGGTTTAGAGGTAAAGAATAGCTTGATAGGGAGGGGAGTGTCCATGACATCATTGCACTGTGTCCAACCAGAAAGAAGTGGTTTCTTTGGGACAAACAACAATACAGATTATCCCACTGCCGCAGAATTACTTGGAAGCAACCCCAACATAGTAAAGTAATAATAAAATCTTTTATATTTATTTTTCATTTTCAATTTTATTATTCGAAAAAAATTCATTTCCAATTCTTGTGTATTGAGAATTGCTAAAGATTATAAACTGTTATTTAATAGATTATATTAAAGAGAATTGAAAGAAAGAAAATCGAAGAAAAGAGATGAGTACAATAAAATTGATCAATCATAATAGGTCGATATGATTTTTCATTCATAGAAATTCGTATGAGAGGAATTTTTAATGAATGCTGCAATGTATTAATCCTTTTGTATTAAAGATATAAAAGATTTCCAATTATATTATATCTATTGACACGTTTGAATATTACCATTAAAATTTCATTCGCATAGATGAAACTCCATTGTAAATTATACAGAATGTACAATAATCAGAAAAGTTTCGTTTGTAAAGATTATAGCGCCTTATTTAATGTGCTGTGAAATGCACGCTGAACTTAAAGGGGAGTAGATAGTTTAACAAGCTCTCGGCGAACGGGTTGAAACCGAGACTAAAAAAGTCGTAAGTCGGTAAACTCATAAAGATACAAGAGACATTAAACTGCGAACGAGAATAAGGGGGTAAGTTTTTGAGTGGAGTGATGATTTGTGAAACTTTTTATTGCAGTGCTTCCAAGTCTCTACATTCTCTTCACAAGATTCACGTGGAGCTACGAACCCTAGAGAGAAAGTTGAGCAACTCTGAGAAACGACTGTCAGTCCCGATATATCCAGAGTTGGACATGAATATAGATGAAAAAATCGTCGAGGAGGAGAATAATCTTCTCGGTGGAGATGTTGAAAGACTGAATGGCAAAGTGCCCACGGTTAGTATAAAAACTCCCGTTTTACATTATCCTGTTTTAAGGTTTTATGTTCCTAAGTTAAATCGATATAAAAATTTAAGGATTTTTCTAGAATTGAGCATCCTTGGTATAATACGAAATATTTAGAATTAATAACAATATTGAATAATTTTGTTAAATACTTTTTAAATAATTTAAACAAAAAAAAATATATTAAATTGTTAGATTCTTTTTTATTTCTATAATTTTTTGGAAATAGTAATCAATCAGAAGTAATTAAACAATTAATGTAATTATATATCGTAATGTGACTCTAATCGAATGCAAAAGAGAAAATACATATTTTATATCGAATCGTAGAAAGAGATTCAAGTGTTAGAAAGATCAACAATTGGTTATAATAATATATTGGAGAGAATATGTGCATTTTGCGGACAGGATGGAACGTTTATGGCGATTTCTGTGCCAGGACGATTCATTTAGCCGCAATAACAGTACGTTCTGGTTAAATAAGTAGAGGAAATTGTTTGGCAGATTCGCAGGCACACGATCAGCGGTAGACGACAACGCGCGGACTCGGATTGTAGCCAGAAATCGTTGAAGATGGGCAACAGGCGTAACCCATTTAGCAAGGATCCTCAGAGACCGTTCTACAGGGATGATATCTTTTATGGCGGATCTCTAAACAGGTTGCCACATTACAAATCTCAGGTAAGAAACTATAAGGAGCCGAACGTGCAGGAGATAAATATTTCAAACTCTGGCAAGAAGCGAAAGAGGCGAGCGTAAGATAAATATTTTAAATTCCGGAAAGCAGTTTCTTTTCCACGAATAATAAAAGATCCGGATATTTGAATAATGAAACATCGAAACACGGAAATTTTTAAAAAATCGAAACTTTGATCGGATCTTTAATTTAGATAAATTTTCTAATATTCAAAGTAGATAAGTTTCGAAACGATCTGTGCAGCAATCGTCCGTTGGCTACCACATGTCCGTCACGCGTTTACCGACTGCAACGGATGTCGCCGAGCAAGAAAGCGGAAGTTGCTACATTTGTCCAGAGAGCGTACGTCGAATTCTTACTACTATGCTCGATATAAGCCTTCTCAAGAGCCCTTCTTTCTTGATCCTGGCCATCTCTGGTGGGCTCACGATGATGGGTTTCTATACACCCTTCATGTACGTTCCAGGTATCGTATCGAACCGTTAAATCACGTTTCTTTCCTATCACTAAAAATTTCCAAGAAAAATAAAAAATATTTCTTCCATCTTTCGGAGTAGTTAAAACGCGTCCGAAGAAAGAAAAGAAAGAAAGAAAAATCGCAATGTTCCATTTTTAAAATAAACCAAGTGCCAAATGGGAAAAAGAAAAAGTGGAAAAAGAAGAAACAAGTAACACCGGTCGATTCTTTTGTACAGATCGAGCCCAATTGGCAGGCATCAAGGCCTCTACTGCTATGTTCCTCGTATCTGTGATTGGTATCGGCAATACCATTGGTCGTGTAGTGTGCGGATTGGCCAGCAGTTTGCCAGGAGTTAACGCTTTGGTCGTCAACAATATATTCATCAGCGCTGGTGGCCTTTTGACCATTTTCTCCGGGCTGTCGCTCAGCCAGAGCTTCCAGTTCTTTTACGCTGCTGGGTTTGGCATTAGTATATGTAAGCATAGATAGACCGGTTTACTATTTTAACATGTTCCAATTCGATACATGCGATCGATTAGAATCACATTCCTCTCCTACCTTTAAAAATTACTTCTTACAATATCTAAAAATCGAATTCAGAAGAGAGAAAGATTACAAATGTTTCTATTTTTAATCCAAATGTCAAAAGGTAAAAATGAAACGTGGAAATTAACTTTCAAAACCGATGACGATTACTTTCTTCCAGCTGTCTTCGCCTCTCTGCGATCGATTCTCGTGGTGGATCTTTTGGGGTTGGAGAAACTAACCAACGCTTTCGGACTGCTTCTTCTGTTTCAAGGTGTGGCAGCCGCCATTGGCGCGCCTCTCGCAGGTGATTAAAAAGATATTGATCCCATCGTCAACAGGGTTTAATTGTTTAATTAATCATCGTTATTCATTGCACGGACCGTTTATTCGTTCAGGTATCTTCATGGACGCAACCGGGAGCTACGATGCCTCGTTCTATCTATCCGGCAGTTTGATCCTTCTCTCGGCCGTGATCTGTTATCCCTTGAAGAGGGTCAATCTATGGGAGACGAAGAAGAACGCCGACAAGATCAGCGACGATCCGTCCTAGTCCTAGATCGACATCCAACACCAAACAGAACGCCGTAGACTGAAGTCTATCACGTATTCTCGTTGTCGGTCGCCGTGTGTGTTTGTACATACTTACTACATAATTTATAACACGAATCGGTGATTAATTCGAGCCGATATTGACGTAATCATCAGCAGAGGGGTTCCGTTTTCGCGTTTTATCTTGGAATTTATATCGAGATTAAACAGGACACGTTCAGGGAAATCATCCATCAAAAATCACAGAGCGAATCAAGCTGAAGCCTTCGTAAAGAGAGGGCCATTTCACATCATCAAATCGAATTCCTTTCCAAAAATTAATCATTCTCCTGTTTAATCGTGGCGAAATTATCCTGTTTTGGGTCTACCGTAAATATTTTGGGCGAGTGCAATAGACTTCGTGGACCCGCGAAAGGGGAGGAAGGGATACCGTCCAGATTTTTCATTTGATTCGAAGTTAGTTTTATGGGAACGCGGATTTGACACATCCCGGGTCAAGCTTTGCATTTTCATGAAACGATCCTTTCATATTATACGAGCACCACGTCCTACGATTCATCGTCGTTTCGCCGACGTGTCTCGCGACGAATGGTCATAGGAGTTTTTTTTAGATCCTTCGATGATAAATATCGTTACGCGGAGATTTTTTTGTTATCGTGACGTTTCCTAAGTTCACTCGTTGGGACGATTAATCTCTCTCAAATTTAATTTGAAACGAGATTCTCGAATGTAAGAAAGAAGATTATGAGATCTTCAAGTTTACATTTTATCTCGAAATCGATCTATTTTTGCTAGGATTTTACATATACGAACTGCCATAACGTACAGTTATGTTGGTTGCGCGTTACAGAGACGATCATATTCCTTTATCCGTTTTAAACTCGAGGAGTTTGTATCTCTTGAAGGCATTATGCGTACATTGTCGATGAATCGATCGATTAGTCTTCCATTTTCGGAATCTATCTTGTAAAATACGTTTCACAAGCGACGCGCCAAGGCGTATGCACTTGCATAAACGAGTAATCTCGATAGATCGTGCATTTCTAGCATCGATTAATTATTAAACCGACATTTCGGTGGCGTGGACCGGAACGTTTGGCCGATCCTTAGGTGTAAAGGACTTGCTCAAAAATGAAATCCGTTCCTACTGTTCCTAATTAATTATACTAGTATTGTTTCTTCTTGTTCTTTCGTTTGTTTTTTGTTTCCTTTAGAATCGTTTAATTTTTTAAATTTAACTTGTTATTTTTTTAATTTAATTGAAAAGCCGATTGTGAACACGGGTAAAAAGATATAAATATTCTTACGTTATATTCGTGAAGTCGTTAAACAAAAAATAAACGAGGATTTTTATTAAAATTCAATACGAAAATATTAAAATTAAACCAAAGTTATTAATTGGGTTAGATAGAAAGATCGAAATGAATCTACGAGCATGTCGTAACAGGTGGAAAATATTTCAAAAAAATTCAGAGAATTGAAATCAACGTAATAAAATAAAGATGTAATCCAGTTTTAATACAGGACTCTCCATCCCGGAGGAGAGATATCCACTTGTTACGATACACATCCCATTTTAATTTTAGGGAGCACGAACGAAAAATCGATACTGGTCAGAGTACGACAGTAATATCAATGATCTGAACCGAACGCAAGTTTTAAATTTCGATATTAAAAAAAAAAAAAACAAAAATATGAAAAGAGAAAAAATCAAATTAGATGGAATATTTTCCACGTAAGCTCGAATATTATGCACGATATCGAAAGATTCATCTTGAATAAAAACGTTAGTTATCAAATATAGAATATCATAATAGAACTAGAATCGTGTTTAGACAGAAAAGAATTTCAAATAGAATAAATAAGTTCGTTTTACATATATAGATCCTTGATGGCGTGCTCCCCACGTGGCATACGCTTCGTGCTCCTGAATGATAGCCAAGGAACATTGTTACACAAATATGTAAATTTATTAAATACTATTAGATTATGAGAGAAAAAGACGGTGAAACTTGAATTCATATGCCTCTTGTTCTGCCACTCCTACCCGTTCCCATGACTTATATAGTTACGACGTAATATTACTTGCAAACGTTATAAATTATTTATCAACGAATTGTAAATACGATGTGATACGATCACATTGAAACTCTTATCGTCACAAATATTCTATGCTTGATTTTCTTGTCTTTTATTGTTAATTACAAACTGGAAATATGGGATAAAATTTATCACTTTTCACGTTGGTTTTATTGCGCCTGATCAATGCGTTTGAAACTATTCGTTAACGGATCCTGGAATCGCCTTTTTCTAGACAGATATCACGCGTATTATCTCGTTTTAACGATTCCAAGGATGAGGATGACGTTGTTATTTCGAGTTCTCGTTTTACGATCCAGATTCAGCGATTATGAATCGTTTCGAACGGATGGATGGGCCTTTTCCTGTCATTTTGAGGGATATTGAAGATCGTAACGATCGTCTTTTTTTTCACGGAACGTTTCATCTTCCTTATTTTCCCTTCCGAGTCTTTATTTTATTCGTTTTTTATTAGTTTTCATTTTAAAAGCATTTAGAATACGTCGATTCTTTCGAGATTCTTTTCTTTCTAACAACGAACTCGATAATGTGAATCGTTGTACATGATAATAACATTTTAAATTCGTCCTCTTTTCGTCTCATTCTTCTTTTTCATTTAAAAAACATTTAAGAAACATCCTTCGAGTAATTTTGAAAATTATAATCAACGAGATTCTCCTTTAAATTATACATACTTTTAAAAAAAAATTTGCAACAACCAAGTGCATAATACAATCTTAAAATTGTAACCTCTCGTATATCTCGAAATTGCAATAGATACGTTAAAAGCAGGGCAAGCCGTCTTAAGGTAAAATTTATGCCGCTAACAGTCTAGTTTCCTATGCAGATCGATATCACTCGCATCAGTGCGTGTTAGGATAATGAAGCTGCAGTGATACCATTCGCCGAAACGTCGAAACCATTTTCCACGGATAATTCATCCTCACCAACACGAGCCGTGTTTCCTAATCTTCCAACAAATCAACCAAATCGAAAATTACTTGCTTGCTTGATTTCCGTCGAGGATCAAATCGTTCCCTTCGCAACTCCTCTTCATTCTCATCTTCCGGGACGGGGTCCTCCGAGACGAGGATTCTCGTTTTCGAAATTTGGTGTCACGGTGTCGCAGCTCGTCGAGATAAGTTCAAAGAAGAAGGTCACGGAGGGAGACGTGTGTTTAACGAACGGCAATAATTTATGCCTGGGCACGAGTGCAAAAAAGCTCGTTGCGCTCCCCACGGCGACTTGGGAGGCAATGAGCGAAGTCATAAATACCGGAAAGGATGGCAATTCGCTTTTACGGCCGGGTTGCAACCCTCCCAATTGCTTTTTTCCGAACGCTATTCCACTCGGCGAGATGATTGAAAAAAATGCGCCGCATCCCTCTTTAAAACGAGGAATCCGCGCGGATTTCCGGCGAATCGTGGCTAGTTGGTCCTCGAGACGTATCCCGATTGGCTGCCTCCAGGATCTCTCCTTCGCGAGATAAAATTGGCCCAAGTTCGCGAGTGTGCATCTTTTACGCGCCTTTTTTTTTTTACGGACAAATTCGGATGAAATTCGATCGAGCCGATCCTCCCTCCTTGTCGTGGCTGGGAGGAAAGGCAACGATCCAGGTGAGAGAGGTGGTATTGCCCTCGAGAAGTCGATTAAGAATTCGTCTGCCCTCCGAGTGACCCTCTTTTTTCAAGCGTCCATTGAAGGGGGTTAAAAAAAATCAGTTCTTACCGTGGATAGGACGCTCGATATTCGTTTTCTCCAGTCTCTCCAGATTAACGAACCGATCTTATTTTTCGAAATAAAATTCCCTCTCAAACTGGACGAAATTGATATTTTTCATCGATATACTTTCGAATAATGTAACGCCGAATCCCAATCTCTATATACAACAACCCTTTCTTCAACGAGAGCCAATTACCCAACCTCTTTATCCGAAAGAGTAAACCGCACTTTAAACCATCCCCGAACTATCTTTCTCGCCTATTCAACCGGTCCCTTTTATGTCCATGGAATCGTCCTCTCGCCTTCCTATCCCACTCTGCAGAAGAAATTGAAGGACAACCACGGGAGAATGAATAAAGAATAAAGGAGCGAAAAAGAAAGGGTAAAAAGTAGATAGAAGTATCAAGTGATGGAGGAGGAAGGTAGTGAGAGAACGCGAGGAAGGCAAGGGTGAAACGCGTTGAAGAAACGAGGGTCGACTTTCACGGCGGTGTGTCTCGAAGGCAGAGCGGGGTCTCTGCTTCCGACTGCAGATACATTGCGACATGGAACTAGGGGTTAGTGTAGGGGGGTTTCGTGGTGGCGCGAGAGGGGCGAAGGGACCGGCGACGAGGGTGGTGGGTCGCTCGGGGCTCGAAAGGGGGATGAAATGCGCCGCGACGCGCTGCGGCGAAGCCAGACGGAGACGGACTTAGTTTCTGCTCCGCATCCGCAGCATCCTCCCTCTCCATTCCCCTCTCTCTCCCAACCTTCCTTTCTTCGCATCCTCTTCCTTCATTCTTTCTCTCCTTCCACCCGAAACGACTTTTACTCCGGTCCCTCCTCCTCCTCCTCCTCCCTTCTTCCTTCTCTTCTTCCGGCTCTAGCGTGTTTCCCTTTTCCACGCGCCCGGTGTTTCGCTCTCTTTCCATCCCCCTGTCTCCGTCTCTCTCCGTTTCACCCCCCGCGACTCAAACCACCGCGGTCCAGTCGAGTGTTGGCCCGTGTACCGAACGGTTCACCTCGTGGCTCGTTCGTTTCGCACCGACAGCTGCGTGACGCTCAAATCGTTCGTTCGGCTGTTAAGGATCTATTGCCATTGCCGGCTTCCTCCGCGTTGCTCGGGATCGAAAGGATCGACGGGGATGACGAGGTTCTATCCGACTGGTTGGTGGCAGGCAACGCGACCAGTGTAAAAGCCAGCGACCGGGATCCACGTGGTGTTGACGTGAAAGGTAGAAGGGATACTTTCACCGGTAAAGGGTGGAATGGGATTCGAAGGTGCATTGCTATTGGATGCCTTGATACGAGTTTCATGTTCGAATCACATTTGTTCGTAACGTGTGTGTGTATGTGTATGTGTGCGTGTCATGTGTGTGTGTGAGAGAGAGAAAGAGAGAATATTGAAGATGGTATTCTTGAAGGATTTATACATGATATAGTGTTTAGAATGAGAAAGAAAGTTTGCACAAAATTATAATTTGATTATTGTTTGCGTTGATATGTATGTTTTTTTGAAATTTTATACGCATATTGAACGGGATGATTTACAATTTTTTCCAAACTTTCGTAAAATATATTGCTGCACGTGATTGGAAAATAAATGTTGGATATTCGTTTCTTTAGCGATATACTCGAATAGATATGATCGAATAAAATATTTTATTCTTTTATTATTTTCAATGTTTTTATTCCGAAAGTCGATGTACAAAATATTTTTTTCATTTTTAAAATATCAATTTTCGCAATTCGAAAAAGTTATATTCTCTCTAATTATCTGAAAGAAATAAATAGACCTAATTTATGCTGTTTCTAACAAGAGAAGAAGCATCTCATCTTATTAGACTCTAGTCTCTTCAAGCTTTTCACCCCAATATGTAAAACACGAAGAAAGAAACAAGAAGAAACTCTATGACCGAAGAAACACTCATCGCGAACTCATTCTTCCTACTAACGAAATTCTTTTTTCCATTTCTTTTATTCTTTTTCTGAGACGCGCTATGTAACAAGCTACCGCATGCTCAGTTTTTAAGAGGACCGGAAGTAGTTCTTTCGTACCCTTTTAACATATTACAAATACACTTAACGTTGCTTAATCTTCTTTGTATTCTGATCAGATGCGATCAAAATCGTGTGTAGTTTGATTGAAATCAAAGATTGAAAATGAGCTATTGGCGTCCACGTGTCACGAATTCGAAATTGCAATAAATCAGTTTGACCAACTTCAACACACTGTATGCGTTTATTTCACGCAATATCAGATTTGAATTATATTTACGATATTAAAAAAATTCGTTTATCATATTTTTCAGCGATTAAATGTTGATCTTTGATTTTGAGCAATTTTTAAATATATGAGCGATAGTCATGAGCGCGCGAATCATCTTTCGATAGAGTATCAAATATAGAATGTTTAAAAAAAGTTTATCGCGTTTAAAAATTAGAAAACGAGAAATATTTTCTTGCTTTTAGTTAATTGAAATAAAATTGAATTTATTCACATTTGTTTTCATAATAATTATGAATATCGATATGAAAGATATATTTATATCTATAAAATATGCATGATTTAATGAAAGATTGATCAAATCTTCGGATATCGGATCTGAATGAACTAAATTGCTTGATTTCCTTTACACAAAAGAATTCAATTACAGTCTTTTCAAATACAACGACTATTCGATAATAACCGGTCCTGATCTCGGCTCTATGTTCCTAACCTTTTTTTCTTTTCGCCAACATTAATCAAATTAAAATTCCCGCTCGCGATCGGTGAATAGTTTTTAAGCCATATAAACCAGTTTAGCGTACTTTTCTTGATTTTTAATTTCCTTTTTCTTGAATTTAATTTAATTTAACATGGAGAATTAATGTTTATCGATTTTCCATTATGGAATATATCGAAAGTGTAAATAATGTTCTATAATAGATATTATATATCTTAAAATTGATAAGTCCAATTTTTATATCCTATAATTTTGTTCATCATTTAAAAAAACACGGTATTTCAGTGAATAGTTGTTATAATTGATACGAATAATAAATATAAATTATGTTCAGCCATATTATCATAACGGACTAGTACATGTTTGTTATGGCTTCATTTATA
This sequence comes from Apis cerana, assembly GCF_029169275.1. Taxonomy (NCBI): domain Eukaryota; kingdom Metazoa; phylum Arthropoda; class Insecta; order Hymenoptera; family Apidae; genus Apis; species Apis cerana. The sequence goes on from NC_083856.1 coordinate 5,421,532, forward strand.
TCGCGAACACTTCTAAATTAGAAAATAATTAACCTCTTGTCAGAATTTCTGATAAAATTCGTATTCGTTTCTTAACATTTATGATAGGTTCATTAATTTTTTATTTTAACTTTATTTCCTTTAATACACAATGAAAAGATATTCAAAAGACGAGAATTAAAACAAAGAACGCATCGTTTGTCACTTGAAATTCATCATTCATACCTGATGTGTTAACCGACGAGAGACCATTGTGCAGTTTGCAGGCTCGTATAAAATAGAATGCTGCATTAACGTTCAGCCAAGCGTGTCCCAAGAGTGCTCAGTTAATGGGTTAATTCTTCCAAATCTAAAAGGACCCAGTATTCGTAGTAGTAACAGCACAATTAATACACTTTTCGATTATTAACGCCATTAATTTTCATCTCGTTTTATCACACTGCGCGCGTTTATCAAAATGGCGGCGAAACCAGATCTCGAATTAGAAAAGCGCGGTAAAATTACCACAAACTATACTGTATATATATATATATGCGTGCTTTTCAGGAATATCAACATCGATAAAGTCGTGAAATCGGCTCGAGGGTACTGGTACGAAGAAGAGGCACTCAATTCAAGCACTAGTTACATATATTGTGCTAATATAAAAACGGCACTGGCAACTTAATGCGATTGTTTCCATTTTCGATAATCACGTGAATCGATTTTCACCATGACTGTATAATTTTTATTATTCGTAATTTATTTGATACTTATTACCGATTATTTTTATAAATGAAAAATATTATTATGATGCGGTCGTAAAACTGGTAATTGTCATATTTCCGAATCTTTCGCGAAAATTTAACACGAAAACGCAATAACTTATTACACGTAAGACTAACTCTTATTTTTCGCAAAATATGTGATACACTTGATCGACGATCATTAGTATATTTGTTAATTTCTATTAAACTGGTGGCGCCTCCTTTGAGTATATTGAAAGAAGTTCAGAATTTCATGAAATAGTAAAAAGGGGGCGTGATGTGGAAAATTTTAGAATCGCTAATAATCTATAATCTATAAGTTCGATATTCGGAGGTCGTGTGATCACTAAACTTAGCGTATTGGTGCTTACCCAAAGGAAGAACGAACGTGATTTGTGATTGTGTGTAAGGATTTAGGCATTTTTATCATGATGTTGTACAATGTTTTACAAGCAAACGTAAATAAATTATGTGTATCCATCACCATGAAACATTTTATTTCTATATCGATGTAATGTTCGATGCAACATGCCATTTTTCCCGCGCTTTCGAAGTGAATAGAATCGCCATGTTTGTACAACTAAAAATAAATGACCGGGAAACGTGAAGTATCATTCCTTACTTGTATCTCTCTGTATGTTTTTTGTAGAAGGTGAAATCGCAGTGATAGAAGGAAAATCAGAAAAGGAAGAAGTCAGTTATTTCGGTGCTAATTAAGTGACGACGTTCACACGTACACGTGTACATATACAACAATCAGGAATAGTGTCTAATTGGCACGAAAACAACACAGTCAGCCTTAATTAGTTAATTTGCGAAGAGGCTCAACATCCAATGCATCGCGACACGCTCGATTATTACAGGATGCAGTTACTTCTGGTCATCTCAGGATAATCATCCTATCATTTGGCTATTCCCCGAAATCGGGCCAAATCTGGTGAACGAAGGACTACAATACCGCCTTAACGATAATTCGAACAACTTTTCTTCTCTTCTATGACAAGTTCCTACAGTACGTGACCAAATTTGCGACTATGACTAGCGGACAAAGGAATAAGTCCGTAGTACATCCGGAACAGCGGTATGCGTACATGCCCTGTCCTCTTTACGACACTGGTGAGTGATTTTTATTCTGTTTAGAATGCATGCATGTGTGTACATTACACATAAATCTATATTTTTCTGTTCAATAACATTTAAAGATTTTAGATAGATTGTAATTTATATATTATTCATCATTTTTTAAATTTATAATCAATATAATCACTGACATGTTTATTCAAAAATTGACATGGTATTCAAAAATTTATTGTTCTTTTAAGATCAATTAAGTAGGAAACTTCGTAGTTTGAATTCATTTTTTACGTTGAAAAATGAGTAAGAATATATATTGACAATATATATTGAAAAAGAGGATCTTTAGTTTTTTTCCATATCGTTCTCATAGATTTCTTATGATTCTAGTTACTTGTTATTGAATGCAAAGGGAAAGATCACATATTTTATAAGATTTCTCTGTCGATTCCTAAAAGTTGCCAGTTAGAATTCGTAATAAAGGAAATTGGGTTTCTATAACGGCCGAATAAAGTTTCAGGTAGAATCGAACACTTCGACTGGTGGCTTTATTACGAGAGATTTCAGTTACTTTGTATCTAAATATCATTCAATTTAACAAAAATCGACTATTAGATAAGTTTCTTCTCGAGTTTTTAAAGAAGCGTTTATTGTGGCAAAAATGATCATTGGATCTTTTACGTGCAAGAAGTGAAAAAAGAAAGGATAAGAAAATAATAGAAGATCGAAAAAAATTAACAAAAAAGAAAAGTTGCGTTTTTATATATTATATGTATCGTTATAATCACTAAACGATTCAACCTATCTGAATGGAAAAGAATTTAAATTTTATTTTCAAATAATATAATTTTTACAAGAAAAAAAACGAGAAACTTATGAAATATGGAAAATTTCCTATTATAATATTATTCAGAAAATAGATATTCATAAAATTTATTCATTCAAGAATGATATTTTATTCCCTGATAGTCGTGTCATTGATGTAATTTATGACCCCGCATAAATTAAACGATTATGAACGCGGATTATTATTTTCATCAATATTTATTAAATCGTTGTATTGCATTTTAAAGTGTACTTTTGTACGCACGATTCATTTGAATAACAAAACTACGAAGTTTCTAATTAAGCGCATCGAATCCATACGATCTTTTGTACATCTTTCAAGCGAGATTTTTTCTTTTATTTTTTTGACTGCACAGCTAAGAGCACTTGTTACGTAACTATTAGCACGAAGTTAATTTCTAAAATAAATTGAATTGCATCCATGTTTATGCAAATGTCAAAATTACCAATGCAATTTATCAGTTTTCAAATTATTTTACAAATTTCAAGTAGTTCAGCTTGAATCGCTAATAGGCGATCCATTTTTTTGCATCAAACTTTTTTTTTATATAAATCAATAGAATAATTTATAATATGTATAAAAATTTATACATAATACATTATTAATACCAACATATATTCAAAGACTCACACTATTGCTCAAAAATACCTATCTATAATATTATTAAAATCGATGATTGTACATGTATCTATTTATGAGCAACAGTGTACGTAGCAATCCTTTTCAAGAATTTTACAGTTCATTTTCCATTTTACAATTTTACAATTTCGAATTCACAAGTAATCTCCATAGAGACAAAACTGTTGCATGCAATAAATCAATTCGCATGCGACCAATTACGCCTGAAAATTAATTATAGCGACGAACAATAACCCCGGATGCTCGTGATCCATCAGCATAACTCCTGCGAGAACGAACATGTCGTCTGATCGCAAATTTGACCGAAACTTTTGTGTCAGTGACATAACAGCGACGATATTCAATGTCGAAATACGGGCGTTAAAGTTAACCACGTATGATGAATGAGGTCCTCGTGTCGAAGTTGGACGACCCTTGAGAGGTTTGGAAGTAAAAGGTGGCCAGATCTTTGTCTCATCTCGTTTATGGTCCTCCAGTCATGTGTTTCAAGTCATTATAAGTCATATCATTATTAAAAAAAAAATGTTACCGAAAATTTTGATCAAAAAATATTTTAAAAATGATTAATAATAATGATTCTCTGATCCAATTTTCTATAATTGGATCATTTTTGATTTTTTGACTCAGTTGATGATAATTAAATAACGAAATTTAAAATAAATTTTCATCTATTAGTGTAGATTATTTTTGAATGTTGTAAATGTTGAAACGGATGAATTTTAGATGATGATTAAGAAGATGATTAGTTACAATTCGCCAAATTTGTTGATAGGTTACACCGGAATGATAGAATAATTATTCCTCATTGTTTTCTATTCATGGTAATTGTAAAGTCAATTTACTATTCATACAGAATCAGTAAGTTTAACTTAGACCAGATCAATATGTATATACATTTGATCAATGAATGGTCAGCCACACAAAGAGTTCTCGTTTCAATCGGGCAAATTCTTTTGCTCCATAAAATATACGTTTATGTAAACGTTTATTGCACGTTTTAATTCTATTTATTATCTATCGGATCAATACTTAACAAATCGTAAAATGCATCAAAAAAAAAAAAAAGAAAATTGAATAACAATAATTAATATACTACTTTCTTAATTAAAATACTTTCTTATTTTACAATATATATTATAACATTTAAAATTCCACGTGTGTTTTTTTTATCTTTAAAATTAAGAAGCTTGTATAAACTTTTTACAGATCTATATTTATTCGTCCTAGGAAAAATTATAAAATAATGAAAAAATAGTTATTTAAATTCCCATTAAAATTATCGATTCTATGTAGAGGATACGAAAAATGATTTAATCCAATTCAAGTCCGTCCACGATCAACGATTAACGAGAATCACAGGTGATATTAGAAAATATTGCTGTTTTCAGGTGTAATGTTGAATAATACCATAGATTAAAGGTATAGGTCGCGCAATTTTAAGTTGTTTCCCCTTCAAGGGGAACAACCACGTATATTTGGCGATGCTTGCGATTTGGAACAATTCGTGTCGCTTCATGTTTCATTCACCGTCCGTTTCATTATGCATCACAGTGGTTAGAGAGGCCACGTATATCAGGATTAATTGCAATTTCCAACGCCTCGCGACACGCCCGTAATCAACACCGTGACGAATGAAAGCGATTGCAAATATCGGATTTTTTCCCCTTTTTTTTTCCTTTTTTTTTTTTTTTCGGTTACTTAAAACGATCGAGCACGGCCATCGACTTTGTCACTTGATTCGTATCTGAATCGCATCCATGTTGTACGAGGTGGGAAGCTTGCTCGAGGGATCGAAAAAGTATTGTTGACTTTGGTAGATTTAGGATTACGGTGTACGAGAGTTTGGAAAGTTGAGTATTCGAAAGAAAATTGATCCGAATGAAGATTTTTTTTTTTTAATAAATATCGAAATTTCACGAAATAAATTTAACTTTCTCCGGAAATCGTGAAGTGATGGAACTATTTTTCTTCAAACTTCGCTTGACTGGGATTTTTAAGGGTCAGTTTTATTAAAACTGCTGCGTGATAAACTTTTCTATAAGAAACTTATATTTTCAAATTGCATATTTTAGTCTACGGTATAACTAAACTAATATCTTTAATATTAATTTACCGATTATTCCAACATCTCTGATTAATTACACAATCATCTATACGGTTTTTAGATGATATTAAAATGTTTAAAATAGTAGAATGTTACTTTTGTTTCTTTTTTTTCCTCGATTAAAATTTGATCGCGTTACGAATCTCTCGAAGTCACGTACAAATCATCTAAAAGATTCGAGATCTCAATCACCTTTCAATCAAGAAAATCGTTAATTGTCAAGCAATTTATTCGAACGAGAATCGTAGTCAGATTGCAATCGCGTCTATTTGGCGCATATAAAAGGCAACCATGTTTCATTGGCTTGATAAACAGAAGAGAAACGCGTGAATCGTTTAATTAAGGAAACTATCGGTTAACCAACGACTATCATTCAGTCTAAGCGAACTATTTATCGCATTGGTTTTGCTCAACTCGAACGCAGATTAAACTATTTAACTAGGAAAAAGAATTTCGTTACTTTTAACGATTTGTGATCGAATAAATCTATTTAACAAAAGACAGAATATATTAAATTTTATAGAACTTATGAAAAGAATTGGAAGAATATGAAAATGAATATTCAAATACACTTATGATCTAGATATTTTCAATATTTTATAAAAATTAATTCTAAAAATTAATTGTTTGAGAAAGAAAGTAGAATGCATATGTAAAACGTGCACTAAAAATTGATTATATTTTTGAGACAATAATTTTATTTATTCTGAAATTTTTCAAGGAAATATAATTTTTGACACGAGTCAAATAAATTTACAAATGTTACAATTTGAGCAAATATTAGATTCCAGAATAAATAATTTATTCTGCTCGTCTGGATTATGGAATTATTCATTCAGCTAACAATTCGCGTGTTTAACTATAATTTAAATCTATGATTCAAATGAATTTAATTCTTTCAAGATCAATAAAATATTCCAAGGTAATTTTTACAACAATTATCATAGAAACATTAGAATCTTTTTGGAATTACCAGCAAGAGTAATATTGGAATATTAGAATCACATGACAAAACGAGATCATACATCTTGAAAATTAGATTCAGCCAAGCTTTTTTTTAATTGGCTATATATCATCATTGTATTTAATATTGTGCATGCAACTATGGGGAAATAAATAATAAAAGAACAATAAAATAATAAAAAATTTGCTGAATCGCGTGTTTGCTGGTTATAAATCAGATTATCGTATAAATCATGTGTCGATGGGTGGCGAGGAACCAGGCCGAGAAATTCAATTCCATCATGTTGCGTTTCGACGTTTCGTTGAAACGTTTTCAATGTTCGAAGCTGCGAATTCTTCCGGTAAAATAATTCGATTTGAAAAATTTATCATTCAAATAGACGATGTAACATTCCTCGAGATTTCAGGATTTTCGTAGAAAATCGTGTTTATGAGCCCGGAAAAGAAGGCTTGCGACGAATATAACATTAACGAAACGCCGTTTCGCGGACGGATAAACAAATCAAAATCTCTCTTTGCGTTTCATAAGCAACCAGGTTCTCTATTACTTTGCGTAAACGCGCGTATGCGAATTTCCGAGATTGGATTTCGCAAGTTTGAAACGCCTCATGATAAATGAAAGATGTAGTTAGAATAGACGAGGGGATTGAATTTCTTGAATTTCCAAGAGTTTCTGATCAACTGCAATCCTCGAAAAAAAGAAATTTCAATAATTAAAAATCGACATTGGGAGAAGATCGATCGAACGACAACTATTTTTCTATCGACACGGTTTTCCAAACAATGCCAATTAGAATTATTATCAAGTTTAGTGTTGATTATTTTAATTGGAAAGGTCGACGTTAAAAAAAAAAGTCGATCACTCCTATAGTGTCAACGTATTAACATCCAACTGTTAATAGTTTTAATTGACACTGTCGTGTTGATAGAAGAAACGTCGTCCTTCGATCTCTGAAGTGATCGACCTTTCTTTGATGATCGAATTGATTTGCAACATTATCAGAAGAAAATTAATATCATTTACGCTTATCTTTAATTACTCTAATTATCGTTTATAACTCACATCAACATAAAAATCGTTTTAAAATTCTTTTTTACTCGATTTTTCTAATACAAATAATCTTAAAACTGAACGAGCTTCATTGTCAGCCAAGCTACACGTAATGCCAAGAACACGATATGCGTTAATATTATTGTCTACTTGTTAACACTTGTTAATTATCTTTAATTATATATAATACGTCCATAGAATAAATCTTTATCCTTCGCTCTTCAGAACTTCAGAAAGAGATCGATCTTTTCCATTCTTTCCAATCTTTCATTTGAAATAAAAAAAAATGTATATATATATTTACGCAAGGCCACCCCCTGAAGGAGCAGGGGAATTAACCCGCGATTTAAGCGAGGAGCTCGAGGCTTAAGAAAGTCAAGGTTGTCGCGACGAGGATTACACGTCGATTCACACGCGTAGCGGGGTGAAAAAGAAATTTTGCACGAGGCGCATCAATCGATTTCGATGCAGGCGAGTAGACTAACTCGTCCATGGATGTATATGGGTTTTCGACTCGTTTCGTGACAAGCCTCGATAGAAGGTTTTATTTAGAGAATCGGAGAATTGGTTCGATATTTCGAACGTTGCGTGCGATGTTACACGATCTTGATTAAATCTAAAAGTTATCTCGATATTCTCGCGAGGCGTAAGTTGTAATTACTGGATGGATAAATTTTGAGATATTGTTTTTTATTTTTTGATTGAGATATATTTAGATTTATTTTAAAAATTGAAATAGATATTAATAAGTAATTCTCTTCGTAGAAATATTTCTGATAGATTTTTAATTTTCAAAATTCTCTAAGAAATTTCTTGGTTTTTTTTAATTGTTAAAAAACGTTGCTCATTATTTTTTCAAGAGTCATTTATCTTTTCAAGCACGTAACGTATTCTGCATAATTTTCTCGATAGGCTCGGAAAACGATACTGGATGTCGGTATATTTCTTGATTTTCTTGGATAAAATAAATGATCAGGAAAAAAGAAAAGAAATCGTTACGGTGCAGGCCACGAGACCGGTATTACGCGATATTATAATTAATCCGAGTTATCTAATCGATAAATATTTAAATATCAAATCGAAGCTGACGAATGGATTTGAGAGAAAAACCATAAGTGAAATTTTTACGTAAAAGACACATTTTAAATTAAACTTATCGAGTTATCGATTTTCCATGTAGCTATAATTCAAATCGTTATATCTTGAAACTTGTAAAAATTTTCCATAATTCCAAGTTTTGTCGTTTCTCCTACGATATAAAATAAATAATCATCTGCAAAACATGTGTAACGTTTGAAATAATTTATTACGCTTTATAAATATTCCGTACTCGATTACAATGAATTCAAGAAACGTTTCCAAATCGATAAAAATGGATTTATCAAATATTTCTGTATTCTTCTAATTCTTTCTCGATGAATAATTACATAAAGGAATCTTCTCAGGAATATGGATCAAAATTACAAGCATCTCGACGTGAATTGTCGAAACGGTCTGATACGTAAAGTTGATTGATATCGAGGTTAATGCTTTTAGCCACGTATCTATCTCCTGTCGTTCATGTACAATGCACAGAATCTTTGCGTTTCGTTGCCAAAAATATGGTACTCTTGACCGAGTATGCTAGAAACCCGATTGAGAACCATAATTCTTTTCGATGCTTGAAACGCTGAAGCTCTCTCTGGCTGTGAACGCGGAGTTGTTGATACTTGGAAGGTTTCGCGAATCAAAGAATTAGAAAACGAGGAAATGAAATTTCGACGTAATTAATTAGAAACGTAACTATCGCATATCTAATTATTACTCCTAATATCATTTTCTAATTCTAATTATCGTTGTTAATACAAATTTTATTAGATCATTAATTTGAATAATAATTAATATATTATCAATTATTTAAGAATTTTAAGACAGAAATAATACATCTTTGGGAAATAAAAAAAATCTCTGAGAAAATCTTATCTCTTTGATTTCGCGAAATATACATTATTACATAAATTTTTAACTGAGAATAATACGATGATGAAACCGGAAGTCATCCAGTCCCAGTAATATTTTCAGTAAAACGACAAATGCCAAGCTCGTAATTCGAAGCATTCGTCAACCACTCTTCTTGCTTTATGACTACTTGTTGAACGAAACAAACGACCGTATCGAAACAATTCTGGATGCTTTTGCTCTTCCCATCAAGTCCCACCTCTCCCCGTTCTTGCATTCTTGCCGCTATGTCCTTGCCGCCATCCGAATTTATACTCTCGGAGCCAGGAATTTTCCAAAATTGCAATATTATACGGAAAATTTCGCGAAATATCTCGGAGGATAACGATTTAGAACATTTATACAAGTTTGCCCAAGGTAAATCTCTGATTTTATATATTCTCTCGTAGCTCGAAACTCGTATCATCTGGAATCTGGATGGAAGAAAGAGGAAAAGTTGTTTCTCACTGGTATTGTTTCCAGGATAAATCGATTAAAGGCCGTAGTGCGTTATTCGTCGCATTAATCTTCGAACAATGACCATGATTTTCATTTTCTCGGACAATGGTCGAGTTGAACCAGTGTGTTGCCTCCACACGACGCAAATTGAGAACATTTTTGCCACGATAGAAGTTTATCTAGCAGAGAGACGCGTTGTGCTTAGTCTAAAGGTGTCTGTGCAATTATCCTGACGAAGAAACTTATTTCATGCTGTTAATTTTGCGTTAATTTTGTGACAACTGCGTTGTGGAAATAAAAAGTTGGCATTTCAGTTGTGGTCGATCATAAAAATAGGGCATTGACGAAGATAGGATGATTTTTCCAATAAATTTTCCATTGAAACGTTAAAATTGTACGAAGAAAGTTGATTGCACAGCAGTGTGTGCTGTTAAAAATCTAATAGCCATTAAGGCATCAAGCCGAGTTCTCAACAACGAGGCAACAACGAGGAATTCTTTATTGACACGTTTCGTGTTTTTTTTTCTTTCTTTTTGAAAAAGTTACTCGTCTCTTCGTTTCTTTATATTTGCGTTGAGAGTAATAAAAGTTATCTGACAAACATCAAAGAAAAATACAAAATTATTGCTGGAAAGTGTTTTAGCTTTAAAAAAAAGAAATGTGTGCCGTTACAAATGTTACTTTCGATTACGTTCCTCTCATGACAAATTATACTTGTTTCTATAATTTGAACTTTTATCGATACATCTCAGAAGAAATGAGTATCGATATATTCGCCACCGCAAATTGCTATTATAAATTTCCTCCTCCGAAACTTATATGCGAGTTAAACAGATGAAAACGAGAAGAATTAAATAACAAACAGATACGTTTCAATCAAGTGGCGCTTCGTTCGACGAACAATTTATCTGTGACACGCATCAACGTTGAACGAAGGAATGAATTTCAGTAGAAGAGTTTTAAGTTTCACGTGGCTTGAAAACAATCGTAGGAGGAAATACATAAGTTCGCGACAACGAAGGTCAAGCCGCTGGAACGCGGATGCGGAGCACGCAGGTGGAGGTATTTGCGTTGCGATTTTCCCCTCTTTTTGGCCCGCAGGGGAGAGAAAGGGTTGAATCCGTAGACACGCGGAGTGGATCGATGCTTGTTTCGCAAGCCATGGCGATATCGATTTGTTTTTATCGCGTTTGTGCCAGTTGTGGGAATAGAAATGGTGGAGATATTGTGAAAGCGAATCGAATTTTACGTACTATTTATTTCGAAAGAAATAACACTTGTTTGGAATCGTTCGATTTGATCAAGAAGATTGTAATTAAATTATATTGAAACGTTTACATTATGCTTTGAAACGATTCGTAAATTTTCTACTGAGTAAAGTTATAAGTAGTAGATTATTAGAAATTCGCAATTTACATTTTCTGATAAAAATCTAATACATTGTCTCGGTCCTGGTAAAAAGTTAGACAACACGTGATTCTCCCCTGAGAGAATCCTCGACGCTTTTAAAAAGCCTTTTGATTTCCTTTCAATAAAATTTCTTTGATGCTGGTATATGATATTTCACATCTTACGACTTCTCGAGAAAGAATAATGTTCCTTTCGGTATAAGAACTATATGGATCGAAGATGATTAATAACCTAAGAAGTATCCCCCGTACTTTTGATCCAAAAGTTCCGCAAAGTTTCCGATATAAAACCACCATTTCTTTAAAGTTTCTCATTTGAAGAGTCGCGATACAGGTTTCGCAAGATTTCTAAATATATATTTTTATACAAATATCCGATATAAATTAAAATTTAAATAATAAAAACTCGATTTTTTCTATCGTTATAATGAAATATCTTAAATATCCAAAAGATTATTAATTAAAATTTTGAGAATATTTTTGGAACAAAATTCTTTCTTTGGAATATTCATTTTTAAGAATTTCTTAGATCTTCAACGACAAATTCATTAATAAAATAACTCGAATATCTTTTTGAAAAATTTTTTTCAAATATTGAATCTTGTCTGTTTCGACATGAAAATATATTTTATTTTTCTTCGACTGTCATATTTCTTAAAGATTCTCACAACGATTTCGTAAAAATTTTCGTTCGAATTTATTTCGAAAAAGTATTCAACATATTATTTTACTATGAAACGTGTTATTTGCAGCACGCGTGTGTATCGGGTAAAGCCAACGAATACTTCAGTTCCATGACAATGGACGTTATCGATGATCACGTACGAACAATTCTTTGTTTGCAGAGTCAGCTTTGCATTTGGTGTTAAATAATTCATCGGATAAAAATAACTCGATTATTTCGCCTTGCATATTCAATTACAAAGGAAAAAACATTTTCCAAGAAAATTTAATATTGGGAATATTACAAAAATAGAATAAATTTTTGTAATATTACGAAACAAAGGGTATATTGTTTTCGAAATTAAGGAGAGAGGAATTTTAAGAAATTATGCAATTTTATAAACATAATAAAACCATTTGAGGAAGAAATTATGTAAATTTTCTAGCATGAAAAGAAAAGTATGCATAAAGATCCTAAAATTGTGTAAAACGTGATAATAAGATAAGATTGCTTGAAAGATTACGAAAGGGTAATTGGAGATAAAAATTGAAATTATATGCCAATGCGCACGTATCGCGAGATATGAGCAATAATTAAATATTTGAATAAAAAAAAGGAAGAAAAGGAAGAAGAAAAACACGATATCGCAGTGGAAGTTCATCGACCTTGCTAAAACGGTCTCACGTGACGAAATCAGCAAACGATAAATCGCGTACTTGAACTCCACGGTTCAAGTTTAATGCTCTTGTTCTATTTTCGCGTGGATTCCTTAGCAGAATGTCGAGCACCGCGAGATTAAAGGAAGTTGTATAGGTTTTAAAACTACTTAAGACTTGTGATTCCGCAAGGATAACTTCTTGTCGAGAAACGCATTCGTGAATTCTCGATGAAATCGATTTTAACCGAGAACTTTATTAAATGAGCGTATTTCTATTAAAATATACGGGAAGATTATAAGGGAAAGTTTAATAAATTTTCTAATTTTTATATAGAAATAGATAGTTTTGAAGTTGGACTTAAATTATTTCCCCATATATAACTAAAATGATCATTTGTTTTGAAACTTGTTAAATTTTTCAACTTCATCAGATTAATATTTTAAATGTTATGAGATAAAAAATAAAAAGATTAATACAAAACGTACTTATTTTTTTCTTATTATTTTCACACGTGAAAATATATCGACGTAAAATTTTTTCCTCGTGTAATTTCGTTAAATAAAAGAACGAAACTTCAAGCTGCATTTATTAAACAACATTTAGTCTGATAATCATTTGAAATTGATCAATTTTATTTTATTTATTTTTAACGATAAGTTTCAATCAGTTTCGACAAGAAAAGAATTCTGTTTATTAAAGATTAAAAATAACTTTGTAGCAAAAGTTTACACATATGTATCACTTTGATGAACTTTGACATCGATTGATTTATAACCACAGTTGCCTAATGCAAACGTAAGTTTAGCGATCGTTCAAAGCGATAGAAATATTATTGGCCTCGAATCGACTTCCCGCTAACGATGGCAAAAGTGCACAAGGATTGCTCGTGAGGGAAGAAACTTTATATCCGAAATATACGTCCTCGGCAGAAGTTTTGGCCTGGACAAAAAGACACTCCTCAAATTCAATTTCTCGAGACTAGATGGGCCGAGTTTGTGGAGAAGGATTCCATCGAAAAATGTGGAACAGCCGTCATTAAAAAGATTAACGAATTCGTTTCGATAAGCCTTAAGGTCGAGGATCGATCGCCGTGACATTGCAAGATCGACAACCGATTCCACCGATTTTCACAAACTGATGCCACGAACTGGCCTCCCTCGCTGGCCACCTTGAAGTATTCATAGTTTCTGTCGTACAGCCAACATGTTAGTATGTACGATAACTTTAGTCTCGTGACGAATTCTAAGAATAATATTTCGTCGATGTATCGTCGATTGTATGACAATATCCGGTTACTCATTTTTCTTGAGGAAAGTTGGCTTCTTTCGTTTTTTATTTCGGTATTTTACGTATTTTTTAAATTAGAATATTCTCGTTTGGAGAATAGTTGGTGATCATATAGTTGATTATTCCGTTGAAAATAATTTAAATTTAACCAATCACTCGTTTTCTCGAAGAAAGTTATTTTTATATCTTTTGCTATATCTTTTTTTTTTTTTGGTATAATTTGATAAAGTAATTAATGATTTGCGTAGATTATTATTTCGTCAGAAAGCGAAATGAACGATCGCACGAGAGTGAAATACGAAATGGAAAACTACAAGAAACGCTAAAGCGCGTCCATCATTGTTAATTACAAATAAAAGCGTTGCTCGTTAGAAGCTCGCAATGGAATAAGCCAGTAGTCGGACTAGTAGCGTGAATCGGCATTTCTCCGACGAGAAAGATGATACTCTGGCGTCTGTGAATGGAACTAATCGGACAGTAACAATTATGAAATTTCTCATTTTTCAGTTGAATATTCCCTTCTTTTTTACATTCATATGGAAAGTGTATCGTTCATTTACATAAGAAGAGAAAAGATTCTTTTCAAACCATATTGTCTGCACTTTTGGCAAAAAACTTTAAAACACAAAGTGTTTCGTAACTAATAACAAATATTTAAATAAATGATAAGAAAATGAATTATTGGTAGAAAAAAAATTAAAAAAATCGTTTTTTTTCAAACCAATAATTTATTAATTACGTCATTATCGTAGAATACGTTTTGTTTGATCTTTACGAGATGCAATTAGATTTACGTTCTCTCTCTATATATATATCTTTTATAAAAATAATTTAATAATTTTTTTCCTTGAAGAATCGTAAAGAAACGATCTATATCATTGTTGGCTTTTGTGCTTTCCGATCCGTGAATCAAGATTCGAAGATGGATAAGAGAAACGGTGCCAAAAGTGCGATGAACGCGATTTTTGGCGCGATCGACGACGAAATTCCATTCTTTTATTCCCAGCTGGATTACACACGATGTTCTGAATTATGGCGATGTTCCATCGTCGTAAATCTCGACAAAGGGAATGAATTTCGATTATTTGTATGCCAGTAGATCCGTGAAATTTCCACGTTAACGAAGATAAATTCATAGTAGAATTGTCATTGGAAATACGAGGGTTCGTTGCTTAATGTTTTGCAAACCGATAGAATTTTAAACAGTTGCCAATATTTCTTCTTGTTACGTCTGTGTTTCGCCTTTCGAATAATTGGATTTATGCGAAACACTTGTTGATCCACTTCTGTTCTACAAACACGATGGTAACGTAATTTTGATAGCATTAAACATGGGATTAATTGGATAACGTAGTAATATAAATAAATTAATTATAACGTAAATAATATCTGTAATAACGTTACTAATCTCTAGGATTTTGAAGTGTATTTTGATTAAATGCTTCAAATTGTGTGTCAAGAATATATTACTTGCTCGAAAATTCACTTGGATATATTAAAAATTTTCCTCTTTGTAGAATTGAACAAGCAATTATTTCAAAATTTATTGTTTCTCAACCTAGTATCGTTTATTTTCTAATTTTCCCTTTTTCTCAATCACGTGAAATTTCATAAATGATCGCGATTAGTATATTAGGAGGAATTGCAACTGTTATAAACTTTGCTCGTTCTATCAAAAGAAATTATTACCATTTCGCGTGATTATTTTAATCCTTGGTACCGGTTTAAAATAAGGGAAACCTTCGATAAAAATCCTTCAACTTTTTCCTCGGCAACGATAAATACGCTCTAATAATATTCACGAGACGAGCTTAGTTAATTTCTTGCAATGGCACAGATCCAGAAAAAAATTGTTTTCGACCAGCCAAACTTTCGATGTACTTTTTTGCGCGTTGGTAACGCTAAATAAAATTAGAAAAACGTTATGTAATATTTTTTAACTTTGAATATTCTTATCAATTTTTACTCAAGATTCGTCCGCGATAGAATTATACATTTTTAACAAGAAACCTGCGAAGAACCTCGATTATTCGCTATTCTGCATACATATATGCGCAGCGACATTTCGAAGAGAACCAGTGCCAACCAGTTGTTCGAAAGTAGTTCGAACTCGTGAAAATATCTTTATGTCTTCTTCTTGCGTTTACCCGTCTGTCCATTATAAAATTCGCACCACTGACCGTCAAAACAATCTACTAAATAACATATGCCGATAAACACTGATCACTGCTATATTTTCTCACGCTTGTGATTCGATGCCAATTGATAATCAGGAAAAAACATATTTCATCACGGGACATTGATCGTTTCCTGTTTCACCTCACCAGAATATCATAATAATTTCCATCCATCCGAAAAATCCTTTTCGCTTCATAAACCGAGATAAACGATCTCGAGAAGAATTCCACGACAAAACTTACTTCAGCCACTTTTGTTTTCCGTTTCATGGCTTCGTATGATTAATCACCGTTGGCACACGATTCCAATAAATTTCACGATCGTAAAACCGATCGTTCGCACTTCGCCGCAACTATTAAAGGCCAATCTAAAACGCACACGTGCCCTGGTGGCCATCGGCGCGAAAGTGGCGCGAAAGAAGCACAGCCAGTGTTAGAGGAGCGGTCGGTGGTGCGGGCAGACGTGATCGGGTTTCTGGTCAGCGTCGCGACGCCTCGTGCACTCGGTCAGTGCTGGGCTGTCGGTCGCGTGGCGAACCTACCCTCGTCTAACCTCGAGGACACGTGGTTTCCGCTTCTGATTAGGATCGATCCATCCTGCGACCACGTGCGTAACGCAGAGAAGGAGGAGGAGGAGAAAGAATCAGGAGTGCGACCAGGAAATAAGCAACGGAGATAACGGAGCGCGCTCGCCGACAAAGGCCTTGACGTTGCGCCAACCACCACCCCCTACATACGTCGCCCCGTGAATATTTCAATAGCGCATCGATCTAGCGAGGAACACACGTGTGTATCCGAAGCGAATTCGCTTCTTCGATCATCACTCGGTGTTTGTTGGTTCGAAGCAACTCGGTTTAACCGCGTCCCTTTTCAACCACGCAACGGGCTAATCACCACCAGGTACTACCTTTGCCAGGACACGTTCACCAACACGTCGGTGATTACCTCGCGAGACCATCGATCCATCCGCTCTCTTTCTGTGCTGTCTCTAATATATTCTACACATGCATCGTGTGTGTTTCTTGTTGTCAATATTTGTGAATTGTGGGATTATATATACGGAATTTGATACGTGGACATAGTTGATGGTGCATACCTCGTACTCTCGTATTGCTCTCTCTTTTTCTCTCTCTCTCTCTGTTTACCGCTCCCCTGTAGATTGTGGCAGAGTACCTTTGGCCAATCGACCCTTCCTCTTTGTAATTTCCATTCTTGAAACACTCGTCCAGGAATACACGTTGATCGTTTTAACTATCGTTCGATTGAGTTATTTGTTTTTGGTGGTAACAAAATGTCGGTGTCCTATGTAGAGTGTGAATGTTTGAAAGTAAAATTCTTGGGAGCTGTTTCTTTTTTTTTTTTCTTTTTAACGGATACCGCGTTGAGGACGAAAGTTTCCAGTACTTAATGGAGTATCCATCCAAGAAAAATCCACTCTCGAGAGTTTCACTTTGAAATTCGCCCCCCCTTACCCTTGTAATTTCTCACGCTTCGCTATGTATTTTTGAATAGACGTAGAACCAACCAGTTTTAACTAATCTCGATCCTTAACGTTATCGTTCTTCCGCAGTTGATAACCGTTAATTGTTCGCTTGCTGTTCGCTTTCCATGTTGAGAGTCTCCGATTTGCGCCCAAGGTTCGGTGCTTTTCCTCGACAGACGAACGAAAGTAACCAAAGGTAGCTCTTTATCCCCTAATCACGATCGAAGAACGTCGCGTTTTTCTCTCTCTCTCTCTCTCTGAGAAAGCGAAGCGTTAAATAACTCGAATAACTCCAAGTCACGATCCTCCTTTTAACTTTCGATTCCTCTGTATGAAGAAGATACGGTTCACTTTGCCTCGTGAATCACGAGCCGATTATCACCGTGCAACTTCAGTTTTAGGGACCTACACAGAGAATTATCGCTTAAAGTTTCAGGAAGATGTATTACGCCCTGTTCCATTTGAATGGAACTTGCTCCTGTCTTCCTCGATCGTTAAATAAAACGGAGATCAAGCGTAGACGTTGCATTCAAACGTTTCTTCTTTCGAGGAAGTCGAAACGTGGCTACGCTTTCGCCCGATGGAGCGCAAGGAATTCACGAAGAAAGAGACGCTAGTGTCTTGTTCGGGTGAGGGAAGATCGCCAGGGAAATGGTAACTTTTCTTCTCTTGGAAAATCGCGGACGAAGATCTAAGGCTCTTTAGGGAAATTTTCTATTTTTTTTTTTGAAAATAATATACGTGGAAATAGTTCTTACTTTTCCAAGATCAATTGTAAAATCGATCGATCAATTTTATTTTTATTCTATCGATCGATATCGAAAATTCTCAACATCGTTCAACTTCTAATTTATCTTCCAATAGAATAGTGTCGAGATCATTGAAGGATATTTTTGAATGAAAATTTTCAAAGATTCACGTTGAATTATTGAAATTTCCTCGCGTGTGCCGAGCATTGATGCTTCGATAATTACAATAAACCAACGAGATTAAAAAAACTTTCGATTCCAAATTCGATCCACTGATATTATTACCCCGAACCACCTTTCCTAACCGACATTTCTCGGACGTTGGAGGCAGGCTGACTGCAGTCGATGTTCCAGGTCGAGTCTCAGGTATCGAGCCCTCGAAAGGCTCTGCGCCGTAAACGCTGTCGTGACAAGACAGTCCTTGCGGCTGCGGCAGATCAATCGAGAGGCTCGACTATTAAAGTCGGTGTCGCTGTGTCGGGCAAACAGTCCTCCCCTGTGTGTGGAGGGCACGTTTCGCGTCGGCTCTGGCCTGTCGCTGCTCATGGCATCCTGGCTCGCTTCCTCCGGACGCCTCCCGGTATCGGAAAATCCGCGTGACAGACCGAAATCATCGTTTCGACGCGCAACAGTTACTCGTTGCATTAGTAATTGGAGTATAAATAACATTCGAGACTGGAGTTTCGAATTTAAATCAAGGAAAATCTTGAACAATTCAGTGCTGCTGTTGTTTCTTTCGTATGTATGAAGAGGGAACGCGACGAAGAAGGATCGAGGGTTCGCCGTTTCTTCGTTTCCTCGACTTCGAATGCCTTCGAGAGAATTTCACAAGGGTTGTTTCTCTAACGATACGTTAAAGATAAAGATTTAAATTGGAATTTTTAACGCGGGTTTCTATCTAGTTTCCACGCGAACGCGTGTTGTGGGAAGAAGAAAATTTCAAGAGAAAGTTTCGATTCGACGATAGGATTGTTCTTTACTATTAAATCGTATAATACGATCCATCATTTCTCGAGGTGTAATTATAATTCTTAGACCTTGAGGTTTCTGGCGAGCTAAAACGAGCATAGATCGTCTTCAGGCTGGCTCCGACCAACATCGTAAATCGTTAATGTTTCTCCGATGATCTCATTCCGCATCTTTTTTCGCGTATAAACGGATACTTGGACGACATAGAGAGAAACGTAAGATTCACGTGGAAGCACGATGGTAACTCGCCAAGACGGAGATCGAGAAACTCTAGTTATCCCGGAGCGGGCCAAGCGACGGTAGGGCTTGGGATTGATCAAACTGTTGTGTTTCTTCCAACGTAATAAAACTCGGAACGAAATTGTCGCATCGAAGGGAAATATCGGTTACTTTAATGGTTTGACCAATTTGAGAAGGAGAAATAGAATTCCAAGATCCTTAACAAAAGTCGGATGCACCAGGTTCGAGTTCCGTTCCTCGAAAATTCCTTCCTTTCCCGACGAATATTATCCCTTGGGGAGACAAAGTGACGAGGCTGATATTCCAATCACGAGTGTAATCTACGAGAGCGACCGATAATAAATTATCTACGAAAAAAAAGAATCGCGATATGGGATTGCAAAAAAGAAGAGACGAGCGTAGGGAAGCTGCCTAGGGACGCTTTCGTGATCGTCGAGCACCGTCACCACCACCACCGGCGCTGCTTCTTCCACTCGTTGTAAAAAAAAAAAACTTGACAACCGAAAAGACCACTCTCGGGCTTGAAACCATCATTGAAGCGAATCATCACCTTACACCTAAAAAAAAAAAAAAGTAACAGAAAGAAAAAACTCGATTTAAAGAGAAACTGAAAACGTGTTGATCGATTAACACGAAAAGAAAATGGAAAATCGGTCGAAAAGATAATCCAAGCAACAACCGCGTCCTCCTATACGATTCTCTTGTCCGTCACACACTGCCCCCCTCTCTCTCTCTCTCTCTCTCTGTCTCACGCTCAGTCAATCATGAATCTTATGTTCCGCAAGAACTTCGGCGAGAAGGGATTCGGTGGTGGTGGAGGAGGAGGAGGAGGCGGACTGGAGGGCCGCTCGGTCCTCGGCACCGTTTACGGGCCGGCCACCTTGGGGTACACGGGGACTCGGTTCGGCGTGGTGCGCGGCGCCGGCCAGTCGGCGGTCGGGGCGCGCGCACCGATACGACGCAGCAGGGAGTTCGGCTACTTCCCCTCGATGGCCGATCACGAGCACCAGGGGTTCGGATACCGGACTCACCTGTTTCTCACCCCGCCGACAGGCGGTGCCCTCGGCTCGCCGCCGGAGGAGCCGACCGAGAGGCTGGGCCCTCCGCCCAGGAAGAATTCCGGTCCCCACGTGATAAAGTGGGGTGGCGGCGGAGGGGGTGGAGGAGGACAGGGATCGGGGCAGGGATCGGGAGGCGGAGGACAGGCGAGGAGGAAACAGGCTTCGCAGCAGAAAGAACCCTCGGAACCCTCGACCCCGACTGCTTCGAGACAGGTAAGGAGAGAGGGTTTGAGATGGGATTTTTTGTTTTTTTGTTTTGTGTGAAAATTTTTCTCTTAATAAGATTGAACTTTTGAAAGGTATATAATCGATGTAACGTATCCAGTAACGTTGATCAAATAGCGTTGAAAAGTTTCTTTTCGAATTTCTTGTAAATGGAAAAGAAGGTCATTTCAAGGTCGTTGGGATTATCGGGTAACGACAATAATAGGGGTAACTTTATCACACTATTTTAATTTTATCTGTTCTCCAAAATGGCGGAATTCTAATCTTGGTCGCCGCGTTACGTTTCGATCCGAGAGATTGATGCCAAACGTGTGGTCGTTCGCTCGTGTCTAATCAAATACTTGGGTTCAGGTGTCGGGAATGTAGGTTAAATTTAATCAGCCCCCTTCCCTTACACGGCAAACTACCACACAAGCAGCCAAAGACTTCGTGGCAATCGAAGAAACCCAATTCCGATCAATGGCCACTGTACCGTCGACGATTCTACCGCGGAACAAGCCTTTCAGAAGGCGTGTATCAATCTCTTTGACCCATCCAATGGAGAAAACATTGGCCAACGGAGGAGGATCGAACAAAATTGATGCGTCGCGGAGAATCCCGAATCCTTACAAAACGAATCGTAAATCTTGTTTCGACGATACGCAATCGAATGATAAATCGGGGACACGATACATTATCGTGCTCGATTCAAGCTTGTTGCTTATCTGATGCAGAGAACGCCGTCACTATCAGCTCTTTTTTTTTATTTTCACTGATTTCGATGAGCTTGAAGCGTGTTTGAGATTTATATATTTTTGTTTGCTACAACTTGTCAGCATCGGTTCATTCAAAGATAACAGCTTTTGAATTTAAATTGTTCATCAATTCGATAAAATCTAGATAAAAATGAAATCAATTCTAAATTCTAAATCGATGCAATAATATAAAAGTGGAAAACATTCTCGCATACAATTCAAAACTGAGACATCGTCAATTGTATATTTGCGTATATTTACAATTAAAAAATGATGTGGTATTTCAAGCTCATTGGAAAAATGAGGAGATGGCGGGGCGTCGTGTTCCTTTTTCTTCTTACTTTCCCAAAACTTGGTTGCAAATTATAGCATGGCCCCACTAAGGGGGGCTAGGTAGCGATATTTCAAAGTACACGCCTTGGACGCACACGGACACATGTAGATAGGGCGCAGTTAGGGCGCATGCAGGATAGTTTCGCGACCGGTTGGAATTATGGAGGAAACGAGGGGCCGTACCCTACACGGAACAACCGGCATAAACTTACACCTACGCTCTATCCTCCTGGTCGACACGCAAACTCGCTATCTTATTGCACGCCAAGGCGGATCTCGCGGGGTACCATAAATTTCCTGCGAGTCGGCCGACTCTGTTCGATATCCTGTGCGCTCATTGTGCTCGTTCCACGCCTCGAATCGGACCTGAATTCCCGAATGGATCGTTGCGGTGGATACTTGTCGAAATGGATCTCTCTCTTTTTTTTCTTTTTTTTTTTTTTTCTTTCTAAGATTGTCGAGGGAACGTTTGAAAGATGTAGAGGAAAGATTATTGCGATATTGATCGTAAGAAGAAAAAATTGAATCCGGAAATCTGTAAAAAGAAAGTCGAACGAAGATAATTTCTAATATTATTCTCGAATTTGATGACTCAAAATTGAGGGGGAATAATCGTGTGTATAAATTTTTGCGCACTCAAGTTTGTCCTATAATTTTTATAATTTTATTTTTTTAAAAGTTGATCGTTTAAAATATCATTATTAAATTGAAGGAAATATACTCGCATAATCGATCAGTTAAAATCACTGTTTTTGCTATGTGTTAAAATAAAAAAAATAAATAAAAGCTTCATAAATCAAGACAAGTTCCAATTGGAGATTTTCATTGTCGTTGCGGCGTTTTACGGGCGCAGTCGGAAAAATTTCAAAATTCTCGGTTATTAATTCATCCCTGTGGAATGTAAAGCGGCTCGCCATGCCGTTAGGCAGACTTTTACTACGTCTTCGATGGAATAGAGCGCAAAGTCGGAACGCGTACAAACGGTATAACATTCGACTCGGTTTCCTGAATGCAAATGTATCCGTCGATACCTTCTTTCGAAACATGAAACATAGCCAGTATCACGAACCAAGCGTGACGAAATGGTTTTTACGTGCCGATAAAAATTTATCTGACAAACGGTCGTGGTTTATAAAAAGAATATCATCCATTTTTTTTTTTTTTGCATAATTCATTTCATTTTTTACTTTCTATTTTTCCCAAAAATGGAAAATTTTGTAAAAATATCCCAGAGATTCCAATAGGAGATATTTTTAAACGAATAAATTCTGAAATGAAAATATTTTATGCGACGAAAATTTTGTATTTTGCCTTTAAATGAAGATGTATAGTCGGAATCATTATCCCTTAGAATCGATGGAAACAACGGAAATCCCGTAAAAAATTACGATTTACCTTTTTTTCCTCTTAGCTTCTCGACTCGAGCGGAAGAAAATTTGTAGACTTCGCGTAGGTTCGATCAATACGTCGACCTCGATCTTGAACTTTAATTATACATCCTGTGTTTCAACTGCGTGGTTCATTGTTGCGAAATAATTTCAATTACCAATGCGCCACGTGCGCCAGAAAACATTGTGAGCAGATGGTTTTATTATAATTTGGACGGGGATACTCCACTCTGCGTCAATGTCATTATTCGTTAATAAAACGGAAAGAATTTTTCGAATTTAAATTTAAAATTTTTTTGATTAAAATTTTCCTACTTACCAGATTCTTATCCTATCATTAATTAATAATAATACAAGGCATTGGTGATTATTAATTAATAATAAACGAGACCTTGATATTCTCGATACTACTTCAAGTACTATGAATCATTCCAGATTACTATAGATCCACACGAGCTTTCTCTAGATAAAGATAGTCAATCTATAGATAGAAAAGAATAGTATCGGCGTATAAAATATCGTTCTTCAATCAAATTTTGCCCAATTGTTAATCATTCCATCAATTGAAATTAAGGAACTGTGAAAACTGTAATCGAATTTAGATCAAAAAATTCTTGATTGCATCAGCCATTTAAAAAAGCACATATATACATACATAAAATCGTAGAAAAATTACTTTCACACAAATGGAATTTCGTATACGCAAACCTAAAAAAAAAAAAAAAAAAAAAAGAAAGGAGAACTATCTACCATAGTTCACTTGAAATTTTTAAACGCTCCATAAAAGAAACTTCGTGAAGTATAAAACTCGGCACAGTGTGTATAACCTTATCTCGCAACCCTTAACCTTTTTCCATTCAACCGTGCTCGTCGTTCGATTGTGCTTAATATCGGGCAAAAGTGTTCTCCCCTTCGGACGAAAATGTCGTGCTCTAGGCCAAAATGTCGAGACAAGATGGTTTCGCGTGTCTTCATAAATCACGGCCAGACTGACCGTCGAATGGCTGGAACAAACGGAGGGAACAACGGAAAAGGAATCGTGTTAACCTACATTGCGAGACGACTTCAACGTTCACTTGTTACTCGGGGGTGCCGTTCCGTGGATACGCGTCTGTTAAAAATGCAACAGAGCCGAGCTCAACGTGTAAACACGACGTTACGATTGACAGTGATGTTGGCTTGCTCTGTGCGCGTTTCGGTTCGATCATCGATTACTAAAAGTGAAAGAATTATGTTATTACGTGTGATTGATTGGTTGAAAGGAATCAGAACAAGTTGAACGAATGTCTTTAAATTGAAAGAATTTTTAAGATTTTATCAATGCAAATGTGACCTTCAAATGACCTCTTATATGCATCAAATTTATTGCTTTTTTTTTAGGTCATTGAGTTTTGCAGATTATGGATAGTGGCAGTTTTTTTTTTTTTTTTGTTTTTTAAAGTTAGGTACTAAATTTACGTAGTGTCGTGACGAAAAATTAAAAGAAATATATACGTTGTAACATCAAAGTTATATATAAATTATAAGTAGGAAGTTTGTTTTCAACCAGTCTGCACTAAATATCTGTCTATTTCGTCCAAATGCCATATCTGAAACGATAGAAATATACTTGAAAAATCACGATGAAATAAAAAATCGGGTCAACAATTACTGTTTTACCTTTAATTATATAAATGGAATCCATTCCTTTCGCTTGAAATTGAATTAAGAATGATCGTTCAATTATGATACGTATTATTTAAAACGAATAAAAATAAAAATATTCGTCCATTTGATTGAAATATTTTTCTCTTCGATTCAAGCTTGCGTTTATTTTCAAAACAAGAAGCCCCCTATTTTGAACATGATAGTTCATCTGCACAACTCCAAGTGGAAACTTTTGGTATTGGACGGGCCAATTTGTATGAATTGTAGGTGTATACACGAGTTTGTGTCAGGTCACCAGAGTTAATTATGCCGAATTGTATGGCGTTTATAGGTTTCCTTCAGCGGTAACCGAGCGTCTGGCGCATACACGCCCCTGGTGGTTTCCGGAAACAGCCCTCCGCGTGGCGAACCAATCTCCCTGGCTACCTTGGACCGCGACTGTTTCATCATTCCCCTCGCATCTCTCGAACGTTTTTTACCTGCGGGAGTACCGGTATGATAAGAAAATTTATTCTTTGAACATGTTCATTTATAAATTCAATGATGATTTGATTTTAACAATATATCACAATTAAAACTTGGTAAAAATACTGACAAAAAAATTCCCTCGATTTTTGTTCTTTTATGTCATTATTATCGCTTTTTGAACCTGTTGATACATGTTTCTTAATTGCATCTTTCGTAACTTAGGCAATTACGTTTTGAAATATGTTTGTTCAACATTAACACCTTGCGCGCAGTACGATAATTGATCGATTCGCTAAAAGCACGATTTCGAGATCGAGATTTATTTGTTTTCAAATAAAAAAAGAGAGAGCTTTCTCGAAATGATAGATAGGTATTCTATTTGTGTTAGATTCCGTTATTGTATTACGTATATCTGTAATATTTTTGGTGAATTCTTTTAAATCCTTCGGATAATCCGCTACGAAACTACGCTAATCAGGAATGCACTCGATAAAACCAGAATACTCGAGTTATTGGCCTTAGAGGCTCGATGAGCAACTATGGCTTGGCCTTGCTGGCTTGGCCTCAAACGCGTAAAAATAGACAAAAGCGTAACTTACCGAACGGTGTACAACAAAAATCTGATGAATGACGCATTAACGTAATATAAATGACGTGTGTAAAGCGTTAAAATTACGAATTTTTTACCAATATCTTCTATTTTTATTTTATTTTCTCAAAAGATAGATATCTTTCTAAAAGATATTTCGTATGATGTAATGAGTTTTCGCCAGAGAAAGCAAATAAAAATCGAAAAGCTGTGTGAACAGATGATTAATCATTGTTTTTTGACACTACAGCTTTATTCCGACTCGTTCCAGCATGCCCCAATCGCGGATAAAAAGAGACCAGGAAGTCCTCTGTCGGTTCTCGAAGTCGAAGATCCGAAGCAATGTGTTCTCGCTCACTTTATGACACCCCTGGAACCACTGGATCCCTTGGTCGAGTCTCCTGTTTCCAGACCGTTGGTCTTACAACGGGATACCGCGGCCGAATTGGTCGCTGAGATCGCACCCTCAGCTTCTCAGAGTATTCTTCTTACGAATATGGAGAAAAATGGTAATTTGATCTATTTGAAATTACACGTACGTAATGATTAAATTTTTGAGAAATTGTCCGATTAAATGTAATTTTCGATTGGTTTCAGCGGATTTCCCATTCATCACATATTATTTGATAAACAAACAAAACACAGATCCCGTTGATTTCTATAACGAGGTTCAATGCGCTGCCTTGAGAAAGTTCGATCCTCGGGATCTTCGATATGCGGCCAATCACACATTGGATCTATTCAACGAAGTGGCCACCATAGCAAGGCCACCGCTAGAACCACCTGGTGTCAGACCACCGATTCCGTCCACAGGCTATATTGTCTCGATTTTTAAAGTATTTGAGGGTGACGACGGCCTTAAGTTCGAGCAAAATTGGCTCTATTGGACCGGTACATCGTTCACTTTTATTAGAATATATTACATATGATCGTTTATCCTGTAACAATATTAATTTGCGAATGAATTATTAAATTTTTGTTGTGATTATATATCTGCTTCAGGTGCCCGTATGATGTACCGATATTTGCCGAAATCGGTGGGCCTGAGGCGAATCACATTGCACAAGTCCATGTCACAAGGCGACAAAATGTATCTACTGATCTGCGAATGTTCGCAATTGCAAGACAATCTCTCCGCGGCAGCGATATTGTTGCCCGCGTTACGTGCCCGTTTATGCGGTTACACCGGTCTCTATAGACCTTCCGTGTGCTTCTGATTTCTCAGGAAACGCTGACCACGCGCCAACGATGTCACAATAGTCCAACAAAACAGAGCCACTTTGTGAAATTTCCATTTCGAATAACAAATCATTTGAAATATGGCTGGCCTTTGTTGATAAGTTGTATCTACTATGACTAGATACAATGAATATCATAAATTTTTGGTATTGCGTGGTTTGGCGTGATTGTAAATTCATCAATTGCAATATTCCAATCTCGAATATAGCAAGAGAATCGCTTTAATCAATAAAAAAATATGAAAATATAATGGTTAGTAAAGATAATCTCTGTGTAATTGAGAGTTTTCCGGGGCTCGTTTCGTTTGAGCCGCGATAATAGTCTGCAATATTAGCATTCTCTCTTTGTATGATACTTTGATCATTTTACAAATTCTCCCAGTTTTATAAACTTACTTTCTTATATCGCACTATATACTATCGCGGTAATGGATTTCATGTGATTAAGCACTACTCGTCACTTTATTAAGCCGTACTGCCGACGTTATTATAAATCTCATAATTTCATGAAACGAGCCCTTCTCCTTTACCAGAATTCAACGGCCAGCCAATAAGAGAGGTCAAAGATTTACTTATCTCGTGATTTCTAGTCACAATGGAATGTAAAAAATATTAAGGGAGGCACGTTCGTATACGCTTTAGAGAAATTTCAATGATAAATCTACGCTTCGGGCTGCATACCCGTTTAGCTATGCCTCTGGCCAGTTTGTATTTTTTGACTTTACATATTTCATCCAACATTTTATGCGAGCGTATGTGTCGCTCGCATAACCGAGTGCAATTTGCATGTACATAATATAGAGATTTGCAAGACACTTTTATTACTACATCGAAGACTATCGATTAAATCGCTAAATTACATATCATATACTCGAAAAAACTGTGATATTCCAACTATTACCGCATATATCACAACGAATGTAACAAGAATGTCGTGAATACTTCTTAATCAAAAAAAAAAAAAAAAAAAGTACTCTTTGAGAATGCTACATTCTTTTTCAAGATCAGTTAGAAAAGAAAAATTTCAACTTGATAGAGCCTTTTCAAATCGAGAATACTTTATAAATATAATCTCCTAATCTTTTACTAATTGCATTCGTATATTTGATATTACATATCTTTGTCTAAATTATCGATATTCGCGGATTTTGATTGCAAATGACAGGATTCATGAATGAATTATGATTTCGAATCTAGAATATTGAAATCAATTAATATAATCGTTTAATTTTTAAATTTATACTTTGTTTGACATTAACGATAGGAGAATAGATCTTTTTTTGTCAGGAAAAATAAATAAATCGATTGAAAGACGCGGGAAAAGCTTTTACCAGATCTTTCTTAGGTGCCCATAGAATTTTTAGAAAGAGGACGAGTAGCGTAATTCGATATTGTAGTACAAAAGATGAGAAAATAAAAATAAAAACGTATAGTCAATATACGCTTGTTGCATACTGACAATAGCTAGAATGATTGCGCAGGCGCGATCAGTTAACGTAGATTTCTAAGAATCCACGACGTATGACTTATTAAAATACGTCCTTTCGTACTCGCTGAAACAAAAATGTGGAACAAGATGCCCTTTAAATATAAGATGAACGAATAAACGAGAAATAAACTCGCGATTTTACTGTGATCCCCACGTGTATCTCGATTGAAACGATACACTCATAAAAATACGTATGCGACTGAACGCGGCACAAGAGATCGCGTGACTGCGTGATTTGATTATGTTAGGTGTGATTGATTGGTTTTGTCCTATTAAGGAGAAACACCATTAAAAAACGATTCTTTGTCTGCACAAGTTTGTTTATGAAAATACATTTGCTCCACGTGGGAGTAACGCCTCTTCAGGGTAACATTGCGATCGTACCAGGAAATAAAATTTTATCTGCGAATTCGATCGCGAGATCCTGACAGATTTCGTCGAACAAAATGAGATTGTACGATACATTGATATTTCGCAATTACGATAGGATTTATTATATCATGTACAACGAATAATAACAGAATATTAATAAATCACTTCTAATATTACTTCTTATGGATTGTTATTGCCTTATTTTCTATATTTATATATAATGATTAAATATTAATAACCTCTAGGTCCTCTAAATCTGCGTCTTCCATCAATCTAAAATATCATATATATATTAAAATTAGCTCACTTGTTTACTTATTGTATTATATCGCTTCAAATTCAAATAAAATACTTACAATTGAATGTTTGCATTCAAAAAATGTTTGACGTATTGCATAACATTCTTCAGGAACAGATGGATCCATGCTTACAAGACAATCTTTAGGAGTTCGTCTTTGCTATAATAAAATAAATAAATTTACTTACAAGTCATATTTCGAATATTTATAAATATAATATATTGTAAATAAAGGTTAGGATAATTATAATAATACAATTTCATAACTTACTATTTTACAACAATCCGTTTCCAATAAACACATTTTTAAGCTTGCACGTAAATGAGCGCATTTTGATTTATCTTTTAAAGTTTCACCTTCTTCCTGAAATCCAAACATTTTGATATGCAGTAATATGAAAATATTTCATGTGAATGTGTTGCATTGTATCATAGAATTAGTAGATACCTTAACCTCTCTTTATTTTATAAGAGAGGTTGTGTAAGTAAATACAACGCATATGTGACTTGTGAAAACAACTACATTTTTATCAAAATTTAAGTAGTAATTTTATAGAAATATTATTTATATTCGAACAATGCACATGAAGAACAATAAAAGATAACAAAGATAATTTGTGTCAAATAAAAAGTGTAAGGTAATTGACAATCTTGATCGTAAATAATAATTTGACAGATCATATATATAATTCAAATTATGTGTTTTTTTAAAAAATTTTTTTAATAAATTATTAATTTTTTAATAATTAATATTTTTGTGATTTTAAAATTATATTTGTGTATATAGCAAAAAGATTTCTTTAAGACAAATGGTTTATCAACGTGGAAATCAGAGGGATGGTTCCCCACATTATGTCTTTTTATATTCAGATGATGAAAATAGTGAAGATGAAGAAACTATTCCTCTGCAACAATGTAATAAATCATTGCCACGTAAGGTGGAAGTTATAAATGTTCCACTGAAATCAGAAGACACATTACAAGCATTGGCATTACGGTATAGATGCACGGTAAAGTTTAAAAAAAAATAAATTCAAGAATAATTTACAATAAATTTGAATGAGAAGTTATATTTTTAGATTTCTGAATTGAAGAGAATCAATAAGATTCACAAAGAAAATGAAATACATGCAAGGAGATTCATCAAAGTACCTATACAACCATTTTCTTTATTGACTGAAACCTTAGAACATGATCAAAAAAATAATCAATTAGACAGAAGAGAAGTAAGTATATCTACTCCTGATGAAAAAACAGAAAATATAGTAATGGCAGATCCATTATTAAATGTGATAAAAAATCCTGTTGTGATTGAATTGCCAAAGGCAGAAATTAATACAATTATATTAAATTCTGTTTGTGAACCTTTATCATCATACAACAATAGTAATTCTTTAGAAATTACCAGTTCAGAATGTGATCAATTACTTACCTCAACAGAGAATAGTAATACAAAAAACCCTCATTTAATAGAAACATTTAGATGTTCTGGTGATGACTGTGGATTATCATGGACACAACTTCTTGGATTTTCTTTATTATTAGGTTTTGCAGGACCTATTATATATATACTTTATATAATTGAATTTTCTTCTAAAAATCATTTGGTTAATAATCATTAGCTATTTTTTTAAATAAAAATATATATTGCTGATATAATAAGTACAAGATTTATAATAACAGTCATAAAAACTTGCAATTAGTTAAAGATGGCTATATTTTATATGAGTGAGACTATATATAAATTTGAAAATTTGATCTGAATATTATTGCTAATATTGGTAAAAATATATGATATTTAATGAATAGGATATTATTTTCTTATATTTAATTGTATAATATATTAAACTGTATAAATGAAATATATACATCAATTTTTAACTAAATCATAGAAATAATATTAAATAGCACAGTACATAGTGCCTTTGTAATTATAATATATAAATTTTTTTTTAATTATGTCAGCATTTAAAAATAGGAATTGCCAAAGATATGCTGATTGGCAGTTGAATTATTTATAAAGATTTGTATAAAAATGTTAATGAATATTATATCTTATTTTAATTTCTAATATTTCGATAATTCACACGATATGGAATTATTTTTGTTATTTACATTGATATTATTAAAAAAAATATATATTAATAGTATAAGATGATTGTGATGAATTTATATACTCTATTGATATAATATGCTCTTTTGTAATTAAATATAATGGTCTCTTAATTGACAATAAGTGCTTTAGAATATAAAAATTGTTTTGATAAAATATTTTTCTCGTTAAAATTTATAAAAATATATTTTTTAACATATATACTTATGACTTACTTTATAACCTTTCTAATATTTATTATATCCATTTATATATAAGATTATATATGATTATACATAATATGTACAAAATATGTACAAAATATTATTATATTCTGAAATATTAATTATTATTTTTTTACTTATAATTACAAAATGAAAAAATTTTGTTTAGAAATGTTTTTATTTAATTTGTAACATGAAAAGATACAAGTCAAGATGATAATTTATATAACTTCCTTCTTTTCTTCATAATATTGTTGATCTCCTGTAATACAAAAAATAAAATAAAAATAAAATGTTGAATTTTTTTTAGAAATATATTGAAATAATATTTATGAAATATTCAGAATACGATATAATGTCATTCATTTTAATAAATTCAGAAGACCGTCGTTATTTTCATCATTTTAGAATTTTTGCTTTTTTTAATAATTTATAAAAAAAAATCAATCTTATTATAAATTATAAATTATAATATTTATAACCTTAAAATTTTTTGAAACTTTTCTTAGATCCTGTTCCTTTTGAAACCTTCAGAACATTAAATCTAACTGTCTTGCTAAGTGGTCTGCATTCACCAATTGTTACTACATCACCAATTTCCACATCTCTGTAATGAACATTAATATAATAATATATAATAAAAGAAAAGAAATTTTGTCACAAATATAAAATCCAATTTTTTTTCAGGAAACGAATAAACTACTTCAAATTATATTTCAGAAGACCGTCGTTATTATCATCATATGATCTTAATAATAACTTTTTTAAAAATTATTCAAACAAACCTAAAGCAAGGACTAAGATGAACACTCATATTACGATGACGTTTTTCAAAACGATTGTATTTTCTGATATAATGAAGATAATCCCTACGTATAACAATGGTCCTTTGCATTTTCATCTTTTGTACTACTCCAGTAAGAATGCGTCCTCTAATAGAAATGTTACCAGTAAATGGACATTTTTTATCAATGTAAGTTCCTTCAAGCGCCTAAAAAATAATATTAAAAATAAAATTATAATATATTTTTTGAACATTATTAAAATTTATTTTTTGTAAATTTATTCATAAATTATTACTTTTCATAAATTATATACTTACTTCACGAGGTGTTTTAAAACCAAGACCTACATTACGACTGTACCTCATAGGCTTCCGTCTTTTGGGACCCAAACCTTTCTTACGGTTAAGAAAGATCGTGGGTTGCTTTTGAAATGCACGTTCACTCTAAAAGAATATAACACATACATTTTTGTTTGAATATTTAAATATTCTAACCACGTGCAGCAATTATATTATCAATTAATCTTCTTGTAAAAGTTTTAAAATCTTTTAACCAATCTTTTATATATATATAATATAAATTATCATAATAAAATTGATCTCATGGACAATTATATTTCATAAATAATGAAAATAAATATAAAAAAGCATACATATTGTTATTATTAAATACATACGTACCTGATCAGCCATCTTGTTATATTGAAAGAATGATCGTAACCGGAAAAGTGACCAATGTTGTTTTATATTTATAAATATTCAGGTATACCAACATTATATTTATAAATGTTCAGGTATACCAACATAAAATAAATTATTATTTTAGTGAGAAAAAATGGAAATAGATAATAATTTAAAAATCAGCGCTTTCTTAGAATACTATAAATGAAATTAATATAAAGAAAATAAATAGTAAAAAATCAGATAAGAATCACATCGTCAGTCTCTTGTATATGAAAAATATCATCAAAGTAGAATAAGATGAAATAAAATTTTAACACAGATATAAAAGAAACACGATGTTATAAAATTTTATGTTCTCAATATTAATTTCTAAAATATCAATTTTGAGAAAATTATGCCATCTAATATGTTACAATTTAAATGCATATACAAAAATAAATCGTTCAAAAAATAAAATAAAAATCTTTAACCTGTTGCATGCAACATAAAAAAATATTGCATATCATGTATATTTTGTATTAATAATTAGAATGAAAAAATTAAATAATATTACATACATTGTATGTTTATATGTGTTTTAATTAACTTAATTTGTTTATATTTACCAACAATTAAAAAAGAATAGAAAACAGTCGATAATTTCCAATTGATAAAGCTATTAGTAGTTTTTAAAACCATCAACAGATGATGCACATAGTCATTTTAAGTAATAAAGAATTAAAGATGTCTGTCACGTATGATTTTAGTTCAGGATCCATACAATCCTTGAGTTGACGCGACTAGGATAAAGATTTCCTTTCGTTATGAGACATGTTTGAGTGGATTTTATGGTTATCTATGCGCGCGTCCACGACGAAAAATGCGGAATTTTCACAACCACCGCATCTAATAACGCGTGCGCATTCAGTATATTCGTGTATTGAAATATTATAACTGTCGCCTAATAGTTCAGCCTAATCGTAATTTCTCGTTGATTTCTTCAGTTCTGTTACTTTTACGTCTTAAGGAATTGCACAATACTTAACATCGAAATGTCTGATGATACGAGTGTACGCGTTGCCGTACGGTAAGTCCAGTGTACTTTTTATATTAAAACATCAAATCATTAAAATATTTTTTTAAAAAGACGCTCTTGTCGACTAGACTACATTGTCAAACTAACATTAATGATTTTATGCGATGACAACTTATCACATTGATGATATTCAGTTAACTTAACTTTGAAATTTGCGCGAAGTATTAATCGAATTCAAAAAGTTTTTTAATGAGTATATCATAATATTTTTATAACTGATATATACAATTGTATATTTGTTCTCAATGTATTTTATTTAATATTATAAATATATTTTTTTTAATTTAGAAGTCCATTATTGTAAGTTTAATAAAAAATTATAAAATATATCGATTCATGTTACACTTTCATGATTTTAGAAAATCTTATTATGTAGACCATTTCGCATTTCAAAATGGTTACAGATTTCTCCAAATATTAATGAAACAATTATATAAATCAATTATCAACATTCATGTAATTCTTTAATAATTTTTTTAAAATTAATTATAAACATAAACATAATTTAAATTTTAGTAACAAATATGTAACAAATTATAAAAATAATATTTCTTTTTGTTTCTATTATCGATTATATATTTTCGATTATATATTATTTATGTTTTCATCTTCTGTGTCTCTCGCATTTTTCAAATTATTTTACAATTAAAATTTTCAGCGTTGTTTTATGCAATATTACATTGCAAATGTTTTAACCATGTAATATCTCCTTTTAAAGAATTAAATGCGTAGGTTTTATTACTAGTTGTATAATGAATATTTATATCTTGATTTCTGATGAATGAATTTTGTTTTTCTGTTTTTTTCGTCTTTATAATTTGTATCTTTATAATTTAACTTATTTTTGTTTATTATTGTTTAATTTATTTATTTTTTTTTTTATTTAAATATATTTAAATCTTTTTTTTTTAAATTCTTCATATTCTTTTATTACGCGGGAGTTATTATGTACGATACATAACAGTTGATGCGTAGGATCGATTATAGCATTTAGAATATAATTATAATATAATATGAATATAAATACATTAATTGAACATAATATATATATTAAAGCAAAAATGAGATTTTATTTTTTTATTTCATATTTATATATATATTATTATTATATATATATATTTATATATATTATTATATTATATATATATTTAATTTTATAAATATCTTTAATTAATTATAATTATAATATTATAAATTTATAATTTATTGTTATTAACAGAATAAGGCCTCAAGTAGCACGTGAAGTAATTGACATGTGTAGAATTTGTACTCAAGTACCTCTTGGAGAACCCCAAGTCTTTCTTGGACCTGACAAGGCCTTTACATATGATTATGTTTTTGATACTGGTATAGGACAAAGCACAATTTATGAAACATGTGTTGCTCGTTTAGTAGAAGGTGCATTAGATGGATATAATGCAACTGTCCTTGCATATGGACAAACTGGTTCTGGAAAAACATATACTATGGGTACTGGATTTGATGTGGAAGTTGATGAAACTATAGTTGGAATTATTCCAAGGGCTATTAAACATTTATTCGATGGTATCATAGAAAAACAACATAATGCTAGAGAGCGTGCACAAATGCCTCCAGAATT
This sequence comes from Apis cerana, assembly GCF_029169275.1. Taxonomy (NCBI): domain Eukaryota; kingdom Metazoa; phylum Arthropoda; class Insecta; order Hymenoptera; family Apidae; genus Apis; species Apis cerana. The sequence goes on from NC_083856.1 coordinate 5,457,309, forward strand.
TAAGGTATTATTTTATAAAATAAAAATTTAATAAAAAAAGAAGTATCTTTGTATAAATTAATTTCTAACACAATATATATTATATTATTTCACATCTTTTAGTTTATATTTTACTTATGTTAATAAAATGAATTATTTTATATCAAATTGAAATATCTTATGAAATATCTTGTAATATCTTGTAATATATTTTTTAATAAACAAATTTTAATAAATAATTTTTTTTATAATATAATCTTCTTTATAATCTCTGTTATAATAGGTTACTGCACAATTTTTAGAATTATATAATGAGGATTTGAAAGATTTATTAGGACCTGGTGGACCTAGAGGTGGTGCTCGTATTCATGAAGATCCCTCAGGCAATATTCATTTAGCTGGAGTGGAACCACGAATTGTTACTAGTCCAGAAGAAGCATTGGAATATTTAAGATTAGGAGCATTATCACGTACAACTGGATCAACTCAAATGAATACCCAATCATCAAGATCACATGCAATATTTACCCTGTATATAAAGCAACAAAGATATATAAAAATTGAAGATCCTGATGCTGATGTTGATACAAGTGGTTCTGAACCTACTAGTGAATTTGAAACTTTAACTGCAAAATTTCATTTTGTAGATTTAGCTGGATCAGAAAGACTGAAAAGAACTGGTGCTACAGGAGATAGAGCAAAAGAGGGGATATCCATAAATTGTGGATTGGTAATATATTGATAATTTTTTAAGAAACTTGCATATATTTCAATCATTATAATTATTTTTTTGCAATATAGTTGGCATTAGGCAATGTAATTTCTGCTCTTGGTGATAAAACAAAAAGAGCTTTACATGTACCATATAGAGATTCAAAACTGACTAGATTACTTCAAGATTCACTAGGAGGTAATAAAATATTAAAAATGTTAAATGTTAAATTATAGAGTAAATATTTTTGTTTATATTAAGATATTATATATAAGTATTACAATATTATATATAAAATTAAATATAGGTAATAGTCAAACAGTTATGATAGCATGTGTTTCACCAAGTGATAGAGATTTTATGGAAACTTTGAGTACTCTGAAATATGCAAACAGAGCAAGAAATATAAAGAATAAAGTTACAATTAATCAGGATAAGAGTTCAAGAACAATTGCTTCTCTCAGAAGAGAAATACAACAGCTTCAATTGGAATTAATGGAATATAGACAAGGTAAATGGATATAGAAAATTTATTTTTGTGATATATATCTTTTATTTGAAAAACTGAAAAATTTTTATTTATTTTTATTTTTTCTTAGGTAAAAGAGTTGTTGGAGAAGATGGTATAAATGATGCTTGGCATGAAAATCAAATGTTGAATAGTGAATTACAAAGCCTTCGTACTAGAGTTAAAGCTCTTTCAGAAACAGTTGAAGCATTGACAGCAAAAAATGTTCTTCTACAAGCAGAAAAAGCTGCTGGTCAGTGGGTATCATCAACTGGTGAAAATCCTGAAGTAACAAGTTTAATACAAGGATATTTGCAAGAAATAGAAGAGTTAAGAGCTCGTCTTTTGGAAGCTGAAGCTATGTATCAACAATTGAAGAAACGACAAATACAGGTATATATAAGAGTTCATATAAAGTAATATTAATATTATTTTTCTGTGAAATAATATAATGTTATCTCTCTAAAATTAATTTCTCAATGATTTTTTAATTTATATATAATATATATATATTTTTTACATAGGTTAATGCAGCAAATCCTTATGGTGATTCAGGATATATATTTCATAGTGACTCTACATCAATATTAAATGATGCTAAAAAAGAATTACAAAAAGAAATTGAAACATTAACTGCATTGAAAGAACAACATGCACAAACTATTAATATTGGTGGTAAAACAGGAGATGAAGCAGAAGGTGATGATATAGAAATGACTCAGGATTCTGTTAGTGAAGATGATTCTGATGATGATTCTGATAGAAAAGGTATATTTTATATGTATACATATATAACTATATAATGTTATATTTTTTTATGAAATTTTAAAAAGATGATTATTTATAAATAATCATTATATGTAATGTTTTTGTAGAAGAAGATGAAGAAGAAGCAGCTATGGGTCGCGAATTGGAAGCCTTAACATCAGATATTGATGTAAAACAACGATTAATACAAGAACTTGAACTTTCTCAACGACGTTTACAAACTATGAAACAACATTATGAAGATAAACTTGCTCAATTACAAGCTCGAATCAGAGATACTCAGGAAGAAAGAGATAAGGTATTACAATCATTACAGCAACAACCAACACCACCAACAGAAAAAGTAAAAAAATTACGTGATGAATATGAAAAGAAACTTTCTGCTATGCAAAAAGAAGTGCGACTTTTACAATCTGCAAAGAAAGAACATGCGAGATTACTCAAAAGTCAATCTCAGAATGAAAACAGATTAAGAGGTCTTCGAAATGAATTAGCCGAAATGAAACGAGCAAAAGTAAAACTTTTGAATAAAATGCGTGAAGAAGCACAGAAACATAAAGAAAATGAATTAAGACGTAATAGAGAAATAGCACAATTACGTAAAGAAAGCAGAAAGAATGCAAATATGATTCGGACACTTGAAGCTGATAAAAGAATGAAAGAAGTAGTACTTAGACGTAAACAAGAAGAAGTATCTGCATTAAGAAAGCGAGACAGAGGGCTAAGTCAAAAAGCAGCGGGTAGAGCACCACCTAAATTAATCAATCCAAAAGCATTAAAACAAAGATGGCAAACATTTGAAAGAACTATTGCCAAGCAAGCATTGGCTAAACAAGCAGCAGCAGAAACAGAGAGAGAAATGGAAAGACTTCTACAAGAACGAGAAGAATTAGGCAGAGAACTTGAAAAACTTCAAAAACATAGAAATACTATTGCAAATTCAAGAGGAGACACAACTGATATAGACGAAGAAATTGATAATGTGAAGAGTAAAATTAGTTATTTACAGGTAATTTTTTTTCTTATATTAGTAAAACTATTTTTACTTTATTTTATTATATTATTTATTATAGGATAGTATTTCTGAATGTCAACGCGATATGATGGAAATGGGAGATGGAGAAGGTGAAGGAGAACCTGGTGTTGAAGCTCTTATATCAACAATTCAGTCAGTAGATGAAGCTCAATATTTATTACAAAGAATGTTAGCATTTACTGTTGAGCAGAGTTGCGTAGCTGCTCAAAAGCAACTTGAAGTTCGGGACATGGAATCGAGATTAAATCAAGTTGCACAAGAAAGTGATGTGCAACATCAATTATTAGAACATGTGTTACGAGATAGAGATCTTTTATCTCTAACAAATAATCATCATAACACAATGAATTATAGTCCTCCTAGTTCACGGAGTTCATCACCAGATAAGTAAGTTATGTAATATTTTTTAATATTTTTTTGAATAAATAATTTATTATATATTTATTATAAATAATTAATCCAAAATATTAGTGAAAATTACAGTCAAGTTATAATTGGAGAGGAAAAACAACGCAACAATAAAGTTCGAAGAAGAACTACACAACCTCAAGAACTTCTTTATGGAGTACAAGCTAATCCAGATAATTTAAGAACTGAAGAACAAAGTCAAAGTCATAACCATCCACTTACAAGAGTACCTAGTGCGCCTGGTAGTTTAAAGTAAGTTCAATTATTTTCCAATTACTTATATATCATATAATTTTGTATACAAAATAAAAAAATTTTATTTTGTAAGAGGATTAGTCTTAACTAGAAGTCATGGTAATATAACTGGTGGATCTCCGACTTTAAGTCGACGTGATAGTACATCACCAAGACCGCTGCGACGACCACTTCATCCTGGTGGAGGCTCTATGTGAGTGATAATTCTGCAGCACGTTTTAATTTTCATATTTTTTGTATATCTTTGTGTTGATGCCTTGTTTCATGCACTATTGATTAAATTTCTTTCTTAAAAAAGTCATAAAAAAATCTGTATCATTCATAAACAAGTGCATTAATTGATATCTTCATCATGTAATTTTAATTTTTTTTATTTGGAATAGCCAACATAAAACAATGACGTAATTTTTTTTATTGTAACTAAAGAGAAAAATTATTGAAAGATTAATGAAAGGAAAATATGTATAAAAAAATTGATTTATTTCATTAATTAAAACATTATTTTTGTTATTTGTTTTTATTATGAAAATTTGTTTCGTTAAATTTTATGTAAATTCAAATTAATAATTCATAAAATAAGATTAATAATATATGAATTGTTATATTAGAAGAGAAAATTTAATTATATAATTCTATATTTCATATGTAAAATGCATTTGAAAATTTTTAAGTTTTTGGAAAAAACTTAATAATAATAATACTTTATTTATTGTTCTTATTATAGGTATTTTATTAAATTTGTTTTAATACAAAATAATTTAATTAATTATGTATTATATTTATATATATTTTTATCTTTTTTTTTAAATATAAATATATGTATAAATGTCGTCAAAATTTCTATTTGTATGAAGCAATATTGTTTCACAAAAAGATTATAAATTTGTATATATGTAAGCAGTCATTTTGTACACATGTCAATTAATAAATAAAAGCACAAGTATTTAAGGTGCACTGACCTATGAAAATATTTCTGAAAAGCCCCTTGGTGGATTATTATTTATTTGTTTATTTTTAATATTTTTTTGTAATAATAATAATGTGTATTGCTTATAATTAATTTTCTCACATATTTGTCATTAATTATTATATTTTTTTTATTTTTCAAATATTGATATATAATATTTTTTTTATATCATAATGTATGTAATTATAAAAAATTAATATTGTATAAATTCATATATTTATAATTCAACAATATTGTTACTAATTATATTCAATTTATGATTATATCTTATAATAATGCACTTGCATGATCTATCTTGTTTCAAAGCAATATAGTTCATTCTGGATTAAAATAAAATTAAAATACCCGACTAACACGCTAACATAACAAACCCTCAACTAGGGAACAGGTAGCACATACAGATGTGTCATCACCTCCTGGATCTCCAACTACATATCGACGATTCAATAGTCGAGAAGAAAACGTTTTCTCCAGATTAACTGCAAGTCGACAGCCAACATCGACAGATCCGCAACCTATGAAAGGAATTATTTCTCAATATCAAGGCAAGGTAATAATAATATCAATATAACATTTTATTAAATATATATGATATTTTTTATATACATAATTTTTTTAGACACAACCACGTGCAATCTTACAATGTACTCATGTAGCTGAAGGACATAGTAAAGCAGTTTTGACTATATGTGCAACTTCAGATTTACTTTTTAGTGGTTCAAAAGGTAATATGATGTAAAACAAATTTTTGAAATTTTAAAAGCAAATTTATTTTAATATTATTTATAAATTAATTATATATTTTTTAGATCGAACTGTAAAAATATGGGACTTAGGAACAGGAATTGAAAATCTTACATTAAGTGGTCATCCGAATAACGTCGTTGCAGTGAAATATTCACCAATTCATAATTTATTATTCAGTGTTTCTTCTGCTTATGTAAAGGTCTGGGATTTACGGACTGGCAATAATTGTGTGAAAACTTTATTTTCCTCTGGTCAAGTTCAAAGTGGACCAATTGCATTATCAACTCCATCTAGAATGCTTCAAGTTCCTGTTGGTGAAACAACTATCAATGATCTGGTTCTCAGTATAGATGAACAAGAATTATATACCGCATCTAGTGATAAAGTCAGAGTATGGGATCTTCGTAAATTAACACATATTGGAAGATTAAGTACACCACATACAGCAGCAGTAATGTGCTTAGCTGTCGCAGATGATGGTAGAGTAATAACAGGCAGCAAAGATCATCTAATATCTCTTGTTGAAGCAAATGCATCCGGACAATCGGTCAGTTTAGCACCACCACATTATGATGGCGTTCAGTGTTTAACAACATGCGATTTAACATTATTTTCTGGTATATTTACAAATGGTTTCTAATGTTGATTCTTAATATGAATTTGAAATATTTTTAAAATTTAATGAACTCTTCTAATGATGAATTCTTTTTTAGGTTCAAGGGATATGTGTATTAAACGATGGGACCTAAGCAGAATGGAATTAGTGCAATCATTGAATAATGCTCATAAAGATTGGATCTTGGGTTTATGTATGATTAATAATGGATCTGTAATGATATCAGGATGTCGAGGAGGAGTTTTAAAGGCGTGGTCTATACCAAAGGATCAAGCAGAATGTATTCCAATAGGAGAAGTTAAAGCACATAGTACTGCTATCAATGCTGTAATAACTAATCAGCAACATGTTTTTACTGCAAGCAAGTAAGTATATTTTTTTGTATTATTGCTTACATTAAACTGACCCGAAGCATATTGAAAATATAATAATTGCAATGCAAACATTATATGTTATTTTAAATTTGACTATATATATATATGTATATTATATTATTATATTAAAAAATATATATATATTTTAATTATATATTTTAATTTATATATACATATAAATTAAAATGTCTGCTCGGGTTCAGTACTTATACTATTTTTTTTTTTTTTGAATAGAATAACATCTTAAATGTTGATTGCAGCTCTGGAGAGGTGAAGCTGTGGCGTATTCCTGATTCCTCCTTTTCCATGTCTATTTCCACAGTTTCCCTTTAACTTATTTTTTTGTTTTGTTGCATATTTTTTTGCATTTATAAATTTTTAATGTGGTAATGTGCATGCTTGTCCAAACACATTTTACTATTTTCTAAAAAATGTGCGGACATGTTTATTATAAACACATGCCATTAATTTCATTGGCTAATATTTATACATTTATAGTATTTTCGAAATAATATTTAATATAATGAAAGGATATGAAATTATAAAATCATAAAGTTATATTTTTTGCTTTAAATGCTTTGATATGTGATTATATATTCGAATGTAATTCAATGCGCCTTAAATTTCGAATTATTTATTGATGTTATTATACATTAGATTTGTTGAGCATAATAATTTTTTTTTAAGATTCATATTTCTTGATTAATCCGCATTTGTATTTATCAAAGCTATGTACCAGTATTGCTTTTTGAAAATGTTTGTGCAAATTTTTAGTGAAAACTTATCACTAATAGCGTGAGTGCTGTTATGAATGTATTCTATGTAAAACATTTGAATGAATGTAGTAAAAAATAATACTTTGTTATAATCATTAACTTGTAAGTTGATGAATATAAAAATTTAATTTAATTTTTTATTACTTTGCTTCTATGTTGTTTACACTCCAATTTGGTGCTTTGCATGGTCACCAACGTGAAGTGACGGAACGGTGAGGCTATGGAGCTACTATAAGAGAGATGCAAGAACTTTCCAGAGAAGCAACTCATTAAAAAGCTAATATATGCACTTATTGAAAGTGTTATATTTATTTTGTATAATACAAAAAAACTACATGTTTTTATTTATTTGTTAATTTGTTTTAATTAATTTATAATGTTGCAAACAATTAATGCGAGAATTTATAATGATAATGCATCTGACTTATTGCCTACTAATTTTTTTAATATATATTTTAAATATTGTTTAATTTAAGTTACGCGTGTACTGCCTTAATGGATATGAGCATTTAATAGGTATACAATTTATAAATGTAATTTTTAAATAACAAAACATTTCTATAGTACATAGAAATATGAAGTCCAAAGACTTAATATAAAAAAAAATTGATTTAGCAAAAATTAAGTGCATTATCGCGAATTAAGTATAAGAATTAAACAAATTTACTTAATAAGGACAAGTTTGGTATTATCTAGCATTTATTTTATTATGAACATGAAGGTGGTAATAATTATAATATTTACTCTTAGTACAAACAATAATTGTTGATTAATACTGTACAGTCTGAGGTTTTTGTAGGTCCCAAATGCTTGATATTGTCAGGGTTGGCTGTTATTTAGTTTTCTTCTAAAAATTTGAAACAGTATTATATCTAATTATACTTGTAATTAAAAAAATAAATGGATTAATAATAATATTAAATATACTTTTTTTTAGTAAAAAATATATATAAAATAAATTTATACCTTTTCTTCTTCTTATGTGTTGTTAATGATTCTTGGCCACTATCATCTGCACTTTCTTCTGATTGACTACTACTACTACTACTTGAAGAACTGCTTGATGAACCACTCGAAGAATCACTAGCAACACCTGTATCTTCTTTTACGTCTATTGTTTCAGCAAGTGCTGCTAATTCTGGTTCTTTATCCCTGAGTACTTTTAACCATTTGCGTGACAATTTTGGTCTTCCCCTCACCTACAGTAATATTATTAAAATATAAAAACATATATATATATAAAATGTAAGTATATAACAAATATATTTTTACCGTTTTGTGCCATACTACTGGAAAATTTGTACGCGAACAAAAATTTTGAGTAACGGCTATAGTTTCATCAAGATTTAAAACTACATGCCACCAACCACCAGGAACAAAAACAGTTTCACCAGGATTTTGTAAAATCTCTATTGGCAAACAATCTTGTGGCCATGTAGGCAATTTTGTACGTGGGTAAATAATGGAAAACCATGTAATAGCTTCATCTCTTTGTTTGCCACCTTCAGCTGCTGATACTTTTAAAAGATCTCTTGGAGTATGTGTAGGAAATAAACACCATCGTTTATGTCCAGAAATTAATGCATTCCAGGCACTTGTTCCTAATGGATCTATATGTATGCCTGTACCTGTATTTATATTACTTATTCATAATGTAATCTTAATTAATTAAATAATTGTTAAAATAAAGCAATTATGTGCATATTTTTTTAAGCATTTAATATTTTTTGAACTTCTTTTAAATATAAAGAGAAAATACCAGATCTTGCAGGTCCCATAACGAACCAGCGGTATGGTGGTCTTCGATGTTCACCCGCATATTGAAAAAGATCATCACGGAAATATTTAGGAATAACATAATCTTCTAATAATTTTTTTCGTCTAGGATGTTCACCAAAGGAACTGTCAAAGATGTACAAAGGCGAATCATCTTCATTATTAAGCATATAGCGTACATAATATTTCATTTTCATTTTTACACTATATCCTTCATTGTCTTCGCCACATTTAAATTTTTGATTTCTATATTTTTTTACTAATCTCTATATTAAAAAAAAATTATTAGAAAAAGATAATATTAAGTATATTAAATATAAATATATTTTTTAAATAAGAAACAAAATAATTTCATAAGTATATACCTCTATAGTCCATTTGTATTGGGCTTTCCAACCATTTTGAACACCTTGTATTATCACAGGCTTGTAAGGTTTCTCATATTTTTCTATAAATTCTTCTGTAGATACTTTGGATTCATCTATACGATCCACATTGTCCGTAAAATTCCAAAAAGATTCAAATTTCTTGCTGTAGCCATGTTGGATCCAAGCTGCCTTATCACCAAGTTCTAGAAGAAATATTTGACTTTTGTATAGAAAAGAAAAAAAATGATTTAAAAAAAATAGGACATTTTAATAATATAAAAATAATAGATTACATTATAAATAATGAAGGTTTATTAGCATTTGTATGTATTACTGATACTATATAATAAAGAATATTTAATGCTTATACAACAATTGAAACGGTAAGTTATTTACGTATAAGTGCATTGTATTATATTGTTATCGTAATACTTTCAGTAAATTTGGAGTTACATCATCCAAGGTCGGCAAAGATAGTTCGGTCTTGTATCACATATCCAAATTCTGTTTATAACGACGAGCGTCACAAGAAGACAAACGTTGTCTCAATTACTTCTAGTCATACTAGTAATATAAAATAATTCGTGAAGAACAATTGTTTGTTAAAAGTAATTTACGCCCATATCACGTCAACGTATAGGTTATAAATTAGGTTATGACATGTTTACCTGGTCTAGCTTTCCTTTTAACCTCTTTGATCCTCTTTTTAGCACGGTGATCTAATTTCAGTTCATCCATCATGACTACACCTTTTTTATGTTACCTAATTACACTACTCTCTTTTTTAATATATTTACAATTTACAATCAAGAAATAAGTGTAACACGTCATTCAGTGGTAACTGTACTTTTTAGTTCACATAAATGCCGTAAGGTGCATTAAAATAACAGCCGATATTTTCACATAAAATATATGAAATATTAAGTATTTTTTTGTTAATACTTTAAAAAATAATAATCTTCAATTTTAACTTCATGTTATGTTCTGTCAAATGTATTTTCAATGTGTTATGCAGCATTTTTATTAACTATAAGATAAGATGACTTTAAATAGTAGAACTAAGTTCTGTATATTATCTACAGAGGCGCTGATTCTTGAATGCAACTGCCTACGTGACAAATACCATGTTCTACCAATAGGTCATTCCGTAAATGTAATTGCACTTCTAGAAATATCGATATCGTAACTTTCGCTTTTCTACATGTGCGTGCGTGCATATGTGTGTGTGTGTGTGTGTGTGTGTGTGTGTGTGTGTGTAATAATATATAATAATAAAATAACTTTTTATTTAAAATGAAATAATATTCGATATTAAAAAATAAATTATAAATATTATATATATTCTAATATTCCAATTTGTTAGTAAAAAATTTTTATAAGCATAAATATGTTATAAAATTATTATCATTAAAATATAATACTAAAAACAATTTTCTCTCGTGATTTTAATCTCATTGTTATATTAAAAATTTTTAATAAATCCATTTCTTTTGAAAATAATAAATAAAGTAATATTTAAAAAATATAAACTAATAACATAACAAGAAAATTGTATCCGCGGTCGAAAGTTCAACGGTTCCCGACACGCATGCGCAATACAACAAGTTGGCGCGGAATACCCGGATGTGCTGCCGCACGAGCACGATACGGTAGAAGGAAGAGGCATGACGCCATGTTTTGATGTCGTCATCCCCCCCCAAACCGCTGTTTCTTGAGCAGCACAATAGTCTGTCAGTGTTTTTCTGTTGTGCGCCTCGTGTTCCGTGTTCCTGGTGGCGGTTTTGGCGTATTCCATTGGCCCTCCCCATTGTCGTGTTGAAATTGGATGCTTGCCTTTAAGGCTAACGCTTGTCTTTGTGGATTGACGGTCGCTGAAGGTGGCCTTTCGTGTCTTTTCATGTCCGGGGAAGTAACCGCGGAGCGGGGGGGTCCGCGAGCGTCGTCTACGTGGTGGTAGTGTCCTAGTGCGGGGAGGACGAGCGATCACGATCCTCCACCGAACGGTTAATCCAAGTGATTACGTCACACGATCCTGAGCTGGGCTTTCGAAAGAAACGATTTACTAAAGAAGTGGACGGGGACGACGACGGGGACGAAGACGACGGCCCTGCTAAAATGGAGCTGCGCCTGCACTCGCCAGCCGGAGCAGAACCGATCGTCTATCAATGGCCCCTTACTTCTGGATCCGGATCTGTGAGTAAATTTTATTAATTGCGCATTTAATAATATTCTATATAAAAATATACATATATATAGGAAATATATAAAAAAGTATGTAACCTGTCGTTTATCCCTCATCCTCACAGCTGATCGTACATGTATCACACGATGAGAATTTTCCCCACTATTATTTTGTTATAATGTCACGTTTATTTTAATTCAGAATCAAAAAATCTTTTGAATTCGTAAGTTTTTCATATCAAATAATTATTAATAACTATTTCCATATGCATAATCTTTAATTATATATACTATAGTGTATGTGCATATAAAAAAAAAATTTTTTCAAAATAATTTTTTTTTTGAATAATTTTTTTATTTTTTGATTTTTGCTCATAATCATTTTTTCAATTATTTATTTTTATTTTATTTTATTTTATTTTTATATACTAATGAGACATTTTTATTATAATATCATAAATTATATTATTTATATATTGAATTAGAAATGTTTCTTATATAAAATAATTTTATTTTAATTTTATAAAAATTGTTATTGATTTAAATTTATAGAAATATTTCTTGAAATATGAAAATAAATTTAATAAATTTCTTTTTATAATCATAACCATAAATATACAAGCATATTGATTATGATAGTAAGAAATTTCAAGAAATAGAAAATTTTTTTATGTTGTAAATTTTTATTTCTAATTTATCTTTTGTTTATTATATATCTTTTTTTAAATGTAATTTTATATATCTCATATATGTGTAAGTTATAAATATTTACTATTGATTTAAAATATTAAATAATTTAAAAAAAGGATAGACAAAATAGAATTATTTAATTTATTCAAAACGAATTTTATATATATTTATATAAATAAATAGGTTTTATTCATTTATTATAGGATCGTCACGATGGTGCACTTGATGTTGTTGAAACAATGAGATGGGTTTGTGAGGATTTGCCAGATTTAAAACTACCATTAGAAAATAACATTTTATGTGATTATGACACAAGAGATTATGAAAGTATGAAAAATTTATGTGACAGATTTAATAGAGCAATTGATAGTTTAGTTCAGTTGGTAAGTAGAAAAATTAATTATATCTATTACCTAAGTTCATAATTTTTTTGTTAATCTCTATTCTAACTAAAATAATTTAATATAGGAAAAAGGCACTAGTTTACCATCACAAAGGTTAAATAAAAGACCTAGTCGAGGTTTATTAAAACATATACTTCAACAAACATATAATCAAGCAGTAGTGGAACCAGACAAATTAAATCAATATGAACCTTTTTCACCAGAAGTTTATGGAGAAACAAGTTATGAATTAGTATGTCAAATGATTGATCAGATTGATGTAACAGAAGATGATGTATTTGTTGATTTGGGATCTGGAGTTGGTCAAGTAGTTCTACAAATGGCTGCAGCTACTTTATGTAAAATTTGTATTGGTGTTGAAAGAGCTGATGTACCATCAAGATATGCACAGGTATATTATTTTTTTATCAGATTAATTAATAAAAACATATTTTTTTATTAATAATAAATTCTTATACAAGTTTATTAGTCAAGTTATTTTTGTCAAATATTAGAGTATGGAAGTAAACTTTCGTAAATGGTTGAATTGGTATGGAAAAAGATGCGGCGAATATCGTTTGGTAAAAGGCGATTTTTTAGCTGATGAACATCGTGAAAGCATTACCGGAGCTACAATAGTATTTGTCAATAATTTTGCATTCGGTCCAACAGTGGATCATCAATTAAAGGAGCGATTTGCTGATTTACGGGATGGTGCACGCATTGTATCATCAAAATCATTTTGCCCTCTTAATTTTCGCATAACGGATAGAAATCTCAGTGGTAATGTATTATATTTTTAAAAAGCTAAGAAATATAATAAAAATGTTTAAAAACATATTTATTTATAGATATTGGCACAATAATGCATGTCTCGGAAATGTCACCGCTGAAAGGTTCTGTCTCGTGGACTGGTAAACCAGTGTCTTATTATCTACATGTAATTGATCGTACTAAGTTAGAACGTTATTTCCACCGCTTAAAGAACAATAAACAAGGTGGCGATGAAAATTCTGATTCTGTGATAAATAACACTGCCAGCAGTAGTAATAAGATTACAAATAGAAATGAGAGAGGTGACAGAGCTAAACGAGATCTTTCAAGACAGTTAGAAAGCCCAAATCATTCAGAACAACAAGGAACAAATAGTGATTCAGATATAGATGAGAATAATATTAAAAATCGTCGGCAACCAAATAAGATTCGTAGAAAGTTAAATAGAAAATCTAATGGAATAACAAGACCTCCGGCTAGAGGTAGACAAAGAGGAAGAGGCGTGAAGAAATCGAAACCCAAGAAAGCAATTAATATTTCTGGTCTGGATTTATTACATAGTCAAACATTACTTAGCACATCTCCACAAGCTCTGGGAAAGAAACCACCGCCTGCGCCTGGTTGTGTAGATCAACAATTGTCTTCATTATCACTTTCATTACAATCACATTCCACCTCTGTACACGAAGAACTTAGTATACCACCTGCTCCGTCCGCCACTCCATATGCATTACAAATACTTTTGGACTTGTACAGGTAGATTTATTTTTTGTAAAATATATATGCGTATTTTTATACAAATTTCTCTTAACTAATATATTTTTTTTATATAGGGACCAATTCATGCTCATGTTAGAATCAATGAGAACTCCTTCATACAGAGTATCAGTCAATACAGATATTGCAAAAGAAAGAGAAAGAAATTCAAAATTGCAATCAAGAGCGGCGCAACTAGAAAAACAAATAAAAGTATTAATTGATGATAGTGTAGCACTTTTAAAAGCAAGAATGACAGAGTTAGGTATAAATGCAACATCACCTGGAGATTTACTTGCAAAAGCTAAAGAGATAGTTCTTAGACATAAACAATTGCAAGCTAAAGCAAGTAAGCTGCAAGCTCAAGTTGCATCTATGGAAAGTGAACAATCAAGATTAACTGCACTTAGACATCAAGAATTACAAGAGAAATATAACAGTCTTACAAATACAAATGGCATATCAAATCCACCACAACCACTTACTCAGGATTACATATTGAAAGAAATTTCCGCAACTTTGTCTCAACGTAAAAGATTACATTGTCAAGTTAGTAAAATATTTTTTCATTATATTGTAATTATTAAATAAATGTTTAAAGAGAATATTTAAATAAATTGAATTCTAATAAATTCATAGGTGTCCAAATTGGAACATGAATTAAATGTCTTGGAAAGAGCAAGTAATGAAAAACAGGTTGCTGCAATAGCTCAACAACAAAGAGAGGCAAGTTCTAAACATTCACAAAATCAACATCATCAGCAGCAAAATGGAAAAAGCGGATCATCACGAAAAAATAGAGAAGGACGTTCTAGATCACAAGAATGGCCTGACGTTCCTGATATTGGAAAAATACAAGAAAATAATCCAGAAATATTGGCGCAAAAAATTTTGGAAACTGGCAGACAAATAGAAGCTGGTCGAATATTAAGACAAAATACTAATACAAGTAATAATTCTAGAACTAGACTGCCACAAGCATCTCTCAGTTTTTCTACTACATCATCCATTTCATCCTCACAAACACAAATAAATAATAAAGAAACAACAAATAGAACTCAGGAACCTCCTAGAGTTGCAAATTTTGAAGATAGATTAAAAAGTATTATTACAAGTGTTCTAAATGAAGATCAACAAAATAGAAATAAGCAACAACAAATGCAACTACAGGTGCAATTACAAAATCAGACTGAGCAGGATAGGAAACGTATTACATTACCACAAAATGTTTCTACTCCTGATTATACACAGGTAATTTTTTACAGTAATTTTATAGTTTGATATACGAATATCTACAATTTAAATCACTTTTTTTTAGGTTTCACCTGCGAAGTTAGCACTTCGCCGTCACCTCTCTCAAGAACGTCTTTCTTCTCATTTAACACCACCTGACAGACCAACAATCGACTCGAGGCAGTCGAGTCATGATAATCGTATTGTAACAGGAGGAAATGGACTGCTCGGTACTAGAACAATAGGTGATTTAGTCAGTGGAGAAATAGAAAGAACATTAGAAATATCAAATCAATCTATAATAAATGCAGCTGTCGATATGAGTGCAATGATAAGGCCGGAAACTGTATATTCTCCTATTAGTAGACCAGCTAGTGCAGAAGGTGATGCTGGTTTATCAACTCTTGCTCATGTAGCTAGTTATGCTCCAACTTGTTCTGCAGTTTCAACATGCACTCCTACTACCACTTCAAGATCATCTGTATTATTTACACCAGTAACACAACCACAAAGGTATCAAATTATACTATTATGTAAAAGTTATTTTTAATAATTTTATTTTATAATTCATTTATTATATTCTTTATTTAGATACACACCAGTTCAATTACCTCGTGCAGACATCAAACCTTATCACGAATCGTATTTCTCTGATAATCCTTCTCAATCACTTACACAGAGTCATCCTCCACCATCATTACATTCATCACAGACTACATCAAATGGAGAGCTTTTGCCAGTAGAAGGATTAGCTGCATCTTTACATGCTCGTATATTAAATAATCACAATACTAAAACTGAATCAATACTGACTACAAATAGAAGGTATTAAAATTTTATTCTCATTTTTTCTATGGAAAAAATCATCTAATACATATTTATTTTGTAATAGATTTCAGCCATATCCTCGATATGCAACTAGTAGCAACAATGGCAGTGCAACAACAAATGGTATGGTGACAGCCATTTGTCAATCACAATCTTCAATGTCAGTAAAAACAGAGGCAGTCGTGTCATCAGTAAGCACAAGTGGAGCGCCATTAAGTCCTCTTGTAGAACCACATTCTAATACATCTACACCACTAGTTGATGAACCTCAAATGACAACACAGAGACAACGAAATGGTATTGGCGATGACGGTAAGCAGAATATTCTATATTTTTATTTTACTCTTTCTCTATTATGCATTCTATAGAAATTAGAGTAGAAGATGCTTTGGAATGTATATATTCAAGTTTTAAAATATGCTTTTTACACTGGCTGTAAAAAAAAATGAATATATTAATAAATGTTTAATAATTTTAATAATTTCAATAGAAATTAAATATCAAATTCTTTGGAATATTATATTTATTAATGAAATCAATTACTTTTTATAATGCAACCATATTTAATAATATAAATTACCAACCCAACAGAATGGAAAAAATGTAAAAAATATTTATATTTTATGTTTTTATATTTTATTTGATTTTATTATTAAGATATATGATTTATTTAATCTGTTCATAAATAGGTTTTATATCTTTATATAAAACTTGTAACACTCTGCTTTATCTTTTTTTAAAACACTATTATATTAGTTTCTGCTATGCATCTTTTATTAGTTTTTTTATGCACTAATGGTTTAAGATCATTGTCTATGGTTTACTTTATCTTATGGAGCTGGTATTTGATCTTTATTTATATTTATTTTTGTTGTTGTTTGCTGTATTTGTTAGATGCACTGTAGCTGTTTGTTGGTTAGATCTGTCTGTCACATACTCAATCTCACTCACAACCCTTGAAGCTTGTTTTGTTAGAGATTGAGACACATTCAGAGGGAGAAATCAAAAAGTATGGCTGCCTGTGGGTTGGTTCGTGGTTGCTGGTGAGTTATCCTACAGGGGTTGTTCAAAATTCTTTCTTTATTATCATTATTACAGCCATTCGATAAAACAAATTTAGATTCTTAATTTTATATTTGTAAATGATATATTAAATTTATATTATATATATTATAATTTATATTATATATATTAAATATCTGTGTGTAATATAATACGTTTTCCATGAAAATAAGCCAGACTCAAGAAATTAAAAAAAGAAAAAAAAAGAAAATAAATGATAGAGATTATTTTACATTTTGCAGCCTACTTATGCATTTAGAAACTTAAGAACAGATAAAGCATGTTAGATTTATATGAAAATACTGTATTCTTAGTCAATGGGTTTTTGTAATTTTGGTGCATGTTTTTCTGCATGATAGAATAATTTATAAAATGCTATTAATTTAGTGTTTTTTTCATTGAGTAGTTGTATAAGTTATAGAAGAAAAGATGAAGTGGATGTTATAAGGTACTGTACATGATAATACACATTATAATACATATATGTATATATAATACATATTTTTATTTTCTAAGAAATAATATATTATATAATAAAAAAATATTCTATTTTATGAGTAAATTTAATTTATTGATTATATAATAAATATTTATAGATTTCAATTTTCATTATAATATCTGTCTTATGATATGATATCTATCTTTAACTATATTTATTTTAAATGTATAACTTTTTATATTTTCTTTCAAATAATATTCACTATTATAGTATACAATATAGATAATACTGTATTATTTTATGAATAAAATTATTACACAATTCATAATATAACACCTATAGATATTAAAAAATGATAAAGTAACAATTATAAAAAAACAAATATATTTTTATTATATTTTTATTAAAAAGGGTTATTGGCTTATTTTTATGAAAATACATTATCGTCTTAGATATATTAAACAGTGTAGTAACTAAATAGAACTCATTTTGCAGATGGAGAGGCAGATTGGCAAGATCGTATCAGTTCTGGATTTGATAGACTGGTTGCTTTTGCGTCTACAGAACTAGATAAGCGAAGAAGGTCGACAGAGGGAGTAAATACGAGTCCTGATAGTGGTTTAGGATCTGATAGCACTGTGACAGGACCTCCACCAGTAATTCCATCACCGGACGAAGCACTAGGACCTCCTCGTACACCTTCACCGACTAGTCCTCGTCCACCCAATCCCTCCAATGGTAGTACGAGCAGTAACAGCAGCAGTAATAGTAGCACATCTTCGGTGCCTCTAAAATATCAACGTCAACTGGATCCGGAACGACATCATTTTAAGAAAAAGTTTTTTCATAGAGATTGGAATAATTCTGGTAGTACCAGTAAGTTTCGTCCTAAAGGCAAGGATTGGGATTGGAATCATTCAGGACAGTGGCCTTCGAATGACGAACAATCTTAATCAACTTTTTATACATCCTATCTAAAAAAAAGCAAGTATATTAAGCTTTTAATATCTTTCTTATGATTATTAGGTTCGCAATAATTGAATTGGACATAGTCCGTATTTCCTTGGTTGCGAGACAGTAGAATTCTATTTATCTGAACTCTATTAATGAAATTTTTAGTGTCTAATTAACTAAAGTTTTATTGAATCTATTTATTTGAAGATGAATTATTATTTGATTTAAATCATAGATAATAAGGAAAGTCAATAATCTTCTACTATATGAATTATATGAACTGTTTATTTTCTGATATGTTCAGATAAATGTAATTCTATTGAATATATTTTTCGTAATAGAAATATTATTTCTTTTCCTTCTGCTTTTTGCAGTGAATCCTTAATTATTTTATGTACAATGTTAGTACATTAGATATCTTTATAGTAAATAATTCTATGAAGCACGATTCTCAATTAGAGTTATGAGTTTATTTTTTTCTTTTTCATTTTTTTCTTTCTTCTTTTTTGTATTAAAAAAGAAGCGACATTCGAGCCAAGGGCTCTCTAATTTGTTTTTGCTTTCATATGTTTCATTACGTATAAATATATTTATTTAATAGATATCTTCATTATGAGGCTAAATGTACTGTGAAATTTATTCGAAATGTTATATTTCGATCCAAAATGTATTATGAAATTTTTTCGAAATGTTATATTTCGATCAAAAATGTACTGTGAAATTTTTTCGAAATGTTATATTTCGTTCAAAAATCTAATATTTAGCCATATATAGATATGAACCTATATACACGCATATAGATATGAAGGTCAGAGAAACATGAAAAATGTTGCTAATTAATAATAATACTCACTGGTGAGTATTTAAACTGAATATTATCATTTTTGCTAAAAGAAAAAGAAAACATTTTAGAGTATAATCATTGTCGATTTGATATATCATTGTCAATTTGACATATAATGTGTTTGATATAAAAATGTGTTTGCCTTCATAAATATATGCTAATACCATAGAGATTATATTCCGTGAAAAAAAAAAAGAAAAAAAAAAGGAAGAAATATTAAAAATTTATAAATGGACGCGTCTATAGTACACGACCATTACATGTAAAATGTAGTAAAGCAAATGAAAGTGCTGTGTAAAAAATGTACTATATATTATGAACGTTGAAGCTAACGTAACTAGCTGACAAATTGGAAAGAAAAAAGCTACCAAAACCTATGTGTGTTCGTAGCAAATATTCGCTGCATATTTTATACGCGGCTCTGTATCCCCTGATTGTTTCTTGAGGATGCAGTATCGAAGTGTTCACTGTTGTTCATAAATGAAATATGACAACAGATAGCAAAGAATAGTCATTTCACTAACCAGAAGTTAAATTTAATTCATTTTCCTTTTTCTGTTTTTGTTTCTTTTTCTGGCACAAATTTACCCACTGATTTGTAAGATTGTGCAAAATAATCCAAAGAACAATCTCTCTACGAGAGTTAAATAGACAATTTTTCCCAGCAGGGTTTGATGACTTGAAATAATCTCGTTGATAAATATGAGATTCGATTTGTAAATATGATGCGATGCACTTTTTAAAAAAATAGACGCATCTACGTTGTATAAAAGATTTTTTAGTCATTGTGTCCTAAATATAGCGCAAAAGATTTGTAGAGAAAAAGAGAGTAAGAGCGAGAGCGAACGAGAGAGAGAGAGAGAGAGAGAGAGAGAGAGAGAGAGAGAGAGAGAGAGAGAGAGAGAGAGAGAGAGAGAGAGAGAGAATGGGGAATGAGCGAATAAGAGAAACAACCAAGTGAATTTCATGGATTGAAATGTAAAAAAAGAAAAAAGAAAAGAGCCAGAAAAAATCAATCGCTCGCCGTACTTGATTGTAATTAGTTATCAAATTATTTAATAATCCCCTTATACATTAATATGATATAATTAAATAATGATGTAGGCACCTGCCAAGTTTAGCATGTTATATACACTGCCGAAACTTCTATTAATTTTATTATTGATCATGATTATTATTTATTGTTTTTTATTGAAATATTTTAATACTAAGGTTTTTGTAACAAGCATATTTTCTCTTTCATTCCTACCTTCCATTTGCGTGATTTATCATATAGTAAAAAAAAGAAAAAAATGAATCTTGCAAATCGTGGTATAATGAAAAATATTGACATTGTTGTATTGTTATCATTTTATTTACTCGATCTCTTCAGCGCCGAGAAGAAGAAATAAGAGAGAAAAACAACATAGAATGGTAGACAAATTTTTAAGCGTATATCATCAATTGAAGAAATTTATTACAAAATTGCCTGATTATGTTAATCATTATCTATGCAATAATATACTTTTGTTGTAAACGAAAGGAAATGCTAGTACGTTTGTTAGGATAATACATTGATTTGCTGCGTGAGCGAACAATGGTTGAAATATAGGTATATATATATATATGTGTGTATATATATATACACCAGAAATGATCATAATACGATTTTATAGAACCGAGATGTAAACAGTATCTGTAGATATAATGCAACAAAGTACAAAGTTCTACCTGAACAGATTATATTTCATACAGTATCTGTTTTGTACATCGAGTAATCAATGCATTGAAATATACCACATTTTTATCTTAATTTATTAAATCTTTAATCGTTCCATTGATAATGCTGTTATCATGTTTATTAAAGAAAAAATATATATTTTATACTATTGTCTAATATATACTGTAAATTGTATAGAATACGGGATTTATGGTAAAAAAAAAAAAAAAAAGAAAAAAAACATATCCTATGAATTCCGTTTCCTATGCACCATGATGCACGTTAACATAGAATTACTGCTATTATTATATAATTCGTTCAAATTTCAATGTCAATGACATTTGCAATAGAGGTGCCAGCATACATTTCGCATTTTATATATATTTTTGCAAAAGATAAACAATATACGGGTTTCATAATTTGCATTTATATGCATATATAAGAACAAGTTTGTTCATTCTTCTAAATACTTGAACTTGAAATTCATAACGCGCGTTATGGCTTTAATATTAAAAACTGTTTTGTTACTTTTATTTCATTTAGTATACGGTCAAAACATACAGGATATTGAAATTATTTTATTACCATTATGGAATGCAGAAGATAGATCAGAGGTAGTTATTCATTGCAACATTTATATATACATATATTATTATATATATATAAATTAAAAAATAGATTCAATATGTATGTCTTGAATCTGATATATATAGTTTTACATTACATAGTGCTAAATCATTCTCATACATATTTTTCATTTAGAATCTTCATTATGATAAATCATTTAATCAAACCATTACAGGTACCTTTAAATTTCAAAGCTTTTGATCATTCGATTGAATTAACATTACATAAAAACGATAAAATTATAGCACCTCAATTTCAAGTTTGGAAGCATAGTGATGCAGATACTCTGGAAGAATTACCGGAACTTAATAAACCAATATTGTGTCATTATCTTCATAAAGATAATCTTAGTTCGGCTGCAATAAGTCTTTGCGGAGAACATGGAATGGTCAGTATCAGAATTTAAAAATATAAAAAAAGAAAGACATTTCATAAAATAGCTTATTTTTCATCACAGTATGGTCTAGTTTTTCTGAAGAATATTACATTAGAAATCATGCCTCTTCAAAGTCAGAAAATCTCATTTTTCGATAATATTAAACGTTCAGAAACGTTGAAAGAGCCTCATATCGTCAAAAGAACTTACGGTCCTTTTACGTTTTTCGAAGATGAACTGAAATATTACATTCCGGTTTACAATCACTTAAGGAAAGAAGAAGGAAATCAGAACGGAGAACCACTTGAAAATATCAACAAAAATAACATGAATGATGTTTTAACGTTGGAATTAGCACTGTTCTTTGACGAGACTGGTTATAATCTTTTTTCACCTTTTTTTGATAGAAACGATGAGAAAATTCTTGATATGTTACTAGCTTATATAAATGGAATACAAGCGGTTTATCACCATCCAAGTTTAGGAATTGCAATCGATATTTCTCTTGTTAGACTCGAAATTATGCAAAAACAGCCTGAAGATTTACCGCATCATGATGGGGAACGAGGAAAATTATTGGATTCTTTTTGCAATTATGCTAAAAAGAATAATCCCGCGAATGAATTTAATCCTAATCATTGGGATATGGGATTATATGTTTCTGGTTTGGATTTTTATGTTATGGAAGATGGACAAAAAAATAGTGCTACTATGGGATTAGCTATTGTAAATGGATTATGTATCGAACAATATTCTTGTGTTATTGCTGAATTAGGCGTAACAAATCAATTTGGAAAGCCTTTTCCATCAGCTGGTTTCACATCTATTTATGTAGCTGCGCATGAAATGGGACATAAGTAAGTTTAATATTAATTAATTAATATTTTAAGTAAAATGAGTTAACTCTTTGTGATCAATTTTTATATTCAACACAATGCAACAACGCTGCAACAACTTACATATACTTCAACTTCGAATGCAAAGGGTTAAATTACTTTTTCTTCGTAAATCTTAATTCATTGACTAATATCTTTTTTCTAAAAAGTTTAGGAATGCATCACGATTCAACAGGAAACACATGCCCAAAAGATGGCTACATAATGTCTCCTAGCAGAGGTATTTATGGAGAGACTATTTGGTCAGAATGTAGCCGGGAAGTAGCACAAAAGCTTCCATATACAAAATCTTGCCTCAAAGATAAATCAATTCATTCTTCAATGAATAATCGACTAGATCATACAAGGTTCTTTAATCTCCCAGGAAGAGAATGGACCGCTAAAAAACAATGTGAAATGTTTCTCCGAGACAAGGATGCCATGGTGGCCACATTCTATAAAGTTTGTGAATCTTTGCAATGTAAAACTCCTCATAGAAACGGTTATTTCTTCGCTGGACCAGCTCTAGATGGAACTTATTGCGCACCAGGGAAAGAATGTCGCAGTGGTGAATGTAAAAACGTCTTACAAATTTATCCCGGTTTGAATAAACCTTCTATTGAACCAGGTGGATGGAGTGAGTGGAAAACAGGACCTTGCAAAAGTGGATGTCTATTGAAGTCTACCGGTGCTCAAATAAGAGAACGATTTTGCAACACATCAATACCAAAAAACACAGAAATTGATTGCCAGGGATTACATTTCGATATTATCCTTTGTAGAGATGAAAATCTATGCAATAAAAAACGTAAAAACATAAATGAGTTTGCGACACTAAAATGTGGAGAATTCAGTGAAAGATTGCCAGAATTAGACGCCAAAAGTGGTGGATTGCAGGCACTGCACGAGCCCGAAAGACCATGGATGGCCTGTGCTATATTCTGTCGACGAAAAGACATAGCATCTTATTACACACCGCGTGTGGAATTAAATGACCTTGGCCTTGACCCATACTTTCCAGATGGTACATGGTGTCATACTGAAGAGGGACAAAATTATTTTTGTCGTCAGCATCACTGTCTTCCTGAGAATTTTCATTTTGAAAAAACGCTACTGAATGATCGTCAAAACAACGATGCAGAATTTAGTCCTCAAAATGCGCTTGCAAAAGAAATTCATTTTAATGATCAAATAATCAAATATTTGAGTTTGGGGCCTGATGGATTACCCCTCTTGACTTCTCTTCCATATAATATTAGATTTCCACAAGATGAGAATGAATGGATCGATAAAGATTACATAGAATTGATTAAACCAACAGAGGAAACATTTTTCAAATTATCATATAAAAAAGGAATTAAAAAAAGAATATAAATGACTTTCTTGTTTATAATAAAATTTCATGATTTTTATTTTTTTTAATATCAATGATTACTTATTATTAGATACTTATTAAAAATTTTATTATTGATCTCAATTTTTTATTTCATTTTGATAAGTTTTAAGTTAAGTACTTTTCTATCACATGGATTTTTAACTATAATTGATAAGATCATAATATGAAATCATATGTTTAAGATAAACAATTATTACAAAAATTCAGATTATTAAATATATCAAATATATATTTCTCTTTTTTTTTTCTTATTATAATTTTCTCATTATTGTTCAATCATTTCTTTTTTCTTATACGTGCAGTATAAATATAAATATATCAATATACCAGAAAATTGTATATATATCTACTGCTTCACTACACGGTTGTGTGAAAGTATCTCTGGGAGATAGGATAATGACGTCACTTTGCTGTCTATTTTAAGAATGTCTCGATGTTATATCCACTATAGGAGCGATCATGAGACAAGGAATGAATAAAAATACAGAATTGTGTCACTTAATTGTATCGATATTATTTTAGCGTACAAATAATTAACCAACCATTAAAATTAAGAAGACGCGTTACATAAGAAAATCAGCTCGATATTACAAATAGTTGTTTATACACTGCTTTTATATGACAAAAACTTCCACCAATCATTAAAGTTAAACAAAATTAATGAGCAAAATACGATTTTCTTTAGAGTTTTTAAATATACTACTTCTTTTTTTACTATCATATTAATATTATTATAATAATTTATTGAAAACAATAACAAATTGAATCATGATATATAAAAAATCAAATAAAGTAAAAGAAATATGATTATTGAACAAAATGATGGTGGTATAATTTGTCATGTTTTTGCAGATTTTCTGCTCATACAAATCAGACGCACTGTATACATTTACATTAAAGAATACTTACAGACCATACACACATACATAAACTTACATTCATTCATTCAAATATATTTGTATACATAATACATACTCTGAATGTACAAAATGAACAAAATGAAGCAGATCGCATTCATACAGAGTTGCGCTATAACAAATTCACTCTGTTAAATATAACTTAATGTAAATATTTCAATCTTAATTGCTATTTAGGATCTTTCTTCCCGCGTGTAAAGGCAAAATACGTTCCACTGTGCTATCAAAGCATTGATGATCCACTTTTTCATTCTAATGAACATAAATTTGCCTAAACCGAAAACGTGATTACTTTACATTTGACTAATGGAAAATCACATTTTCCTAACTATAAAATAAAATTATTATTTGCGTCGCTTCAACAAATATTTTTTTACAGCTCTCTAATCACGTATTATGTACTAGAACGTACACTCTCGTCAATTAGAATGATTAGAGAACTGTCGTTGTGATGACATGTAATTATCCTTTTTTTTTTTCAATTTTGCGTGTTCAATTCGGTAGAGTATCGTATAATATGTCCTTTGCACTTTGGGATAATGTTTCAGGAAATTTGATGTCAAATGAAACCAGGAGATCACCTTTTCTTGATGGTTCTTTTGGGAATGGTAAACCATGACCCTGAATCCTCCTAACCATATTAGGTTTTACAATTTCTCTAGTCAAATTTAAGTTGATTTTTTCGCCAATAAGCGTAGGAACTTCAATAACAGTACCACATAAAGCTTGTTTTAAACTTAGCTTGCAAGTATATCTTATATCACTGCCCTCTCTTCTAAAAAGAGGATGTGGTTTGTCTCTAATGATGAAAACAATATCTGCTGGAACTTTCCCACGGCCTTGATCACCTTCTTTTTGGAAAGTGATCTTTGTACCAGCCTTCCATCCAGGTTTGACATTAATTGTAAGGACTTTGTCCTCCTTTTTGGTAGAACCATCAGGTTGTACAACTCGTTTGGAAATTTTCATTTTCTTTGTACAACCACGTAAAATTTCTTCTAAACTGATATATAAGTCATGTTCAATAGCAGGATCTTGAGCACGATCTTTGTTACCTCCTCTACCAGAGTTTGGTCCCACAAAATTAAAAGAATGTGATCTGAAAGCTCCACTTTGGCCACTTTGACGTTGGGGACCAACTCCTAATCCAAGTGGATCATCTATGTCCATATCATCATCATGAAAACTAAATACTCGATTTCCTAAAGGACCTCCAAATTCAAAGAAAGTTTGGAAAGGACTAGCAGAACCAAAAAATTGAGCAAAAGTTGCTTTTGGATCTCCATGGAAAGTATATGTTGTGCCACCACCGCCTCCTCCTGCTGATCCAGCTCCTCCCTTTAATCCTTCTTCTCCAAATTTATCATAGACTTCTCTCTTTTTAGCATCAGAAAGAACTTCATAAGCTTCAGCTATTTCTTTAAATTTTTCTTCTGCTCCAGCACTTCTATTTTTATCAGGATGATATTTCAATGCTAATTTTCTATATGCTTTTTTTATTTCATCATCAGTGGCATTTTTGTTTATGCCTAATATTTTATAGTAATCTTTCCCCATTGGTCACTGATCTGCAACAATTTAAATAAAAGGAAAATTGATACATTGTTTTTCTAGAAATAAAACATACAAATATTTTTAGTAATAAATTTATTTTCATCTTCATTTACAATTATTAAATTACATTTCAAATTTTTTTAATAGTATTTTTTTAAATTATATTTAAATAAGCATTTATTTCAATTTAAAATATTTTCTATATTAAATTATAAATAAATTCATAAAATATTCTGCAGCTTATTGTGATTTAATTTCTATACCTATTACGCATTTTATTTAAAATTATATTGCTACATACATCGCAATCATTACATATACTACAAGCATGATCCAAACGAAATATTACATCATTACAAACATGTTTTTTTATATCGTATAATTCTCTATATTGATGGTTTGGGAAACGATATTTAATGCAACGTGACCATAAAAGTGCGTCTGCTTCTGAAGTTTCAAGTACGATTTCGACGTCACACTGCACAAAGAACTGTTTTCATCTTTTATAGATTCTTAGCGCATATAGAAGATATGTTTTTTATTACGAATATAAATCAAACTTACGATTGTATATCTACATATTTTATTTTTTTATTTGCACAATTTTACACAATAAAATTAAAGTTCATCAACAGAATTAAATAAAATTAACAAGATCTCTATAAAAAATTGTTGTACTAAATTCTTAATTTTTTTACTAATAACTTTCACGATCAAATAATCAAACGTCAATGTAATTAGTATAAATACTATTATTATTGTATAGATTTTGCAATCAAAAGACAAGTATCAAGGAATTAAGTATGAAAAGAGTATGTAATTTTCAAAATTTGAAAACATGATTTTAAATCAGATTGCATTTACTAGCACATTAAAGTCATAAAAACATGAAACATTTTGCATTCATCTGATCGAAACACAAGTAGAATAATAGCATATAGATACTAATTACGATTGCCAATGATCTGCCATTTTTTCGCATATTCTCGAGGAAAGAAATATGGATGTCTCTCTAACGCACACCCACGAATGTATTTCACCGATATCTATTTCTGGCAATGATGAGCGCGTATAAGCGACGAACGTGTCTGCTTCTGCAAACGTGCAACGATTTTGAGCAGTGTAAAAATAAATTCTACAGTATCCACGATGGCTGCCCTAATCTGCATTTATGTCTTATAAAATCATGCATCGAATATACGCGAATAATTTCCCATTACTCATGAGATCGCCCATTTTTTTCACCCAAACATCTGACAGAATCGAAGATTTCTACGGAATATCGTTTACATTTTTCATTCAACTTACCGTTTATTGTTCTTGTGGTTACTTAATAAATTATAAAATCCAATTGGCACTTAATTCACTAAATTTTTTAAAACGTTATGCAAATTAATGAAATATTTATTTCTAACAGATGGCCCGAAACAACATTTAACACCTCTCTTCACGTACTAAAGTGTCGCGTAAGCTGTGCAGTCCATATATACAAACTTTCCTTCTAGTGGCTTCCGGAACTTTCGAGAATAGGTCGACGGCAGTTCCGTAGCACTTATTTAATGACGTCAGTAGCCCCCACTCCTAGTTGATAGATCGAAAATATGATCGACAATTTTACCCGCGCTTTATGAATTTTAATATTGATATAATAATAAATAAATAATATGTTTATATTATTACTACATATTTATAAAATAGTTGATATTCTTTGTCAAATAATGATAATTTTTATATTTGGTACTACTATAGAAATAAATAAAAAAGATATCGTTTACATTACAATCTGAATATAGCTGAATATTCTGAATATTTTTATATTCGTTGAATATAATTGTAAATATACAATGAAAATTCTATGTATACATGTATATATAAATACTATATTATGTTCATGAAATTTAATGATATTCAAATATTATAAATAAATTAATTATAGTATATAAAATACTTTATGAAGAAGTACTATTTATTTTATTATTTTCACTATTACTTAAATTTTATATTATAATATTAAATATTATAAGATATATAAATATATTTCAATATTGAAATTTTTTATTTTAGAAATAAAATTATATCAAAATTTTTTATTATATTAATAATAATAATTATTTGTATAAATTTTTTTCATATTTTTTTTATAAATATTATAATTATAATAAAGCTATATTATTACAATATTATATAAATAAAATTTATATAATATTGAAATAATATTGAGATAAATTTTTGAATAAATTTATTAATAATTTATTCGTTATATTGAGGAAAATTGATATAATTTAATTTATGAAAATCAACACTTTATTATTTATATTTATATCATTACAAAAAATTCAAATTAATTTAATAAATATTATATACATTTGCTATATGATATATATATATATTATTAAATTTATCTACTCAATCGTAAAAATAACGCATGTCTACATTCTCGTGAATTTGGTGGCATATATTTATCATAAAAATCTTGGACAAATTCTTCCACTTTGAAACCAAATTTCTGATATAAAATTAATGCTGGATTAGTAGCTGAAACATGTAATGTAACATCTTTGCCCATACACGTTTGAATTAAATGATACAACATAAATGTCCCTATGCCAGATTTACGCCATTCGGGTCGAGTTAAAAAAAATGATATATAAGCTTCATTATAACTAACATCAGGAACTAAAATTGCAAATCCTATTACTAACTTTTTATATAGAACCACACATGTGAAGTCAGGATATTGCAAACATTCTGTCACTGAAAAAATAAAATTTTGTTATTTTTTTTTTTTCAGAAATCATAATCATGACAGATAATTTTTTTATATTGAATCTTTATATATTTATTATATTTACTCACAATCAATACCAGGCCAAAAAAATTGATTGCACAAGCTATTAATCGCAGGAATGTGTTGTGGTCTCACATAAGAATAATCAATTGGTGCTATTGGTGGTGTTTTCCATTTTGGATTAGATTTATTGACTTTAATACGAAGCTCTTCCATTACTTTCAACCATAAAGGATGACATGAAGTATCTCTTCTTATGAATGGTTTTAAAAGTCTATTTGTATATGGACTATGTACAGATGTGGGTTCATTATATCCTTGTAGTCTTTGTTCAAACGAACTTAAATCATCACCAAAAAATCGATCCAAAACTCGGCCAGAATCTTTTAAAGGTTTATCAAGTACTTCTGTTTTAGAGCCAAAATTATCAATATCCAGTAATGGTAAACCATATTCACGTTTTAATTTTCTTACAGCTATTTTTCGATAAAATCGTCTGATTTCTGAAGATGCACAATTTAGAGTTGATTTATTAACTTGTTGTAATAAATATGTTTCTTGTTGATGTGTCATACGTGGAATTTTTTCTTCTAAAGTAAAATTTAAAAATAATTAATGAAAATTGATTATTATATTATAAAGAAAGCAAAAAAATATATGTACTAATATTATAATTTCTTTGCCAGGGCCATGGACGTCGTTGTGTAGTTTTAAATAAAGAAACTGGTAGCTGTTCTTGCACAGAACTTAAACTGTCATTACTATCTTCTTCATAATGTTCTTCTTCTTCATCTTCCTTTATCTGGTCTGTTTTGATATTATTAAGATTTTCTGATACAGTATCTGTAGTGGATGTCCATTCAGATGTAAAATCATCCAGTAATTGTGAAAAATGAAAATTATTAGTCTGATATTGACAATCTCTTATTAAATCAGACAATGATGGTGTATCACTTTGTTCAGTAGACATTATATCATCTTCAATCTCTAAATCTAATTGAAAAATATTATAATAATTTTATAATTTTTTTATATATTTATATTATATAAGTACATACTATTTAACTCATCTTCTTCAAGTAAAAGATCAAATAATGTTTTATCAGATTGAACATCAGTTTGTGAATATGTAATATATTCTTGATTTTTTAATAATCCACTTCCATAACCATTATCTTCTCCAACTGAAATACTTGATTCAGATGGAGTTGGACTATTATGTAATTTATTTACTATTTTTATTTGATTACTAACTTGTTTTTTACGATCTAATATCATTTTTTCATCTGAAATCATAAATATTATTAATTATAAATATCCTATAATTATATATGGAATCATATGTAATATAATTACTTTTAGCAATAAGAACTTCAGGTGGATCATTGTCTATTAATCTCCACCATCCTGATTCTCCTAATTCTGTTGTTCCTGATTTAAAAAAAATTCCACTATAATGAGAAAGAGTTCCTGATATTGTACCAATCCAATTCTTTTTTCTTTTACTGAAAATAATAAAAATTAATTTATATATATTATAATTTATGTAACATAGAAATTTTATATAAATTTTAATTTTGATTAAAATAATTCAACCATTAATATTTTCATATAATATCCTACACTGTCTTCTTAAATAAAAAATCCCAATTACGATCAACAAATGTACTAATATCAGATTTCCAATGAAAATATCCTCTTTTACTGATACCACTTGATTTTTCACGTAAATTATATAATGTTAATATAATGACATTAAGCCAAGGCATTCTATTGCGTACTACTGTTTCTTCACCAAAAGGACTACAATGAGAACAAGTTAAATCAAAAAATACATCTCCTACAAATGATGCTGGAACGCTTCCTCGTTTTAAACATTCAATATGAATCTTTCCTGAACATTCATTACAACATAATGCTGGTTTAGTATATGGATCACATAAATGTTCACAATTTTTGCAACATTCTGTTTCTGAATGATCAATAGATTTTGTTTTAAATCTATTACTATTTTCATGATTTACTTCTGCCATTTTTTATTTATATAATAATTTATAAATTCATTATTAAATTACAATTTTTGGATTCAGATAAAATAAGATTAAGTTAAAATATTTTAAATAAAATATTATTTATTATAAAAAGATAACTATTTAGATATATTTTTTAATAAATTATATAGGCTTTTAGCACTATAAAATTTAAATATTTTAAAACTCTGTATATTAGTAATTATTGTTTATATATTGAATACATTGAATAGAGGTTATCTTTTTGTATACTGAATAATATTTTTGTACTTCCTTTAAAATTACAATCCGAACAGAGTTGCAAGTGACAAATGGCGGGAAATTTATGAACAAATGTTAAGATAAATATGAAAACATACATAGACACATATAAATATGAATTATAAACTTTTTATTCAATATAAATCAATTTGATGTGAACGTAAAAATACATGATTAATCACTATATCTGTTATTAGCGTTTTATCTATAATTTTTAATTTTTTAAAAATAAATTTATATAATTTATACTACAAATAAAAATTTTTCGATGTTATCTATTATAATGAAATAAATAAATTATTTATATTTTTATAAATATATATATTAAATATAGTGATATTTTCAGCATTGAATGTTAATTTAGCTTGTTGCTATGGGAGTACAAACAAAAAGAGTATAAATTCATAAAAATATATATGTGTATATATTCTGTTTGTGTATAAAATTTGAAAATTAATTTCATATCTTTTAATTAGAAAAAAAAAAAAAGAAAGAAAGAAAGATTTTTCAGAATGATTACTTCTTTACAAAGTAGAGTAATCTATGGGTTGAAGACTGATATAATTTCAAATGCCCATTATATTTCGGATTCAGAAATCTTATATCCTGTTGGAAATGTAATAGCAATTCATAATATTCCCCAATATGAACAAAAATTAATACGATTACCTGATAAACAACAAATAAATATAATTGCAGTTGCACATAACAAGTAAATTAATTTATTATTATTATACTATTTAATATAATATTACATATTATTTTCTTGATCTTTTTTTAAAAAAGGAAATTTGCTGCAATATGTGAAGTTGGAGAAAAACCTACAATATCTATTTATGATCTTCAAACATTAAAAAGAAGAAAACTTCTTGGAATACCATATGATGCTTCTGATGTAACAAGATTTACTTGCATAGAATTTACTTTTGATAATAAATATATAGTAGCAGTTACAGGAGAACCTGATCAAAATATGCTTTTTTACAATTGGGAAAAAGGAAAAGTAGAATCTAGTTTAAAAGTAGGCATTCCTCAGGATCCATCGGCTATTGTAGAAGTATTATCTTGTAATCCATCAGAAGCAGGAATAGTTGCACTTGGAGGTCTACGCATATTTAAATTCTTAACTCTTTCTGATTCTATATGGCGGCCATATGGATTTTCTAAAGCAGATACTATATTTACATGCTCTATGACTTGGTTGAATTCAGATAGATTATTACTTGGAACTCTAGATGGTAGAATACTCTATTTAGAAAATGGTGATTTAAAAAATATTTATAAAATGACTGATACAGTATCTATGAATCTTAAAATTCGTGAAGAATACGTTATACAAGCAACTAGTTCATTAATAGCCTTAGAGTCAATAAAACGAATACCATGGGAACATAATATTCGTTCTTTAATTGCATTTCAAAGAGGTTTTGCATTTGCCTTTGGGAGAAGAACAATTATACTTTTTGAAAAAGAAGGTCCACATAAATATATAAAAAGGAATATATATATAATTCCAACTCAACCATCAAAAGAAAAAAATGAAGAGTTATATCAAGTTAATACTATAAATATTAATTTAAGTATAGATCGTTTGATAATTACAACTGGTTGGCCTCAATTATTTTATGCAAAATTATGGGGTCCAGATTTAAATGTAGATCCAGAACCACAAGAATTAAAAATTATAGGTCAAGCATTACATTTTGGACCAATAATTGATATTTCTGTATGTGCTTGGAAATCAATTTTTATGACTTGTGGACAAATTGATCATAGTGTAAGATTGTGGGATTTTGAATCAAAAAGTTTAATTTTATATAAACAATATGCAGAAGATATTTGTGGAATAGCTTTGCATCCTACTGGTCTTTTTTGCTTAATTGGTTTTAGCGATAAATTACGTTTTATGAGTATATTAATTGATGATTTTTTACCTATGGAAGAATTTTCTATAAGATGTTGCAATACAGCAAAATTTAGTCATGGTGGTCATTTATTTGCTGCTGTTAACGGAAATATTGTACAAGTTTATTCTACTATTGGTTTTGTTAATATATTTATTTTAAAAGGCCATACTAATATAGTGAAAAAAATATTATGGTCACAAACAGATACGAAACTATTTACATTAGGTGCAGAAGGTACTATTTATCAGTGGGATACAAGTACTGGTCGTCGTTCTGCTGAGATAATTTTAAAAGGAATTACTTTACATGATATTGCTCTTTCTGCTGATGAACAAGTTGTTTTTTGCATTGCTGATGATAATATTATACACGAAATAAAAGAGAATATGGTAACATTTAATTTAATATCTGATTTTATAAAAAAAATAGAAAACTACATATATATTACATTATATATTATTCATATTAGATACGAAAATATCATTTTCCGGATGCAAATGCATATTTCATGATATTAGGAAAAGAAGATCAAGCTTTTTTCTTTGTTTCTCCTGGTGGTTTCATTTTATCAATAAAATGTCCAATACAAGAACCAATACATCCTCTAAGTTTTCATATTCATTCTGCTGATATTACAAAGGTAGATAGGCATAATAGAAGATGTAAACATGTAAGATATTTTTATTATTGACATTTTATTTTTTTTAGATTGCTCTTTCTTATAATGAACAATACTTAATATCTGTTAGTATAGATGGTAGTTTATGTATTTGGAAAGTAATTTATCCTGAAGGAAAAGGAAAAATTGGAAAAGAGATTGCATATACAAATGAAGTATTAATTAATAAAAATGATCTACAAGAAAAAATACAAACGATTATAGACTTGAATGTTAGGATGAGAGAATTGGAAACTGAACACGCATATAAAATGCGTCAAATAGAGGTAATACATAATGATAAAGTTAGGGACATACATCAAGGTTATTGTGAAGCTATTGAAGAATTAAGAGTTAAAATAAGTAGACTACAGGAAGATCACAAGAACGAATTGAATACAATAAATGTAGAAATACTTAAAATGAAAGAAGAACATGAAGACACAATGAAACAAATGGAAACGAATTATAATGCTAAACTTATTACAGAATATGATAGATATTTAGCACTTGAAAATTCGATGAATCTTATGCGACAAAATTATGAAAAACGTTTAGAAGAAGTAGAAAGTCATGGTGTTGAAGAATTGCAAAAAGCAACAACTAAATATGAGGGTCTCCTTCATGAGAAAAAATTACAATTAGAAGAAACTCAAGATGAAATGATTCAACAGATACGAGTACATGAGCAAATGATGACGCAAATAGAAGATGACGCTGATAAAGAAATATTAGAATTGAAAACAAATTATGAAACATTTTTGCATGAAGAAAAACAGATAAATATACGGTTAAAAGGAGAGACTGGAGTATTACGCAATAGATACATATCTAGTTTGAAAGATGTTGAAGAATTGAGAAGACAAGTACAACGATTTCAGAACGAATACGGATATTTTCAGAAAACTATTCAAGAATTGGAAAGAGATAAAGATGATCTAAAAACAGAAATAAATGAAAGAGATACTACGATTCAAGATAGAGAACGTCAGATATACGAATTAAAGCGATCGAATCAAGAATTGGAAAAATTTAAATTTGTTTTGAATTACAAAATTATAGAATTGAAAAATCAAATAGAACCACGAGATCGAGAAATTAAAGAACTTAAAGAAAAAATTCGAGACATGGAGACAGAACTTGTAAACTTACATAAAACTACTATCAGTTTAGAATTGCAATTACATGAATTGAGAGAAAAATTAGGAGCTTCAAGGCGTGAACTTCAATATGAAATACATCGAAATAAAAGATGTCAACAACTTTTGAAAAAAATACGAATAGATTTGCTCGACGCTTCGGGACTTGTGCAAAATCCACAGGCGTTAAAAACTGCTATAACAAAATTATATCATAAGTACAGTTCAAGCGATGAATTTTTGCGTACTCGTAAAGCTGATTTAGATGCTCAATGTGAATTTATAAAGCAGAGAGATCATTTAGAGAGAACAATAGCTTCTCTTAGAAAACAAGTTTTCCAGGATAAAGAAATCAGTGGTAAAGATATAGATAAAACAGTGGAAGAAAATATTATTTTAATTACAGAGTTAAATGCTTTAAGAGAAGAATTAAAAGATGCAAGAAAACATATTATACACATGGAAAGTCTATTAGGTTACAAATCGAAAGATATGAGATCATCAGAAGCAAAGAAAAAAATGGAAGAAGCATGTTATGGACATGAAAAACTGCGAATTGAATACAAGTCTCAAATGCAAGAATGCCAAAATATAATAATTGCTTTAAAAGAAGATATGTATAAGTTGATAAGTAAGATACCTTGTGAAGAACTAGAAACAAAAATAACTTTTTAAATACGCGTATTATATAAAAAAAATTTCTAAAAAAAAAAACTTATAATATATATAGTATATCATATGATATTCTACCATAAATTATTTATTTAAACAGTAAAAATATCAATAATAAAATAGAACAAAGAAATATAAATGTCTTAATAATAATTACCAACACAGTATTCTTATTTAGAAATATTATATTAGAAATAATATTGATTACTTAAAGGACAAATGGAATGATAGCTTTTCTAGTTTTTGGATATTGAGGAAATTCTCTTTTATATGCTTTATGTTTTCCTATTGCCCAAACAGTCATTTGATATGCACCAGCAATAGTAAAGAATCCAGCTGAAAAAAATATTATAATTTTATATATATATATATTGAAAAGAAATATGAATTAATATTGATTGAAGAAAATTGAAGAAAATATATAATAATTTTTCTGAAATATATTTACCTGGAAGACATGAAGTCATAATGGTAAAACCAATCCAACTACCAATTTCATAAGTGTAATTTGGACATGATACAAAATTAAATAATAAAGTAAAAAGATTGTTAGTGGGTACTGGTATTTTTCTTACAGTACTTCCTGCTGGTCTTAAGTCTCTCAAAGCTAAATGGATACTTAGGTTTCCCAATTCACAAAGTACAAATGTAACTAATCCAACAAGAAACTGAAATTGCTTTGGAGCGGTATACCAAGGATGATTTACATGATATGCTACATACATAGCAAAAATCCAATAGTATGAACAATTCTTAAAAAGATTACGTAATGGCATTGTTGCATGACTAAATCTATGGACAAACAATGTTTCTAGAAGTCTTTTTGCATAGTGTATGCTCCAACAAATAGCTGCCACACTGAAACAATATTTTTTGAAGTTTTAAGTTTTGATAGTCTAACTTTATAAATGTATTTGTTTGATTTCAAGATTCTGTGTCCACTAGTAATTTTACTTCAATTTTAAATGCTTTAAATCTAACTTTTTTAGAGGTTAAAAGTGATGTAGATAAGTTATCAATATCTATTAGATCATTTATCTGTTTGACATTTGACTTGTAGAAAAGATAATAAAATTTTAAAATAAAAGTTCTAGTGGACTTGCTTGCAAAAATATTATAAAAAGTCAATATTAAAATTATATTTAATTTCATAATTTTTCATTGAATTTATATAAATTTATCAAAAAGAATGTATTATAATTATTATAATATATATTAAATAAACTTACTGAATTTTGTCATCTACTTTAGATTTAGTTATGTCACCATAAAAAATCCATGGACGTTGATATATCCATAGATATAGAATTAATGGACCAGCATATTCCACTAAAAATACAGTTTTCCAACTAATTTGAGGTCCAAGATCTTTGAAATATAATTTTCCTCCATTAGAAATTGATAAATTTTTTAAAGTTTCTGAATCAGGTAAAGCTTTTCCTTTAGCATCTAATCTTAAGCTTTGTCTATGAATATGTGGTGCTTTTTTTAATTTAAATAATTCTTCCTTTATTTCTTGTATAGTTGTATTAGATTTCACCTAAAAAGATATGTGTTATAAAAAAAATTTCTAATTATAAATTTAAATTTAAGTACATTATTACAGATTCATGTATATTTTATCATAAATTATTACGTATTGAATATTAAATATATTATATACATAAATAATATCTGAATTGGTTAATAATATGATTTAATAAATTTATTGTAAATTTTGAGTAAATTAGAATATTTTATTTTTATTTATTCATTTATTTATTCATTACTTACAGATACATTTGCTATTAATTTTGATGATTTCGCGGTCAATATTTGAATCTAAAAGTATAAAAAACTATATTGAATTGTGTACTACATGAATTCACTTATTATTAATTTCAATATTTAAATAAATACCTCCATTATGATTATTCGTTTGTCCGGTATATTGTAGTGCTTTATTATTTGATTGGAATTTTGTAACTTCACTATTTAATACATTCAACTTACACGATACCTTAAACAACCAAGTCACTACTATGTCGAACTCGAAAGTACTGTAATATTGCGTCAGTGATCACATGGAACTGTATAATACGGCGCTTTAATCGCTTTATTGTACAAAGTTCAATTACTTTCCGATGACCAATGAATTTCTTCCATGCTTACTTTTAAAAATAATATTCATAATATTAACGAAAAACGTCATAATATGAAAAATAGATTTAAATCGAATAATTTACATTTATTAGAATTTTTATTTATTCAGAATGATTTTTTAATTAAAATTTAAACTGAATAATGCAAATTACATTCTCTCTTTATATAATATTTATTCTATTGAAATATTTTATCGTATAGATTATTATGATATATATATTATGATAACTGTAAGAAAATTGAAAATTGAGATTCATATAGAAATAATAGAATTATAAAAAAAAATCTATATAATTATAGTAAAATCTGTATAAAAATTCTAATCAATATGTAAATAAATGACAATATATATAATATAGGAACAATTCTAATAAGAATTCTAATAATAATGTTTATAAAAGATGTTAGCATTAATAAAAATATGTGAAAATCTTAATCTCCCTTTTCTCTATAAAAACTTTATAAATTTTCTGTAGCTGAAAATATTGTCATTACAGACAAAAAATATAATAAATCTAACATAATAGAATTTTGCATTCTGCATTCTGAAATACTGCTAATAATATCGATAATAATTGAAGCTATAATGTAAATAAAAATATTTTTGAAATTTGTATTTGACAAATTCAGTTATATAAAATAAGAAATGTACAATCTTTAAAAAAATCTTTAAAAAAAAAATCACAAACTTTTTTAATTTTGTAGATTAAATACAGACAAGGAGAGAAAATAGTGGGTGAGGTATAAAGATAGATGAAAGATATTGAAATCAACATCGTGTATAAAATATTGAAAATGAAATATAAAGACGGAAAATAATGGGACGAATAAAGAAATAAATTAAAAATTGAAAAACCATTATTTCGTTATTTTATAAAGGAATTTTTATAAAAAATCCTTGAATATTATCGATTCATAAACTGTTGCTACAGTATTTGTATTTTATATTAGAATTTATATAGTGAATATATTAGACAAAGAGAAGAAATAATAAGAAAAGGATGGAGATAGGTTAAAAATATTGAAATCAGCGCCATCTTCAGAGTGCCGCAAATGAAACATATAAATAAAGGATAGAGAATAGAGAAACAAGGATAGAAATAGAATAAGAATTGACTATCAACGCCATCTCTCGAATACCAAAGATATCTCTTCAAAGATACAATAAGATAAAAAAAATAAGAATTAGTACCTAGCGACATCTCTTTAAAATATATTGAAACTTAAATATCTTTAATATTTAAGAGATGGTGCTGACAGTCAATTCTTATCATATATAAATAGAATAAGAATTGGGACCTAGCGACATCTGTTTAAATCATATTGAAACTTAAATGTCTTCAGCACTTAAGAGATGGCGCTAATAGTCAGTTCTTATTCTATTTCTATCCTTGTTTCTCTATTCTCTATCCTTTATTTATATGTTTCATTTGCGGCACTCTGAAGATGGCGCTGATTTCAATATTTTTAACCTATCTCCATCCTTTTCTTATTATTTCTTCTCTTTGTCTAGTACATTCACTATATAAATTCTAATATAAAATACAAATACTGTAGCAACGGCTCATGAATCGATAATATTTAAGGATTTTTAACAAAAAAGTAATGATTTTCACATTATTATGGAGTCATATAGAGAGATATGTAAAAGATATAAAAAAAGAATTAATAGTATATCAGATTACATACATGTAGATTTAATAATAAAAAGATATATTAAATTCTAGAAAATTTTGAGGAATAACAAACAATTTTTTCCCTTCCAATTTTTCTAGTTTTAGATGATTCACGAAAATTCAAAGTAATCTACAGAGTAGATTAACTTTGTCTTCCCCGAAATATCTCGTTTCCTTTTTCCTTTTTTATACGATAATATTAAAGAATGTTTCAGATCGAACGGATTAACAAATTTTCGAGAAGCATTACAATACTTATAACTTTTTCACCGAATGGATGGATAAAAAAAAATCTGTGAAGATTAAATTCTTTCTTTTTTTACAATTTCATATGTAAAACAGACGCGTTAAATAATATTTATTAATAATAGAAATGGATTACCTTCTATCTACAGGTAATTATATAAAATTATTAAAGCGATCATTCGCTTCATCGAGGGGGAAATAAAATATCCTTTAATAATATTTCGATATAATTTCGTTGAATACAAATCACTTTTTTAAATTACACCGGTAGCTTTCCTGTACTGGCCAAAATGCTCCAAGTATTGTTGTATCGTGTCCAACG
This sequence comes from Apis cerana, assembly GCF_029169275.1. Taxonomy (NCBI): domain Eukaryota; kingdom Metazoa; phylum Arthropoda; class Insecta; order Hymenoptera; family Apidae; genus Apis; species Apis cerana. Next base: position 5,498,028 of record NC_083856.1, read on the forward strand.
GTTGATAAATGTCGTTCATTCGGTTCTGTAAAATGAACGAACGAACGAATATCTCCATCTCTCCATTATCTTCTTCTTCAAATACCCTTTCCCTTCACAACACTTGAAATCCGTTCATTACCTGCAAATATTGCGGTGCTTGATTGGACACGGTGGAACCGAGGAAACCTTGCAAAAATTCACGGATCAATTCCCATGCACTTCCGGGGACGACGCAAGGCCTATATTCCACCTATTCAACACAAACAGATAAAAGCAAGGAAGGCAACAATTTTACACATCGGGAATCGTGCACGAGAGAAATGAAATGAAAATTTTTTCGCAAAATAAGGGACCGCTCTTTTTCTCGTACAAATTATCTTATCCAATTCAAATTGGAAAAGAGAGCAAATGGAAATAATCGACAAAATTGTAAACGTGATTCGATCGAAAGTCTCGTTCCACGCCGTCGGGCAATGGGACACGTCCGCTACGAAGAAAGCGTGAGCTCGAATGACTTTCGGTTTGGAGCACATACGTCAACCATCGCTTTTCTCGTTCGACCAACTTGTTCAGCGAGTAATTCCCTGATCGAAACCGCTTGTGATTATCAGATTACATATACATTACATGTACTTATATACAGAAGATGAAAGAGAGGAATTTCTATCCTCATTTCACTAAGTTTAATGCAAACTTAAATTGTCTTAAAACTTAATAAACAAGTTTCGATACTTGTCGTTCCAAGAATGTAACAACATCATCGATTAAGAAATGCGATTTAAGAAAAGAAACGTCACAAGAATTAAATGGCGATACGAAGAAAAATATTATCGACTACGTGGAATACGTACAAATATTATAATAGATAATAGCGTGGAAAGATGTGCAACGCAAGAGAATGGAGCAACGTGTCCTCCGTTTTTCGATAAGAATTACATCGTAAGAAGAATCGCCCTTTTCACTGCTCGTTTCTCTTTTCTTCGCGTTCGTTGATCGTTGAGATTGCGCCCGGTGGCGTCAAAGGGAGCCAATCGGCAGTCGCTTTCAACGATATCGATTCCTTCAAAATCTTCGATCGGAGGAAGCCGATATCGACATCTTCAAAATCCTACGTTTTATCCAATAATTGAATCAGCACGCGAAAATTATAATTCAGATTCCATGGGGTCCATGATCGAATAAATAAATACCGGAAAACGTCAAACTAGATATTCGTATCCGGACAAAATCGCGGATACATAAATTTGTCGAGGGGGGAGAAAAGAAAGGAAGAAGGTTTTAAAGGGATTAGCATGGAAGGAAAATATTTCGTAATTTTTCTTTTCTTCTTTCTTTTTCCACGGAACAAAGGAGGAGAGGCGAGCAGGATGGCGTAAGTTACTGTCGCACCACGCCGCGCTATTTTCTCCCACGAAATTAATGGTCGAATCGGGGTTTATCGTAACGTATTCGACGTCCTCGCGGAGTACAAACAGCGCTGTTACCGATACGAATGGCCGTTGGATCGGTCCAAGGATCGTTTCCATTGCTCCATTTTTCACCTCGTAGAAACGGAAGTTACACCTAGCCGCGGTCGACCAGAGGGACATTCTCGTCTTGAGAAACAACAGCTTCGAATACGTGCGGAGTGTTTTACTGCGAGAGAGAGAAAGAAAAGAAATCGTCAATTTAAATCGTCAACTTAACTCGAGAATCATTGTTCTTTTATCACGATTCTAACTTCGAAGAAAAGTTGAAATTCAATCTACGTTCCCTCCGACAATTTATGGGGGTTAATTAGATTTTAGTTGATAGTCATTAAACCGGATACAGAGGTGGATCCCAGCGCGGCGACAGTTGGCCTGATCGTCATCGAGTTGCATCGCGCACCGACTTTATTACGACGATAAATAATGATAATGCTCGCGCGCATTAACCAGTTTTGATTACTAGCTTTGCTAATTCAAATCGGTCGAACGTATCACTCGATTATCAGGTAACAATGTGTCCAAACGATCGCTGCTGCATCCAAATCATCCGTTTTACATTTTCATAATGATATTATCCGCTAATGGGTAGTTATTTATTGATAAAAAAAGAAGAGAACGTTAAGAAGTAAATAATTTTCGTTTGGAATAAATTTGAGCTTCTCTCAGTATGGGCTCGAGAGGAATCTGAAATTCAATTTTTATTAACCGTCTGTTGAAACCTCGCATTAAGTTTCTTGATCCTAATAAACGGCAAATCGCGCATTCGTTACATTCCCTCAAATCGAGTTTCTTTCAATCTCACTTTCGTCGAGAGAATTTGATCGAGACTTAATCGAAATGGAACGAAACGAGTGGACGAAGATCCTGGATTCCTCTATGAGAATGTTCGATAGATGCAGAAATACACGAAAAATGAGTTAAGGAAAGTTACTCCAATTTTCTTTGCTCCAAAATAAAATATCGGCAAATATTTCTTCCCAATTCGTGTACAATGTTGATCTCTGCCTTTCTCTCCGTTCCTTTACAACAACATTTCATCGACTCCGTCATTTTCATTGTGAGAAACAAACGTTGAAAAGACACGGCTTCCACGTCATCAACACTCTGCACACGATTTCAACGTATAAAGTCTCTTGACAGAGACTGGACCTGTCAATCGATATTGCGAGCCCGTCACGTGATCGACAAGGAAGCAGCGCAGGCTATTTCGCCAATTTCCAAGTTAATAATCGCGAGTTAATTAACCGACCCTTGGAGATTTCCTTTGGCAACAATCTGCGCTGGTCGCCTCTTCAACGAGTTTAATTCAAGGAGATCTGCCGCGATTATTAATTCGACCGAATATCTCTGCCCGATTCTTTCTCCAAAAGTTTCGAAACTAGAGAAACGAGAAAGGCAAGCGGGATACCCGCCCTCTCTGGATTATTTCACGAGATTAAAATGTCCCCTTGGAAGAATTAAAGATCGTTGGAGGCTTTCGATCTTGTTTCATTTGTATAATCCTATCAGATGCATGCTTTGAGGAGTGATCGATAAGATTTGAAAAAGTCCTAGAATTCAGCACGGATCGATCCTCTGGGTTAAATTTCACGAAGTTAAAATATCTTCGTAGAATTAAAGAGGCTTTCAATCTTGTTTAATTTGTATAGATTTGAAAAAGTCCTAGAATTCAGCACGGATCGATCCTCTGGGTTAAATTTCACGAAGTTAAAATATCTTCGTAGAATTAAAGAGGCTTTCAATCTTGTTTAATTTGTATAGATCTGAGAAACTTTTAGAATTCAGCACGGATCGATCCAAAATCTATCGATCCTCCGGATTATTTCACGAGATTAAGGTGTCCCCTTGGAAGAATTAAAGATCGGAGGCTTTCGATCTTGTTTCATTTGTATAATCCTATCAGATGCATGCTTTGAGGAGTGATCGATAAGATTTGAAAAAGTCCTAGAATTCAGCACGGATCGATCCTCCGGATTATTTCACGAGATTAAGGTGTCCCCTTGGAAGAATTAAAGATCGGAGGCTTTCGATTTTGTTTAATTTGTATAATCGTACGAGACATATACACGCTTCGAGTGATTGAAAAGGTTGAGAAAATTCCTTCTGGAATTCAGCACGGATTATTAAAAGTGCGATGAAAAGCGAAATATTGAATGATAAAGGGCAATTATAAAATTGGATCCACAGAAACTTAAAATTTAAACATTTTCAACATCCTTACCTCGACCAGGACGCCTTTGAAGTTCTGATTAATGGTCACGCTTCCGAGTTTCACGCAAAAATCGCCAATCTCGAACCTGGGCCCCTTCGACTCCATCTTCTGCATCTTGTTCGTGTACACGCTCGAGATTTTGTACATCAACAGATCGAACAGGCCATCGGCTATCAATGGGACCACCTTGTTGCCCGACTCCAGGATCGCGAACGCCGATGCCGGCTGCTCCGAGTTGTGGAGAACGTGAAGAGTCCGTTGGACACCTGTGAACCAGTCAAGTTGTCGAAAAAGAAGAAGAAGAGGAAGAAGAAGAGGAAGTTTCCTCTCCGGAAGAGATAGAAGGCGGAAGCATGGATCCACTATCATGTTGGTTATGCTTCCCTCTGTTTACAACGCAGTAAGCTCGAGCTAAACTTGGAAGCAACTTTGAGTTCCAACTTCCATCCAAATGTATATTGCATACGTGAAAACTTATCGAGATACGATCTCTCGTTTCTCGATAAATTTCCAATTTCCCTCGAGGCTCGAGTTCTAAAGGGAACTAATCTATCCACGTTTCGATTATTTTCTAAGGCTTCTTGTTCTCGGCTCAGACGAAAGAAAAAAAAATTTGGCAAAGTTATCCTTTTTTCCTTTATTTGATCAATCAGTGGAAGAGTTTTGACAATGCTTTTGATCGTTACGTTAAATATTCGTCGTTGTGATGATTTCTTTTTTTTTGAGGGGGGAGGATCAATATGTAAGAGACGCAACAATTCAAGTTAATCGAGAATGGAATAAGGGAGAGGGAATAATTATGGAGAACACGGGAGGGCGAACGATTTATCGATTCTATATAATTTTCGCGTTTCAATTAGTTGGTTGGATGTAAACAATTACACCGCGTAATGCACGTGGGGAATTAAAGTCGATCAATCGAAATCGACGGACGATGATAATACAGTTCGAGTTTGATGAGGGGCGAATAATAAAATCGGGCGGAAAATTGAATTATAAGCGTGAGTGAAATGGAAATATGACAGATTTGAAAGCTGTACATTTCGAAATGGGACTACTTTACCGTTTTCCAGATTGAAATTAACGCGACGATGTATTTTATCACGTATAGACAATACGATGCTCTTTACAATATAATATTCCCATTCACGTTCGAGTATATTTTCTGAAAAAAAAAAAAACAAAATCCTCTTAAATTTCTTTAATGCGAATTTTTTTTAGACGAGCAGAGAAAAATTACATTTTTATTCATTTTCTGTACCCTTATATATGTACATTAATTCCGGCTTTTCCCCATTTCGAAACAAAATTCTTTCACGGTTTTTACGTTGTCGCGATGACGCGATTCCTTCGATGATCGAAAGAAAAATTCGTTTCGGGGCAATTTCTCGGGGGATCGGGTCTCGAGAGAGGATTAATATGATATCAGGCAGGCGGAGAGAAACGTAGGACGTGCGAACTCCGCTGAATATTCATAATTCGTCCAACGCAACCCCCTCACCTGGTTCGTAATAGCAGGCCACGGAGGCGCATGAATTATTTATGGGGCAAATTATAACGCAACCCCTCTACGCGCCGGTCAAATGACAAAATTCTTAATTGCGGATCGCGGGACCCGCGGACAGCTTTATGTCCTTTAATTGTACACCACTTTGCACGCCCTTATTTATCGCCGCGCGTTCAATTAACCATCCCAAACGTCCTTATTTCCCCCCTAGACATTTCCTACAAGATCCAGAGAGAATAAAACGTTTTCTTTTCATACTCGATCCAATTGTTCACGCACGAAATAAGGGAAGAAGAATATTATCGTATATAACAGTATTTTGTTCGAAAGATTTCTTGCTAAATTTTCAACTGATTGTTGTGCTTGGAAAATGTTTCTCCACGAAACATAGAGAAAGAGCAGCGAGAAACAAAGATTCAAGCACGCATCGACCTAGTTCCGCTCCCGCAATATCCGGAGAACAATGGGGAATCCGCAATTCGGATTAACGAACCAGGCTGATTAGAAACGTCCTTTCCGCGGGGTAATTGGCGTGCCGCGTACGGCCCTGTGTCGCGCCGCATGCCGCATTCCGCATCGTCTGCATCGCGCGTATGCATCGCGACACGGATGTGCACCCGCCGCAGGAGCCGCAAATGTGGTCCACCGCCCCCTGCATCCGTCGAGCAATAACATCTTATCGGTGTAATGACCCCGAAAATAAATATCTGCCGGATTAATCGCGGCATAGGGGATCGCGTTGCATCGTGACCCAGATACCCTTCTTCGTTTCTATCCAAATTAATACATAACGATTACATATTCGATTTCTATATTCCAAGTTGGTTTTTAAATTACTTCAACGAGATTGTAAGTTGCGTCTTCGTTTGCAAAAAATTAGTTTTCCAGGAAGAGAAAATGGATCAAAGTTGTATAAATGTTGCACGTCGAAGGATTCGCGTGATGCATTTTTTCGACGAAGGTTACGTAAGGTGAAAATGTTGCGTAATCGGAGAGGGGAAACGACACGGATCTAAAATATTTTTCACTTCGACGGAAATTTATTAAGTCAAGTTTAAAGTTAAAATCATCCGAACACCGTGTACGATCGAATATTTTGAAAAAATATTGGAATAGAAATATTCGCGGATGAAGCGAGGGAAGGAATTCGATGGAACAAAGGCGGTAAAGTTAAGAATGCGACGGTGGTGGACGATCGTTAATCTTTACGAGTTTCGAGCATCGACGCCTCATTAACCGCACCGGGATCGCGGATTTACACGCATTAAGAGAGGAACGCGGACATAAATCGATGCTTCCTCGTCCATCCCTCGGAGGAAGGGGGTGCGATGCGTTTCCAGCATCAAAGCCCGTGACCCTGGCCTCTGCGCCATTTTGTCACGCTATCTCTTTCAACGGGACGAGGAATTTACGATCGAAGCAGCTATCAATTTTTTATCGTTGGAAAACTTGTTATTTCAGAGTCACGCTAGAGATCGAAATACGTGGCAGATTCGCGCGCATGGCTTTTAAACCGGGGTGAAACGTCGATGGAGGGCCGCTATTTAAAAATATGCGATACGCGGGATATTTTTCACAGCAGCAGCATTGCATTTGGATCGAATAATGGCGGCATTGTCCCCGGGAAAATAAATCAACGATGGGAATACGATGAAGCGATCCCGATGAATGGGGAACACGCCGAGCATTATGCCGTTTCATTGTCGTTTCCACGACCAGATGGCTCGTAACGTTTTTAGTCAAATCAATGTTACGACGTTGCTTCGATGTTACAAAATGTCCAACAATCTTTTATTTCTCCAGTTCCAGTTGAACTTTCTATATCGAGACAATTGCACGGATCCGAAGTATTTTTGTCCTTTCTTCTTCTTCTTCTTCTTTTTTCCTATTTAATTAAAAAAAGGAGAAGAACAAGGGGAAGAACTCGTCAAATTGTCGAGAGCGTTGCAAAAAATTGGAGAGAATTTTTCCATTTTTCTTTGTTCAATGTTCATTGAGCGTTATAAAAGTTGCAAAAAATGCGAAGAATTTTTATTTTTTCATTTTTTTCTACCAGAGAAGAAGAAAGTAGAATTTGTTCGCATCGTGGAGAAGAAGGGTGGAGGAGCTCGTTAAGCTCGAATCGAGGGGAAAGTTTTACAGTGAAGAGGTATCGCTCTTTCCGCTCATTTTTGTCTTTCTCCTGTTACCCCGCCGCTAATAACTATAAGGATATCGAGTTTATGAACTTTCACCGGAGGCGCATCGTCGATCGAGGGGTGGGTGGGGGGCGGGCAGCAGCTGCAACTTTTAATAAAGCGATCGCAAATCTTGTCGGGCCGATAAAACGAGGGGGAGGGAAAAGTGACCCCTCTCCGAAACGGCCCTCTCTATCATCTATACCCTCTCTCCCCCCTGTCTCGTGTCTCATTCCCCCCCTCGATTACACAGCATAAGGGTATTTGTTCGAATAGTTGGCCGAACTATTGACTTTGATAATAATGTTAGGTCTTAAGGAGAAAGTTGGGAACGATGTCGGGCGAAGTTAAGCGTTCGGGCTGATCGATAAAGGGCTCGCGTTTGTTGCGCCTTCTAATTTCTAACCCCTCCTTCCCCCATATCCATACACACCTCGTTAAATCAAATTCATTAATTTCATTTCCGATCGTCGTTCCACGACACGATAAACTGCGAAGAGGATGGGGGAGGAGGGGGAATAAGAACGAGAACTCGTGCTATGCGACGAGGGAAAATCGGGGCACGAATCCCGTTTTCGTTCTGGGATTCGGGTGGAAGATGGTTGGCCAACGACAATGCAATTTGGTTTCACCCTTTCGCCGACTTTCACCCCCTCGCCTTCCCCATTGTACCCGTTGTCCGCCGCACGGGGTCGAAAAATCTGGCCGGCTCTCCACGGGGGAGAAGAGGGGAGGGAAGGGAACAGGACTTTATTGTCGGGCAATTTATACCGCATTCAGCCCTGCGACCGATACGTTGAATCCTTTTTCTCGGAGGGGCGTGGCCAGGTCGGGCGAGCAATCGCTTTTTATTACGGCCCTTAATTCGACGCGGTCCCGTGCCCTCTTGTAAAGCCTCGTGATTTCGCTCGATCGAACATGCTAATGCGCCACAGTTTGTTCCGGATGCACCGATGACTCTCCATGCTCCGTTCATTTTTTACGTTTTCTGCGTTTTATATTTTTCCTCTCACCACTTTATGCGTGTGTATATGGAATTAATCCGACAACGAGCGGATGTTGAATTAAAATTAGAGAGGGAGAGGGAGAAAGAAGGAGGGAGAAAAAAATTGTTCAAATTTAAAGAAGAAGGAACTTGTCAGTTGTTCTCTGCCCGTGAAAGAGAGTAATTTTATTTGGATTATTTCGTCTCACGGTTTCGTCCACCGAAATGGAAGCAGCTGCTACCGACGATATTGAAAATAAACTTTGACGAAGAGATTTTGTACAATGCGTCGCATAAATTATCCGTGCATCTGCTGTGTGTCACTAGACGTATCGTCGCTCAACAACTTTTGTTTCAAATTCTATTTGATAAACAATAATTTTCATCGTCCCGATGAAATCGACCATTCGAATATCGGTGGAAATAAAGCTTCCGGATTGCATTCGGTCGATTAGATCAGAGGAATCGTAATTTCCATCCCCGGGATCTTCATCCCCGCAACTAGAAGACGCTACTTTCATCCTCGAATTCCCCCATTCATTCCTCCTCGGTGAAAAGCACGGGCAAGGCCACCGTTTCATTAAATCGGGCATAACATCTGACAAGCAATCCAAGCAATTAGTCAAGTGGCTGGAGCGTGCAATTAAAACCCCGATTGACCCTCCCCCGTGAAAGGCTTCGATGCTCGCCTCGCCATTCATCTCCATCTCCCCCTCGCGTTGCGACGTCTGTTGCCACGTAGATACGAGATCGAGGCTTGCGTTCGCGTCGAAATTCACAGTTTAATTAATCGCTGCGCGAAATTGTTCAGCTTTGCTTCCTAATTATCGCGATAACTCCATTTGCCCCTGGGAATTTGTTCGTCGTTTCCCCGATTGGGAATAATAATAAGGGATCGGCTTCTGGAGGATCGATACGTCGAATTCTCCGCTTCTTTACGGATAGATCTCTTTGAGAGGATGAGCATAGCTCGGAGGATAGCTTGCGCTTTATATTTTTTCGCGGGACGTATTTCGCAAAGAAGGATGACAAAGGAGTTTCGTATTACTTTCGGTATTTATACGTAAGCGATCTGTCGCTTTTCCATTTTAGAAAGATATTGTTACTTGGGACAACTATTCCGAAAAGTACAAGACATAACGACGTGGTGTAATGAAAAAATAGAGCGAAAAGGAAAGATAGTTTTACAAATATCTTCCAGTATAAATACCAATTACAAATAATAAAAGATGGAACGAAACAACGTTCGATAGACACTCTTCCTTCGTTTTAACAAGAACAACGATCGTTCAAGATCGAATTAACCAATTCAACAACTTCGAACTTCGTTTCATTCTCAATCCGAAATTAACTTCTCGATTCTCTATTTCCCCCAAAAAAAGAAGAAAAAATCGATCCAACAGCACGAATCATCCACGAATATTGCCGGGCCATCCGCGTATTTAAAGGACCCGTCGACACGATTGGCGCACGTGCGGTTAATCGGGAACGAAAGTGCGAAAGTGAGCATCGAAGACGACTCCGGATTGCCCAGTCTCGCCATCGAAACTCGCCTCGGTTCTCGTCCCGTGCACGCGGGGTTGGGGGTTGAAACGTTGCGCAGGGGGTTTCCGTGCGCGATGCCACAGCCAACCGACGCTAGTATCTAGGGGGCTGTTTTCTCCCTCTCAGTTGGCCGCGATTCAGCGCCGGGTGTATGTCCCGCTCGCCCGCCGCGGTTACACCGACGTGAAAACACGGCGAACTTCGTCTCTTCGTTAGTTTTCCACCCCTTCCCTCCTTAAATCCTTAGACCCTTCAGTGTGCGAACCACCGCTCTCTGGAATCTAACATCGAATCCTTCCACTTTACTCGCTGTGTGCTCCTTTAGAATCAATTTCCAAACGAAGTGTGCGCGACTCGAACGAGAGAGAGAGAGAGAGAGAGTGTGTGTATGATCGAAAGAGGTGGACATACCCTTGATTTGATCAACTCGTATAACACGGGTCGAGGATCCGGGCGTAGAAGGGTCGTTATCGAATGTTTCAGATTCATTGGATTCGTGATTTAACCGGGCGGATAAGTTATGAATGTTGGGGATAATTGGGAGAGTTGACTGATCCCGAGATAGCCAGGGCAGCTCGTGCCTCGAGGGTATCCCGCTCGATTGGGATCCGATCGGGGGTATAAATAAGAAGCAGTGCCAGTTATTTCCATCGTGGCGCATACCCGCTTTGCCTGTGTGTGTGTGCGTGCGTGTGTTCCGGGTGTAGCTGCGACGAAAGATTGATTGCGTTAAAGAGGAACTAGCGCGCGTACGTGAATTCAACTGCCAGGTTCGAACCTCGAATTGGTTTCGATCTAAGCCGCGGATTAAAATTTTCTTCGGATCTTTCTTTTTCCTCCTCCTAATCTCGAATCGTAAAAATCAATGATCGTTGACCAGCTTCCTTCGTACGAACCTGTCCACGAAGTCTGTCTCTCTCATCTTTGGATTATCGTCCAGATGGAATGAAATCGTGGACGCGAGTGTACGACCCGAGACAAGGTGGATAGGGGAACAGGGTCACCGGTGTTGGAACGTTCGAGTGGCATAATAGCAGTGCAAGTAGCAGCCGAGGTGTAGTTCGAGGGGGTGGAGATGAGACGTCTGGAGGAAGGGGCCAACATCGAACGATCGATCGCAATTTCGACGATAATTGGTAAAGCCGATGCGGCAGTCACCTCCTCCACGATTGGACCGTGGATTTCCGTTGGTAATGCATCGTGAAAGGGTTGCTGCGTGCGTCGCGGCTGATCGTCTTCGAGTATGAAAGGTGCACCAGCTCGATCCCCCGTTAACGATATCGATCGAAGCATTTTTCACGGGGGGAAACTCGTGGACGACGTTTCGACGTCGGTCTCAACTCGATGCAAATTGTGAAGCAATCGGAATAATTGCCGAGCGAGACTGATGAGTTTTACGAGATCTGGAAGAAGGGGAATAGCAGTGGGAAAGTGGATCGTTCGAGGTTTTTAGGAGATATTAATGGAAGAAATAATTATCCTCCCTTGACGATGAAGGAGGATATCAAGTGACTCGAAGAGGCAACTTTTGAGCGAAGAGAAGAGAGAGAGATACCGATGATTTCTCATTTTCGGAATCGGATTACGAGATTGGAAGGTGGGATATTTCGAACGAGCATGGGGAGCATCGTACAGATTTTATTATGTAAATAACGGTGCATCGACGACGTAAAATTATTTAGGGCGTTGAACCGGTTTAACGAAACGTGTTACGTTTCACCAAGGCAAACTTGTAACAACATTAACCGAGTGTGCGACCGATACGATTTTATATATTTCCTTTATGGAAGAATTTTAACGAGCGCATCTGAATACAAATATCGATATTATTATTTTTTTTTTACTATTCCACGATCGCAAAGAAGGATCGTAAAATTTCTTCTTACACTTTTCACAAGTATATATATATATATGAAACCACAGCGAAGATGTGCTCGCCACGATTGTGCCAACATATCAGGCGGATTTTTCTCACATCTGGAACGGATGGGTGTACGCTTCTACACACCCGTGAAAACGTTTCTCCCGAATCGGATACGCGCCATTAAATCAACAAACAAAACTTCATCCCTCTCTAGTGAAAAATCATCTACACGCGGGGGGAAAAGTGGAGGTGTGATAAGAGAAACGCGATAAAATCGAAAATAAAGGAATGATGGAGATTTGTATATAATATATATGTATATATATCTAGAGAGAGAGAGAGAGAGAGTGAAGCATCTCTGATGAAAAAACGCGTGTCGAACATGAATAGTTTCAGTAGGTCACCACCGAGGGGAAAAGAAAGTTCGTAAGTTGGGGAGGGTGTTGGATTCCGTGGCGAGTGCATAAACATTTCCCTCGTCCGCAAACGGGAAACGCAAGAGCAACGTGTTCGATAGTGGATGATAAAACTTTTTACCCTCGAGATAAGATTCACGGGGAGAGGATTCTTCTAGGAAATATCAGTTCGAATCGAGAGAGAATGGAGGAAAGGAATCGTGAGATAATTTAGAAAAATTGAAACGTTGAGATGGAATATTATCGAAAGAAAGATCGTTGGGGCTGGATCGAGAGAGGATGAGAAAAGAATCGAAGAAAATTGTACGAAATAATTTAGAAGAGGAAGAATTTTGTGAGATAGAAAGAAAAGAAAAAAAAGAATATCATTGAAAGAATATCGAAAGAGAATAAAGAGAAGAATAGAAACAAAAAAAAATTGTGAAATAATTTAGAAGAGAAAAGAATCGTCGGTGTAAATTCGAAATTGAAAAGTCGTCGCGTCGTGAATTCTGATGCCGATACGCGGTGGTGCGTCTTATCGAAACCGGGGCGAGGTGATTAATCGGCATTGCGGATACGTTGACGAGTCGATGCAGCCGGACTGCACGGTTTGTCGGCGTGATTCTCGTCAGTTTCGTTCTTCTTTCGTGCCAATCAACGGCCCGACCCAAGCCAGGCTTGAATGGTGTCTTTGGAAAGGCAAGAGCTCATAGAATCCCGTGGAATCACGAACGAGAGATCGATTCGTTTGAAACTTTGACCAGAGATTAAAGATCCTATGCTTTTTAGGTAATATCCTTTTTTTTCTTTTTCATGGTGAATATCAATTATTAGCGATATAACGAGGGATATAATTCGTTGGAATTTGAATAAAAAATCTTGAATAAAAAAATCACGGAAGATGAAAAAGAAATAGATCGCTCGATGGATATTTCTTTTATTATTAGATCGATGTATATATAAAATTTTATCTTTCAGTCGATAACTTTTTTAATCATTCAAAAAAGATAATATTTGCAATTTTAACGAATCCAGGGGAAATATTTATAATTTCTATCTTCTGTTATGATTATCTCGAAATATACACGACGTCTTGTTATTTTCACAAGGGATTAAGGGCGGCAAATTTGAAATCGTTCGAAGACCGCTCCGTATGCAACTAACTCAATATTATCAGGAAGCAGGATTTTCTAGCTTGCACGGCGTTTATTATACGATTTAACGGCGTATAGGAGGATTATTGAAACGGCAGACGAATGACGAGAGAGAAAGAGATAGAGAGAAACGGTAGCCATTTTCCACGTTGTGCTTTCGTTGTACGATCGATCGATGAATTTAATCTGCGCAAACAGCGGATGGTTTAGCGTTATCAATAATGGCCACGGATCTGCTTCTTCCCCTTATTCATCCGTCCCGTGACGACTGTTTGCGTTTTGGATCTCTTTCTGTAAAGGCATCTCGTTCGATCATGCTCTCGAGGGATTCTCTCTGCGATAGTCCTCGCGCTTCATTTTCCACATCGTTAAAACTTGGCTTTAGTTCCATCCTTTGCAGTTCCGTTCAAGTGTTCCGTTTGTAAAAACATAGAGGATTACGTAGAAGAAATTAATCCGTGATATCGGATTTTCTTTTTTTTTTTTTTAAATTTTTAGTTTCGTAGAAAGTGTATCTACGCATATTATTTATTTGGATTATCGGTCGGGTTGGATTGGATTAATTTGAGAATAGGCAGAGCATCCAACTTTCGGAAGAAAGTTGTTTTTACTCTCTCCTGTTAACAAGGAACAGACCGAGAGAGAAGCAATTTGGATTACGACGATCGATCACGGTTTCATCGCTACTCGAACGCGGAGAGAAGTTTGACATTTGAATTGTTTAACGATCACGACAGTTGACGAATTATGACTATATATTGCTCGAAGCTATTGAAATTGATCGCAATCATATCGCCTCCCCTTCCTCGGATTAAACAAACAGAACGTTGCTCGTCCTCCTAGTATTTTCGTTTGCATCGTTCAAAGATGTTGCATCTTTGGAAATTGATTGACAAAAGGCGGAAATGACGAAACTGTTGCCAAACTTTTTCTCCCCTTTCTCCAATCGTTCCCTTCCACCGGTTCAATTATAGAACTCGAAACCACGGGATTCCGCGTAACAATAATTTGAATTAATCACCGGCGCAGATACAACTGATTTAATGCGCGGCTTAATCTAGGCGCTGACACGTTCAGCGCGCGACTCACGATGAGTTACGGCAATTCACGCGCAAGACAGGATCCATTTGCAATGGAGACATTTACAGATTAGCCGTGCACAGGGTGTACCTGCGAGAATTCGCCACGTTGCGTATCGTGAGCCTCGAGATCCGCGGCAATTGGAGATACCATTCTTAATTTAATTAAAAATTTCACGGGATTATTGCGCTCGAATACCGTGGATAATGTATTTCGGGAAATGCATTTGCATAAATGATTTTGAATTACGACGTCCGGGGCTACTTTATGTATATTAATTTAACTTTACGAGAGTATTATTCGCTCGAAAAATCCAGATTTTTTGAATTTATCAAATACTGTTCAAAATACTTTTAAATAATATCTCAACAATTGTTGTTCCTTCAACTTTTCTGATCCCTTATCTCGAAGATTAATATCATAAAATTAAATTCTCTGTTATTCGCGTTTCCATTGTGACTCGCACAGGTCCCATTACGATGTAAATTTTACCTCGAATTGTTGAAATTAACAGACCGCGAGATCTACCGAAAAGCTTCGCCCCTTCCATCCCTTTGAATATCCTCCTATCCGAAATATGCATCCTGCCGCGCGTTTATCTACACCATTTTTATTTCTCGAACTGTCTCTCACCTTAAAAAAAGAAAAAAAAAAATTCTCGCAATCACAGAGGGAAAGAGGAAATGGCAGGAGAGAGGGAAAACATCGAAATACCAGTTTGTTGAAGCAGTAGAGCGTTCGAATAACAGATTCCACTCTATTTTCCACTCTGGCCCCGAAGCACAGGTGCCTCCATTTACAGATTAAACCGCGTCACACCCGGTATAGGGGGATGAGGGGAAAATTGGCTTGTCGGGGCTCGTTCTTTCGGGGCTATTCCCTTTAAAAGGCTCGTGTACGACCGGGTTCGAGCGAAACGACAACAATACGACGAGAATTCGCGCGCGAATCGCAACGCTGGAAAGCAAATTGTACTTGGTGCACGTCGGAATGGAGGCTCGTGCTTGATAAATTGTCGATCGATTCGCGAAAACGGAAGTCACTTTGACTCCGTCGATGATGTGTCGAATTCTGGAAACAAAGTGGTAGGCGAAATGAAAAGGATTCGTTTCGCGTTAGATCGGGTCAAGATCAAATTTCTTCGCTCGCTATTGTTTCTTCTTTGACACGGTTTCAGCCTTTCGAATCTTTTTTTTTTCGATATTTAAAGAAATGTCGTATTTGGAAGATCGTTTTTGCACAGTTTGATGTATCGTACAAACGAAGATAGAGGGGCTGTTTCAAACGAAGAGTTCGTTTGAAGCGAGGTTTTCATTTCCTGTTAAAGAAAGCTTTCGATTTTGTTGTAATCGCGTATAATCAGTGTCTCAAATCCTTTTTCAAGGAAAACAGAGGGTTCTCTCCACTGTTGGAAGCTTCTTTTTACACAGCTCGGCGAAGAGAAAACCGAAGAAACGAGTGATTTTTTTGGACGAGTTTCAAACCAAAGACTTCGAAGCAAGGTTTTTTTCATTTCCTGTTCTTCGATGTCTTTTTCAGACGTAAAAAGCGAATAGAAAATAGCAAAAAATAAGTACAATCGTCGTGCTTGACCAAGAACGGAAGGATAAACGCACAGGCGTATTTAAAAAAGAGAAAAAGAAAAATTAAAGATCCAAAGCATTTGCGCACGATTGTGCCACCTCGCGAGCACGTGGCTCAACGTCTGTTCGAAACGTTAAATAAATGTTACAGCGAACGAAAGTCGATTTATTGAATAAGCGAGGCGGAAGTCAATCCGTGAAACATCATACGACATAATCTCGGTTTGTGTCGCGAGTTATTCGACTCGACGTGGAAAAACGTGCGCGACAGCGCGGCTACTCGAATGGTCAATTAGTTTCGATCAGGAAGCAATTTCAGAGACACGCTTAGCAGACTTTTTCCCTGGATAAACCGCTGTGTTATAGGTTCATTAAGTCGCTTCCTGAAGCGTCCAATCGTTCGATTTTGCCGTTGAATAGCCTTTAATTACGAATTTCTCGTTATCGGATCTCTCGGCTGTGTCGATGCTTGGTTAAACGATACGATTTTGCCTTTTTTTTCTTTTCTTTCTTTTTTTCTTATAATATTCGAAGGGTTGATATTGTAACATCGATATCGATGGAAGGATTAATTTTCGGGGAAGGAATATTTTTGGAATATTTTTTTAAACTAAAGGAGGGGGGAGAGGAAAGAAAAGAAAAAAGATTGTACGAGGTATATCTATGAATTCGATGAATCATCGGTCGAATTTGCATAATGAAAGATTGAATGGAGCCGCAGTGAACAAGTCTTCGTGACTGCGATTGCATCGATCAGCCATCAATTACAGACGGTAGTCATCTCTGTCATGGACAGAGCACGTTTTCTGCAACATCCACGGGAAATTGGCTCGTTAATTTGTAGAATTTTTATGATAAAATTCTTTCGATTTCTAGGATTTTTTTTTTTTTTAAATTGTACGCTACTTGTCTTTCTCTTGCGCGACGTTAATATAGGCCATTAACGGAATTTACGATTTTTCTCGTACGCTTTCATTTCGTAGCTTCTCATTTTTGAACCTTTTATCGATGCAAATTTTTATTTTCAGTTCTTTCTTTTTACTCTATTCTTTTTACAATCTTTAACGAAGATTTTTAATATTCGCGTAATTTTTTTTTATTATTTCCTCTTTTTTCTTTGTCATTTTTCTCCCTTTTAGGTTTTTTCTCGACTTTTTACCGACTCTTTTTTCAGATAGATACTTTTCGTATCCTTTATTTCGTTCTTTCTCCGTCAAATTTTTTTTCCTCGCATATTTTCCGCTACACGAATACTTTCATTTATTCCGCAGAAATTTAAAAAGATTCCGGAACTCGGTCTCCGTTGCTTTATATGCATTAATCCCTCGAAAACCGAATTTTATGAAAATTCGCTTGGATTTTAAAATTTGACTCGAATTAAACTTTAATATATTAAAATTGCCGATTGAATTTCATATTTATATTGAAATTCTCTTTAAATATATTCGAACTCCGGTTTGTTCCAATGGAAGTCACGATATTAAAAGATCCCTTTTCCTATAAAATTCTCAATTTACGATCCCTCAAGTTTCAAACAAATCTAAGGAGCAGACGAGTAGACACAGAATCTCCATGTTTCTCCACATCCTTTTGTTTATTCTACTTCCAATTCCCTTTACTTTTGTTTCCTACTTGTCATTCTCATCCCGCTTCTCCAACCATTCGACTTATTCTTCCCTCTATTTATCATTCCATTCCTTTTCCTTCTTTTACCTCGCATCCCACGAAAACCGGGCCAAGCCCCTTCCCCCTCCCCTTCTTTTCTAAATGAAGACGGAAGAAAAATGCTCGAGGAATTCTACTTTCCCTTCAAACGCGATCCATCATCCTCTCTCTCCTTCGCGCAAATCCGCTATCATAATCATTCCATTTCAATTTCCCCCATTTCCTCTCTTAACCCGATTTAACAACATCCACGATACCAATTTTCTCTCATTATTTATCTTCTCGATCCTCGATCCTCGTCCGCTCTCGACGATAATTTCTTCCGAATTGGTAATTAGAAAAGGAACCACAGGAACCACTGGTCCGTAAAAAGAGAGAAAGAGAGAGAGAGAGAGAGAAAGAGAAACGAACATAATTTGTCCCGGCTCGTTTGTGGGATTTGTGGCCGGGACCGCGGCGAATAAAAAGAGGATCCTCTTTGTGCTAGCTGCCAGCCTTCACAAAGTGTCCCCGTCGCTCGTACACAGGAATAAGTTATGAAACGGCGGCCGGATAAAAACTTTTTGATCCCTCTTTCCCGCAACGAGAGCCTTAAGCCGCACCCACGTCTCTCTCTCTCTCTCTCTCTCTATCTCGCCTCCTCCTCGCATCCACTTTGCTTAAGGATCAAGGACCCATAGCGATCGGCTTGCCTAAGAAGACGCGAGAGATTCTCGCCTGAATCGAATAACATCGGCTATCGAGTTTGCATGGAAGGCGACGCGATTGAAATACCTCCTAGCGTGTAACTGGCGGGGATCCCCTTCTCTTGATCCTTGGACGAGAAGAAAATTCCCAACGCGAAGTGAAAATGGATCTCCTCGATATCGAGGATTCGATTTTAGAATGATCCGGATCCGCAGATTTGTTTAATTTTAATTTTTTATAATCATAGCGAGTTATATTCAGCTTTGCCTCTCTTTCTCTTTCCGTTCTCGAAGTTTCTTCAAGTTTCTTCCTTCGATATTGCGCAACGTGATGAGGTATATATATATATCTAAATTTAGATAACTTTCCTTAAGTTAGGAATGCCGTTTTTACGTAACGAATTTAGAAAGATTTAGAAAGAATTCTTTGTTGTCTTGGAGGATCACGTGATACGGTCGTTGAATCTAACGTGAAAAGCACGAATCATACTCGTGGCGGGTCAAAAGATAACGGACACGAGTATAACAGTAATTTCAAACTACTCTGCAAAACAATTGGAAAAAGACAAAAAAAATAAATAAATAAATAGAAAAGCAAAAACTTACCAATTCCAACTTACCGAGCAAAAGAAAAATTTCCCAATTCTCCATTAATAATTTCCATTCGTTAAATTTACTTTTCCATCAAAAACACGTTCCATTATTGATAAAAAAAATTACCTTCGATCCCTCCCTTAAAACATCCGCCGCTTAAAAAGAATTAATATTCCACTCGCTAATTCTCCCCTTTATCGATCAAAAATTCCATTCCACCTCCGTAACAATCAAGAGCCCCCCCTCTCCCCTTTCCCTCCAACTCGAGAGCGGCACGATTATTAAAGATTATCCAACGGTTCTCCGATCCGTCGCCGAAACGCGCGCCTTAATCCTTTGATAATTACGGTAAATTGAATCTCGGCGGGTAAGGATGTACGTTGTGCGAGCCGGCGGCGAGTTATCACCGGGTGCCAGGAACAGGGCCGGCGGACCTCGTGACCCGATATTGCGCCGGAACCGGGAGCCCCGATATTGGCAGCACTTCTCTTCAGGAACGGGGAACAATAGGAGCGGTGGCGTGTGCGCGTTATCTGCCCCTTTTGCCCTTTTGCTCGAAAACTTTCGGTCAAACCGAGCCCTCCCCTCGCACGGGGAGGAGGGAAACAACGCCGTTACCCGAGCGAAACTTCGATCAACCCTTGGCGGTGTTTCGCGCGAAAAAGGATCCGCGATATCGTCGAAAATAGACGCGATAGCGGAGCAGGCGCGAACTATGGAGCGACGAGGGGGAGGAGGGAAAATTGGAAATAAGGATTTTCACTTCTGTTTCTTCGCCTCGCCTCCAAGTTATCGAGCCGTACTCGAGGCGCGCGGTTTTGATCGAATGCGGTTTTTAGAGAGTTTACGAGTATTCGGGGAATCCTTACCTCTCCACGTTTCCGCGAACCTTCCATTGTGCTTTCCTTCCTTCCCTTTCGTTTCTTTCTCGTTTTTACGGCCACGGATTCTGTTGTTTTTCTCTTCTCTATTTCTCCTCCTTTCTTTTCCCTTTCTCTCTCTCTCCTTCTCTTTTCCGTCTTTCCGATTTAAGATATTTATATTTTGATCGAACTAGGGAATTCCAATCTCTGCTTTCTCTATTTCTATCTAGATGAAAAGAAAGAAAGAAAAAAAGAAACTTTCCAATCTTGACGTAACAAGTAATATATATATACGTAACCCTTAATAAAATCAGCAGAGTAAAAATATATAATCGAAATACCAGACTCTCCATTTCCGACATCATCCCCTCCCCTCTTAAATAACGGTTGGATCGATCGATATATCTGCATACGAATGGAAGCACAGCAATCGATAAAGATTCTTCATCTCTCGTTCATTTACAACGGTTTTTCCATTCTTTCCAGCTCGAATCTTTCGTCGATTTGAATCGGGGGAGTGGGAGGAGGGGGAGGGAGATTTTTCACACCCGGTATATGCGGCCATAGTCTAGACGCACGGACGAGAAAATGTTATTAAGCGGCCGGTAGAATTTTTGCATGCGCACCGAGCCACGGTGACGGTTCGTATCGTCCCGGGTACTAATGGACTGCGACGTTTTTACAGGGGGGACTAAAAGCTCCGGCCCATAAAAGTGACGTTTCGCGTGCAAGCTATTTATTCTTTGCACACCGTGTTGGCGGCCGGCTGTTATTGCTCGTCTCGCGCGATAAGCTCGCGGATGTAAGTTGCGGTTCCACGATTTCCGTTTCGATCCCTGGGTAGCATCCTTGTCGATCGTAGGTGGTTTTTCCTTTTCTTTTCTTCTTCTCCTTCGATTAGATGTAGAAATTTTCAGGCCAACCTGATTATTCTTTGAACCAGCGTCGAGCGTGAGTCTGGTTTTAGAACGAGAGAAGAAGGAACGGTATGTTTTATTTTAGGTTAGTTTTCTTTTTCTTCTATGGAGTATTGCAGAGAGATATTTTGCAGACCAATCGAGCTCACTTATTTCTTGAATTAACGTTAGTCTGGTATGAAAAGGAAGGATGGTGATAATAATACGTGGAATCTGTTTTCCTATAAATAGAGTAATTTTACTATTATGCATCAAGTGTTTATTAGAATCCATATGAATTTTTATTTTGTTGTATTATTAGTTTCGAAAATTTAATTAAAATTATTGCTCTTACAAATGTGAAAATATTACACACGAATGATTAAAATTAAAATACTGCTTACGAAAATAATTGGATATAATCATGTCTTTACTTGAATAAAAATTAATATTAATTTATCTTTAATTTATCTTACCAAAAATTTTTCCCCTCGATTGTTCTAATATTCATTTGACCGCGCGTGTGGCGATCGATGAAACTACGATGAGTTGAAGGTAAAAAGAAACGGCAATATCGATCCAAAGGTCAAAGTTGGGGATAATTCCGAGCTATTGCGTGTCGATATAAGATATTCAGCAAACGGATCAAAGAAAATTACGTATTACCACGGAATTTCCATTCAGAGTTCGCTTCGTTAGAAATTCGAACATAAAGGCGGGCTTTTCACCAACATCTGAAAGCTCATCGTAAAATCGGGGAACTACCTTTTGAAAAGGTAGGGCCTCCTCCCCTGGCCAGACTGAAAGGAGCCAAATGACATTGAAAATTTTTCCCCCACAGTCACAGAAAATCCTTCTAACGTTGTAACAAAGTACAATTATCCGTGCAAAGTCAACGCGCAAAGTAACATCCATCGTTAAATGCCTTTTTCTCCCTGTTTTAAAGGTAGATCCGTGTTTCTATCGTGTGCGCGAACGCGTCACACTTTCGAATTCGCCTTTTCATATGCAAACTCCTCGTATTTTCTCGTTTACCCAGCCGACCATTGCCCCCTACATTCGCGCGCTGATCGTCCGTTTTCAATAACCGATTACGCTCGTCGCCGTTTCCCAACCGACCATTCTGAGATAATATTTTCCTAATACGTGTCATCGTGACGAAAGCCACGAGTTTCTTTTCAGGCGAACGAGCAAGGAAGGTGTCGTTACGATATTTTTCGAACTTACTTCTGAATTTCTGCTCAATATATCATCTCTCCAGATTTTCCGAAAATGGAAAAGTCTCTCAGAAATCGAACAAAGTTAATGAAACGAAGCCTTCTTTTAAAATCTCGTGGAATAAAATTGTAGGGACTGCGGTTCTTCGCAAAAATGGGGTACGCGTTGGATCATTGGATCCCGTGCTCGAATCTCGAGACACTCAGAGCTCTAAAATTATTTTTTTTCTCGAGACGATCGTCTTGGAATTCGCGCCATCGAAGATAGGCTCGCTGAATAAGGATCGACTTGGCAGAACGGGCACATTCTCTCGCGCAGCGAGTATGGAAGGTCAGGTTGAGAGAGTTTTCAGGAAGATATTTCCCAAACGCGTGTTTCTCTTTTTTCTTTGAACGAAGGAGTTTAAAAGGATCAATGAAAGAACCAGTTGTTGTCCCGTTCATGTGTAAAATTAGGTGAAAATTCGATATATATTCTTTATTGTACGAGAATATTTACTGAGAAAACTGCACAGAAATCACCACACGTATCCAATAAGAGATTTCCTCTCAGTTCATCTAATTTGGTTTCCATCGTGTAAATTCTTTAAACCCAGAAACCATCCACGAGAAAAGTTTCATGATAAATTTTTCTTCGATCTACGATTTCCAAATTTTCCATTGTAACAAGGATGTATCATCTCTAGTAGACTCTATCTTAACTAGGCTAGAAGTTCGAAGTACTCCGTCTGTCGAATTAATTCCGTTCGAAACAGCTCTTTTCCAGGAGCTTTCCCTCGAAAATCTTCCAGTCACGTCTGATTCCTGATTCTTCTTCGAGTCGTGATCACGCCACCGTGCCTGACCGAGACCACTGCTTTCTTTCTTTCTTTTTGCGAGAGAGTCGTCTCCAAGAGAGACGATATCACGTTCCAATTACCTAATCTCGATCTATTTTTTTTTCTCGATCCGTTGGCTCGTTCGTGATTCCACGTGATTCGTTTGATCGTGCGCGAGCGGATCCATTATAAAAAAGACCGTGGATGCTTTTCAGACAGGAGGAAAATCTTCTAAAGAGAGGAAAATCTGAAGAGAGGAGACGACGGAAGGGGGCTGGTACCGGCGGTGACCCAGATGCGCACGCGACACGAATTCTAGGGAGAGAGAGAGAGAGAAAAAACGACAATAATGAGGAGACCAGAGATTAACTGCAACCTCGACAATAAACACATAAGACTGATGTGGATCGATTAGAATCGGAGGAGAAGTGGAAGAAAAATAGAAGAAGAAGAGGAGGAAGAAGAACGAAGTATATATTTTTGCGATTCTATTTTGGAATACGCGAGGAGATTGAGGTGAAAGAGAAGAAGATGGGAAGAAAAATGTCGAACAGTTTTTGTACCAAGATTTGTACGATGAATTTCGAAGAGGATTTTAATTGAGAGAAAGGAGCGGAGCGAAAGGGGAATCACAGAAGAAGAGATGTCTCTGAATCACAGATATTACGTGAGTAACGATTTCTTTTTTTTTTTTTTTTTGAGAGAGAGAAATTTTTTGTTTCTCCAAAAAAATATAGAATTAGTTGTATATCTTTTGATGTAACGCTTTTATATCACATCCGAATGATTTGAATGATTTTTCGCTTGAAATATTTTTCTTCCACGGAATAAAAAATATCGTTACCGTCCATTTTACCCTTCTTATATCATAAAATCTTAATTGCAGGGAATAATATCATCGAAATGAAGTGAAGCACGTCGTAAATTTTTAATATTCCTAATTAACATTTTTAATTCGATATTATTACTACGAAATAAAATGCAAAACGTGGAAACGTCTTGCGAGCCAGTATCAGAGCTATTTACCGAAAAATGGAAAACAATAGCGAAAATGGAATGAATCGTGGGATAAGAGGCGTTCTCCCTTTACTTGAATAGGAATAAGGGAGCCGTGGTCCGATAAACGTTATTCCACTTTCGATAATATTTCCTCTTCGTGGCCCACGGTTAAGATGTTTTCACGGATTGATAGGACCGTTGTTATTTCCCCTCTTTTGCTCAACTTTTCAGTCTTGGGAGCCCCGAAGGAGTTGCCGCCAACTGGAAAGTCGGTTACTGGGTTGAAATCGTTCCGAAAGCGAAAGACAAATGTTGGATGACCGATTTAATATTAAAATATTCCATTATTTCCCGATCGTGTCCCAGGGAATCATGGCGATGAAATTATGATTCCGTGTGCTATGCTCTCTTAAAGAAACAATTTTTTCATACTTATATACTTGCGATCATTGTTATGATTCCGACAGTTTACAACGGTGAAATAGCTAGTGAAATTGGTAAAAATTGTTGAAATTGTAAATATCTAAAAATCTCGTTGCAGAAGAATTATTTAACATTTATATGCTAGATAAATTTTTACCACGAGCCGGAAGAGAAAGAAGAAGAACAAGAAGAAGAAGATAACGCAAAATAAAAATAAAGAGAAAGCTTCGACAGTTATATTCTACGCAAATTAGTAACCACAAATGCCGCTTATTGGACAAAGCTGAGTTAATATCCCAACATTTTTAAATTTCAAATTTTATAATTTCTCTTCTATTTTCGTCGACGAAAATTATTCGCATTATATATGTATATCGATTTCTATCTTTCTATCTTCAGAATATTATCCCCCTTTCCTTATTGTTATAGCCAATCAGAGATAAATACAACAATACTAATACACATACACGATGGCTGGCTCAGATTCAGACCGGTCAAAATCATCCTCTCACCCATTGAAACTACAGATAAAGGAATATAACTCGGCAATTTGATCGTCACAGGATCAAACTACCCTTAACTTTCTCTCGATACTCACCATTGTATCGAGAATTGAACAAGTCCGAGGATAAATCGTTATCTCCTCGAACCAACGTTCTAATCCTTCCAGGGATCCTCCTCAACATCCCAGAATGAACGTGAGTGAGATTTCTTGCGAGAGCGTCTTCCACGCTTACCGAGTGATTTCACGTCCCTCCAGAATGTTCCTCGAGATTATGCTCGTAGCGACAAGATTGGTACCGTTTCGAGAAACAAATTGAAGTTTCCGATGATCGAATAGAATCGAACGAATTTCGTTCAGATTTTATCTATACACTTTTCGCACTAACGGAAATGGCGTCCCGTTTGAAATCAACGATAATCTTCCATTGGATGGATAAAAATATTTGAGATGTTGTATATAAAGTTCTCGGACATGTTCTTATCGATTAAATCCTCGTTGAATTTTTTTTAATTTACCGTTGAACAATGTCGATCCTTTCACGACGTGATAATTACAATTTAATTCCCATTGGTTTTTATACCTGCATTCCACACTTTATGTAGTGACGTAATAATAAACTAAACGAAGTGTAAATTACATTTTAATTATCGTGCCTCTGATTTACCGTTCGACCAATGAATGTCAATTTTCCCGGGACAATGCGGTAAAACTTTGCATCCAATAATAACGGTACTAAAGTATGAATTACAATAAGAAATAAAATCCTTTTTTGCCTCGTTGGAACGATCCATGCTTCTTTTGAAGCGGCGCATCAAAGATGTCAGGCTATTATCTCGCAAAATTCTATTACATACCGGATGTCGGTGTTAAAAGCACAGTAGCAAAAGTATCGCTTTGAAACACTTGCTATCGCATACCAGGCAATAAACCACGTCCCCAGGATCCTGGCATCCGCACACAAGCGCGCATACATCTCGTCAGAGGATTGGATCCTAACGGAGTCGAGGCGAGAGACGCATCCTCCACGTCGCCATTTCGATTTCTTCCATAATTTGTGGAAGAATAATTGAGTTTAGAAAGGGGAGACGTTGAAATTAGAAATTGGACAAGTAATTTTTCCCCCTTCTTTTTCTCCCTTCATCCCTCCTTACATCTCTTAATTCATCTACATTATGGACCCATACGAATTTACTAGTGGAAGAAAAATGTTAAACGCGATGATCATTCCTTAATGATGAGAATTATCTTATTTTGTTAAATTGAAGAGATCGAAGAGGTAGAACTTTCAAAAATTCCTTGAATATTATAACTCGGTGAAAAATAAAAAGGAATTCTTAAATGTTATTCAGCAACATTTTCAATTTTAATTTATCATTCGAAGATTCTTCAATGAAAATCGAAACTTTGCGGATGTTTGCGAACAAGTTGCGAAGAGACGTAAAAGTGTTGGAGGAAAGGAAGGAAATAGAGAGATTATTAGCACGAGGAAGAAAGAGAGAGAGAGAGAGAAGAGGTGCAGCGTGAAAAATGCGAGGGGTAAAAGTATTGCTGACGCGTTGGAAAAATCACTACCGTTTCTGGGGGAATAAATTATTGATATACACGGCCACCCTCTCCCTATCCTCCCCCCCTATCCGAGTTCAAGATGTTAAAGAGGATCTCTTGTTCGCTCGAGGATGCTCGAATTATCCGATTATTTTATCACTGGTTATATTATTCTTAAACGAAAAGAGAATGACGATGCGAGAGATGTACGAGGGGGAAAGATTGAGACGTGTAAAATTTAACGATGTCCGATAGAAAAATCTCTATGATATACGAGTTTTATGCTTAAAGGGAAATCTTAGAATGGATGTCTTCCAATCATAATATTTAGAAAAAACAAATTAAGGATAAGTTTCTCTAACCTCTTGCCCCCCTTGCAATTTATCAATGCCAGATTGTTTATTACTTCTACTTACGTTTCTACGCCTCGAAGAATAAATAGACATAACACGAAATTACATGCATTCTATAATCATCGTGTATTTATTTTTAGCGAAAATGATACTTTTACGATAATTTTACGACAAATCGTGTACACATATTAATAAAATCCCCCCAAACTGTGAATATTAATCAAAAATTAATCGATCCGTAAGCATATTGCAAATCATTATTTCGGATCCATTAAATCATTATCGCACGCGATTATTATTAACGCGATAAATCAGGGGTTTGGGGATGGGCGGGTACTTTGGCCCCGCGGAAGGAAAACAGGTTTTCTAGGCCAATGCCTCCCAAAAGCAATTTTGCCTTCGTACAATCATATTATTAGACATCCACTTTCGGAATTCGCGTAGATTTCATCGGAGAATTCGCGGTATGCGCATACAGGATATTTCACGCAGCCGGGCCGGGTTTCGAAAGGATGGATAGAGAGCGTGGATTTCCTTTTGGCAGAATTGCACAATACTTAACCCGACCTTTAATCTCGTTCGTATAACAACATCCTTCTCCGTTAAGTTAAAAAACTTACGCAACGTTGTCACAGATCGAACATCCGTGTTTTCATCACGTGATGTAAAATGATCAAATACAACGAAACATACATAATTCCAACTTTCCAATTTTAATCAACTTATGTTCAGCGCGATCAATTCTCGTTTCTCGAAAGAAAAAGAGCAAGGAAGAGAGAAGGAGGGGAAAAAGGCCGCCTTCATTCAACCGAAGAAACGATCGCGTTTATTCATAGCCGCACGATTCACGTGCGTCGCCGAGAGGCAGAAAACGCACGTGCGATCGCGTACGATCTCTTCTTTTGCTTCTCACCGAGCCATCCGCTGAATCACCTCCTCTATTCGTAGTCGCCCACACGACAACGTCGTCGTCATCGGCGTCGCATTTTTATTGCGGCCATCAAGGCCCCCGGACGCATCGGAGGACGCCTTCCTTCTTTATACCGCGGATTAATCGGCTCCCCCACCCTCCTCCTGCCCTGGATTACGAGCATGAAAAATAACGCTCGCGTCGCTTTGTGCGTCGCGACAGACGAGACGAGGCCGCTTTGCATCTAATAAATACATTTGTACAGTTCAATTTTGCGCACAGGTGTGGAAAAATATTTATTATATAAAGCTAATTCCCCCGAGTGTGTAATCAAATTTGCAATAAATGATATTCGGGATAAGCGGCGTATATAAGTAATATATTCGGAGTTATTAATACTTTCACGAGGATACTTTGCAATGAGATTTGAAATGGGCAGTTTCGAAATTGCATAACCAATTGGGAATTATATATTCATTTTCCTAAGATAAAAGTGTTATTAATAAATTTTATGGGGTGCAGAAATTATATTTGCAATAGAGAGAGAGAGAGAGACGTCTGAAATATTGCGGCTTCGAATGGTGTAACATTTAATTTTTGCGAAGATGAAAAATATTCGGTGTTGTAACAGCCTTCCATAACAATTAGAATTCGCAATAAATTAAATTTCATTAGAGGAATATTAAAACGTGAGCTCGCTTAAAATATTTCAATTATAAACATGTATTCACGGAGGAATAATTTGTTGCGTTTAAACGCAACCATTTAAGTTACAAAGTATACGATACATAATGATCCGTTCTGGATTAGATTTGATCGAGGGGAGGAGGAAGCGAAGGGAGAGAGAGAGAGAGAGTGAGACGAATCGCGAGGCAACGTTGTCAAGATGTCATTTTTCAAGCGTCGAGTCATTTATAATTAGATCGTTAGAGAAAGTTGTCCCCTTACCGGTTAATAAATTCGTTTACGTAATCCGTTGTGGTACGCGCAATATAATCGATGATTGATCATCGAATAATCGATCCGCGAACCCCGTGCAGAATTCTCTATAACTCTATCAACTCTGTCACGAGCAAGACAAATCGTCGTCGCTCGAATAATTCCCTCCTTCCCCCCTCTATTTGAGACACCGATTGACTCGAAGAATTTCTTCCCCCTTCTCCTCCCCCGTCTAAAAGGGTTTTTCGATTGCGTACACGCATGTACACACACAACGAAGAGGATAATTAGTCGATGAAGAATTATGATCGGTCGTTACAACGGGATAAATTCGTTGCATCGAGCCGAATCTTATATCGTACGGCCGTGAATGAATTTCTTCTTTGAACAAATCGCAACTTTGTCGCCTCACGAAGGGAGTAAGAGGGAGGGAGAGAGAGAAAGAGAGAGAATTAATCCACTCGCGTTGGCTTCGAACCAACGAACAAAACGAGTCGTTGACATTTATACAATTTCTTATATATATATATATATATATATACGTATCTTTCTTTCGATCCAAGAGACGAGGGTGGCGAGGATTTTCATTAAAGAATTCCACGCGGGCCGAGAGATTTTTTCGAACGACACGATATCGATTTTCGATCGGAAAAGTCGAGGAAGGGAGGCTGTTTTGGCAAACGAAAAGATGTATATATATATATAATCGGCGAAAGATGAATTATCCTTTGGAATATCTCCAGTGATCGAAACCGTGTCACTCTATCTCCTCTCTGAAAGCGGCTTGCATCCATCTAAGAATCTGGGAGAAGGAACTTTCGAATAATCCAACCTCTTCTAACATTTCGCGAGAAGCTTCGAAAGTTTTGCAATTTATTCGATATCGTTAGAATTCAGTTGGAGGAAAACCGGACGTTTTATTTCTGTTTTATTTTATGGCAGACGTACAATAAGCGATGAAATCGATACGGTACACTGGTTTGTCACAGACATTATTCGTCTTCTCTCGAATTAACACAATTTCACCTGCGAACGTTCCTGCCCTCTATTTGACGTAAAAATTATACCACGGTCAGTTACTCTCGCGAGTAAAATCATTATCAATAACGTTTCAACATCCACTCTTTCGAGAACAATATCGTGGAATCGTTACGATCCACGACAACGTAAAAATAATTTCAACGACCGAAACTAATCGCGCCATCTACAGAATTAATCCGCGCAATGTAAAGGATAATGGCTCGTGGAATAATTTACGAGGCCCCGACTTATTGTGAAGTTTGCTCGATTTCGAGTGGAATTCCGGCCAGAATTCGAGAGACGTAATGGCCGTAATCGCGATCGTTCCATCGAGAAAATGTATCTTTAACGGGATTTCTTCCTGGATTTCTCTCCAGCATCCAGAAAATTTCCTCGAGCAAGTTTTCCCCACTTCCTCCACTAACTTTTTTTCTCCAATCACCCTCGAATATTCATGGTTTTAATTCACGGATCCGTGGTGGAACCGGATTCCTCCCAAGAAATCGAAAATTCTCCGCTGATTGACTCGCGATATATATACGTCCCCAATTTTCCAAATTTGCCTCCCTCGTTTATTTATCTCGTTTTAAGGGAGAAGCGCGACGATTTGATTTAATTCAATTTTACGATTACGATCTCGTTTCCCTGCTTTTGCACACCTTTCGCGTGTAAAAAATTGGGCGGAGACACTTTTAACGAGATTTTTCGAGCGACGAATAAGGCGAGGCGCCACGGAAGAGTTTCTCGTTTCCCTTCGGTGTTAAAGCCTTCGACGCGATTGCAAACACTCTTCGCGTCTATCCAACATCCGGCTTGTGAAAACGAGGGATTCTCTGGCGAAAATTCTCGGCTACGACGGGATTTTTCGATCGAGAACAGTTCTCCCATCGAACGGATGGATAAAATTCGCGTCACGTCGAATGTAATCCCTTTTTAAGCTGTGAAAAAAATTTTGAAACAATTTGGAGTCGTTCATCCCCATCCCCATTCCATGCAACGAGTTTTTAATTGTTGAACAAAAAAGAAAAAGTAAAGTGAAGCAAGTATTCTAATTTTTGCAAAAGCTTAATAGATGTTCTAAGAAGCCGCGTAGAGGGGAATTGGTTGATCGATGATAAATTTAAGGCGCCGATTAAAAAGTTGGCATCGTTTAATAAGATCTCGCATTCATCTCTCCCCCCCGATGGAAATCATTAATCTTGTTGAGGAGGTGTTTCAGAAGTGTGACGCGTGCACAGGGATCAACAGACCCTCGTTTCGATCCACGAGATTAGCCCACCGTTGAAAGGACAGATCAATCAAACGGGCGAACAAAGAATATTCCTTGTTAAGTTTCTTTCATTTCGATGACAAATTTCAAACGCCTCTCCGGAGAAATCTGTTTGTTCAACCGTGAAACTTTCCTTTCGCCGATATTAATCACGATTTGATAATCGATCGAGGTTGAAAAGTACTTTCCTTTTTTTATCGCCAACTCATCGATCTTCACGAAACTATATTTTTAACGCATCTACGATTGATACAATTATTGGTTCGCAATTATTTTTGCTGCAAAACTACAATATTATACCATACAATATCATAATCACGTATTAAAGAACGAGGATAAACGAGAAAACTCTTTCCCGGACGAAGTATCACCTAATCGCGTAGTTGTGCAACTAACTTCCATCCAAATTATCCAGCCTCCTCCAAAACAACTCGAAGCCTCGACCATACACGCGCGTTCGAGGGATGAGATCCGTTGTTGATGAAATCGGGCCGGCCACTCGTCCATTCCGGCTCGAGGCTCGATTGTTTACCGAGATTAATCGAAATCTGCGCGCGGCGGAAGAAGAATCGGGATGAAACTCTGCGTGGATCCCGCCAGTTCTCGCTAGGAGAAGAGTGGCGCGGTCCTCGAGCCGTGGAGGGATGATCGCGAGAGAGAGAGGAGGGGGTTTGGGCTCGCACTGCCAAAACCCGCGACCCAGATACCGATCGACCCACCGACACACATTACGGGAGCGGGAGGAGTGCGGCCAGAAACGGAGATGGAAAAGGAGAGGGAGAGATCCTATCCCCCGCATTACGTACACTGCGTTACAGTCCTCTTCCAACCCTATCTTCTCCAGTAATCTCGAATTTTAAGTAATTCTTTCTTCGAAGTTTGATCTTCTTCTTTTTCTTCGGTTCCCATTGAATTCTATCTCCTTTTATTAATCGCTAGTAAAGCTTCGCCACTCTTTTCCAATAACGCACGATTATACACTGGTTCCCCCCGCGATGTTCAGGATTATTTAGAAATAGAAATCGAAGCTTCTACTATTACATGTCTCCGTTATTTATGCCTCGGATCAGCACAATGAATTTGTCTCTCTGGGATCACGTTTACACGTTTATTTGTTTCTGAAATATACGGAAGAGCGTGGTTTACGTTCCAAGTTACGCGTTAAAAGTTATCGTTCGATGGAATTGCATAAACAGGAACGACGATCCGATCCTAATCTTCCGCCCTCCTTTCTATGCTCCCTAACTTCGCCCCCTCCGCATTTCCCGCGCATCAGCCGCTTATAAACCAACGTCGAAGGGGGCCGAATGCCGCATTCGTGGCCGCGCGTGCGTGCGTCTTGGCCACGCGCGTGCTGACAACCCTCCCTCCCCTTCCTGCAACAATGTTACACACAGTGTTATATCCCTCCGCGCGGCGAACGCGGAAGAAGCCGATTCGACGGTGCGGAGGAGGATTCGAGCTGTGCGTGCTCCGCTCGAAATAGAATCGCCTCGAACCGCCTCTTCTTTTTCTTCTTCTTCGTTTCCGCCATAAAGTTTCCGCGCTCGTGACTCACCATTAAACATACTGTCACTTGCAACCCGTTATTTCGTGATACATAATGAGCATCGATCCTTTCGATTCCTTTCCTTCGATGGTAAATACGTAGGATGGAAAGAGGGAGAAGCTTGTTGGAAAAATACAATTAAGGAATTTGGATGGATGGAGGTTTTTATAAGTTGAAATAAAATTGAAAACGACGATAAATTGAAAAGATGAGCCACGTTCGTAAAAAATTCCATTTATACAAATAACTGTATATACCTAATATATATATATACACACGCTATTAACATGTTTCTTCCGATGAGTGAAATTACGCGTCTACAGTGGTGTTACGATAATTGCCAGCATGGCAGGCAATATTTTTCACGGAGCGTATTCACGCGTAATATCCTGCCTTGTTTCCTCAAGCTAATAATAAACTTTAATTAAACGCGGAATCGTGGCGTCTCGATTGGCGAGAAACGCGGTATTTTCCCTCCATCGCGATGATGCCGCGTCCCGTCCCGAGAGATGGAATACTCATACGCCCGTGTCGGCAATCAGGACGGTGGCCAATTAGCGAGGACGGTTAAGTAGGCGGTGACAAGTTACGATAATCGTAAACCTCTGTGTTGGCGCGTTTGTGTGGTCCGCAACCGGACGTTGTCCAGGGACATTCCGTTCGCGGTTAATCAGCCGTCACGGTAAACTTAACCCTTACAAGTTTGTGGGACAATCCGTTTATGCATATTACCGCTCCAAATGTAGCGGTTGTGGTTTATAGGACTTCGTATCTCGTAAAATTTAATGCGGTTACGGGCCGAGGATCGGGTCCCTCGTGCTGTTCCATCTTATTTCCTCCCCTCTTCCGCGGGATTAGACAGGGTGGAGAAATTTTAATTCGTGGAGTTATGTCGAGTTATGCTTTCGCAGATACGGTGCTGGTTTCAAAATGGAGGAATCGGTGGGATTCGAGGCGCAAAATCGGCTCGATCTAGAATGTAAAATTTTCGGTATCGACGATACCGGGGGAAGGAAAACCGCAAACACGATACATCGAAATCGCTGACGCGATTGCGCCAACCACTGGGCTATTGCGCGCAGCCTGAATCGTTCTACAAATCGGAGAAAAGTGAAAATTCTTACTTAAAGCAAAACGTCTCCTCGAATCCTTCGTTTATTATCTTGTTAACAAGTTTGGAGGCAGATTTGGATAAGAGAGAGAGAGAGAAGAAATAATAAATATAAGCCTCAATTTTTATTGTTACCTATATTATACAGAGGCTTCGTAAATTCAGCTTCTTGTACACGAGTTGTGGATACGTGACGCTTTAAACGGGGAGCTGGCTAGCATTCTACCTCCTCCTCCTCTCTGTATCGGAGAAAGGAAACGCGACAAAGCTTTCCACGTTAACAATCTGTCGATAATAGGCCTGGAGGGTCATCGAGCGGGAGGGAAAAAAAGGAAATGGAGGATTGACCGGGAGGGGTGCCAAGATCCAGCGCAGCTGGGTCAGGACGTCGAGAGGGTTGCTCCCGTTAACGTTCCAACGACGACGAGCGGAAAGGGACACTGTGTTCGATGCTGGGGAACGAGTTTTCAAATTTTCTACGTGCCGTGCTCCCAATTTTCCCATTCCGTGAGCAACTTCGTGAGAATCGTTGCAACTAGCCAATGTCTATCCAGCATCTTGCGTTGCGAATTTTTCGATCGTTCTTATCTATCTTGTAGAGATTTCTTTGGGCGGTAATTGGAAAATTTGATAATATTCGGGGCAGAGTTTTCAGGGATTGGGAACCCGTTGAAAAAGTAAATGATTGAAGATCTCAAAGTAACGTTTATTCGTAGATATTGTGCTTTTCACGTACGATTATTTCCAATCGTTGTTACGTTTCGAAGTTAATCAAGTAGCTATTAATTTCTGGCCCATCGCTGAGTTCGGAAGTAGAATTCACAAAAGTATTTTTCACCGAGTTGAAAGTTAGATATTGAAGGTTTTACCCGGCAGTGAAAGTTAGTATTATATATATATATTTGCGAAAAATATTCTCGCAAATTTTACTTTCTAATGTATTCATGTATCTTTAGCCCGACGACAATTATCATTCTTTATTACATTACACATGTCGAGCTCCTTGTATTGTATTTGCTGATTGCAAATCGATAAATCGATTCACTTACCATACGTGAAAAGACAGTCGACCGTATTGTCGATTATTATCTAAGCCACTTGTTAACAATGACAAATGATACGTGGCAAATCTACACTGGCATACGAAAAAAGAAAATCCAAATTATCATATCGCAAGTAGAACAAGGATATGCAACGAATCTATCCAATTATATCCACCCATCTTGCATCTACATCCATCCAACTGCAACCGATACAGAATCTGAACCAACCGCTTATATCCACTTTTTCTCCATTCTCTTTTTCAATGGTGACGCGTGTCAAACACGATCGCGTCGAATCGGATTTGGAAGAAAAACGAGCCAGTTCTCCATTTTCTTTCGATCCAACGGATCGAATTACGGAGTTTACGATCGGGTTTTATAAATCGAAAGCGATATTGGATATCGTCTTTAATTAAGATAAACAATGATCGAGCGCGAGTCTCAGCGCGGTGATAAAGGGTGAAAGTAGTCATCGGGCCAGGTTCCTTGGTTCAACGACGGCCCACGACAACTCTCGTCCGTTCGACGTCCATTGGACAAATTCGAGCGGATAACGACACACGGTGAAAGTGTTTATGAGTTTATGAGTGATAAC
Organism: Apis cerana; assembly: GCF_029169275.1. NCBI lineage: Eukaryota > Metazoa > Arthropoda > Insecta > Hymenoptera > Apidae > Apis > Apis cerana. Next base: position 5,532,985 of record NC_083856.1, read on the forward strand.
GAGGATGCGGTGAATTCGAGCCATATTTTCGACCCGATCGAATAGGGAGAAAGTTGCGTCGACTGTGCGTTAATTATAGGCCGAGTAGAGCAAGTTTTGATTTATGGACGGCGATTGTCGTATTGACGTAACTGGGTTGATTAGAGAGACGATCAACGTTCTTGAAAGATCGTCTCTTAAACGCTGCCACCTTCCTTTTTTTTTGATTCTTAATTATAAATTCAATTATCTTCTCTTCGCTTTCATTGAAACTTGTTATTTTTCGCAAAAATCTTCGTCGATATTTCTATCTAATTGAGATCAATTATCCACGCAAAGAGTAGACTTTTCGAAGAGTCTCTTTTCGCGAAAAACGAAGAAGAAGAAATTTCAAGATCTTCCTCGAACCGTCTCTTGTATAAAGATAAAAGTGTGATCGAAGCGCAAAAGAGCAACAGCTGCAACAGCAACAGCTGCAGCGGCAAGTAAACCCTTTAACACTCTAGAATCGTCTCGTTGAGACTCGATCAGAACTTTCGCTAGAGGATCAATTAGATTAAAGGAGAGGCGGCGGCGAGAGAGGGTGGTGGATGATGGTAGTTATCGTTTTCGCGACGAGGCGAGAACGAGGAAGTTCTGAAATCGTTTCGGGTTCAATTAAATCCAGACAATGTCCAGATTACCATTCTCGAGCGCTCGTTACTTCATTTTGTTAAGAGAGAAAGAAGTAACCCAGTCGCTTCTTGAAGCGACCAGACCGCTCGCTCTCCAATCGAATCGTTTAATCTAGTTCGTATTTTCCTTTTCTCTTTTTTCTTCTCTCTCTTTCTCTTTATCCGAGAGAGGGAGAGAGAGACTAAAAAGAATAAATACTAACGAGTACCAGTGATGGAACAACGTTTCGTGAATTGAAGGATGGTCGTGGAATAATGAAAAGCAAAAAACGATTTCGATGGAAAACGTGAAATCCGATAAATTCCGGGTAAAAAAAAAAAAAAAGAAAAGAGAAAAAAAATTCTGGTGCGTCCATCATGGTTCCCTGAACTTCGAACTTTTTTTCCACGCGCGTCTGTCGCTCGATATACAATTAATCGACTATATTTATTTTTCTTGCAATTGTAAAATTGACAAGAAAAGTTAAAGTAGCAAAGTGAAATTCAATGTATCAACTTTCTTTTTTTAATACGAATTCGAGGAAAAATTTAATAATTTGGTTCGATGTATTCGTAAGAAATTTCTTCCCAACGATATCTCGATGATGATATCGATGGAAAATTATATTTAAATCATTATTCCAAATCTTTTCTTTTCTTTTCTTTTTCGTTTTTATATCAAATATAATCTTCCCTCCCAAAGTATTCAATCGATGAGCACGACAATGGCGCGATGATTTTTCCAATCCCGACTGCTCGCGGGGTTTGCGTATTGTGCAACGCCTCTTCATTGCTCATTGTCCACGGGGATCGTTATCATCTCCATTGGAATAAGAGTACTCCTTTGAAAGGAGAAAAGGAGGATGCGTCGTAACGAGGCCCACGAGGAATGGGATGAACGGGGTTAGGCCTAGAACGTAACACGTGATTTATGAAACAATTTCTTCGTAAGCCACGAGATTTATCTACCTTGAGATTTATCCATTGAAGATAAGTAATAATGATCGAATTTCACGAATTTCTAATTAATAATATATATGGATTTTCTTTTCTTTTTTCTTTTTCTTTTTTTTTTTAAATAAATGGTATCCTCGAGTTGACGACGAACCCAATTTTTTGGTCGAGGAAACCACACCTTCTATTTAATTCAAATGTTTAAAATATCAGGTCGATGTTCTAGCCTCAATTTTTGCTCGTTCATTATGCACATCGTATGAAAGGAAGTATAAAGTCGTAAAGTTTAAAGGTTTTAAAAAAGGCTTGTAAGAAATATCTTGCACCTCGACTGTATTATATTTTAGACCAAAAAAGGGGAGGTTGAATAAATTTCTCTCGACGAAAGAAACATTTTCTCCTCGATCATTTTGACGAGAGAAATAATTAGACGAATTTATTATTTATTTAAATTATTTATTTTTTCTTACCTTTGTAAGATACCAACGAGTGTCAAAACTACTTTTACGAAGATAATAGATTGCGAGAAAGTGTACAAAACGAGAGGATGAACGGTTTGGAATTTCAAAACTCACCGTGTATATTGGACAAGAATTCGTTGGATCAATTTCCCCTGGCGCGACAAGTATACGCTCGTGTCACGTACCGGTCGTGTTTGCACGAGGAAACGAATGCATAGCCGACAAATGGATTCAGGTGGACTCTGGCACGAACTTACACGACGAATATTTCACCGAGGAACCACGAATTTAATACGATAGGCTTTGAACTTGCGAAATATATAGCTTGGCCGGTGTGTCAACAACCTCCTCCAGAAACGACTCTCCCCGCGGATGTGTGCGGTTGCAAAACAAGATTTTCTTGTTTAAGCTCGTCTGAGCTTGCGACTTTGCACAAACCGGCCGATTCCTCTGCTACTTTGTTACGATTATTATTGCTCCCCGAAAAAAAAAGAGATTATTCGGAAAATATACAAGTAAACAAGATTTACCAAACGAAGAACTTTGGTAGAGTTAAATATTTATTGAAAGTTTCTTCGATGTTCACGTTTGTATGTATAATAAATCAACGAAATTTGTTTTTAAATTATTTAATGTTAAATAAAATTTAATTTCTTTTTAAATCGCTGATAAGTAAGAAAATTCTATCGATACTCGAATAAAGGTCATTTTAGAGGAGATGATATTGGAACGAGACTATAATACCAAATATGGTGGACGGGAATGGACGTAACGAAATCCTTTCCAATAACAGTTTCTATCTCCAACTAGTAAACGGGGGAAACTTTTTCGCGACTCCATTTATTTCTAAATCGCTCAGTGTCAAGCTATTTCCTGGGCGAAACGAAATTTACGCCCGGGGTAAATGGAGAGAGAGTGTTCGCGATGTCGATGAAAATTTCCTCGCTCGCTCGCTCATTCCACACGATGATTGCATCGTTGAACCCGGCAAAACCATCGTGCACCGTGTTGTGCTGATTTATAGTCTGTTTAACTAGTATCTGTTAACTGGAATCCGCAAACACGGATTCGGTGTTATCGACAGAATTGAAAAGATCGCAAACATTCTACCTCGTCATCGGAGAATTATGGCCGATGAATGGTGAATTAGCGCGTGAAATGTTCGTTTGTCGTCGTAATTTAGACGCGCAACAATTATTAAAATAATTGTACCCGCGAGAGGCGAGTATTAAAATTAAAATTATTGAGGGAATTTCAATAGAACAGAGTTGCAAAAAATAAATTTGTTATATTCTTTTCCGCTTCGTATTTGAAGAGTAATTAATTATACTTTTCAACGTCCTTTCTTCATCAATTTTTATAATCTTACACCATCGTAAAGAAAACTTACAGGATTCGAATCCGTGTTTGCCGGACCCCGGATCGAAACGGGGTCTACGTGCGTTTTTCCAAGGAGCCCCTCTCATTCCTTTAACATTGATTATTCCTTTCTTATTCGATACTTGAATCTCCATTATTTCTTCCACGTTATCTTTCGGATATATTCCTCTATTCCATCCAGGAAGAATGAATAAATGAAAACGAAATTAATATTATTAATTCGTTAAAAATAAAATTCTTCTAAAAGCAATAAAAAGTATACGACGATTGCGCGATTACATCGTGATACACGTGGCGTATAGTATCGTGCCACGTAAGTCCCGTTACAAACAATTTCAATTTATTTCCCCCAGAGTGGGACGGAAATTAAAATCGATCATTGCACGGCCGTATCTCCGCCGAGATAGTTCCTCCACCCTTCTTCTCCCGTTCTCCGTCTCTGTCTTCATCTTCCCGCTATCGAGACGCCTCGAGATTGCTTCTTGCCCGATCAGAAACCCACCTAAATAAATAATCACGCTCAAATTCAATCGACATGTTATTCGGGTCACTCGACCTTCGCCCATCGATCCGTCCGTTTTACAACCGGAACTTGGTTAGAATTGCACTCTCTACTCTCGTTTCTCTTCCCCCCTCTCCAAGATAATATCTATTTGCAACAATGAACGCATCGACATTCAGTACACACTTTTCTCCGGCAGGTTTCATTTTCATCTGTAATCCAATCGATCGATCGAAATTACTTTTTTTTCATCGGGTTTGATTAAACAAAAATTAATTCCTCTCTCGCGATACTTCTTTCTCTTAAATCCTCAAACTACGTGTTTTGTTTTTAGAAATCTTCTTATCGCGAACAAAGAAGAACGTTCTCGGTATATTGCAAATATAAGATACTTTAAAATTCTTTTTTTCAAAAGAATTAAATTGTCGAAAAAAACTTTCCAATTTCGACGCTCATATGCATCCACTTACAAGAGGGGAGGAAATTATCCCCTTCCCAGAAACAATTAAGCGCGTTTCGATGTTCGAATGAGAGATCGAAGGGTCGAAAACAGTTCTCGCATGCATATGCATGGCGGAGGGGTGTTTCAGAAGAGTCTGAGGAACGGGAGACTTTCACAGGGAGGAACGCTGAATAAAAACGATGGTCGAAGCCGGAATTGAAGCGGACGATCAAAGAGGGATCGGTGGACAAAGCCGGGTAAAAACGTTGTACGCGACAGACTCTCGCCACCCCCTCTCCCTCCCCGTAGAAAAAAATCGATCGACCGACATGCGTCCAGGTATAATTCGATGGCGCCTTTTTTCCCCGGAGAGGAGAAGTCGCCTAATCGAGTACCCAGCCCGGAAATTCGTTCGAATTCCAATCGAAAATGGACGCTCGGACGTTTCAATCGAGATGCAGGGGGACGATTTGCTCGGTTTTTGAACGAGCAGACAGGGAGCAAGTGAACAAAGGGAAAATAAAAGGGGGAGGGGGTGGTAGAGTTAAAGGGGATGCGTATCACCACGTCGTGACCGAATTAATTATTGATTTTTTCTATCGGTTCTACCCTTTTCTTTTTTTCGTCCCTTGGCATTGTTCTACGCCCTCTCTCTCTGCGTTCTTCCGCTTCCGCAATGCGATTCCCAGTGTCTCTGTCCCTTCTTCGAGGGAGTCAGCCAGCCAGCGATGGGTTCAAGCATCTCGCGAATTCGAGCATTGATCGGATTTGGATGAACGTTTTGGATAAAAGAGATATTCTCGATATAAATTATACATCAAATATATACTTAAAAAATTGTTAATTTTAAAACTCCAACTTGTATTATTTCATCTATCCCGAGTAATAATTCGAAACGTATACGAACGTTGTACGTAATCTCGTAACGCGGCAACTCGATCCCATCCCTAGTCACGTTTAACCCGAACAAAAGAACAAGACAAAGTATCACAAGTACAAAGCGCACGTTCCGTCTCCGACCATCCATTCCCTCGTCTTCGTTTTCGTTCTTTTATATTACCAGCCCTTCATTTCCGCGATCATACCGATCGGTTCGCCGTTCCTCCACCATTGTCGCATCATTCCCTCGTTCCGAATTTCCACGTGATCCGTGGAAATCCAGACTTTGACTTTTCTCGGTTTGCATCGATTCGGTTTCTCGCCATTTCCAACCGGCGTAAGCCGAAGGAATCGTTATTATTACGGAGGAACATGAAAAGAAAAAAAGAAAATGGAAGTATGGAAGTCACCGTTCTGACTGTGCAACTTTTTGGGGGCCATTGGCACCCTACAAAAATATAGATCATCTCGATATTGCACCTTGGAACTCGCACGAATCTAAATGCGGAGGAGGGAGGCGTCTTTCTTCCTTTCCATTTCCCTCGTGAAGAGTTTTGAACGAGTTTTGGTCCCGTTCGATTCGATCTTCGAAGCTTTTTTCGATCGCTTGTCAGATATTCGAGGGAGCGAGATTTTAAGGGAACGGGGAATGGGCGAATCTTCTTCACGCTTTGTCTTATGCATTTTTAAATGCATCTTTGCGGATGCGTGGTCTTATCGATGATTCCATTATTTCTCCTCGCGTTCTATTTCGATATTCCCTCCATTAGAATGGAAATATCTCACGTTTCTTCTAATTTAATTCCATTTTATCTCCGTCTCGCTTCATTTAATGCGAGATTTAAATTACCCGTGATAAATAAAGCTCGATTATATACCTTTGTATCTTCTTGCTAGATTCCATCCCCATATTATAACACTTTGTAAATATTTAAGTTTCACTTTCCTTTGATTAATCTCTAATCTGCAAATATAAATACGATCATAATAATTTCGTTTCCATTAAAAATTCTCACGACAAATTTTCCCTCGATATTTATAGAGAAGGAAAAAAGTATTTCGAGAAGAGGAGTACGCGCATCCTCGACAGTTAAAGAGAAGACACTCTACAGCAAGCGCGTTTAACCAACAAGAAGAGAGAAACGACAGGAGGAGGGGGGGAAGAAGAAAATTGGCCGAAAAAAGGGGGATCGAGCATTTCCACCCGAGTGGTGGAAAAACGGTGGCGAGACAAAGGTGGATGGAGTAGCGGCTGAACCCGGGGAAATGGGTGCTCCGGGTGTATCTGACACGTGTTTTAACGCGTATCGTTCGACGTGGCTGGTGCATCTGGGTCACGCTCACCCCCCAAAACCGTTTTCCAAAGTCCTTCCAACGCTCTGCACTGCGGCGTTTTTAACGGCGTTTTACTGCGGCGCAGGATCGCGATCATCGTCGGCCGGTCATTTTCTGTACCTGGAAAGGGGGCGAAGACGGTAACCAGAGGGGAAGGAGAATGAGGAGAACGAATACGTTGCTTCCCTCTCGAATTCGCGGACGGGGAAGCTGGAAATTTCTATCAGAGAGGGAACAAAGGGTTGTGGAGATGAAAGGAGTGGCTCGTTGAGACGATTTATAGCAGCGTTTTCTTTTTTTCTTTTTTGGAAGTTTTTTTAGAAGTATCTATTGCGTTCTCGGAAACGAAAAGTTAAATCGGAGAGAAAAGTCGTATAAGATAGAAATTGTCGGATTAATTAATTTCCGATCTTCTCTGGCTGGTTTTATGAATAAATAACGAGCTGTTAAAAACGAATTTTTTTTTTTTTTTTTTAGTAAAATTTATATTCAGAGTTTTGCCAAGATATTTCGCGTTGAAACGAATATGAATAATTGATTTTACACGATGATTTATTTCTCATTTAAAGCTTTAATGACATAGTGATTTGTTTAGAAATTTTATTGCATTTTAATTTATTTACGTTTTCGGCTTCGAATATTTCTATTTACAAAAAAAAAAACATCATCGTAATAAATTCAATTGTTCGAAAAAAAATACGTAAAATATTTACTTATCTTTAGGCGAAATATTTATTGCGCGTTATAAGCATTTATTACTCACCAGCATACTTTCGTATCTATTAGTTTCTTTTATTATTATTCATATATACTGAAACATAATTTTCCATTAATTAATTAATAATGAAAAAAAAAAAAAGAAACGATAGCTCGTAATAACTAATGAATAATAAAGTGCGCGCGCAATAAACCTATCGAACATCTGTCATTTAGCCAGCATCTCGAGTACCGTTAATTGCGAGAAACTTTCGTCGAGATAATCGTTTGGTCCCGCTGCGCAAGGATCGGGATTAATTTCCACCAGCTTCGAAACGGGATGTCGATTAATTAGCAACCAGCTAGACGAAAAATGATCAAGGACACGAAGAAGAAGAAGAAGAGGAAGAACAAGCGGTGTCGATGTAGCTGGAACGTGGAATTAATTAATAACCGATCCGAGCGGTTGAATCGCGTGCTCGAGACAATTCGTGTCGTCGGTGTTTGATATAGTTTCTCGATACGAGACCGGCGCACTAAATTCTCCTTGTTTCAAACAAATTGAAAAGGAATCGAAGGCCGGAAATATTAGAGGAGGGAATATAATATTTCGAGTTTACACGAACAAGTATGCACGCACGTGTATCTCTTTCAGAGAATTCGTAAGGTTTAGTCGGAAATGGATATTTTTGGAAGGATTCAATTAAGTACCATATTCAATTAAGAGTATTTCGAGTCATTCGCGCCAGATTTCAAAGAACGTGGCCGATGTTACATATTTAAAATCGCATCATTCATCGTCAACTCCCCGCTGGCGTATTAATTATTTCCGTGGAAGCGTTCGAACAATCCCTTTGCAGGTCGGGTTTCCGGCCTTTTGCGTTACGATTCCATGAATTTAATGAGTCGAAACACGCGCTCAGAGGATTAAAACCGTCGCGTAACGAGATTCCCCTCCACGTTACTCTCTCCTCTGATATATTTTCCGCCGATAAGCCGTGGGTCATCAACGGAATATCAGAGGAGAGAGAAAAAAAAGAAGAAGAGTTTAATTTAGAAAAATAAATCAACTCGTTCGAAACTGATGCAACACGAGGATTTCATATTTTATGGCGATTAACGAATACAAATATTCAAAAAAAAAAAAAAAAAACGAAGAATCTGATTTTACTTTTGCACGTACAATATTTCTTTTTACGATTGTTTTTTTTTCCTTCTTATCAAAAACCAACGTCCATTGGAAGAAGAGTATTTTAAATTTTTCTCTCAATGTGTCAAATCGAGAAAGGTATACCGTGATCCCCAATTTTTAATTATTTCGTTTCAACTCGTTTCTTTTTTTTTTTTCCCCTCCAATATCGCCATCGAATAAACCTGACCTGGTTTTTAATACGCGGCCACGTTGGTTGGAAATGAATAAAAATTTATTCAACGCTCGTTGCCCGCAACACCGAGCCGAATGAGAAACGTTTCGTTTTTAAGCCGGGATTGGCGGGAACGATACATGGCCGTATTGCGAGATTGCGGTAGTATTGTGCGACTACCATCGATAAATGTGAACTCGAGCGACGATTACGTGTCGCCTTTTTTCCTTTAATTCGCCTCGATGTAACGATTCTTGGATGATGAAAAGCAAAAAAATACGTTTCTCCCCATTGTCTCTCCCGAGTAAAAATTACGATTCGCCAATCTCGTTGTAATTAATGCCAATTCGGACGAGGATGCTTTATCCGAAAATCTACGACGCGACAATTTTTGCTCATGGAAGAGATCCTTCTGAAAAATTAAATCCTTAAACGTGATCAACTGCAATTCGTTTCTTATATTCATCGAATCTAATTTACATCCGTTTTTACAATTACAAGTTTCGATCGAAACGTAGCTTCGTTTTCTTCGAGGCAGGGCAAAAGACGACTAAAAATTCGACTCGTTTCCCTTCTTCTCGATCGAACGAGGGAGGATTTATTCGACGAACGGTGGCCGGCCAAGACGCATCGGGCGGAAGGGGTGTGCGCCGGTACAAAGAGAAACGGTAAATCAGCAGGGGAAACGGATAGCTCATTAATAAGGAGATGGTAGGGTGAGGTGTATACCGGCCAACTCGCAACTGGCAACCTACCAAGTCACGAACAATACACCCCCTAAAGTTCCGACACGTTCCCCCACGAGCCCTTAAAAATATCACCCTTCCGACGTTTCCTGCGTTCCCGAAACGTGCAAAGGCGTCCAATTTTATTCCGCTTTATTCCATTTCTTTTTTTATATTCGAATTATATTATTTTATTTTCACTTCAACATATCTGAATTCTGAGGATTGATCATATATATATAGATGAAATTTCTCCAAGAACAGATATATCTTCCTGCGAGATTTTTCGAGCAAAAATCTATCTCGACGGGGAATTGCCGTTACAAAATCCAGTCCTCGATTCCCATTCGCCAGAGGGTATTTCTAGAGCTACCAGGTACGTATACACGAGGCCGAGAATTTATTCGTTCGGTATTAACACGTCGCGGAAGACGCACACCCTCCTGTCTCGATTCGGCCGGGTAACAGTTTAGAACGGTCGTTTGCAGGATCGATACGGGGAGTATAATGTCGGTAGATCAAAGCGCGTTCCGTCTTCTAACGCGCTCTACCCTCGCGGCTATAATCACAGCAGCGCGTGTAAACGTTCTCCACCTCCGCGCGCAGATTCGCGTGTCTGTGTTCTTCTTGTCCATCAACCGATATATTGCTGTGTGCAAGGCTATTTCGCGAATTTTCAATCGCCAATTTCCCCCTACTGTCGTTATTAAAATTTACACATCGAGTTAGTTGTTACTGCACGGTCGATAAATTTTAATTACAGGATTAATTAAAGGCAAACAGCGAAAAGACGAATATCTCAACCGAGTGTTTTCATTATTGAAAATAAATAAAAGATTCTTATAAGATTCTTAATAGAGATAGTGGATTGAATAATGCAACGGTGATAATTGTAAATTGTTATAGATATGAGAGAAAAGAATCGATTCTTTTTTTCTTTTTTTTAGAAAGAGAAAACTTCGTCCAATTCCAATTCAATCTTGTTTAATAACTTTGTTACAATTATTATTATGAACAATAACACGAATTGTTGGAATAGGGTATCGCGCACAAAGGGGTATAATCGGATACGCAACAAACGTTAATGAAACATTTGCGGGATAACATTGATGCGCGACGAGAGCAGCAACTTGGGAAATAGAGTTACGCTTTTGAGAGCAAACTCTCTTTCGTGTTTTCCTATTGTTCACCCTGATCCATCCGTAACCGGATGAGGGAGAAATTTCTCTTCTCTTCTCTGAACAACACCACGCTGAGACAGAACTTCTTGCTAAAGTCTAAAGGTTTCTCTCAACGAAAGGAAGAAAGAATTCGAAAGAGGGTAGATATAGGTAGATGGAAGATTTTAACGATCCATCTTTTTTACTTAAGCACTTAATTTTCATGAATATAAGAGATTAAAACATTCACTGCGACTATTGACTACCAGGAATTCTCGAGAGTTTCGTAAGAAAAACAAGATCTGTTGGAGAAGGAATCTTTAAAAGTGGATAACTGGAAAATTCTTTCAAGATTATCGAATCCAAAAATTGCGATTTCTCGATATTCTCCAAGGAATTTCCGCAGGTGTGCATTTCGATTGGCAAAGTTGCTTCTTCCAACCACTTTTCATTCTATGGCAAAGTTTTTCTCGTTCTTACTGACAAATTTTCATCCTCTCGTAGATAAAACTCCATTTGCACGGATATGAATTTCGCGTAGAATGCAGTAAGGGGTTAAGCAATAGAGATTGCGAGGCTTACGCAACGATTCATTCGATTAACCGGCGAGATTCCACGCATACTCTTCACTTTCGTTTTTCACGGAGTTCCAATTACACTCCCTAATAAACACGATTAAAGTTCGCTTCGTTTCGATTAATCGATGACGATCAAAAGTAAAGTAAAGATGAATCGAGGTTCCATCATCTTATCCAAAGATGGATTCCTTTCTTTTCGAGGTACGCATCTCTCGATTCTTTCATCAAATTTCCATTCAATCTCCGAAGAAAAATTTCCTTCCAGTCAAATCTCCCTTCCAAAGTCCGATATCTGTCCGAACGAAGACAAATCGACGTCACTTTTTGACGAATAGGAGTCGCTTAGGAGGTGTAACCGTCCCGATAAAGATACCACAGACGTCGAATATTCGATCGCGTCCATAAATATCCACTCGTAATTCGATAATTACGATCGAGGAAGGGTTCTAAGGTGCGTTGGGATGGGCCAATTTCCGCCCAAATGACCGGCCCATTGTACTTTCCTTCCCCCCCTCGCTTTTTGCTCGAGGAGAAGATTCGAAATACCGGCAATTAGAATTTGTCGAACAGCCCCTCTTTTCGAAGAAACCAATCGCCAACGGCTATGCCTGACTCGATGCAGCCATGGAGTTTAGAAGATTTTTACCGATCGGGTGAATAATCGTGATATTTCTTTTTAACCCTTGCTCGAATTATCTTCATTACGTATACGAGATGATCGATGGATTATTATTTATTAATATATTATTAAACGAATGCAACGAATACGAGAAGCAAAAGAATCCTGCAACCGATTAAATAATTCGACAATCGAATGAAATGAAATAGTTTAGAATGATATTAATTATTATTACGAACTGATTGCAGCAATGTTAAAAGTTGAGAACCATTGTTGGGAGAGAGAGAACGAGAACCTTTTCTCCTTTTATTCTTTCCTGCTCGTCACAATCGAATAACATCGCCATAAGATCGAAAAAAACTATGCGTCTATTAATTCCTCGAGTTTTTGTTATCCGAAATGTTGATCGGCGAAGGAAGAGGCATTCCGCGATGTCCATTATCGCCTCCTACGAAGTTCTTACACGAGTTAAATACAAGAAACCGTGTCGTGGAAAATTCAAAAGGGTAGGATAGTTTTTGTTCGTTTCATCCAAACGACTCCTCCTCCCCTCTCTCGAAAACTTTCCCCCTTTGCCACCACTGGGACGAGAAAATAACCGCCCCTGCATTGGGGAAAAAAGAAACGGGAAATTTCGAATTCTTAGGGTAATTAGCGAGAAGAAACTTTGAGGACGTACATTTGGTAAAATCTTCCTCGAGATTCTCTTTTGCTCGAGGAATTGTTTTTCGAGCGAGAGTGAAAGTTAAGCTCGCTCGACCCAGTATCCATCAGCAAGGAAAAAAAGAAATAAATAAACAAATAATTCTTGGATGCATAATTTCTCGGAGTTGAGTTAATAATAAATAACTCAGTCGAAGATACATTCGAGAGTAGTTTCGAAAGTATCTAAATATAACTCACGTACGCCTAATAAACTTTTGACCGTTAATAATTAAACAAATGCAAATACGTCTGAAAGTAAAGAAAAAAAAAAAAAGGATAATTTTAATGGACATTGTGTTGAAGAGTGAAAGCCGTCGGTGTTGGACAGCAAACTCTTTATAAACGAATCTCTCACGGATATATAATTGATTCGCAGGGATAACTGAGAGATAAACTGGAGAGATCTCTCTGGATAGTGTCGGTTTACAAAAATTTTCCTCGATCGTTTCCATCCCCTTCCACGTTGTTTTCCTAAACTCCTTCGCCGCTGAATGACAGATTTAGCGGGCCGTAAGTCGCGAGATATCTTGGTTATTTATTTAACAGGGACCCGGCAGCCAATAAATTCGGCTGCGAGCTTATTTCGACCCTCCAGATAAGGGTGCATAATTTAAGACTGGAGAGGAGAATGCGTGTGTTCCCCCCCGTAGGAGGAAGGGACGGCACACTTTCGAGATTTCGGGAGGGGGGGGGCCCTTCACAGCGAGGCGACGCCAAAGATTCTGAATGGGGGACTTCTCGAAATCTTCTTAAGCGCCTTATAAATCCCTGCTCGCTCTTTCTATGGGTTGCGCCCCAATCTCGTCGGTAGCCACTTGAATTTTTTCCAGACGAGGACTCACTTTTTTCCCCGCTTGCACAGACGACTGTATCAGAAAGGTAACGCGGGATATTCGATGCGTTTCACAGGTTTTATTTATTAAATTACGAGCATATCCGTTCTCACTTTTATCCCCCTGATTAGATCGCGAACGTTTATATTTTGTATTCTTCTCTTTGCGCATCTTAATTTTTCACGAATTATAAATAACTCCCCGTGGAAAGTTCTTCTTCGAGTCCAAGTACGGGATATTTTTCCTGCGAATAATAAATTAAGAATCAAGCTCTATACGGAGAACGTTTATAGCTCGTTATCAAAAAGATAACAATCGCGAGTTTTTCATCTCCCTTCCCTCCCTGAAGCGAAGGCAGAGATTCTAGAGCGATCCGGGTGGTCCGGGGATTATTACGGGCGCCTCGAAGACAAAGCCTGGCTGGGGAGGGGAAGGAAGGAAGGAGAGGAGAGGAAAGAGCGCGCGTTGGAACACGTTTGGCGAAACTGTATCGTCCTTCTCCCGTGCCTGCAGATATTTACGAGTCGATCCACGCTTTTTTCTTTATTTTATTTTTCCTCGAACAGAACCTCTCTCTCTCTCGGCCGGCTTATCTGCGTTTCCTTGAAAATTTACACGATGCTCGATGCGTCGATGCGCGTTTCCGACCGTTGGAAAACGTTGGACGCGAGGTTGACGCGATAACACAGTTCAACCGTGAGAAATGGCCGCCGAGACCCGCCTTTCGCGGTTTAACAGTGTCGATTATGCGAGTTGCGGGTTCTCATCTCGGGGACAAGGCGAAAATTTCTACCCGACGATTGGATCCAATTCCAATTAAACGGTATGTCGTTGGACAGTTATCGCGATTTGCACGCGAGAGAACAATTGTTCCGCGTTATTATGGGATTTATTTTGCTGGTAATAACGTTGGAGAAGAAATTGTATACATAAGGCGTAAGGGTAGATTTTTAGAAAGCTTAGAATTCATGTATTTGGTCGTCAGCGACCGGGCGATCATCAACGTGACATTTCACCTCTTTTATCTGTTTGTCTTTTTTCTTTTTTTTGGAGAGTATTCGAGGTTACGGAATATTCGTGATAGGAAAAGAGAATTATTACACAGGGATGGTACTTAGGAGGACGATAATTAAGATTTATTCGTCTATTCATCTTCTCACCGTGGTTATTAAATGAAGCATGTCAGACACCTGATTATAATCATCTTTGACGAGCCTCTGTTCCTTCTCGATCATTCTTCCATTTCACTGTCCAACAAAAAGTATTTATCAGAGACAAAATTTACTTTTCTTTACGAAGCGATTCAAAGTTTCGCCAGAGCGAGAATATTCCTTCGAATAAAATTCCAAATCCACGGTCTTGGTTTCGATCATCCCTGGAGACAATCTCCTTAACGAAACGCGAATCAACGATCCCCGAGCACAACGGGGCAGGTTTCCACCGCACCACTCGTCCCTCGCCTACGACACATCGGAATCGTACACAACGGCATCGCTCTACGTGTCACCATTGTCGACCGTCCGCGTTCCACGCTGGAAAGCAACCAACAGCCCCGTCGACACCTGTCAATAGCACGCGTGTCACGAGAGGCGGAGAGGCCTGCCTTCTTGGAAAAACGCTCCCAGAAGTTTCACCGGTGCGCGGAACAAAAAGCCGGAGAGCCGCTGACTTAATTATCAACGTTTAGCATAATGGCCGTCCATACCCTGCTCACGATGAATGAAACCTTCTTTTCCACCATTATCGCTGTAACCAATTACCGTTTCGCGGGCCGACAATGGGTCAGCTCGCGCGATACTAAACGGCCGGACGGCGCACCTTCACGTTTGAATCGAACCTCTGTCGAGGTCTGCGGCTAGAAATCCGTGAGAACGTGTGAGAGGCTGGATTATGCTTGCATCTCTTTTTTCCCTCCCTCCATCTCTTCCCCATCGAACGAGGGAAACTCGACGATTCGAAAAATTTTTCTTTTTCCAAGTCTGGGAGGGGGATATGTCAATATGCATATATGCACAGTTTGATGATGGTAGTAAATTCGTATAGCCACCGCTCTCGTCGATTATTATTTCACACACTCGTGAAAAATGCAGCGAAATATCGAAAGGATTTGTATCCTGGCCACGATCGACACTGTAATATCTCTCAAATCCCGTGTATACCCTTGCGACCCACCCCGATCGAGTTCGCGTGTCCTCTCGCAACTTATTCGAGGGATTATCAGCGGATCAATCCGCTCGACCAACGTTTTCCATTTCCGGGACAACGCGGATTAAACCGGGTACTTTTCCTCCTTTCCAACTCGATCGAAACACGCTTTGCATTCCTCGCAACCGAATATCCCGAAAAAATATCTTTCGCGCGTTCCCCCTTCGTATGCAAATGCGAACAAAGCGGAATACACATGTATATTCGAATCGACACAACGGTGAAGAGATCCGTGGCTCAACTCTGAATCGTAATCGCGAGGAATTCCAAGGCCTGCGACGAGGCCGAAACGCGCGACGCATCCTACGTTGAATCAACAGACAGGTTTCCATGCTCTATCCGCCGGTGAACACTTGTCAAAGTCACGTATACACCTCGTGACGGAATATTTCCCGGAGTAAATTGGATACAAGTGGATAGGCGTGAAATTGAATGGAAGCCCCCGCGGGGTACGTTGGAACGAGCTAAGCGGTGATCTCGTTTCGAGACGGTTTGAAGGAGGAGACGGAAGAAATTAGACCTGTTGTTGTTTATAATAATATCGCGAAACGAAGCTTATCTATTTGAACATGTGCTCGAAATAATTTTGCCCGGTTTGGATCATCCTCTCGTTCCGTAAGGGACGCGATGGAGGTAGGTTGTTGCCGACGAAATCACCGATCCTGGATTCGTGGATCGCCGTGAGGTGAGGACCTCCCAAGAGAGGTTGCCTAAATAACGCGTGGCTAGGCAGGGAAAGGGGGAAGCAGAAGAAGAGGAAAAAGAGAACGGATATCCTCGTCAAAGTCACGCATCAGGCCCCCTAAACTGAGCTTAATGGAAACGTTCACGTCGACATGAGGCCCTATTCCCTTTTGGAGGAGGAGGATTTTCTCTTATTGTAAAGGAGGAATTTGGAAATTTTTGTTCCAATTAAAGGTGAAATTCGAAATTTATATCGAAGCGGGATGGGATAATGATTCGAATGGATAATAAAAAAGAACGTCGTCTTTAATTATCGGAGTCTTACGTGTCTTCTTCGTAAGAGAGATGGAAAATTAAATAATTAGCGGCCGCCGGTATATTGTCCACCGATAATGCCACTTTTGCTTATACAATTTTATAATTTAACAATATCGTTAAAAATACACGTTATATGGAAGTTTTAATTACAAATATAATAAAAATCGATTAGAAAATTACGCTTTACGATATATCCTTATCACTCTCTCGAAAATGGTTACCTAATTTTTTTAATAGTACGAATTTACCATGAATTTATCATCGCGATAAAAGTAATAACAATAAAAAGAAAAGAAAAAAAAAGGAAGGATATACGATTCCAAGAAGAATGATCAAGGAACGAAAAGTCATCTCGTCCAATCCGATTATAAACCACGCGTCACGTTGATGTATGATAACATCAACGATCGCGCGTGCCTATGCTTAATGACCGGATAAATGAAGAAATTTCACTTGGCGTTCTGTGAAGAATGGCGACTCGTTTCTCAAGTGCGAATAAACGAGCGTTGCACACACACACACGCACACACAGAGGGGAGACGAGCGATTCCCTCTACCCGATTCTTTCTTGTAGGTCATTTCACGCTTGAGATTATACACGCTGATACAAAAAAAGTGGTTCCTCTCGCCGCTCCTGATGCCTGGATATTCTCAACTTTATGACGTGTAATAACACAATCGAGCCGGTCGATCATTCTCCGAGCTTCTTGCTACATGAAAAAAAATCCCCCTTTCTTTTTGCGCACTCCGTTCTCACTTCCTCTTCCTTCCTTTCTTTCTTTCTTTTCCTCCCACTCCGCCTCCTCTCCTCGTTCGAAGGAAGTCTTTAAGGAAAAGAAGGAAAAACGGACGTGTGTCCCCCAAGAGGTGAACCAGAGTTAAAAAAGGAAAAAAAGAAGGCGACTAATCAAAGTTACGTAGCTTCATTCGTTTAACCTCTTTGTTGGCTCGCGATTATCATCACCTTTTCGAGCGATAAATCATCCAAGTAGCTTTATTCGTAAACTTGAACCGTTAAATTCTTCGACCCATCGCCTCGTTTGCCTCCCCTTCTCTCAGGCTGAGAGAAATACGACCGAGGAAGGATGCATAAACGCGGGCATCGTTGACCGACGATCATCGTCCGCCATTCGATTCACCATTCGACGTATTTTCCTTTTCTGTTCCTTTTTTTTTTTTCAATTTCCCCCACGGAAATGGAAAATGGCGTTATGGTAATCAACCGGTTGGCACGAGGCTCGTAATTCTAGTTAGAGGGCAGGTTGAGCGAGAGAGAGGACTCTTTGTCACTGTTTGCAAGTCTGACTCGAGGAAATATACTACTATCTGAAAGCTGGACGGCTTCCTCTCGTAAAAGATACGGCACAATGCCAATGACTTCAAAGTTTCTTTCCTTTCAAGGGGAAGAGACGCGCGTTGTAAATAATACACACAGTCCATTTCCACGACCGGTCCAAGTATTCCAAGGAATATGTTTGGGGGGATATTCGAGGAAATCTTCTCCTCCAACATCTCCCCTCTTCTCGATCAATTTCGAGGGAGGGGAATTGGGGATTTCTTCTCTTTCCAGATGATGGCGATGGGAGACCACGTTTTCCAGCTCTACAGCTTCGCGTAAGCCAAGGATACAGTTTCGACCGGCCGGATTTAATTAAAACTTTCGCGACAATGGGGCTCGGTCCATCGAGAAACGAGGAAAAGACCTCGACCAATCAATCGACATCACGGTAATCAAGCGAAAAAGTGTGCCAGAAGAAGCGGTTGGGTCCCGCTAACGAAGAATCCGCGCGGATGGTGGAAGAAAAAGGAAGAGGCGATAACGAGGAACGGTATCGTAATGGGGAACGGAAGCGAACGATATCGGCCATTTCCGTTGAAAACTCACCGTGTGCCACTCTCGATTCTTATTCTCTCGTTCGAATACGAAATTCTCAACAGCTCTTCTCGTTAGTTCCTCATCGATCAACGATCCATATCCTCGTTGCAATTGATTAAGTTAATTCTGTCGTCTGTCGGTGGAGAAGGAACGAGGACACGGAGAATTTTAGAATAAAATAAATACGGAGCTAACAGGGAGGCAAAAGACCTTCTTTTGCATCAAGCTTCATTGAAGAAACGAAAAAAATCGACAATATATATAATGTTCCTATCTTTGGATATTTTTTTATAAACAACTGCGCCTCGAATCTAAATATTTCTATATATAATTTTCAATATCGCGCTTCTTTTCTAATATCTATGATTGATACATTTCCCAACTTAATTTGCGATACCGTTCTCTGCCTCACGCTGAATTCATACGATTGCATAACCAGAGCGAAGAAAACATCAGCTACGAAACGGATAACAGAACTGGTACATTAGAATATTCGTGAATTCCAAACGAATTTAAGCCGGCTGGTTTATCCTTCAATCGTCCGATATCTCCGAAACGATCGTGAAAAATCTGATTCGCGCGGGAACGAAATCGTTAAAGAAACGATTAACACAGCATGGCGTTGGCCATGTTCGACGACGATCTCCCCCCCCTGGGATGACGGTCGTCAAACCGGGTTTCGAAATTGCAGTTGACCAAAGGTCAAGAGCTCGCGCATGTATTTCAACGCGGTTATTAAGCAGGCCGTAAAGTAGCATAACCGCTCGTCCCTGTCCCATGGTGGTTGATCGATGATTCCTTTGGACAAAGGGCCGTATCTTCGTTCACTGTCGCAGCGTCCAACAACTTTGACTCTGGTTTTATTACAAGCCGTCTCGGTCGAAATAAAAGTTTCGCAGACCGCGTGGCGTGCACCGCACTTCTTTTACGATACGTTATATACTCTCGTCCACGCTTTTCGAGGCCCCTCCGACAAAGGTCTGCGTTCAAAGCTCGCAGAAACGAAACAAAAACCGAGGAGATTCTCGAATGGAAATTGAATCGGAGGGAAAGTAGAGGGGGAGCTTATAAACAATTTATCGAGGCTCGTTTAAACGACTTAACTCATGGCCTGCACTGGCACGCGAACAACCGATCCCATTTGCACCAGCGGTGAGCCTTTGAAGCTGAAGGAAGCCGAGTTTTTGAAGCAGGCCACGATCATTCGTTTCGTTGACAGGGTTGCTTTTAACCGCCTACAAGGCATGCACGAGTACTGGTACGTATTCGTCCTCGATCCTTAACTCCATTTGACTTGCTCTGTATTTTTGTATTTGGATATTTTAGAATCGTAATTCGAAATCGAGTATAATTCTCTCGATTATCTCAGAGAGGAAAATGAGGGAGAAAGTCGATGGTGTTTGAGGGAAGATTGTTCAACAGTGGCTGTTTGCTCCAAGTCAGAGGTAAATTCATTTGGCCGGGTAATTAACACCCATATATTTTCCATTCAGGTATTTCCGTTCACGCGTGCCACCGTCCGCGTGTACCGTTCCTCTTAACAGCTATGAAACCAACATCCATCGTGCCATTGAAATCCTGGCAACCTTGCGTAATACACAAGTCTGTTATACGTATATATATATTATATATGTGTATTAACAGTTTATCTCGCTTGGTGAACGGCGCGGTGGAAGACGTTAAAACGATTAGACGTTTTATCGACACGATATAAATATGCTCGTATCTTGACTCTTTCCAGCCTCGCGATTAGCTTTCGATCCAGAGTAAGATTTAATATCGTTGGATAATAAAATTTAGAAACTTTATCGTCGGAGTGGGAATCTCGTGTTTATTATTTAATATTATTTAACAACTGGCTAAAAGTATCGTGTATTTTCCTCTTCTTTTTTTAAATGTAATAAACTGGCAGGAGTTAAATTGCCGTAAGAAAGGAAACATGGAAATTATGGGGAAATTATGGATGAACTTTGCGCAAATGATGGGATGAACGACCGAGTGAAATATCACCCGGAATAGTAAATGTCAGCAATAGATATGGAAATAAATTCGAAAAGTCTCCCCGATTATTTATGCAAGTTCAACTAACGCTTTATGCGATCCGTTAGACTCTGTAAATTGATTCGATGCCTGTGGATTTACGAGTCTCCTCGAGTAACTATTTCGAATTCAATTAGTTTTACGCTTTTTTTCCTTTAAGAAAAACGCGTAATTTTATCCACGCTTAACGGGCAAAGTCTTCTCTTCTATTTCTATCACGAGAAAAGCTTAAACTTCACGGGGAAATTCAATATCTGGAAAATCTTTCATACCCCCGAATTTTCGCCCCTGCTTGAAACAAAACCTGCAAACCAGCAAACATTTTGTTTAGAGAGAAATCCAAGCATGCATGTATTCTAATCACGCGTGGCCCCTTATCTCGAGGGATCATTACGTAAATTACCCTCGCCCGGGGAGGAGCAAGATTTCGACGAGTTTTTCGAACAGCCGATGGAAAAGTGATCAATATTCATGGGGCAAGGCACGAGGGTATCGTTTCGGCGTCGTCACGTGCACGGAAAACGGTTACACGCGACGTGGATATTAAAAAACACCGCGGAAATGGGGAAGGGCTTTCACCCTCGCCTTCCCTTCGTGGACGGACGATTAAAAAATGCGTCCGACTCATTCTCTCTCTCGTCTCAGAACGGCTGGCACGTTTAGTGAATGAGATATTCGAACGATAGGTTCGTTCCTTCTTCTTCTCGTTTCTAGTTTACTGTACACGTTTAACATGTAAACCTTGATCCAATGTCGTCAGATCGGAACGAGATATCCCTCCACGATTAATTCCGTTCGATTCTTTTTTCAATCAGGACGGATTAAAAATTTTAATTTTATTAACAAGCTTTCCCTTTCTTTTCAAAAAGATGATACTTAAACATCACGAGAATCGAAAAACGAGGCATTTTTTTAATTCTCCTGTTTGGGGATGTCGCAAGCTCCTTTTCGACTCGTCATTCGTCTACTCGATCGTAGACACGGTAATTTCACCTTCCACCGTCCCTTGAGATCTTCGAGACGTTTGAGGAGACGAGTTCGGCAAGAGTGGACCTTCTCCGCTTTCTACGAGGGAAACAGGCTAATTCGGTGACAGAATCCTCCTCGTCAACCGTGATTTCGAGAATCGAATCAAACAGAGAGGGAGAGAGACTCGTGTTGAAAGTATTGTAGGCCCTCAAACGCGCACGAGCAAGCGGTTTCGAGATGTTATTAAGACAAATATTGTGTTTGGGATGTCCCAATCGAGGTTCTAACGCAACCGACATTTCTTTTTTCAGTTTCTATTGGAGAGAAGGAACGGTGAATAAGAAGGAATCATTGAGAGGAAATTTACGAACGTCGGTCGGATATAGGTCGATTCTCGATCTCGAAGAAGGGACGAGTGGTTCGAGAAGAATGTTGAGTAACTTAAAGACAACAAATCTCTCGTCGAATAGAATAGAAGATTCACGATCATCCTCCAGCATCTTCTAAGTAGTTTTCAAATGCAGATAAATTAACGTTGTGGAATTTTCGTAGAATTTCTTTTCTGAGTTTGAATATTCCTTTTCTCGGGGCTGATTCAAACGTTCATCTCTAAGTACAATCGTATCGATGAAACGTCAAAAAATCGAGGAATTTCCGTGCCGAAAGTAAATCAGTCGACGAAAAAATGGTGGAAAATGGTGGCTTTCTTAACGGTACACGGGGAGAGGAAGATGCCATCGATCATCTTGATCAATTACCTCTAATCCATGGGTAGCACGCGCGGCTAATCCTTATCTATGGATCTGGTAGCGAGTAGTGGCGCTTGCGACACCCGATAAATAAGAAACCGGCAAGATTAATCGGCTACACCGAGGTTTATTCAATAAGATTCGCCCGTAATAACTCCCGTTTTCCATCCCATATTTGATTATTATTCGAGGGGAGGGAGACGTTTCTCGAGCAATTTTCACGGCGTACGTAATTCTGTCGATACCCGTGGAACCGATACCGGTGTCGTTATGTCGGAAATATTGAAAACAGAAGCCCCGAGACCCGAGTGAATGAAGCGAACGTGCGCCAAGGTTTCCTTCGAATATTCCAATTATTCCGGCAGACAGGCCGCGTCGTTCGTGTGCACCTTTCCATCATAATCGAGTAACAGGGCTTTCTTTCCTCTTTAACTTTTTAAATTCTATCGAGAATTTGAATTTACCTGCCATCGGATAAAGAAAAATATTTATATTTCACAATCTGTTAACGACGAGGGGAGGAAAGTATTCTAAAAATCGGTGATGATGAGATCTAGATGTTATCCCCTGTTGGATGTATAGTTGAGGGGTGGAAAGGTTCTACGAACTTTTCTGTTTATTCTGCGCGGAATTCTTTTTTTGGTGACGATTCGAAAGCAATTAACTTTGGAACGAGCAACGCAGCTGGTGGCCACGTGGCAGCTGGGCTGCCAAACCAGACCGCCGTTTTCCAATGTGCCAAAATGCGTTTTATCGCCACTGACAACCTCTCTGTATTTCGTTTATTTTTTTCTCTTCCGACCGCGAGAAGAGTCAGAGATTCTTTTGTCGACTGGAAAAATCTCTTTCTCGCGAAGAAGAAGAGAGAGAGAGAGAGTTCATCGGACGCTTTGTCATTTTTAGGCAAAAACTAAAGGTTGGATGGATCGATAGACGATCGGGCGACAGACAATTACCTTATTCTCTTTGAGGGATAAGCGTGAAACGTTTGGAGAGGAGAAAGATTCGGGGAGCGTGTAGAAGAGTGGTTAAGTGGAGGCCACGAGGGTGCTTGGGGGTGAGACTCGAGAGGGTGAATAGAAAATTAAAACCTTTCAAGTGTAAGGGAGAAGAGACGGTATTTACGTTTCTTTCATTGTTCGTTACGATTTAAATAAACCTTTCCTCGATCACTCTTGAGAAAACCACTCGTGTATTTTACTCTCGAATTGCAACCGAGAGCAGTGTGCAACTCTTTACATTTGTTATAATTCGTTATACCATTCGAATTTTGTCAAGCAATCTATTTTTATTAATCTCTCTTTTTCACTTGTGTCGAAAAAATTTTTCGATAGTTAGCATATAATAGCCGTTTTAATTGTAGATAATCGGAGGAAATATGTTTCAACACCACTCTTTTCTACAAAATTGGAACGTTTCTTGTTGCGTGGTCTCCGATTAAAAAACTCGCTATTACGAAACAATAGAATCGTACTCGCTGAAGAGGAGAACGTTTCAAGGATCCAGAAATTATATTTTGCGTATAAAAAAAGAAAAAAAAGAGAGAGAGAGAGAGAATTGAAAACACGAAAGCAAGTTTTTTCGAACATTTTAATCCCCCGGCTATTGAAATAATAGAACAAAAATATAATAAAACCCGATCGAAATACTGTCGCGAAACAATGGAATCACTGAAAAAAAAAAAAAAAAAGAGAATACTTCCAAAATGATGAAAAATATTTTAAAATAAAATTACGAGAGCGAGTTTCCAATTCTTCCGACATCGATTGTTAAAATAAATAAATAATCGTAAAAAAACACTTTTCGCGCAAAAGATGGAAGAATCTAAAGTCGAATTACCGCGATAAAAAAATACGAAATAAAGTTTGTACGAAGACAGAGCATTTCGACAATGGAATCGACCATCTTCTGTAGAGGAGAGACACGTGGAAACGCTTCGGGAATCCGGTATATAGGCGAATATTCCGTCGAAACGGTTGGAAATAGTCGTGGAAATAAAAAGAGAGGGAAAAAGAGGAAGGAAAACAAGCATCCGTCGGGGCGACGAAAAAATCCTGCACCCCGTTGAAATCCGTTTTTACGGCATCCTGACGTTGAGACGTCGGTCGGAAATCGCGTGTCTGTTTGGCCGCGAGGCGTTTTAGCACGGAAAGCGCGCAACACGCATAAGTAAAAAGACACAGGTGCGCATACATATCAGCCAAGCTTGGTGACCATCAGCCAGTCGTCCAGCGTTCCTCGAGTTAGCGTCGTTAGTGGAATTTCATTTCAACCAACTTCTCCACGCTCTGTGTCAAATCGAAACGATCGGGATCAAGATAACAATTTTTCCTTCGAACAATTTCTTTTCGATTAAAAATTTCCATCAAAACGCGTCCCGCTTTATCCTCGACCTTCGTCGATATTTCTTCGAGAATCGATTAAAATTTGTTTTCTTTTTTTTTCTTGATCGTAGGTGCAATATAGAACGAAAGGAAATTACGTTTCATCGTTCGGATGAAAAATTGGAATAAGGAGAATAATACACTCGTTCCTCCTTATTCTCCGCCACCACGGTTACGATGATATTTACGACAAGGGGCAAACGTTGAATTTCAATCAGTCGTACACTTGTACAAGCAATTTCGGTCTTCGATTCGTTCGATGCATCGCACGCTCGTCGCGACGATGATATAACTCAAAATTTACAGTTTTTTAATCATCGATTCATCAAAACAATCATCCTCGCTCTTCTTTTATTCATGGATAATTCTTATATCTATAACATTTTATCCTCGAATCGTGTCGAACTTTCACGAACGAGCGACAAAGCCCGATCGATTCCCCACCTCTCCTCCCTCTACTGTTTGAGATTCGGGCGGAGACGCCTCTTAAAACTCGTTGCCGCATCCGCGACAACGCCGTCGCGCCGTCTTTCGAGATTATGCGAGTATTTATCGATTTACATTTAGATTTGTCCCGTCACGATGCGCCGCCAATCCATTGTGGCCGGTTGTCGCATGTCTGAGAGTCGCATAATCGTCGGATCCAGCAGAGGCGGAGTGGCACGCGTCTCTCACGCGAATATTTTTAATCCTTTCCAGGGGTGGAAACCAGACGGGATACCAGACGGATCAAAGTTCCTCGCGAAAAATCCACCGAAAGGAATTCTCTCTTTCTCTCTCGGCGAACGAGACGACGAACGAGTCCTCCTCCTCCTCCTTTTCGAGCGCATATTTTCACGGATGATTCATTGGCGACCGATTCGTCCCCTCCCCTTTCCCTCTCGATACCTCTCTCTTAACGCGACCGGTGATTTCGATCGATGGAAACGAGCCACCACCAACGAGATTCTCCCTATTCTTCGAGGGGAGAAATTCCAGAGGCACCTTTCATCCTCTCGACGAATGGACAAAACTCGTTCGGTATTCGTCTATCTGAGATACGTCTCTTCTCTTTCGTCGGAATGAATTAACATTTTTTTTATTATTATCTCTTTTATCAAATCGGGGAGACATTTTCGGATAGGAAATCGAGAGAAATTGTTGGAAGAGATCTCGTTTCCCGCGCGTATACGTACAAATCGACGTGAAAATTGTCCGGGATAAAAGAAAAAGAAGTTAGAACTCTCGACGATTCTTCTTTGATGAGACACGAATAACAATAGATTTAATTTAATTTATCTTAACGATTTTATATTAATTCTCTCGGATTGAAATTGAAAAGCGGGATAAATTATCGCAAAAATGACCATGTTCGAACGGCGTTCAACCAATTTCAAATTAACGCAATCGATAAAAATATTCGCGTGAGTTTTAACGACTGGCCGGGATGATTCGCAGAAACGAGACTGTTTACCTTTGAAACCCTTTGATGTAATCGCAATTACACGGTCGCGGGCGGTTGGAACGAATGAACACGTTGCCTCCTCCTCGATCACTCCTTTGAGCGAGGCGAAAATAATTAATGAACAGGTAACTCGCACTCGCGTGCATCGATTGTGAAACGATTCCATGAAACGTCCCATGGTCGCAGCGTTTATTAAACCTACCGACGTAAAGCAACAATAAATAACTTTCCATCAACGAATCGTTGACTCGCGATTCATCCCTCTGTCGACGACGATCACGAAAATTAAAACTTGTACATTTATTAATACTCCCTCGATTCCTTTCGATGCGATTTCGAGAAAGGAGAGGAGAAAGGAAAAATGGAGATTCGTCAAGATCTCGATCAACAGGGAGGATGTAAATTAATTTAGAGACTGGATTCATCTCCATTAACTTATTTGCGATCGCATGATCGTGTTTTGAAACGTTGTTAATCGGCATGGAAGTGTTGGAGAGGGGAAAAAATCGCTTTAAACGTTTTATATTCGGACGAAGAGCATGGCCGGCGCGAGTGAGGTCGGGGGTTCACCGAGCTTCGAATCGATTCTTCGAGGGAGAAACCGTAAACGACCAAGTTTCCAACGATTCCCCCGCTTCGAAAGTTTTTTGAAAACGAGAGAGCGGGTGTGTAATGATAGGGGGAGGGAGAAATTACGCGTCTGCCGAACTTTCCACCTTTTTGCGGGGGCTGGAGTTGCAGAATTCGATACCTTTCGTCCAACTCGAATGCGTTTCAGAGCGAAGCATGGGATCGGGATCTTTTTGGAGAGGTTTACAAGCGCGATTGAGATATTTTGTCGAAGAAGGAAAAGGCTCTTCGTTTTAAGGAAAAGGAGGATTAAGATCACGCGATACGAGAAAAGTTCCAAACCGAGAAAAATGTATCCTTTGGAAAAGGCTAAAAGTTTCCTCGCTGTTGTTTCGAACGATAAATCGCGAAAGTAAAGTAACTGCTTCTCGACCGCGAAGAACAGCCGAAATTAGCCTGAATCTCTACCTCTCGGCTTCGCATCCACGTTCTTCTTATCCTCCACTTGGATCTTGGAACAGTCCAGTTCCTCGATCGTTCCAAACCTTTCCTCTTCCCTTAACAACATTACAAACCGATGCTCAGAAATGAAAAACTCTTTCCAACTCTATCCTCCCTTTATCTCCACGATAATCAATCGTCTCATCTCATTCCCCATGCAGAGGAATCTCTCCCCTCCGTCCTCCACCCTGAAATAATCGATAAACCGTATCCACCTTCGAATCAAAAGAAGAGGAAGAACAGAGAACGTCTCTCCTCCGGGAAAAGAAAAAAAGAAAGCTCGATTCAAAAACCCTCGTCATCCCGGAAGAGTCCTCCTCGGGTCCTGGAGGAGCAGCCAGATCAAACCCTCCAAGCCTGGCCAACCTCTCGGCCAAGCTTTCGTATTGGTATTCGTGTTCGTGAGCCACGTGCTCCACACACGTGGAGCAGAAATACCGGCGAGGGAGCGAGGGAGAGCGCGAAACCGAGGCTCGAGCGAGCGGGACGATAATAGCGGCGGCGTTGGAGCGCGGGACGGAGAGGAGTTGGAGTTTCTCGTAGCTCGAAGCCCTATTGCTCGTCGCTGAGGAAGGAGAGCTCAGTGCTACGATGGTCAGCAAGCGGACAAGTCGCAGCCAGTTCCTCCCGTTCAACGTTTTCTATCGCGCTCTCGCCGGCCCGTCCATCCGTCCATCCGTCCGTCCGTTCGTCCATCCGGGGTGAGGAGCGCGTGCGTGCGTGCGTGCGTGCACGGGGAGGAAAGCGCGTGTCTCGGTTAATCGCGGCTAATTAAGACGATTCGCCCGTCTGGTGTGGCCGCGCGCATCCACTGTCATTGAACCTCCGTCACCGCGCTTCATCGCCCGTAAATCATCCCGCGCTTCCCTCGGCCGGAATGCCGGGTAATTGTGTCACGGTTGAATATACGAATTTATTTTCGTCCGCTCGGGATTGATTAAGGGAGGAGGGGAGGGGGCGAGTGGTGACGAGAGGGGTATTAAGGGGGAGAGGGAGGGAGAGAATCGTACAGGAGATAAAGGATTCGTCCGTTTTTCTTTTTTCCTCCGCGATGGATGACGGGTCGTGATCACGACGGGGCTGTGATCCGGTAGATCGATAGGGGGTGAAGATCGGCCGAGCAGCGAGGTGATCGAGGGGGGAGCCAGGAGGAAAGCACGTGTCCGCGTCGGCACACCACGTGGCTCGTGACAGTGGAGAGGAGAGATTGTGAGACACGTAAGTTGGAAAATACGATATTTGAATTTCGGGAATTCGATTTTACGTTATGGTGAACGTACTAGAATGCGACGATTGTTGGATACGGGTAAGAATAAAATCCGGAAAAAAGGAGATCCTGTTCGCTCGCGAACAATCGTTCTTTCTAATTGTTGTTTTCTTATTCTTAGAAGAATGAAAACGAATTATTATATATCTGAAATGGCCGCGATAAATCCTTCCTCGAGAGGTTAAAGATACACGGAGATGTACAATAATTCTCTCTTCATATATATATATACATATGTACATATATATTATATATATATATATATACATATGTACATATATATTATATTTTTAGAGCGAGATCCAGCGATTATTACATAAATAATTGACATAGTTTAAGAATAACGACTTTGATACGTATTTCGTATCACGCTGTCATCGTGGTTGGCTCGATTAAGAGTAATAGCAGGCGCAAGTGTACACAAACAACCCCGGCGTCCAAAGCCGCGACGTTTCGATACGCAATCTTATTATTTAAGAGGCCGGCCGAGAATAATTACGCGCTCGTTATCGTGGAGCGGAGAGGCAACCGTTATCCCACCGATTATAGCAACGTTATAATCGAGAAAAATAATTCTCGCACGTTGACACGTTCCATCTTTTTCAAAAAATTGAACAAAGTTGCTGCCTGGCACCTCAAGGGAGAAGAAGAAGGATTGGTGGAAAAAATTTTTCTTTTTCAAAACTGTCGACGATCCACATAAGAGGGAAGGCCTTCACACGGTGTGAATGGCCTTCGCGGCGTTCGTTAGACTCGTGTGTCCGCTCGTTCGTACATAATTTCTGGGCCGAAACGTAATTTAAACGCGCTCCCACTTACGCGGCGGCGGCGTCGTTTCCGCGGATGGATTTCGTGTATGGGATGGTCTCGTTTTCTGCGCCGACACGCACGATAAATGCTTCGATCGCTTCCGATCGAGCCGAAAAAAGAAAAATAATGGTATCGTTGTATTTAATTTTGGAAATGGCGATGCATTTCGAGAAATTGGGGAAAAAGATGTGTGAAAATATAATTCTTTTTATAAATAACGATAGCAAGTTGGAAGCGATAGATGAGAAGGATTGCGAAGCGTGAAGGAAGTTTCGATTAAAACGTTCTTCTTTTTCTTTTTTTTAAAATATGGAGAAGGAGATGTTGAAGTATGGGAAGGTTTGAAGAGGGGTGTCGTGCTTCTGTATTTCGACTTGTTTTCCTTTGGAATGCGATATGAGAGGGATTCGTGAGTCAGGTTCCTGGAGGACGTTTGGTCTCCACGTTTTTAGAACGATCAACGCGTGAAAACATCCAGTTATTTATTGATACTCCCGTTTTTAAAGTTGCCTTTAACTTTCGTTGATTTTTCTGTAATTGTTTTTTCTTTTTTTTTTCATCCAAGCAAAATATGCATATCGTTCTCATTCCAGAGAATATCAATTTCAACGTTAAACCTCGAATCTTTTGAACGCGTGAATTTATTTATTAATATATATATATATAGATTTTGACCTACTTCTTTCCAATAATTCCGCGAATACCTTGAGAACATGTAAAAATAATTGACTCGTAATCTCTAAATATCCGAAATTTCGTTCCATTTGAATAATACAGGAAATCTCTTTTCTAATCAATCGTTATTCTAAAGGAGGTGCTCGAGCAAAATTAAAGAATTTGTTCGTAGCAACAAGCTTTTTATTAACACATCTAATCCAACGAGAGAATTCGAAAATAGATTCGAAACGATATTGAAAAATACGATAACAAGAGTTCTCGGTAGAGTAGAGTTTACGTATTTTTTAATTCGAGCAAGTTCACAGAAACAGATGCTCCAGAAAAAAAAGAAAAAAGTGGGAATGCGCGCGTTCGCTCGGTCAAATCTTGGACCAAAGACGACCAGTTGAAAACACTTTTCGAGCGCGCCACTTTGCCCACGACCAAAATAAAATATTTTCCGCTTCTTCTGTATTCGTAAGGGAAGAGAAAAACAGAAGGAATATAAAATTTCAAAATTCCAAATATCCTGGTTCCTCTGCGAACCACCACTCGACGATAAACAAAAACAGATGGATCCTTTTGCAAGTTTCACGCACGCATCCGCAAAATCCATCCATCTCCAACAGGATCATCAGGAATATTCCAAGCGTCGTAAATTTTCAACTATCCGGTTCTTCTTTTTTCTTTTTTTTCTTTTTGATCGATTCCGATAAATCTTCTTCTTCGTATTGACACAGAAATGGTAAGTGGAAGCTGGAAAACAAATCGATTTCTCGCGCTTGGCGGTCTATCAGAAGCGTTCATCATCGGAAGGGCACGATAAAAAGAAACGCAGAGTCCACTTCGTTTTCCTTTAAGCTTTTTTCCTTTAAGGACGCCTCCAATAAATCTTACGATATCTGATTTATTCGCGACAGAATACATTGAGCGGATTATTTCTCTATGTGCCCCGCGATGACAAGGGAACACTCGTAACCTATCAATTTTACCAACTTTTAATAACCCTTTCTTCTTCCTCTTCTTCTTCCCTTTTAATGTCTTTTTTTTCTTCGTATTCTGAAATACTTCGATAAAATCTTATTTCTACTATTACATTAAATCAAAAGATAAATAAATAATATTGCATTCTAAGAGCCCACTTCGCCGCATCATCGTTCTATAATTCGTTAAACTGTTCGAGTAACGCAAAGATAAAAAAAGAAAATAACCAAGCACCACGATCACTCTCGATAATTCAAATCAAACCTCGTAATTAACTACTGGAAGAAAGAGCGCGCGCCAAGACGATCGCCGTAAATCTTGCGCGAACGGAACGAAGGATTCGCGGAGAATTCCTAACACGCTGCACTTCCCGCGAAGCGAATAAATCAAGCGGATCGATTCCATTCGCGTTTTCATTCGACAACCTCCCCCAAACCGGACCACGAAACACAGGACGAGTGAACGAAACGGTCAACTTCTTTCGTCTCCTTTCCACTCGAGGAATAAGGCCCTCGTTAAATTTTCAAAGGGAAATGAAACGATAAAAATTGAAATTTACTTGGGGGATTCCATCGGTTATCGGTGGAGGGAGAGGGATTTACGCGATAGCGACGACACGGTGCGCGAGCAGACGGGGAAGAGGAGGAGGAGGAGAGGAGCGTTGTTTCCGCACGTGCGTGAGACGAGAGGAGGGGGAGGAGGATCTTCATCTATTTCAGTGGATCGCCTTGTCGGAAGTATCACTCGACGACCGCTTCCTATTGTGCGATAAAACCGGGATTCGTATCCATCCTCCATTTTCGTGAAGCGTACAGCTTTGCACCGCGCGTGGTGTAAACGTCGAGGAGAGACTCGACGTTTGTCGGGGAAAATTGCGGATAAATTGGTGTGTGCAGGTGGACGATCGCGAGAAAATTGGCTAATTGGTGAGTTTTAATTTATAAAGACAAGTTGACGAGCCTCGTTTTACTTTCTCTTTATGTATTATTTCGTTTTTGCTTTTCGCCCAACGATTTGGACGGCAAAACTGGACACGAACGAAGCTTCTCCCTTCTTCCAACTTTCTCCTTTGCGTCGAATAACTATAAAATCTTCGAGTTTTCAATTAATATTTTTTGGTAATTCACTTAGCGATAATTAGGCATCGATAAAATTTCTTCGCGAGACAATGCATTTTCAATTTTGAGTATCTCGAAAGCGTAAGTGAAATCACGAAAGAAAACGAGATTCGCGAAACACGCAATTAGCCACAACGGTCCGCTAATAATAAAGATAATAATAGTAGTAGGAAATAGAAGTTGGCTCGTTAATCAGTGGCGAAAGCGGTGTTAAATTTGCATGACAGTGGCACGAACAATCGATACGTAAAGTGGCGGGAGAATTCATTCGAAGGCCGAAACGGGGGCAGGGCGGGGACCAACAGGAGATAAACAGGTAAATCCCACCGGAGGAATGCTTCCAGGCCTATTGTGAACCTAATAATATTTCCCTTGTTTCTGTTTTCCTCCTTGTCCGAGCTAGCTGTCTAATTATATAACCGCACAAGGATTGTTTGCAAACTGGCGAGAGAAGAATCGACGCAATTTGCCTCTCGTCGAAAATGAAACGGCACGTGGCCCGAGCCTTTCCACGAGGAACCACATCCTTGTTCCGCTTTCAAAAGCTAGCTAAATTTCTATCCTATCCGTTATTCCCTCGTTCCATTCCTCTTCATTTCGAAATCGAGGAAGACCAAAAACACTTCTTCGCCGATTTTTGGATTTGGCCAATTTTATTGGAAACACGTTGGAGAAAAAAAGGAAAATATCCCCTCCGTTTGATTCTTCCGTTCGAATATCATCGAACGGGAGGACGGGTCGATTGGAGGGAAGGAGGGAGAGAGAAAGGGTTGCAGAGGAGGGTGTTGAACGTCCAATTGAAGCACGACGCGTTTGCCGATCGAAACAGAGGAAATGATCATTTCGTAAGGCTTTTATCTAGGCGGAGTGACGCGGGTGGATTCGCGACAGCTGTCAAACCTGTCACGAGGGCGGAGGGAGAGGAGTGGTTTCGCGCGCCCCAATAAAATCAATCAAAAAACACTTCGCCCAATTTGTTCGGGCAAATTGCGATCCCTTCTTTTTTTAATCGACCTTCGATTTCGATCGCAAATGCGTGGAGAGCAAACTAGATGCAGCCTCCTCTTCGATCATTCGAGAGGATCGTTTTCTTCGTTGGACAGCTGTGTGTCTCGTGGAGAAGAGATAATTTAGAGAAAAAGAAAAATTGGTGCGCAGATTCCGCGCAATTTGCCAATTTCATGCACACTTGGCGGATAATGATCGAAAATAGAACACGTGACCGCGGCGTGGCATTGTTCCCCGGTTGACAATGGAATCGGATGTTTTGTCGGGGATAATAGAGCGCGTGGCCCACACGCTAATGAAAGGGTTGCACCTTTGAATACGTCGAATACGCGAGAGAACTTGCGTATCTCTAGGGTCTTGAGCGGTGCTCACACGCGTGTCTAGGATACGTCATGTACGAGGATCATCTTCTTCCGCCTTTGACCGTGAATAAACACTGCCCTCTCGTTTCCTCCGCTCTCTCAAACATCTATCTCTGCACCTGCGATGATGGATCAGGGACAAAGGCGTAATTGAAAGATAACTCGTCCGCTCATTCGGGTGGAGAACTATCGCCGGATGTATATATTTGTTATCTTCGACTCGGCTCGCTTTTCCCCGACTCCCAGTTTTATTATTTAACGGTATATTTCTAGTTAATGAATTCCCAATGGTTTTATTCATCCGTGAAATCGGTAATTTCACATGCCATAAGTTAATAATACTATTTGCTACTTCTTGTATATCACACGTGTATATCAACGCACAAATACATTCTGTACGTGTTCCGTCTTATTACATCGTCGTAAGCGGCACGTTGTAACGTAACAGATAAACTTCCGTGAAAATTTTTCCACTTTTCGAGCAATTTGCCCCTTCCGAAAAAACGTACCATTTTTCGTTACGAAAAGAAAGCTCGAGACTCCGTGCTCGAAAATGTCGTCGAAGATGAGTTTCATTCAAAAAGGGGAGAGAGAAAAACGAGGCATATTTTTAATTTCGAGAAACTCCGACAGAAAGAACGAAAGTGCAAAAGAATCGATTTCCTCGAGCGTCCGCCGGGTCCATCATCGTCGTCGACGGATAACTGCTGAGAATAACAGTTTTCCCCGTGTCCCCGTTTGAATGGTAATCGCACTTTTGGTTTCTTCTATTCACCATTGTGCCATCGCGCGCACGTACACACCGTTTTTTTTTTTTTTTTCTCCCCGCACAAACGGCACGACTTGGAAATGGCGGTGGCACTTTTACTCCAGAGGACGCAGAGGTCCCCTATTGTTTCCAGCCCGAGTTTTAAAGCGGGAAAGCCAGCTCGAACTTTGACATTGGCCTCGACTCGATTTTAGAGTAGCAGCAACTGCACAGTGTCTCTCCCCTCCCTCCCTTTCCCCCCAGCCAGGCTTGGAATCCTTCCTCCTCCCGATGCAATTGCCCCCTGCGTTACTGTGACAATTTGTAACGCTTCCTCTCCGAGGTGTCGAGGCGTGAAAAATTGGTGATGCAGGTATTCTTCTGGTGGTCACGTTCTTTTTTGTAAAGATAGAAATTTGGATTCAACATTTCCTTGCCAACAATGGGCAAGCCTTTTCTTCCTTTCTTTCCTTTTTTGTTTTTTTTTGTAACGCAAATCGGTCGAAGATACGGATGTTTGAGTTAACGGGGCAAGTGATTGCTATTGTTGAAAAATTAGTCAGCCGGTTATTCTTAGTTCATTTCTTTTTTTGTAGATAAGAATAAAGATTCCGTCATCTTCTGGTTTAAAAATAACCATCGATCTTTTTGCGGTGTAAATTGATAATGGATTCGACGATGAATTTTTTTCTCTCTTTTTTTTTTTAGATAAGAACTTTTGCAACTTTTGACTTGCCGTTTTTTAATTCATCATTTTCTAACAATGGAATCCTATTGGATCTTTTTGCAACATAAATGTATACGAATGATAGGTGATGGAAGCAGATTTACGAGCAACTAGCCGCCATTATTGCCTTTTGTTACGTTGTTATTTGTATTCAAGACGGTTTATTGGTTCGTTAAATAAATATTGGTGCATATGGAATGGTTTACTGGGAATATTTCTTTCTCGCTTAAGTTTTTTCTCAACTTAAAGCTAGCTGGATCAATTGTGATGAAACGTTTCGAACTCGAGTGAATTTCTTATGTACGAACGAAAGAGGACATCACACGTTTCTCCGTTTAATATTATTTCGTCGTAATAAAAAGGGCGTTTGAAAGTTTCAATCTTTACCAATATTTATTTTCCCATTGTCGATTACGTAACACGCGTTCCGGCTCGAAATATTTTTAATATCCGGCGAGATGAAAGGGAGCGCGTCATCCTTCTTTCTTTTTTTTTTTCGGCTTTCAAATCAAATCAAATTCAAAGGATCGCGATCAGATCCCTCCTCTTTCGGAAAAATCGATGGAGACGATCATCGATGAGAGACGGCAACAGCCAATTCTCCTCTCATAAAGACCGATTATTTATTCAAGTCGGCCACTCGACGTTCCACATTTAGAGTATCCCGTCTGCGGAGCTAGTGAATGACTTCCGTTGCTTCGTGAACGGGCATTTCACTTTAATCCGCGTGACACCCGACATCGACGCATCGGTTTCGTCGGTCTTTGGACGACGCTCAAAAGAACGGGTGTCAAACGTATTTGTAAAACGAGTTTCTCGATGGGATGATGATTTACAAATCCGAATCATCATCGATCTCGTTTGCCTTCCAATTGCGCAATTCCTTTCCCCTCTTGGACACCTGCGCGAGATGTTGTAAAACACTTTCACCACCTCTTCGAAATCGAATATTACGTGTCGCGAGTTTCCTCGCTCGACAACTCTTTCTTCTTTTCCCTTTTTTTTTTTCCATTGAATTGATTAAATATTCCAAAAAAATCGACCCAAATCCAAACCAATTAATGATATATCGAAAGCGATCGAGAAGAAGAGAAAAGTCTGCTCTTTGCTTCAAAAGGATTTATATTACGACCCCCGGTTAAAAAGAAGTCAAGTTCCTCGAAGCCGCGCATACCTTGTCCGCAACAACAAAGCGAGTTTTGCTCATTCGTAAGTATAACGTGAGTACGAACGCACTCGCTTACATCCGCGAAAAAGAGAAAAAGTAGGTGAAACGTGTAATAACTGGAAAACCCACGCGCGCGTACATTGACCGATAGAAACGTTCATTATCTTTCAAACTGCAAAAACTGTCCCCGTCCCACAATCCATATTTATAAAGGCAATGGCAAATTGCGCATTGTGGTGTCCGCGCGCGATCTAATGAAAATTTAACGAAGCGGCGCGGAGGTGAAAACGAGGGGGGCGAGGCCTTGCCTGCTCTCTAATTTCGCGCGTAAATAATCGAAGAGTCGCGTGGCGGGAAACCGCCCTCGAAAAATCGATCCCGCGTGTTTGCGAGGTTCCTTCTTTTCGATTGCAAGGAACCTGCAAATATTTGCCCGGCAAAGAGAAACGTAGGAGCATTCGGTTTCTCCATCGAAAGATCGACCGTATATCGCTCGAACGAAATCGTTAAATCGCGATTCCATTCGTTTCGTTTTGATTTCGATCGATTTTTTCGATTGGAAATTTGAATCGTCGAAAGATCGATCGTATATCGTTCGAACGAAATCGTTAAATCGGAATTTTATTCGTGGAATATCCGTTTCGATTGGAAATTTGGATCGTCGAAAGATCGACCGTATATCGCTCGAACGAAATCGTTAAATCGGGATTCTATTCGTGGAATATTCGTTTCGATTGAAAATTTGGATCGTCGAAAGATCGATCGTTGGTGTATCGCTCGAAATCGTTAAATCGGGATTCCATTCGTGGAATGTTCGTTTCGTTTTGATTTCGATTGATTTTGTTTCTTTTCGATTATTGAATTAGAATCGGGGAAGGAAATTAATAATAATTGGTGACTAAGAAAATTTTGTTATCGCGTTATGCTCGAGCATATTGAAAAGGGATTGAGAAAATATATATATTGGATATAACGAAGATATCGAAATGGTAGATAAGTTTGGTGGTGGTATAATTGAAACGTTTTGTCGAATCAAATAGAATCATTGAAATGTTTCCTACTTTAATAACCAGACACTGTATATGGAAGTTATAGATACATAAAATTAATCTTAATGTTTCCTTCCACTTAATATTCCATTTTTATTCTTTTTCTTCCTTTTTTTTTACGCATACGAGGTTAAGCTAGATATGATAAAAAAGAACGAGTTAAAATATTTTTTATTCTCTTCTCTCTTTCTCTCTCTCTCTTTTTCTCTCTCCCCAATCTACTACGTTTAATTCGCCCTAATTGCGCTAGTATTATTCCATTTTCACCTCTACTTTTATTAGAGGTAGGAGCACCAGCGATAAAGTAGCTGTCCGATATTTTTCTGCTGACAAAGTGGCTCGACGAAGGAAGAGGACGCGTTCCCGCTTCAGAGGAAGCGAGGGGGGAGAAAAATCCGCAGATTTTTAACGCCTCCAACAGGATTCAGTGGATGGGATGGCGAGGAAGGGGTGAAACCGCGCTTTTAGATTAGACTCGCGATTTAATTTAGAGCAGAGGAGGAGGAGGAGGAGGAGAACGTTCCTTGCCTTCGTTCGCTACCTATCTGTGATGGGTTGCAGAGATGCTAGAGATTTATTTTTAAACGACTTCGCCTATAGGCGCCCAACCACGGCCGAAATGTTTGTCACAATTCACATCAGACTGTTCTCCTTCGGCTTATTAATTAACTGTTCCGATTTTTTTGACATCAGACTGACTGCTCTCCTTCGATTATTCGGCTTATTAATTAACTGCTCCGATTTTTTTCCAAGGACGAAAAGATCGAAGAGGAATTCCAATTTGGACGCAGTGTTAAAGGTTAATGGATCGCGCAAGTCGCGATTGAAGCTGGTTGATGTAATTTCATCGATGAAAAATAGTACATCGATTTTATACAGAGAGATTTTGTTACTTTTGTGCCAAAATAATTGAATTTATTCCTTACACGATAAATTTTAATACTCTCGTAGTTAGAAAAATTCTCTTCTCGAAATCGAGATCCTAATTTTAAACGCACGAGAGCGAAGAAGAAAATTGTTCGTCATTTCATTCCGTTTAAAACTTGTCGTCAATAAGTATTCCCACTGCGCAGTTAGTTTTCAGCAAAAGTTCTTCCAGTTTGTACACAAAACCGAGTCACTCGACTCAACCTTTCCAATTGCTTGCGCCAATTGAGACGTAAAATCTATACTTCGAGGAACAAAAAAATTTTACGACCCATTCTAAACCAAATCCCTAAACAAACCCCCCTCTGACCTCTTCAGAATCGATCTCCGAAATTTTAATTTTCCAACTATTCCGAGTTCGAAGAGATTCGTCGACACAATCGTCCAACCTGCAATATCCCGACCGTTCATCAACTATTTACAAATCCTCGCGACTCGTCCTTGCAATAAATTTTCACCCTGAATCGTCTCGAGACCAATTTCTTTCCAATTTAAATCGTTGGGAACAGTTTTGGACAGGCGTCACTTGGTTGAAATGGGACACGTCTCGACGCGAGCTTGTCGATGGAGAGCTTACATACGTGCACGTGAACTACGGAGAGAGGCCGTATAACCATAGAAATGCGGATGGAGGAACGAAGGGGGTCGCGGCGGCGGCGGCGACGATGCAACCCGGTGACAGAGAAATTACACGGTGCTACTACATCGTGTTACGTGCTCTGTAAACGATACTCCCCGTAGAAACGTCCGTTGCTAGAATTCGAAACGAGACCGTGCCGCGAATCGTCTAACGGTGCCCGTGAAACGAGAAGCGCTCGTCGATCGAACATAGATCAGGTGGCTTCGATCGTCATCACGTAGCGCGGGGGAGTTGGGCCGCGAACAATGCGAACGAATTGTTTTCTCATCCCTTTCCATCCCTCTTTTCGAAACGATCAATTTTAACGACAGCTAGCCTTTTTCAATGGAAAAATCTGATCATCCTTCTAACGTGATCGTAAAGGAATTGTAAAAGGAAACGAGGGTGTGATTTTCACAGATGAATTTAGGAAACGGGCATTGCAAATCATATAAGGATACTGATAAAATTGGAAATTAAAATCGAGTCGTTTCGACATCTATTTATAAATTAAATTGGAATTCGTCCAGTCTTTCTTCTCTTTCTTTTCTCCTCGTCGTTCTCCATCCTGTGTATCGAAGCGCTTCCTTTTAAACGACTATTAGACGACGCGGGTACACTTCTTGAAACAGAATTAACACGTTCACCGGTGATCACATTTTGATCATCCGATAAATAATTTTCATACAAGATCAGGCCACATATTTCTACGTATATATCGGTTAAAGATTTATATTTAC
Organism: Apis cerana; assembly: GCF_029169275.1. Taxonomy (NCBI): domain Eukaryota; kingdom Metazoa; phylum Arthropoda; class Insecta; order Hymenoptera; family Apidae; genus Apis; species Apis cerana. Next base: position 5,572,174 of record NC_083856.1, read on the forward strand.
GATGTAGATATATGCATGAATTACTGCGGGACCTTGATTAACCGGATCGCGATTATCTGTAATCTCGATCGACCGAGGTGTCTCGGTTATCCGGCCTCTCTTTCGTAGAGAAAGAAAAAAAGAGAGAGAGAGAGAGAAAGAAAAGAAAAGAAGAAAAAAAAAGTTGTAAGACACGAAACGATCACTTGATAAAGCGCTTATAAGTGTAAAATTAACAAGAGGAAAAAGTGTGGAGAGAGACGATAATATCGAATGAAACGGCTCGTTTTGCATATAAAACTCATTTTTAATAATTTTCTCTCAATTATCCGCTCGGCCTCGATTTATCTCTTACGAGTCGTCCCGAAATGTGACGGTCAATCGAGATTACACGCATCGTATTAAAATTACCTCTATCAATGTTTCGTGATATTTAATCCGCGTCCTTCGAGACACTGATCCTGAAGTATCGGTGAAAAAAGGAAAGAAAAAGAGAGAGAAAAAGTGATGGGGGGAAAAAAATAACGAAATTAACGAAAATTTTCGAACGAAATCGATCGATTCACCTTGATAAGGTTGATCAGTCCTTTTGGCTTGGTGAATAGCCGCACGTGATATTATACACGTATCGTAAAAATACCGAGGCGTGCACAATGAACGTTTCCGAGTAGCGCGTGATATATATGTATCATAAAAATACCGAGGCGTGCACAATGAACGTACTACATGAAAGAATTTGCTATTAATATCTCGCATAATAAGTAGCGACCTCTACCACCAGATCACACCCCTCCCCCAATATCTCTTCAAAAGTTACATTCAACGAATTCTGCGAGTTGAAGGAACTTTGAACTTTTTTTTTTTTTACAAATTTTACGATTCTAGAATAATTTCAATAACTTCGATAGAATAGAACGAGTTGACAACTCGTCCTCAATTTAACTTTTTCGAGGTAACAAGAATCATCTTAGTCGTTGATGACACGAAGAAGAATAGAAAAATTTAAAAAACTGCTGTCCCTGGCAAATACGATTGTTCAAAATCATCGAGATCTCCCGAGTAAAAATTCTCCTCCACCCTGATTCGAGGAAACGCAAAGGGTAAGGAATAACGAGGTGAAAATTAGCACGCGAACAACTCGATACCCTTGGGGAGCAGCACGCCTCCAATTCCAATGGAGGATAAACGGCTTCGTGTGGCAAAAAAGTAGATGGCGAGTGGGAAGGGTTGGGGCGAGACTCGGGGAGGGAGGGATAATTAATTAACCGATCGGTGTTGCTATCAGCACGCGACTCGTTTTCGTGCGTGCGAGTCGAGACGATCGAGTCGCGCCAATCTCTTTCCCCTCTCTTCCCTCCGGCCCCTCTTCCTGCGACGATCGCCTATCGACGGAAAGGGCCCGATCCCAAAAGCGACGTCCACGACCGGCCCCCCGTTTTATTCACGGATCGAGCCACGTGGACGGATAATTCGTGCACACCGAGAGCTCGACTTCTTCTTCTACTTCTTCTTCTTCTTCTTCTCCTCCTCCTCCCTCTCGTCTCGTGTCGTCGTGTCTTGCCTTGAAACCAGTCTCGTGTGCACGCCAAGCGGATTGAGTTAAATATTGCACTGTGAGGGGGGGAGGGCACGGCGTGGCTCGACGCGTGTACACACGTTGACGCATTTTATACCGTGAAAACGTACCGCGTTACTTGGAATCATCGTGGCTGAACACTATTTCTGGTAGGAGGTTCTACTTTGAGTGATCGCACGACCGATTGACAGCGATCGACCGGAATAGCCGACCCTGTCGCCCGACTACTTGCTTGCTTTTTTCATTCGCGGAATAATTTCCTTCTTTCTTTTTTCTCTACGGATAGCTGCGATTTCGGGAAGAGACGATTCGTTGGATTATTGGGACAGAAACGTGCAATTACTTTATCGTGAAACAGATATTGTTATTAAGCGTTCTCGTGAAATCCAAGTTTCTCAAGTTGTTGGTAATTTTTTAATGATATCGAGTTACCCAAGAGATACAGAGAAAGGGTCAAGGAAAGGGAGTAAATGTAGAAAAATTGAAGTCTGCTAATTGCAGTTTCGAGCAGCTCGCGAATGTCTGTCCCCCTCATCGAGGCGCAAATCGATGGCTCGAAATTATTGAAACACGATCCGCGATAATGAGAGGGAACGGAGAGGAAAAAAAGGGGGAGAGGCGAAACTCGTAATGATACAGAGGATCGGGGTATCGGCGGTTGCACAAGTTTCAACTGTCTAGAAGCGACTAGTAGAAGAGCAGCTCGGCACGTGGCACCGCAGCCTATTCTTGGCTCGGATTTCTGCGGCACCGGCTTCTTTTTGCTAGAGGAACAAAAGGCTGGTCACCACGCGGACCCAACTGCGACCGAATTGTCTTGAATCGTGTCGCGAACCGATCGAACAATCCCAAATTTTTCTTTCCAAATCGTTCCAGAGAGGCAGAAGACTTGTCAAACTCTCGAATATCCATCGACGATGCGACGATTTATAATTTCTAATCACCACCTTGACAGAAGATTCGATCAACAGCAATATCATATAATATTACATAATCACGATCCAAGTACGATGCATCCATCGATTTATCTTCGATTTAAAAAAAAAATCGATATAACGTCCAAAAGTGGAGGTGGAGGAACGAGCTTACCACTTTAAGTAGCGGGACTCTATTTATTCCTTCGGTTGTCAAAGCATTACCGGTGAATGGTCGGGCGAATGGAATACCCTCCGATGATGTTTAGCCAAGAGTTATAATATATATACCTTAAACGCCGGAACCGAAATAGATCCGATGAAAGGGGGAGGGGGTTACAGCTACAGTTACAGAAGATGATTTACGCCCGAAGCGACTAAAGAACTGAGGCTGAGGAGACACGCGGCCTGTATTATTCATAGACGATCGTCTGGTCGCGACTGTTCAAGGCCAAAAGGTTGAAATTAACCGTGAGCGCCGAGAGATCGGGGATTATGCGATCGTATCTCCCGCGTTCGAGAGAGAGAGAGAGGAAGAGAGGGAGAGGCGCGAAACGGAGCGCGAGGAGATTGTATTCCGGAGTACGAAAAGGTGTGTCGAGAATAATCCAACGTTGAAACTTGCTGCGAGCATTAAACCGTACAGTCATGCGAGATGACGAACGCTTTACAGGACGCCTCACGCCTCTCGGATCGATTACCTTGGCGCGATTCGTGCGTTTTCGGCGCGGCCGAAATTATTTATAAAACGCGCGACGAAATAATAATCTTTCGCGAGTGAGGATTTTTACAATATCGGCGAGGATGGATTTCTCTCGATTTCATCCGAAAGAATGCGTAGAAATATATATATATATATTTGAAAGAGTTTTATTAGAGGGAAATTAATTAAGGAATATAATTATATTGGAAATAAGATCTTTTCGATTTCGACCGATATTATTTTTATATACCCGCCTTCTCACGAAGGTTCGAATCTCCGAATCTCGAGTTGATTTTAATAATATTTTTCAAGTCGTTCTTCTCGCACGGGTTAGGCTAGGTTGTTGAACGTCCAAGAAAAAGTACCAAGAAAGAGGGGGGGTACCGAGAGAGGCTCGAGGAAAGGCCAGCCCGTAACCCTGGATCGTGACTGAAATCGAGTTCTGGTCATTACCCATCGAGTTCCAAAGCCTAAATGCATCGCGCCACTCAAGGATTATCGGGTAAATGCACCCCTCTCGGTATATCGAATCATCCTCGCAACGTCAATTCATAATTCCACGAGAATTTATTACCGTTCCGTGGACCGAGATATACCGTATCCCCTTTCTAACTTTGCGCCCCTTTTTCTCTCTTTATCCGACTTCCTCCTCCTCCTCCTGCTCCTCGATCTCGGTCGTTCTCGGTCGGGAGGAAGGGGCAAGTTCGGGCGGAATCGTTGCTCGGAGCGTTAATTGTTCCTCGAAGACGTGTTCGAGCGAATGAATAAAAGTTTATCGCGGTTAATTAAGCCGCCTCTACCACGATAATATTCGCGTCGAAATTTTGGAAAGCTCCGATTAACTCTCTTATCCCCGTTATTATACTCGGAGGGAGGGGAGGGGGGAGAAAGAAGTCGGAACTCTTTTATCTTTGCTCCGTTCAAGGGACATTCTCTCCCTTGATTGATATCCAGTCCAATTCACGGGAAGAGAAAAAAGAAATTGAAAAAGGAAAATGCAATCAAGAATTTTCGATATCGTTCGAACGTTCGTCGAAGCATCGTTGAGCAAGAAGAAGTGGGTTGTCCCCCTCGGTTTCTACTGTTTTTCGCTTGTCGACGACGACGGCGACGGTTGTCGCGCGAAAAACGGGTAGAAAAAGAAGACGAAGGGCGAGAGAAAAAAGGAAAAAGGAGAAGAAGGAAGAAAGGAAATACAGGAACGGGGGGAAAGGCGATGAAATATGGCGGACAAATTGGCCGGTTGCTTTAGACGGCCACAGTTGGATACAGATATTCATAGCCACTTGACCCGAATGCTCGGTAAAAGCAGCAAAATGCAGCGGGGGAGGGAGAAGCCTAATAAAACGTAAAATACGGGGTGTAAGCTGCATTTCATTACTCCGAGCCGAGTGCACAGGGGTGCGTTTCCTCCCTTTCGAATTGATACGTCTTCCTTCGAGCAACGGCTCGCTTCCCTCCATTGACCGTTTCCTCTTCCCTTCTCTCGACACGAAACACTGCTACTTTTCCGTGGCGAAAGTCTTCGTATCCACGATTTATAAAATTCCTTTCTTTCTTCTCTCACCGATTAACCAGGGTTAAATAAAAGAAAGGAGTCTATTTTTATAGAGCTTGCAAGTTTTTCAAGATAAAAGATCGCGTCTCTTGTTATTCGAACTTTGTTTCGAGTGGAACAGTTGGAAAAATATTTCGATAAAAAAGAAGTTGAAATTTAAAACTTTCCATTTGTCGCGAACAGAGATTACTACGTCTCTTTGAAATCTTAATTATCCAAATCCTATATGTATACGATATCACAAGTCCTTGACGTCCCAAAAAAAGAAAAATAACTTTCTTCTGGCGAAAAATACTTTTAGAAAATACGTAAACCAACCTCCATTTTCCACAGTTCGTTTATCTACTTCCGCAGCCAAAGCGTCACATTTCAACGTTCGTTTTTATATATATATAGAGCGAGAAAGAAACTGCAGATGGAGTAAAAACTTGAGAAACGATCGCGGAAGGAGGAGGAGGAGGCGCGACACTTCCGCCCCAATCGATTCCCCGCGAATTTTCGACGGAACGGGGAACGATAAATCACCAGGCCGCGATCACGGAGGTTTTAATCGAACAAAGGGGAGGGAAATCGTGTACGTAATTAATTGGTACGAGTTTAAAGGCTACGAGCTACGATTAAGTAAACGCGATATTATCTTGTCGCGAAGAATTACGGCGCCGCGACGGCTGTGATAATGATATTCGCAATATTTAATATTATGTTGTGGCGCTGTTGAACTGGCCTCTTGGTCGCATTTCCATGATCGAATATTAATTACAAGATTATTTCTTTTCGTCTCGAGAAATACACTTCTCAGCCCTATTCGATCCGGATATGTTGTTATTTTAATTTTTCATCATTCCAAATAAATTGATCTAATTAATTATCAACCTTTGAATTTGTAAACTCTTAAAATTCGGGTCCTTCTTTTTTTAGCTTTCGCTTCGAGGATATAATCCGTGTGTTTACGCGTTTACTATTAAACGAGAATAAATGATAACGATTTAAAAAGAGAAAAATCGAATGATACGGTGAATCATTGTTCGAAGCCAGCCTCCGAATAAGGTTGCCTTCGATGTAAACACGATTCCTGGAAAAATTCGGTGTTCGTTTGAAGAAAAATTAAACGAGCGTCCTTGGATGCCCGCCTCTTTCTCCTTCCGTCGAAACGCGGCCAGTAATTTCATAAAGAGCTCGAAACGATCCCGCGCATTTTTCTGTCTCGCGCTTTCCTTAAAAACCGCGAACATCCGCTCTTCGTTAATGAAATCCGTTTAGAGAAAACAAGAAAGAGAGAGAGAGAAGCAACGACTTTGAGTTAATCGATCGAGCAGATTGCACGCGATGGAATGTGCAATGGAATTGAATATTCCAAAGTCGTATGCATACATGGGTACACAGTTTGAGATTCTTTGTAATTTGTTGCAAGATGGTTCGAGGAGGGAGGGGAAAATTGAGAGATCCAATATCGAGCATTCGTGCAACGATCTCTCGACTTTACCTCTCTATTCGATCTGATTAACAAACATTATTAATAATTCATATCGTGAGAAACAATCTCGTGGAACCTCGTTCAACACCTGACAATAATCGGATAATCGTTTATGCATTAGTATAACTTGGCTTAATAATTATCCGCGTATAAAAATAACGGTTGATATATTGGAATACCTTTCGAAGAATCCTCTCAGTTGTAGAAGCCGAAACAAAGAAGGAAGGAAATAAGGGAAAGCCTTATTTATCGTTCGTCTCTTCAAAGTTATCTGGACGAGTGTAACAATATACCCACGCATATTTACAACAATATCACGAATACCACAACGGGCGTACGATATAATATACGATCGTTTCGTTTCTCCTAGCCGCGTTGAGATAAAGCAACGGTTAACGAGAATCGTCCCGACGACTAACGCTGCCGTTTTATCTGTAAAGTCAGGGACAAGAGAATGCGCGTACACGCGACGGTAGCTGACAAGGGAGATGTAGTAGGTCTCCACGGGAGTTGGAGAGGGCGACTTTGGCTCTTGGACAGTGAGCGATGAGGATGACATTTCAACGGAAAGAAAGAAAGGGGGGGTCTTCTCCCTTCTTTTCCCGTGTTGAGCGATATGAGCGGAGGAGAGGTTAAAAGGGGAGGGGGGGAGAAGAAGGAACCAACGTTATCGAGCGTTTGAAAAATAGCGAAAATCACTTTCACGTATGCGGAAACCGAACGCGACGAGCCGGATTGCGGGACGAAAGAACGCGGAGCCAGGTGTCGATTCAATGAGGAGGAGACGCTCGAGCGTTTTCAACGATATTTTTAAGAATATGTTACATTGTGACAGAAAGAACTTCCTGCTTCACGATTGCAATATTCAAGTCAGTACTCTAAAGTAGACAAGAGGACGAGACGTTTTCCGTAAAGCTATGCAGCTTTCGTATGCAGAACCCGCGTATTTTGCATACGCGGGGTGGAAAAGGGAGGTGAGCAAACGTAACGATCGATAGTCGATGTAAACACCGTGGGATAGGACTGGTGATTAATTTATCCCCACAGACTTAAATTTTTTGCAAAATTATTCGTTTCGACTCGTTTGCGGGAATAATATTTTTACGTACCCGAGAATCGGTGGAAATTCTTTCTGAACGAAAATTAGACGACAAAGAGGCTCGCAACGGATCGGATCGATAATTATTTTCAATTTTCTAACTTGTCATTTCATAAAATTTTGAAACTAAATTGAAATGAAGTTTTTCTTTGTCTCGTGACGATAAATTAATTTATATGCACGCGAGAAATTACGGATTGGTATCGAGATTCCTTTTACAAATTATCTTATTCGTCGAGAGTCGTATAATTAATTGTCGATCGCTCGATGCATTGCGCCCGTGTTATTGGCTAATCCGTTTGTTACAACGAGAGACAGAGATATGTATACATGTATATATATATATATATCTAGAGAGAGAGATAAATAGGTAATTGCTTGTACGGATTTTCGCATTGTGTCGAAATCGAAAACAGGAGAGAGTTATCGAGTTAATGAGTGGCATTTTATTGTTGGGATCTCTGGATGCAATCGACCGTGACGGTGGCTGGTAATATATCACGCGAACTTCTTTAGCAATTATAAGTGAGAATTAAGAGAGATAGGTGGTCGATGTGGTTACGCTGTATGTCGAGGAAGAGAAAAAGAAAAAACTAAGCTACCGTGGAGTTGAGCACGATCATTGAGCAATTCAATGATTAAAGAGGCGCGAGCAGAGTGAAAATCGCGCGTTCGTGTTTTCTAATTTGCATAAAAAGCCGTTTTACTCTAGTAATTCAGCACCTTGTTACGCTATTGGTGGCATACAGTGAATTTCTTCGCCAAGTGGGAATAATTTATTCGAGTATCGACAATCTTTAAAAGGGGAGACGGATACAATAAATATACAGGAATGTTGATATATTGGTAGGATAGGAGCGCAAATTTTCAAATATTTGTAACAATAAATAAATCTCCATATTTTTTCCCCTCAGAATCGATCTTATATCCTACGAATATAACATATCCTTACGTAAGATGGAAAAATATTTCAGGATATAAGTTTATGAAAATTCGTAAAAAAAAAAAAAAAAAACTAACAAATAAAGTAAATAGAGAATTTAAAATATCATAAATTTAACCTTAATAACCGATAACGAACCAATAAATATAAATCTCCGTGTATAAAATAAATAATATTTTTACGAGTAAATATTACCAGGGGAATATTATAAATCAAAAAACGTATAAAAAAAAAATATACGAAATTACGAAAATACCGCGAAACATATTAAATCGATTCGAAAAATAGAATAGAGTGCGTCAATTTATATCTAAGCAGATTTACCTGTTTTCTTCTTCCTTGTAACCGTGTGTTTGTTTATCAGGAAAATCAGTTATTAAGTTAGGCAAGGCCGGTATAACGATTCGAAAACAAGGGTGTTTGGGCTCGAGGCATCTCTTATTAAATCTCGGGCATGAAATTATTATTAACCCAGGCGAATACGCGATATTGTTCGAGGCGCCTATATATATATATATACACATAAATATATATGCCTCTCGCCTTTATCTAAAGTCTAGGGAAAATATTATCCAAACCGGTGTTCCGTATGCACGCTCGTCCGTGCCCTAGAATACTCCCTCGAATTCAGATTCATCTATTCAGATTAATCCTCCCCCACCTGCCTCCGCTCGGATATAAATTCCGAGCACCCTTCTCATTTTCTCGCAACGATACGATTAACCAAACTTCTCATTCCTTCAACGTGCGTTCTTTTCGAGATGCGCTTCAATCTTTCTCAATTCCTTCCAAAAACTCGCAACGTTCCAATCGCCTATCTTCCAGATATTGAGTTCTACTCGTCGAGATGGGAAGGAAAAATTGTATCTGCCAATCGAGAAATAACATACAATTATAACGAAAACTATGGAATAAATACTCGGAAGCAGTGCATCCGCGAAAATAGATTTCCAACCAATTTTAAAATTGAAACGAATTTAATTCTCGGAAGAAGGGCGAAACTTTTCGATTAACGATAATAACGAGTAACAGTAAACCCCAGGGGGAAGGGGAAGAGGTTGGTGGCCGATTAGACTTCGAAATCGGTTTCTCAGGGGGAGCAGGGAGCACGGCGGCGTTTCGAAGATATTGATTTCGAGGCACGATTGTGGAGCCACGGTGCTCCACAAACCTGGAGGCGAGGTGCTCGAGGGATAAAACCCTCGGGAGAGGGCGACACGAAGGGAGGAAACGTGAGAAATCGTGAGCGAGGGGTGGCTTATCTGCTATCTGCTCGGTTATTGAAAATCGAGTTGCTCGTCTCTCGTAGTCCGACTATCAATCGGGGAACAAAAGTGTCGTCGAGGGATACCATGGATAGGATAGAAAGAAAGAAAAAAAAATAAGAAAAAGGGGACGATTCTTCGAAGCAACGACACGACGAGATGAAGATTATTCATACTTCTGTCTATCATTAATTTTCATAATCTCTTTCTGAAATTCAGACGTACACCGTTTTCCATATTCCATTACTATTTGAAGCTTCTTTTAAATTTTCTCTTCTTATCGAAACCGATCGTGGAAACAAAGTTCTCCTGTTTATCTCCTTAAACGGATACTCGTTTCGCGAAATATAATACAATACGCAATTCCTCCATCACCAACCATTTCTCCTTCCCCCCCCCGATCGATTTTCGTCGACGCATCCGAGCCGGATCCGAGAGTCCGGTCATCGAAAACTCTTCAGCGGAAGGCGGGCGTGGGTGGATGGAAGACAAGAGTGATTTACACGGTCCATTGTGCGCAGGACTAAGGGAAGGGGGGGAGGACATATTCGTAGCTCTAGCGGTATCTCAATTATAAGAGGTATCTAGCCTCTCGAACGGTTCGCCTATAATTATCCGACCTCGCCGGGTATCTCGGGGGAAGTCGAGGAACTTGAACCTATCGCAATAAACAACGGTTATAAAAAGACGCGCTCTCCGCGACGACGAGACGCGTTAGATAGCTGTAAAGGGAATATTGCAGATTGCTCGTGGTGACACGCCTCCTAAATTCCCTTATCAGGGCCTACGCGTCTAGGGCCGATTAAGGGTTGAACGACACACAAGGTTGGCGTATCGAGAACGTATAATCGTAATATTATAAATCATATATGAAAAAAAGTTGGATAGAAAGGAATCACGATCGTGCTATACGTTATATGTATATATATATATATATATAGAATGTTTCTCGGAAATAAATATACATCCTTTTCGAATAAGGCTGTCTTGAATTCAGAGATCTCTTACTTTTATCGAATTGCTCGAATGTTATTATGCACGGAGAGGAGAGGAGGGGGATGATATCGGTTTCTCCTGTCTCGTGAAATTGGAGAAACGACTTTCTAAAAAAGGATACGCGGTAAAGATTTGGAAAAAAGTGTCCCCTCTAAATTGATTCTAATCTAATCACGCGTCTCTTGAAAATTATATTTTCCTACATTTCTCGCGCGTTTCTCCCTCCGCTCGTCTCCGCGACAAACGGATCGGAGAGCCTCGACGAGAGTGAGATTTCGTCATCGACGCGAAAACCGGTTCCCCGTAAATCACGAGACGAAAGAAAACAGCTCCAGATTTCGTGTCTGGCCGGCTACCATCAGCGGCCACTCTGGCAACGTCCAACGAGGGGGGGGCCAAGCGAAAAAGTGCGCGACAGTCACGGAATCGAGTGACCACTCCCGGCTCCGTGCTCTGCCATGGTCAGGTGGATGCAAATGAACGGGGCAGCGGCCACTGCACGTGCGTGCAACCACGATTCCGCATTCAGAAAGCAGAGACGATTTAGACGTTAGCATTCGATTCGAGCCGACTTGACGGCCTGTCACGCAACAGAAAAAATAGGAAAAAAGGTGGCCAGGGGACAACCGCGTGGGCTGCACAATTGGACGTGGAGGACAATTATCTTATAAGCTACCTTAGACAATGGGGTAACAGAGGAAAAGTCTTATCGTGGGCCGGTCGTGTTGCAGCTTACACCTTGTCCCTCCTCCTTTGCAGTTTCTGTAAACCTCGTAAAGTACTTTTCGGTGCTCGTTTCTCTCTTCTCGCGGGCTAGCGAGCCATTCAATTACCACCACCACCACCACGGCGGGACGGAAGTTTTACGACCGATCCTGTAACGCCGGATGTCCAACCGTGTAGGGTGTTATCGTGTGTACGATATCCCGTGTAGAAACAACGTTACACATACTCGAATATACTCGAAAGAGTTCCTTCGAAAGAGAAAGAAAGGGTGGTAATTGAGCGGCAAGATTGGAAGAATCTCGCTTTTGGAAATTTTATTCGATTCGAAATAAATGAAATATCGAAACGAAGAAGACGTATTTGTTATGCTTGTTGCAGGTAACCACTGTGCCGGACGAGGGAGAGAACAGCTTTAAAATGCCCAGGGCTTCCGTGGTGCACATGACTTCGACGGCGACGAGGCCGCAACACATGTCACAGGTATCGATCACTGTGCCTCTTACGGTTATTAGAGCTTATCATTACCGATATTATTCGAATCGAATCTTTCTTGTTTCGCGCATTTTTCTTTTCCTTTTATTTTCACTTGGTTCGAAGAAGAGAAGAAGGGATTCGAAAGAAAGGGGGAGGGGCGGGAATTAGTTGGCGGCCAAGGCGACGTTATCGGCGTGCCCGTTTCGCCAATTTACATTTCCCCCGTGGCTACTCGAAATAATCCAAATCCGCTGAGAATCCGGAGAGAATCTTTCCTTCTTGGCACTGGTCCATATCGATATGCAAATACCGAAGACAGCCGTGAGCTTAATTGAGTGGTCCGAGCTTAAAACGCATATCGATTCTTCCCTCCTTTCTTTCTTTTTCACGCGTATTATACGTATCAACGGTGTGCACTTTACTAGCCCGGACTGACCACCCATTTTCATAATATCGCCACTCTAAAGACTTTCAAAGCTCTCTCTCTCTCTCTTTTCTCTCCCCCATCTTTTTCTTTCCTCGCTTACCGAGCAGCATCTCCTCGGCTAACTGTTTTAAGCTAATGGCTCTCCCGGTTAACTTCGACTTAACTCGAGGCACATCGACGTAAACGAGCTTTTAACGTCGCGCGTTTAAGAAGAAACGCAACCGGGGGAGGAGGGGAAAGCTCCGCGTAATAGAGAGTTTCATACGCTGGAGGGAAAAGTTGGCGTGAACTTTCAACCGAAATGGAAATGGAAATGTTCCAAACGACGAGTCCCTTCCACCCGCTTTTTCCTCATCTTGGAGGAAAGCATTAGGATTATTAATTCCCTATATCGATATCGATCGATCGTCTTTGAATCGAAAACTCAAAATCTCTCAAAATTCGAGAATAAAACCCTCTCAACCCGATGTCCAGCCCTAAAATAACTCTTTCAGGATCAACGCTCGCCAATACTCAGAACGAGAAGCGAGGAAAAGAAGGGAGGAGGTTAAAAATTCGATTTATCAGGCTCGATCGTTGTTCGATTTCCATCAACGCTGGATCTCGCCTGGATACATCGCGGTCATTTTATCATCGTCGAACGAGGCGCCATCGATATTCGCGGAATACAAATCCATTCACCCGTTTCGCCTCCACGAGAATTAGATTTCTATGATTATCGCGTCAAAACGGAATAATCGCGTGCGAGGTGAAATTAACGGGGTGTCTCTAACTTTGACACCGGTGTCCGATTATTACGCCGATTATTAGTCGAGGATAATCGCGTAACGGTGACCAGGTGTTATCGAATCTCGCTTAAGTTACAACGAACCAACGATTCCATTATTCCCGTTTCCAATCCGGATGCAATATCGAATTACGAGGGGAACGTTTCGAGAAACAAGTTCGAGGGAAGCGTTTCTATCTTATGCGTGAGTAGAGTATCATCGTGTCTCGCGATATTTGATAGCGTGGATTATTAGAAATAAATTGGCGGAAGATTGGATACATACGATACGCAGAATGACGATTTCTAAATAAGGAAAATTTATCTGATTAAATTTCTCGAAAGATTCTATCGTTAAAACGAATCATTAAAGAAACAAATCAACGTTTCTTAACTAAATGTTTACATAACCGTGATGATGAAAATGCACGTTCGAACGAGGATGGTTACAAATATATACCACTTCCTTATTTCTTCCGAAAATCGAACTTTGTAACTCGCAACGGCGACGAGCCTCGATCTTTCAAGTTCGACTTTAATCTTCGTTTAGCCTTCTTCGCCTCTTTCCCCGGCCAAACGTTTCAAGTTGGACGAGTTCGACGCAGCGTGCTGTGACTATAAACGCTGAGGGGAGAGTCATAGCGCGTCAGACGCTGAAAGTCAGCGTCAAAAGGGTTAAACAGGGCCCAGGCCGGGTCACCAGACGCGATATCCAGGCACGGGGGGGCTATCCATCGGTGGTAACAACACAGCCACACGCTGTTACGTCGTAAACCGGTGGTGAGTCACGTCTCGCCACGTCTTCCCCCCTTTATGCCCGATTTCGAGTAATTGCGCGAGACCAACGCACGAGAGACAACCGATCTGGATCTCGACGACATTTGCATCCGGCGAGACAGTTCCAAACGTTCTTCTTTTTTGAAAAATTCGGATCACGTTTATTTAACACGGATAACACGGTTTCGATCGATAAACGCAAAAGCTTTCCCAGGAGAATGGTCGAGAATGTCGTTCGATTCAATTTACGACGAAGTTTAAAGAACCGGGCGCGTAATTTTTCGCAGCTTCTGGAAAGCATTGTTCGATGAACGAAAATTGGATCGAGAAGATAATGGAGAATAAAAATATTCGTACAATTGCAGCGGTGCAATTGAATCGTTTTTAATGGGTTAATAATATCGTAAGGCCGATCTGAACGTCCATGTCTCAATGATTCAGTGACTGATCGTTCGATCGGGATCGTATATAACTATACTTGTATGGATTTCACACGATCCAATGCACGAGCAATCGGATAAAAAGCTTTGGAAACCGGCTCAACCGACCCACGCATTATTGTTCGCGGGCAGAGAATATCGGCGTCTCGCGTTTAAATGGCCTGCAATAAGTTGTCTCCGGATCTGTCGTGGAGGAGGAGGATGTCGAAAGTTTATGCAAATTTTCCGAGGGATCGGCGGCTCGATCGACTCGCGCTTCGAATTCCTCGCGATGACGGAATCGTAAACTTGTAAAATAATCCAAGGTGCAACAAAGTGTCACTCGCTCGGAAACTCGCGTGCTGGCGCGTCGAGTTTAATACATGAAATATCGACAGGGTATTCACGACAGGTGCGAGTGCGATTTAACGGCATTTCCGATATTCTTCTTCTAGATCTTCCTTTCTCCTTCCATTTTCCAAAGTTAAAAGTCTTTTTGTTCATCGTCGAATTGTATCCCGGCCGTAATTCAATAAAACGGCGAGGGCGACAAAAATCGTCCCGCGATGAATCAATGCGTTTATCTCGCGATCTTCAAGCGTGGCAATTTATTTGACGCGAAGCAACCTCGACGGGAGAAGTTGCGCAATAATTGCAAGGCACACCCTGAATTTTATCCACAATTATGCGCCTCGTAAATAATTATATTCCCGCGCCGGTGACCGACACTTATAACGGGCGGGAAATATTTCCAAGCTGGAAAACGTGTGTGCAAGGAGCAGCACCTCGACACGGATATTTTCACGCTCCCCTCCCACTTTCCTCGCTTTATCGATGCTCGTTTCTCGTTCGCGTAATCACACTCGGTGGAAGTGGGAAAATTAACCCTCCCCCTTTCCGGAACACGGATGCTTATCGGTTAACGGAGACAGATTTCGCGGGCAAAGAGAAAAATTGATTTGAAGGGGAGAGGGGCGATCTCTGCACGGTTGAACGGATTTCTCGCCGCCGATTTCGAGGTAAAATCGTAAAATCGAATATAACCGACTATAAATTACGTTACAAGGAGTTACAATGTGGAATAATAGCGTTCGAACAGTTTCTTTTTCTTTTTCAACCTATTAAAACCTGCTCGAAAAAGTCTCGAGACAGTTTTATAATAAAAAAGAAGAACCAGTCGGATTAGTCGATATACGGATACGCTTGGACTTCAACGCTAATCGCGCGCGAGCATTTTTTGCCAGGTAAATCATTTGTAGTCGCACACTTGTGTATATATATACAAGGTATCCAGTTGAGCGGGATTCCTTTGTACCTTTTAATTCCTTCCAGTTCTCTCGAGCGAGTATAATAAATATCCTATAATGGAGAAACTGAAAGGGGAAAGAGAGAGAGAGAAAAAAAGAAGAACTGTCGCAAAAGAATCTGGATTTACGTCGAGCGGTACGATAATACCACCACCAATTCGCGCTCCCTTATATTTGTTAAAAAATATCTTTCCCTTGCGAGCGGGGAGAGAGAGAGAGAGAAAAAGAAAAAATCTTTTTCGAAATTAAGGATTCCGCGAAGATCGTAATCTCTTCTTCTTAACTTGTTTCAACTGTTATCCGGAATTGAAAATTCTCCGATTCTCCAGCAAGTCTTCCAACACGGCCGCTATCCGAGCTATCTGCGAGTATCGCGCAATATTTGTATATTTTACTGCCTCTTGCACAGTACCATAAACGAGGTGCACGCAAACAAGGAAGAGGAGAGATACGTTGGATCGTATTGTACGATCGTCGCGAGTAGAAAGAAGATTTGTTGCAGATACCCATCCAACCAAATTTCCTCGGGATCGATCCCGAGGTTCTTGGTTTTTCAAGAATTTCACGAGCCCGATCGCGTGAAAGTGAAAATCACTCTCCTCTTTCGTCGAAAAATTTCCGCGAATGTAAACAGAATACACGAAAATAGACAGAGGGGGAGAGAAAGAGAGAGAGAGGTGAGAGAGCGGTTACAACAACCGTTTCACATTCCATCGCGCGAGATTCCATCCCGGCGCAATTTCGACCCCGTGCACCGTAAAATCGATTTCTCACGCACGAGGAATCCCTCCCTCTCTCCGTTCGCCATCATTGTCACGAACACGAGCAGAGAAACGATCGTTGGAGAGAGGATGCCGAACGCGAGATGTTTAGTATTCCTCGCGAGGGTTCTTGCTTCCAATCTGGGACCAACAATTTGTCCGACGATCGCCAGCCAGCCCCGATACGCACAGTTTCTCCGATGATGAACATCCGCTGCCACATTCATCGATCCAATTCCCTCCCAATTTACAACGACGAATAATATCATATAATGGAAATGTTGTCCTTCTTCGAGCGAGTTTTCAACGGCGACTTTCGTCGTTTCAATTTGACGTAATGCGATTTCCCCTTGGCTCGAATTTTTCCCAAGTAAACGAAATATCTTCGCGTGTGTTCATTCGCAAGGTGTTGGCCACCCTGGCACTGTCGATGGGGACACTTTCCTCGGGACTGGCAAAGGGTTACACCTCGCCCGCCTTGGATTCCATCTTGGACAACCAACCGCCTCACCTTTATCAGTCGTCCAACAACGACACGTGGTAAGGTATCGCGTATCATTTTCACGCGCGATAACCCCCTCCCCTCCCACGATTTAAACCAGAGCGCGTAACACGCGGCCGTCTTGCGATGTAAAGAGTAAGGGACTCGGTAAAGTAATCGCGAGTCAGACGCGCGTGTCGTGTCCCCTAACGATTAGCGTCGCTCGCTAAGATAAGAAAATTAAATAAACCCGACGAGATATTTCGCCCGTCGCGTAATAAAGCGGATATCTTAGATAATTCGTTTCAAACAAATGCATTAACGTCACCACCGTTCCGTTGTCGCACACTTTCTCCGCGATAGCTCGTTAGTCGTTGCATACGCTTTCGTGTATTTACAATATTTGCCGGTTTTATACATGTACGTATAATTTACGTACTATACGCGCAATTTAATTTAATTTAGATTCAATTGGATCGAGTTAAAAGGAGCCGGTCGTTTTCAAATTTCAACGTTTAAACTTACGTGAATATAACGGAGAACCGTTCGATTATCCAACATCCAGGAATAAATTGGAAAAAACTTGGCCGATCGTAGTCGCGACGTGGTAAAATCGGTGCGATCGTTTGCGAAACGTGTGAAAGAGAAAATCGTATCGATTCGAAACCTCTTGGCAGTAGCAATGGCGGTAGAGCTAAACTGCCGGTCCTCGAACCGGTTGGTCGATGCGTTTGGCCGATCGATCGTTGCACAGGGTTCAATCGCGGGCAGGCCTACGGGTATTAGGCGAACGATTAGGCGCCCTCCCCTACAACGCCAGTCCCTGTCATTTGTAATCGTATCGCCATTTGTCGCAGGTCGGCTTTCTCGGTGACGCAACAAGAGGCCTCGTGGGTCGCCTCGTTGTCCATGCTGGGCGCGTGGTTCGGCGCTATGATCGGCGATTGGGTAATGAGAAGGGGGCGTAGATTGGCCCTACGCGTCACGTCTTTGCCCCTGGCCGTCGTCTGGATCCTCACGGGGATCGCGCCCTGCGTGGAACTGGTCTACGTGACCAGCTTCATCGGCGGCCTCTGCTGCTCCGTCATCACCATGGTCGCGCAGGTATATTTATATATATATATATATGTATACACGGTTTTTTCGAGTAGATCTCGTTTCAAGACTAATTTTTCCAGGTGTACATATCGGAAATCTCGATGCCGGGCATCAGGGGTTGCCTGTCGGCTATGCTGAAGGTGCTGGGCCACGTGGGCGTGTTGTTGTCGTACATAGCCGGCACGTACTTGAATTGGAGGCAAAGCGCCCTCCTGGTGGCAATAGCGCCCTCGATGCTCTTTTTGGGGACCCTGTTTATACCCGAGACGCCGTCGTATCTCGTTCTGAACGGGAAAGACGACGAGGCTGCGAACAGCTTGCAGTGGCTGCGCGGCGATCACGTCGACATACGTCACGAGCTCCAGGTAACGTTTTCGAATTCCCGTGCGACGATTCAACTTCGGGCAGGAGGATTTGATTCGACTCGAAACGACCGATCGATTGTGTCGACAGGTGATCAAAACGAACATTCTCGCGTCACGGGCCAAGCAGTACGAGCTCACGTTCAAGAACAGCGTGTTCACGCCTCGTTTGTACAAGCCCATCGCCATCACGTGCGGGCTGATGTTCTTCCAGAGGTTTTCCGGCGCGAACGCGTTCAATTATTACGCGGTGATCATATTCAGGCAGACCCTGGGTGGCATGAATCCTCACGGAGCTACCATCGCGATTGGCTTCGTCCAATTATTGGCTTCTCTGTTATCAGGTACGATAGACAGTAACCCGACCCTTTCCTTTCGTCCAAGCTATTATTATCGAGCCGGCCGACACGCGAGAATAAGAACATGCGAAACGGAACGAGACACTTCTCCTTTCAATTGTTTCTTTCTAAATCTAATTTTCTTCGTTCCCCCTCCCTCATCAGGGTTTCTGATCGATATCGTGGGCAGGCTACCGCTTCTGATAGCCAGCACCGTGTTCATGTCGTTGGCGTTGGCCGGTTTCGGCAGCTATGCCTATTACATGTCCCAGACGCAAAATCTGGGCTATCCGGA
Organism: Apis cerana; assembly: GCF_029169275.1. Lineage (NCBI taxonomy): Eukaryota > Metazoa > Arthropoda > Insecta > Hymenoptera > Apidae > Apis > Apis cerana. Next base: position 5,590,912 of record NC_083856.1, read on the forward strand.
CTCGGCGGTGGTCGGCCAACACGATTGGATACCGTTGCTCTGCGTCCTCGTCTTCACGACCGCTCTGGCTCTGGGCATATCGCCAATTTCGTGGTTATTGATTGGCGAGCTCTTCCCCCTGGAGTATCGCGGCCTCGGCTCGAGCATCAGCACCAGCTTCAGCTACTTCTGCGCGTTCGTCGGGATTAAGCTCTTCATGGATTTTCAGCAGGTGAGACGAGGGGCGGGGAGGCAAGAGAGAGGCCATCGGGACACTTAAAACGTACGTGTCGGGTGTCCCCGTGTATTCTCAATGTCCGATCGATCGATACCTCGTCTCGACGATCCAGTCTATTGTAATCCAGATATTCGACCTCTTCGATCGCGTTACCCTTCCCCTCTCCCTCCGAGATTCACTACCCCGACAATTATCCAACAAATACAACACCTTCGTGCTTCTCGCGATCTTCGAACCTTCCAATTACTTCCTATCCTCGAAATAATCTCCGTTCGTTTCAGACGCTCGGTCTGCACGGGGCGTTCTGGTTCTACGCGGCGGTGGCCGTGTGCGGCCTGTGCTTCGTGGTCTGTTGCGTGCCGGAGACAAAGGGGAAGCAGCTGGACGAGATGAACCCCGATTACGCCCAGGCGCGGTAGTATAAGGCCTCGTTAACGGGGGGCCTGTCGAATTTCGAGAAATCCAACAAACCCCTGCCGGGAGGAGCGTACCCGAATCAGCACGATCCGCGCGACTTGTACGACACGGGCTGCAACCCTGCCGAAACGCCGCCGACCCTCCGCGGCTCGCGGGCTAATCGTCGAGGACTGTTCTCCGACTACTGCAGCATATTCGCGGAGAGGACGAACAGGATCGGCAGGAACGTGGAGAGCTTCGTCCACTCCCGGGGAGGGTCTCTGTTCTCGGCAGGCCGCCGGGCCACGGACGAGAGCCCGTTCAATTCCGCGGCCGTCCATCGAAGGTCGTGCAACGGGGACGTGGCGAGGCACGACTACACCCGTTTCTTCAACCCGATGGAGGAGGAGGAGGTGGAGGCGACAGTCTCGCGGGAGGATCGTCGAGGATCGTACGGGCGGAGGAATCGTCGGGGGCGCGTGGGTGTCTATCCTTCGGGGGAGGAGGGGATCGTCGAGTCGTGCGTCGGGATGGAGATGAGACCGCGGCGGGGGACCGACGGGGGAGGATGGAGGGCGACGAGCGTTTTAAACGGGAGTAAGCCGACGACGACGACGGCGGGGAACGGGATTGGTCGCGGAAGGGTTTGCAGCAGCTCGACTCTGCCCAGGCGGGGCAGAAGCATCAATTTCGGGGATCAGCCGGGATCGGATCGGGTGGAGTCGCGGCGGGGCTATCCGAGGAGGAGCTTGCAGGATCTCTCGGATCTGGAGGTGGAGGACGGGAGGGCGAGGGGCGGCGATGTCGGGCCCCGCGTGGGTTTCGTGTCGTCGAGAGCAGCGGCGGGTGAGTGGAGGCGAGGCGAGGCGAGGCTTGGCTACGAGGACGACGGTTGGCATCGGCGGCGAGGATACGGTCGGGAGGATCGACTCGAGGATGAGGATTACCTGAGACTGTACAGGAGTTTGTCCAGGCTGAGCAAATATCCCCAAGGGGGCAAGTACGAGCCCGGCCAGGTGCACTACGAGAGGGAATGCAGGACGTTCGGCAAGGACACGGTCGCGTTCATCTATTACAAAACTTGCTACTTGTGATCGACGAGGAGGGATCGATCGAGGAGGGGGTGCCAAGGGTGCTCGTTCCAAGGATCGAATAATTTGTCTAGGTTGGGGGGTCGAGGAGGAGGTTTCCTCGGCTCCCTACGATGTTTAAATCTTTCGAGATCGAACCTTTCGGCACGAGACACACTCGGGTGTTGCAAGCTTTCTTTTCTCGAAGATCTCCCACCCCCACCTTCCTACCTTCCAGAAGAAATAATTTATTTCCCGAAGAGTATTGGAAAAAAAGAAGAACGCGTTGATTTCTGTCCCGAGCAAGATCTCATTAGACGACGACGATTAGGTTACCGAGTTCCTTGATCGATTTGATACTTTTGAGCTTTTTCCGTTCGATAGAAAATGCAGAATATATGGACGAGATGTTTGAGTAATTGTTCGTGAAACGAGATTGGTCAGAAACGAACGAACGATTGTTGTCCTAACGACCATCTTATTCGAAAATCACGCGCGATGGGTGTCGACATTCTAAAGAAGACTTCGTATGTAATGTAATAAAAAAAAAGAAAAGAAAAAAAAAAAAGAAAGGTACAATTTATACGACTATAGAATAGAGATATTAAAAAAAAAAAATTAAATAGGGGATAATTGTTAAAAGAATAAGAATACGTTCAAACGGTTAATTTTCTCCTCCCCCCTCTGACCAGTTTTATGCTCACTTTCGATAATTATCGTAATCGTAAAAATCAAAGTCGACGAGTAAGATCTCTTTTTCAAACGACACGACTGAATTACGTAAATTAGATAGACCCATCTTCGTGATCTGCCTTGTGAGAAGAAACGTTCGAACGATATTTTGACCAAGAAGCGCATTAAATTAGCGTACAGTTATTTTCAGTAGCTATATATATATATCAAACGAATTCTTGCAAGTATATATATATATATACATTCGAAAAGATGGATCTCGTTGGAACAATAATAATATATATATATAAAAAAAAAAAAAAGATAAATAAATAAAGAACGCTCTTCCGTGCAACGTGCCTTTTCCGAGAGCACGCAAATACGATATATATATACACATAGACGTACAGATAATAACGCAGAATACGTATAAATTATACATAAAAAGAAAAAAAAAAAGGAAAATGATAGTCGTACATACATACACGTGTATACAATAAATTGTTTAGAATAGAATCGATAGACTGGTCCGTCGATTGTCGACGACGTTTCTCTAAACGTTTAAAAGATTCACCCGTGATATTTTCAACTAAAATTTTCAAGAATTTGCAAAATAACACGCGAGAAAAGAAGAGCCAATTTAAAATACGAAGCGTGATAGCGTGGCGTAAAATTTTAGAGATCCGGTTCTCGTTCTTTCAAAAGCGTACCATTGATCTTCGAGATGATTTTCGTTCCATTAATTATTCGTCGTTTTTTGTTTTCTTTTCAAATTTAAAACCAATATCGAAAGAAAATTAGATTTATTTCGATGATACTAAATTCTATTAAATTCGAATTAATTTGCGCGGCTTCGCTCGCAAGAAAAACTGAAATCTCGTTTCCGTCAATTCTGTTAAATGAGACATGGGAAATAATGAAAATTTCTATTTTTCGTCGAACTAATTATCTAACAGAATATTTTTTTGTGTAAAAATGAGGATAAAAACGAAACGATTGGAACGGTTTCGTGATCGATTTGTGCGTGACGGGTATGCGAACGTTCGTCGCTTTCTCGCCAATTTAACATTAACTTCGCGCGTGTATATTGATATACACATCTCTGTCGCATAAACGCTATCGCTTGGCAAAAGAATGTAGAACGGAGAGAAACAATTTAGACGCGGTACAGAGGAAGAGAATATTTCATTTGTCTGACACTGTAAGGTATATAAATACTCGATAGGCCTCGTTCTACGGTTCTATATACGGCCGCCATTGACTTAATGATGACAATATTATTATCTGTAGATATATTATACTACGCGTATCTTTCACACTAAGTACCTATTGTATAAATCGATTATTATGTGTACATTGTATACATTGTATACGAACACGTATATGATATGGACGTCGTGTTCGAACACTGTGAACAAATTTTTCGCGACAATACTGTATAATTAATTATCGCCACGAGACACGCGTGCGTTATTAGATTTTGAGGAAAAAAAAAAAAAAAAAAGAAAAAATTGATCGAAAAATTGGCAAAAGTTTATCCTGTAACTTCGACGTCAGTCGTGTTTCTTTTTTTTTTTTTTTTTTTTAATATTTGGAACATTTATAAGAAGAGGTAAGCAAGATTTCGAGAATTCGACTGTCGTCGATGGGTGGATGGGATTTTTGTATAAACTTCGTCGAGATAAGTGTTGCGAATGCATAAAATAATATTCGTGCAATGATAGATCCAAGAGTGGAATCCTTTGGAGGAGGATATTCGAGGAAATGGCATTTGTATTTTATATTTTTATATAGTTTGTAGAACTCGTCAGCGTCGACTTTGCAGAATATTAGCGGTCTGCATCTGTGATCGAACGCCTAGTCTTCACGGATGAAAATATTTTTCGCGAATTATTATTGTTTCATGTTGCGATGCAAAGAGATCGCGCGTATTCAGAACGAAGGAATTCGTTTCTTCAAGAGTTTTCGTTACAAATTGAATCCTAATCGAATCGTTCTGATATTTTTCTAAAAATGTATCCATATCGTTGCGTAAAACTAGTATAGATTCAACGAATTCTAATTAATTCTAATTGATTAAGCGCCCGACGTCAGGGATATTAAATTGTCGACATATCAAATGTTCACCTATGTTCCGCGAAACGTTCAAAAACAAATTTCAGTTTCAAAACGTTTCGAGTCAGTTCAATATTTTTTTCCGTGCAGTCTATCGGCAGGATTTTTCTTACATCTTTAACCGTTTTATCATCCCGTGAGTCATATCCCTGCCATATCCAATATTCTAACGAAGAGTGCTGAATTCTCTGATCTGTCATGGATAATAGAGAATCGCGTACTTAAAAATTAATCGAAACCAGAGAAAGAGAAATTAATTATCATTGAATCACAAATGGACAATGATCTTTCCTTGGACACGACTTAAAAAATATTTTCAAGCCTCGATGCTTTCGTTAGGATAACGATGATATTAAAATTCAACACATATCCCTTAAAGATTAATCCCGTAGAATTTCGTACGATTTTTCACATCACTGTCTACAAATGAAGAATACGGAGAGCGCAGCACCTTCGAATCTCATACCTATTTAAAGATATATCTTGTAATGCTCAAGGGCTTGGACGCAGTATTGAATAATAAAAAAAAAAAAAACTTTACAATTAAGTTAACACAGGTGCAATGCTCGTGAAACGAGTGCACATAGGATAAGAATTTAAGAAACGAAAAAAAAGAAAAATCGGGATTCTATATATATAAATATATATACATACATATTATAAATTGTACAGAATGATTATTCGACCATTGTAAGACTATCTCGTTTCTCTTTAGTGTACTGCGCCGAACAGTTACATATATATATATATATATATATAAACTTTTTGAAAAAAATCACTTAGCGGAACTGGATAAGAAATAGCGGATAAATTCTTTGAAGCAACTATAAAAGTAGTAACGGTAAAACCCAATTCTTTCCTCAATTATCAAAGATATCCTTTCTTTCGACTAGTTAATAGCTAAGCGAATTAAACTCACAGATACGCAATGAGCGAAACGACGTAAAAAAGAAAAACAAAAAAAAATAAAATCTGCACTGTGCACTTTCGTGAATTGAAGGTATTATCGTAATCCTTAGATATAGCGATCAGCGAGTCAAAAGTCAGATTAGAATTCGTATTAATGCACGCATAACTATGTAATTATAATTTCGAGAAATCGTAATTGATGATGCAGGCCGTGGTATGATATAATCGGAAATAATCGGATTTTGAAAAATTCTAAAAATTTATAACCTTCGATGAATACACATATCGGGCAAAGTGCAATTGAAAAATTATTTATAATTTTTTGTATATATATATATACATATATATTTTTTCTTTTTCGAAAAATTCCGTGGCCCGCATCACACACGTATGTACATTTGTATCCATATACATGTGTGTGAGAATATATGTGCGTGTACACACTAAAATAAGAGAAATAAGAGAAAATTGTTTGTAAATTTAAGATTAAGAAAAAAAAAACATTTGCAAAATAAATATAGCGCATCTTAATATCGAATATGCCACGGCCTGTTGTAATTAGGCTATATTTGTGTAATTACGTCTTCTATTTATCGACAATAAATTAACGCGAACTATTTACAATTTATCGACAATAAAAAATGGGACATTCGAAGGAAGCGCTGGCCGTCACCGAAAGGGATGTTCGTTTGTACGTAGATAAAGCTAAAAATTGAAAAAAATATTCCGAGAAAACGTATTTTTCAAAAGCTGCATACGTATTAAGGATATACATAGTAATATAAATATATATGTATATACATATATATATTTGACCTATCCTGAAAAGATCGCGCCTAGCTTCGCTTGCTAGATTTAATATTTTTGTAATGATGCTTAGACGTAGCTCGTTTGTACCTACGCAAATTAAGAAACTTGTTTATAAATTCGCGCCCTATGGTCAAATTGATCGATTACGCGCGAAATTCGAATCGAATCGAGCGGGTGATTAACTCGCATTGCGATCACCATAAGAAAAGTTATAACTCGCGATCGAGATAGAATGTAATATAAATTTTGCGAAAAAAAATTCGTAATTCTTCGATTGAATTTGAATTTACGCTTTAATCATCTTTCTATTACCAATTTCTTAGATTATGTCGTATATAGTTATGCTAACCTACTAATGGAACGATTCTAAAAGTAAATAAAAATTCATGAGAATTCATTAATTCTCGAATCGAGGTCAGTTGAAGAGATACGAATAGCACAAAACAATCCTGCCGATACGGTGGTATGATATTTGCATTAAAAGAGATGTGCACGTGTCGAACGAGTGCATTCTGTATTTATGCTACGAATAAGTATGTACTTAAAAATTCATTAGCGTCTGCATTTATACCTCTCTAGAAATAACAGACGATATTGAATATCCAAGCGCTAAATGACCTTCGGCGGAACCAACTACTTGCGTGTTTGTATAGAAATCCATATACACCTATATATAAAATGCCAAAAGAAAAAACAGACATAATCGTCAAACGATTGTTTTTCTTATTCTCTTTTTACCAAGTATTTCCTATGGTACACAGTGCTTATAAATAAACAATCCTATAATTAATTTTCGCAAATGTAGATTAAGAAATTGATTTCGTTACTAGATATTATGCTGTCTCTCAATAAATAATTAAAATTTGCTTAAAATTGTGAAACTTATTTCGCGAATGGTACAATTATAGCCATCTATGCTCAACGGAACGTACTACGCTGTATCGGAACAAATAATGAGACGAAAATTCAATTTCAAAATATGAAAACACTCACCCAATTGTGGCACCGAAACGTAGGTCTCACAATCCACCAAAAATTGACCAGTTTGCATAGCACCAAGAGCAACGACTCGTTTTGTCAGGAACTCGATGGTTTGTGGTCCAGTTCTATTTTCTATCATCGGATATTGTTGCAAACTACAAACACACAAAATGCCGGTTACCAAAGGAATAATAAACTTCCACATTTTTGTATTTAAATAAATATAAATGCTTGTGACAATTATTACGTCAAGTGAATGTCACGATAATTGAAATAAAACATTTTAGAACATTTTTATTGCTCTAACATGTGCTATTTCAACATAACCTCTAAACGTCAAAAGATTGAGAAAGTACATATAGTACACAAAATTACGCGTTCATCATCGTATAAATGATAAATATAAATGAATAGAAAAAATATCTTTAATTGTAAAATTACTTACACTGTAACACCCATTTTCTTGAAAAACTTTTTACACTTCAGAAACCGAATTACACGAAATACTTGTCAAATGGAGAGAACGCGCGCAACTTGAATAACCTTCTAATGATATTTCACACCTAACGATAGATGGCACTATATGTACAAGACATGGTGACCTCTATATTGAAAGAAAAGAATAAAATTTTTTACCACTGGAATATATTAAATTTAAAAATTTTTCTTATTCAAAACGAATATTTCTATTAATAAAATTAATATAATTGATATAATAATTATATGATCCTCCATATTTTTTTTACAAATGCAAAATAAATATATATTTAAATATATATATATATATTTACACAATTAATTAATTGCGTAATTGAAAATAAGTGATTGAATATAAAGATTAATTATAAAAATATTAAAGAAAATATATGTTTAAAAAAAATATAAATTTATTTCTGAATAATAAATAATAGTATTGATGTACTATATTTCATAAATACAAGGATCCATGTTCACATACAAATAAATGTAAATAATCTATATATTATGTTTATTTAAATATTTGATTTTTTATACATTACCTTTATTGAAAAAACACAATAGCAATTATAAATACAAATATTAAACTTGAATATTGAACTTTCTATGATTATATTTATATCATAATTTAATAGAGAACACTACCACCATGTGACAAATTGTTACTAGACAATATCCCCGCGAATATTCTATAAATTCAAATTTCGCATAGATGGCGTTTTTAAACAATACATGTAACCAGTAAAATGAAACCAGTAAAATAAAGTATCGATGACAGAATACCTATCGAATGTAATTTCACTCGGTTCAAGAGATGGCGATATAGTACATTCAAGTGTGCTTCGAAATGGCGATATCGGTTAGAACCTGAGCAAGGTGTTGTTTTATTGTTGATATGTAGACGGTATCAAATTCAGAATGAAATGCAAGTGACAAGTTTTCACGCATATATAGTTGTAAATTTCCATGATAGAATTTCTCTACTAAAGGGAAAGATGAAGACGTCGACATGTTGAAGACTAATTTGAAAGCGAGGTAAGAATAATTTACACTCTATATATTGCATAAATCAACGTAGCACAAGATTCTTGACCATGTTTGAACATCCATGCTGGCCATGTGCTTTATTTCAAAATACGTGACATCGATACATACAATGCACATTCAATAATATGCAATTCGTATGCGACTCGTATGCGATTAATTGATCCTTAAGAGTATAATACACCGCGAAATGAATATTACAAATACTTTTGCTTGAATAATTGTGAAAGTTTGAAAACTGCTAGAACTTGCTTGAATATTTTATTAGTGATATAGGATCGTAATTCAAGAAATCAATAGATACGTATGAAGTTGCTATTAACACATTTCCCGCCAATTTCACGACGCCATTATTTTGATTTCACATCGACGTAATCGATCTATAAAAATGTTATAAATTATATATCTATTCAAAATATTTTACGATATATAATTAAATAAATGATGAAAAAATATTATTCGAGTGTGAAAAATAAAATTCTTTCTATATTTCTCTATTCGATTTTATATGAAAATATATTTTAATGCAAATATGTGCACTCTGTATGTAAAAAGTGTCAAAATTAATGCATCTTTTTATCATATTTGACAGCTTTCGCGAGTTTTTAAATTATCCATTTCACGAAACTTTTTAATTAAATTGCAAAATATCGGTTACACACGTAGCTGAAACTAGAGAAGTTTGATATCGATCATCGATCAGCCATGACGAATTTGTTATTAACCGAAAAGATCGAGCTATCGAAAATTCTCGTTCGAGAGTGAATCGTCAAAATGGTGTCACGACGGTTTGTGCAGTGATGAGTTGTCATAAAAAGAAAGAAAAAAGAGAAGAAAAGGGAAAAAAACAAATCTTTACAAAGGTAAAATTAATTCGCTACAACAAACGTTTCTCGATTGTTCTCGTTTTCGATGTTATCGCTTCGGCACATTCTGTGATTCGGTACACCATCGTTTGAAGATGCAAAGGGTTACTACTTTGTGCTCTCGTCGCGAGTGCTTGCCTCTTATCGATGCTATTTACGCGACATAGCTATATTCCGAGCATTGGAGAGAGACTTTAATAAAAACTGTGCTTCGACAGACATGGAAAGAGAAAGAGAGAAAGAAACAACAGAAAGAAACGACGTTGAAATACAGGTCATTCCGATTAAGCACGCGCGTTTCTGGGGTGCATTAAAACCTGTACCGGCACAAGGTCTCGTTTATTAAAACCGCGCGACCGGAATTGACCTTAATCGTGCGTCTTTTTCGGCCATCTTCGTCGCGATTCCTCGAAACGATTCTACGAACGTCGCACGCGTATTTCGCACGCGAGGCCACGCGGTTGAATGCGTGCCGCGCGTTTGAAAACGCCTCTTTTGTTCGGCTCGCTTTGCGATTTTTAAGCAGAGATAAATTTCTGCTGATTTGTTGGGGAATTTTTGCTGCAACCTTTGTGCATTTGACGTGAGCCACGTTTCGAGAAAATGGATTTCTGTGAACTTGAAAAGATCGGAATTAAAATAAAGATTTAATCATTGGATCGGAGAAGAAAATTGGGATTAAAAAACATAAATGTGAATAAGAAAAATAATGGAAGTGAACGTACTAGATATTTTACGTGGCGTTGATTACAAAAATGTCAAATTATAAACAGCGTTTAAAAATAACGTATGAAGTACGAACGAACCAGTTGAGATAAATGATAAATGTAGCACGCACCATAAAGGGTTAAATGTGATATTCATCAAACACGCATTTTTAACAAACGTTCGGGAACACTTGCGTTGAAATATTTACGTTGAGGCTGAGATACTCGTGGTAAATAATTTATAAACAAATGTTTATAAATAAAAGCTTATTCGAAATACGTTATTTATTCGTATCAAACGGGCACGAACGTAAACAATTTTTAACATATCGATATTTGCAATTACTTACAAACGTTTCTCATTATTTATCACTCGCGATGACTGTTTTTCAAAAAGAAAAAGAAAAATCTAATCAAAGAACATCTTATCATTCGATTAATCCATTATCATCGTTCGCGTATCTTGAAATTTCAACTTCTAATAGATCGAATAATATTTCTGCTACAGCTTTTAAATATTTACATCTCATTTTTAACCTTTTCCTGAATTCACAAAATTCTCATCATCGAGCATTCTGCAAATCTGAGATTCGAAGCTCGAAATAACAGAACTGTGCAAACCCTCACCCGTTCACTGAATAAACCAATCGGTCCATCTTCAATCTTCTGACCCATTCATTGCAAACGTTAACAAGTATTTCTCAAACATTTTTTCTAGCTAGTGGATAACCCATTCACCTCGATCTCTATTCAACTCCATCGTGTCCCATAGAATTAATCGTTCTTACGGTTCCATAAACCGTCATGTTCGAAATTCGTCGTTTCTACGGAATGGAACCGCTCAAATATAGATATCGTGACCCAGAAATTTTTTGCAACGAATAGACGCGCGTCTCTCAGGATTTCACCGCGGAAGAAACGCTCTCACAGCCCTTCATCCGCGACCTAAATATCCGAATCGGGTGGAAAGCGTTCGTAGAATCGGTGCATTTCCAAAACGACGATAACCAATTCTCCCGGCGTTCCTTTCAAACGTTTAACTCGCTATAACGGACCATATATTCGCCAATATATCCCGTTTATTTCGTGGTAATTACGGTTGGACTGTCGGTGAAATTAACCTCTCGCTTCATCACGTTTCAGCTGGCCGCTAATCGACGACGGGAAACCGCATTAAGCTTCCACTCATCAAAATGTGAATTTCGAAGAGGGAACGTTATTATTATTACGAAGAAAGCAGCAATGTAGGAACGAGAATTTGTTGCGGATCCGAGCATACGATATAATTTTCATACTGCATGGCAACGCATCTTCGTCCACGAAACTTCAATCGTCCACGTGAGTATATATCATCGTAATACTTCCATATTGCATTTACACACTCGTAAGCATCATTTTCTAAGCTGGTCCAGTTAAGTTGGCCAGAAAAATGACAACTCGAGCGATAAAGTCGAGCGTTGTTCTCTCGTATTTTTCTTTTCCACGAAGAAATCGTTGAAATGCGCGGTTGCTCGCGACAATTGAGAATCGCCCTTCGAGGCTGCTGCGAGAGAGACGAGTCGCCGAGCGAAATACAAAAATAGGCGCCAATCGTGGCTCGAGATGTGCACAGGCAGGAAACTATGACCGGATGTTCGGTGGCGCGTGACTCGAATGCGCGGAGCTTTAAACCGGGGGATACGTTGGATATCGTTAAATATTCCTTCGATAGTGTCGAACCGCTTAAATTTCGCCCCCCAACATGCAACTTCGAGTTGATGTAACGACTGTTACAAATCGTTCCAAAAGTCGACCTCGAGTCGTTCGAAGTTGGTGCAACGAGTCGTTTACTAGATTGTAAAATAATTTACGACTTCGAATCGTTCAAAGTCGATCGGATTGAAACGAGCTTTAACAATACGTTCATTACAGGTAACTATTATTATACTTCTGTCTGATTAAAAGTCGAGTACAAAGTATTAATTTTTAGCAAAGGCGTTTGAATATTTTTAATGATTCTAAAAAAAAAAGTCCAGTCTTTAATTTTTACTTTGATTTGGTAATTCCAGCGTTAACGGTCGTTTGTCCGAATTATTTAAAATTGTGTTCACATCAGGTTGTTCGATATAAACGTGATTTTATTCGATTTTATAATTCTCGCGATTTCGTTAAGGAGATTGTATCATTTTTATCGTGATCGATTCTCGGGGAAACGCGAATATAATTGAAGCGATTCGAGCAAAATTTTCGTTATCTCGCGTAAAAGTATGAAAAGCAGAAACTGCGTTACGCAATTTGACCTCGACTTACATTATTCTTAGCAGTCTGCTCAACGTTTCTTCCCAAACATTTATCTCACCTTTATTCCCTACCAAAATAAACGAATTCGGGGAAGCAAGAAGGAATAAATTTACCTCCTTCGCTATTGATTCAGGTGCGCTTCTGTTTTTCTTGCAATTGCTCCAGAGCAGAATCGTTTTAGTTGAAGAAAACTTAATTAAAAAATTCTTCGCTTTCGATGTCATTACTCAACAAGCATTTTCCAGCCTTCGATTTACGAGATGTAGGAGCTTAATGTGTCGTGAGAGGCTCGCTGATCGATTTGTACGTCGTACGTACAAATAAGCAGAGAGTCTGTGCGAGCCTCGAACGATCCAGTTCTCGCGAACGTGGCCAACCGATACGTATTTGTAACGAAGGTAAATCGGTGTTCGCGGATCAATGCTGCCTTTGTGCACCACACCCGTGTACGATATTCGTATTATTCGTAAAAAAACAAGTGGTTACGTGGAACAAGCTCGTTTAGATATACGCAGCTCGTCGATGACTCTCCTCCCCCACCAGGAAGCACGTTGGATGACCAAGTCATTGATTCATCGATCACTGATAAACGCGATTAATCATCCTCTTTCTTTTAACATTCAGAGAAAATGTGATCTTCGATGATCGAGCAGTTGTTAAATGTTATCGGAACAAGAAATGGAAAATATATTATTATTGCATCCTTCGAACCTTCGAACATACGTTTATAAATATTCTCGATTTTTCTTTTATTATTCCATTTTTCTTCTCAAAGATATATCATCTTGGATTCCATCTCGAAGTAATGAAAAAACAAATTCGAGAAAACTCGAGAGAAAACTCATCGATATAATCTATTGGAATTTCCCGACTTATCGGTCCATTGTTCTCCAAGTTTTCCATTATTATCCACCGAGGTTCAACTAGGGGATCGCATCGTGACACGGTTGCATCCATTACAGCCGGCCAATCGAGCGTCGGGCCGAATAGTTGGCCCAGTTTCGGCCTCGTTTTAATTTCAATATTTTTGCATTGGTGAATAGAAGTGGGCGAGCAGACGTGAGAATATTCGACTCGTATAAACGGAACGCGTTTGGGTCGACGAAACAAAAAAAGTTGACATTAACGCCTGCTTGAAAAGTATAATTCAGGGAACGAAGCTTTCACCGATCTTCCTTTCCTCCTCCTCCCTCCCCCTTCACCGAAGAAGAAAATTTCTATTCGCTTTCGTATGCACGGAGCCGGCGGCTTTCTTGCCTCCATCCGCGAAAAGTACTTCTCGAATCCTCGACGAGTCCTTGCGTACTTCTTCTTTCCATCGTGCTTGGGTAAAAAGTAGACGTCGCTTCCGTCGCTCGAAGCGGTTCGATTCAATCTTGTGGACGCACGATCTTATTACAGCTTCCACTTTCTTTCCTTTCTCTCTTCGAAAAAAGGCGTCAGAATAATTTTTCCTGCCATCATCCGTGAACGCATCTTCGATGATGGATAAATAAAATCAACGTTGTTTCTCTCAATGATGGTTGTTCGTGTTGTCGTTCGATTTTTTAAAATTAATCAACACCGTTTTCGCGACTAAATTGATCGAAACGTGTGCTCTTCGTGTGCCGATTAATCTTGTTTGCTTATTGAATTTGTTTACGATCGTTGGTGCGCCAGTTTATCGAGAAGTCGATAAAGTTTAACTGTTCGTAACGAAACGATGTTCGGCAACTTTGTTTCCTTTCATCCATATTCAATAAATTTAAATTTTCTTTAATAAGATACTCATTGTGCGTTATTACACAATTGCCACGAGTATTAACGCCTGTAATTGCATCGCAGAAAAGCTGCACAGTCGTAAAACTACTTGAACATTTATCATATAAGAAACTTTTATGTTCATCTTTGTAATAAACATTTTACGACTCTTATGCATATTCTCAGGATTTCTTTCAAACTTTACCTATATAACTTTAATAGTCGTATCTATATACAGTTAGTCCCAAAAGTATCCTGCCTTCTTGTTTCTACTCAACTTTTCCACGCGATCTCTAACTTTCTTGTTCCTGCCAATAACGAGAAATAGAAAACCTTGACCATTTTTCCCTATTTTCCTCTATTCCCGTGGAAAAAGAATTTCCTAAAACTTCGTCGTAGAAGTTGAAATTCCTAATCTTCGTTCCTCCCGAGTCAATGGAATCGAACGCCATCGAACAAGTGTCATTTTTTCTTGCCCTTCTCTCAATTTTCCACATCGATCGATTCTCGTCCGATTTTATTTCGCCGCCCTGTATAAGCCCGCTAATGCTCGGATGGAATGTTATTGCGAGGCTGTCAACCACCAAGCCTCGAATCGAATTCCAGCCGTGATGAAGCAATAAAGTCGACCGCGCGTCTGTCTTTTCCCTGTTTGGCAAGCGTTACTCGCGTTTCCAACGCGTGCCCGCCAATTAATTATCGCTCCGCGGCCAACCGTTTTATTTGGAAATCGCTTGCGAAAATTAAATTTCGCGGAATCCAATTTTTGTTCCGCCAAAATACGCCCGCTCGCCTCGGCGGGTGGGATGTTTATAAAGAATGTTTGTTGTAAATTGAACGTGTTCATAAATGGTAACACGCGTAAACAAGTCGGTATACGCTTTGAACGATTCCGTTCGTTCGTTTTGGGAACAGATTTTTATTGTTCCCTTCCGAGAAACGTTATCGTAAAAGAAAGTACGATACATCTATCGTTTTTCACTTTTAACGTACAAATAGTAACAATGACTTTTCTTCTATCTTTATATATATTCTCCGCCCTTATATATCTTGATTTATTTGTTCGAAAAACATATATAAACAACACAGGAAATTTCCAACCATTCGTTTTCTATAAAATCCTGTTTGTTTAAAGGAAACGTATACTCGTCGAGTTCCATTATTTATATATATATATATATATATATATATATCTCGAGTCAAACGGAGGGAAAGTAACATTTATTACCCTCGTAAATGAAAATCTTTAGGCCCTGGCCTAAATGGAGACAACACCGTGAGATCTCGAAATCATAAAAGATCTCGAATAGCCGTTGCAATTAGGTCGCTGTCCACTTAACCCTGATCCCTTATCGCGATCCGCTTACGAAGATTTCATCTCCCTAATGCCTCTAATTGATTCACTCCCCCTTCCACTCTCCTCTCGTCCTTTTTTTACCATATACACACACAACATGTACACGTTGAACCGTTCCTCGACGATAAATCATTCTCGCCACGGTTCGAAAGAAAAAGAATCCGTGGAAATCATCGAGCCACGCTTGCTCCCCTCGCGAGAGCATAATTAATCGCAGGAGGAGGAGGCACACGGAAAGACTAGTGCGCACACTTAACACTACCGCCCTCCCTCTCATCCATCTTCGTTCGACGCCTCCGCTCCACTCGTTTTTCCACTCCTCGTCTCCCCAACAACGTTCGCCTCTGTGTTTCGCCCCCTCCCGCTCTTTCTCGATGGATGGACGCCGTCCCGCAATGTCATCATCCCCTCGAGCGTGCGTGGATCCCGCGGCGGGCCGATTTTTTCCCCCCCTCTCTCCCTTCCCCCGGAGCGGAAACCGAATCGCGCGGATCAGAAAAACGGCGATGCGTCAATGCCAGACCGCAGGGACATCTGGCTCGGTCGTAAACATTCTTGCCGCTGAAACCGTGACGGACGGGAAGAGAAAACGAGGCAGGCGAAAAGGCGAGTTGAAAAAGTGGAGAGGAGAGAGAGAGAGAGAGAGAGAAAGCGCGAACGAATAGGGGGGAAGGAAAGGAAGGAAAGAGGTAGGAGGGAGTAGGTGTCGGTAGGCTGGGGAGAGCGAAGTGCGGAACGAATGGAAACAAAAAAGGGAAGAGGGAAACGAGGGGGAGGTTGGGAAAAAGAGGGACTTGGAAGGAAAACGAGGGGGGCGGATAAGAGAGGTGCAGTGGGCACTTAAGGCTCGAGATGACTCGAGTTGAACCAATTCTCACCCAGTGACGTGATCCGTTCCCGTGAACTCTGAACCAATGAAACTCTGGGCCAATGAATCAGCCTACGTTTGTAGAAACCATAAATAATATATACACACGCGTCTCGAAAATCTTTCTATCCATCTTTCTTTTCACGGAAAGAGGCGAGGAAGGGATTCACGCGATTCATTTGCTCGCTTCGTTTTTCGGTTTCTTGGCCAAGGAGGAGTTGAAACCGATTACTTTAATCCGATCGATGATCCAATACCCGAGCCTGAAAAAGTCAGAGGAACTCGTTTCAGAAAAGGGAGAGGATGTCTGTCTTGAGAAAGTGGAGCTTCGTTTCGTCGTGTGCTTCACGTCGCCTCAAATATAACCCGCCTCTATGGAATCCTAAAAGCATCACGGTCGGCTCGCCGTGAATCATCATCGTGTTCATCCGAGCGAATAACGCGTGTGGCCAGGCAAACGAGTTTGCACGACAGTTTAATCGTATACGATATAATTTTCAACAACAAGCGTAGACGATATCTCGAAGGAGAAATTATTAGATACACGTTTAGAAAAGGAGATTATTCAAAAAAGCAAGGGGTTCGAAATTCGTGGTGGTTTTTCCACGCGGAGAAAACGAAGGGAAAGGATCTCGAAATCGTTCGGTTCCGATCTCCGCGCTCGCCGCTGGATTCTTAAACGTTTGCGTCGGTCGCGTTGAATACTAAAGATCGCCGCATCCGCCGCGTTTCCCTTTAAATTCACGCGTATTCATTTGGGGGAGGGGGCTTTGTTTCGTGTCTGCGCATCCCTCTCGCGTGGATCTCGGTGAATACGCGAATTCCTTTTCACTCGCGTGCACACGCGAGATGATGATGATGCACGAGCATTTCCACCGATGGTTTCGTTCGTGAATCGAGTCTCCCACCTCCCCAAACTCTATTCGTTATTCGTTGCGTCGAAGAAGTGGCGGGACTTTGCCGAAACCATTCACTGGTTTTGCCGCCAATTTTATACTCCGCTACTGCTCCATTACGTCGCGCGAAATTTTGAAATTGAAATTGAACTAGTATTCTCCGATGAAGTTAAGAAAAAGTTAAAGAAACGGGTGTAAAATTTAAAAGTTCGCGTTATTATTGCTTTCGTTACCTCGAAAAGGATAGAAGCTTCTTAACTATTTATCAGATCCCTAAGTTTCTACGTGTCTTTATACATATATATATATTACGAGAGAATATCCAATCCACGTTTTCTCAACATCAACGTCGAGGCAACGGCGAGAATTATAAAACGGCGTAGGCGAGTGGCGTGCTCGAGCAAAATCGATCGCGTAATCACGAAAGCGAAAGACGTTCCCCGCCATCCAATCCCTAATGACGTAATTAGAGATGAGTTATTCGCGAGTACACACCACACTATTTCCTCTGCCTTTGTGTCATGTCACTGCCAGAGAAATTGTATATCTTTAACCGCAATTCCGACTCATTATCGCAATATCGGTTACATGGGTGTAATTTTTTCCACGCTTACGCGAAACGAGCGTTAAATCTTCGGAAGAGGAAGAGGAATTCCGTTTCTCGGGGAGACGATCGACACTTGCGCAGTTTTTATTCGAGACAAGTTAGGAAGTCTGGTGATCACTCGTGTCTAACGCTAGCAAATGAGTGGAAAGGAGGAAGGGAGCTGTGAAAGCTTCGCGTGCCTCGATTCTCGATTTCTTCCACGAATCGATCATACGCGTCTTGGCAGCCTTCTACTCGTCGCGAACGATATCGTTCCCCTAAAGGAGCATCCTCTTGACGATAGTCCTGTATTTTAACAACGTCTCCTTTGTATTATCGAGAGTCTGGATTGTAGAACCGGTCCTGTTTTTGGAATTTGGAAAATGCTTGAACGTGCAATACATGTATAATCAGTATTACTCCTCTATTACAATTGTTATATTATATTACACTTGAGATAACACTCGTTATCACGTTGCATCAAACCATAACAATGAAGCGTTTAATTATTTATTTCACTCGAACATGTATATCTCTTGCACGTATATTTCCTTCATTCTCCTCGTCATTTTTCCTCTCCCAATTTTTTTCTCTCCTCGTCTCGAACGAGAACGAGCGACTGACTCGTCGATACGCGACCTCGCATTATCTCCCCGGCCGTGCATATTATCCCGGGCCGAGACAGCTTCGAACTTGTCCCGAATAACGTCCCAGACGTGTCCGCGGCCGCGCCGTTTGGCGAGCAACGCAGTGGTTCTCATCCCTCGGTGAGATTTTTATCGAGCCCGGAAATTCGACGATCCAAATGCAAACACGCGTGCACCCCCCCGCGTCTGGGATTGAAAATACGCCCGTGGTAATATCGCGGAAGCGGCAGCGGAGCTTCAAACTCGGAGCTTTACGATCTCGGCCACGGGCAAAGCGGCTTATTTTAGACCGTCGCCGTCTCTCGTAATGCTTTTAAAACGCGTTGCGCATAATGTCCCGGCTGTAATTCCATTTTCACAGCCACCAGTGGCTCTCAGCCTTTTCTTTTTTCACCGATCGGGGGAGGGGGAAAATTTCGAAATCGTTTCTGGTTGCGTTACTCGTGTCTTCAAAAATTGTTTAACAATTCGTAGATTTGTGTCATACTCGAAAGTGAGATTTTGGATTGGAGAGAGAAAGGAGAGATATCATATTTTTCTTTTCTATTTAAATTTCTTTTTCTCCCCCTCCGTAAAATTGTAAAAATGACGAGTCGAAATCTTTTGCATTTACGTTTTCGATAGCAAATTTCACGTTTCGCGATCTTTTCCCGTCCATGAAACGTCTTGGAAATTCAATTACGAATTTCCCCTTACGAGAACGAATATTTCAGGGGAGAAAATTCGCGGTGTATTTAACGCGAGGGGGGAGAGAGAGAGAGAAAGGCGAAGGTAAACGGGTTTTACCCTCCTTCCCAGCTTGATGAATGAAGAAAATTGCGACTGCAGTTGCCACACCACCGATTTTCTAACCGTCCCTGTTACCAAATCGCCGAACATCCGAGAAATCTAATTTAGAATCTTCACGATAGTTCTTCCGAGAAATAATTTGGTAAAAACGCTTTTCACTTATAACGAAAGGCCAAGTTTGCAGGATTATTTACGATCTCCCTTTTTAAGACTCTAGTTTTACACGCGTATTCCTTTGCGACAGCATTTCTCTCTCCCCCTCTCCATCTATCTCTATCTCTCCACGATTCACCCTTCAAAGTGGAAAGTTTCAACGTTAGTTCCAAGTGGCTCGAATGTCTCTGACAATCTCGTTTTTCCTTTATCGGAGCGTGTCAACCATCGCCGCTTTTCGAAGACCATCGGTGTATTGTATTTCGAATACAACGTCTCGAGCAATGCCTGTGACAGGTTTGACGCGGTCGTTTCGGCGCCTAGAGGTTCTCACCGCGGAATCCCTTATTTTCTCATTTACAGTCTGTCACCCAGCCAATAATCCCGATATCGTTCCAACCGATCTCCCAAATGTTTCTGACACCCTTCTCCTCGATTCTTAGCATTACGCGCTCCTCCCATCCGTTACCTTCCAGATGCTTAAACGACTCGTGTCGCTCCCATCTCCGAAAACGTCTTCTTCTCGGATTTTACGAATTGTTACTCGCGGTAATAATTATCGGTCTGTCGCAAAAAAGAAACTATCCTCTTCTGGTACAACAGATTTTGTACATTTTTTATTAGATTTCGAGGAAGATGAATCAGTCTTACCCTAATTCGTTCGTTGACGCGCAAAGTGCTTCCAGAATCGCAACCGACCCAGCATATTTGCATGCTCGAAATTATTTTCCACGCTTCTGAGGTAAATCGTAACGACGCATGGAAACGTCGAAGAGCGAGCATCGAGTGAAATTTATTTCAACGCGGCATTTCGTGGAAAACAAAGCGGGCGGCAAAACTGCATCGCGAAAATTATCCGCATGCGATAAAGCGTTCGAATTAGATTTAATTACCCGGCCCGGTTGTTTCATCGGGGCAAATAACGAATGGGGGGCCGCCCCTGATTTCCACGGCGGAATGCGTTATTCCATCCCGCGAATTTTCCACCGGCAAACAACCCGTGACCCGTTTGCACAGTAAATTAAACAAAACTTCTCTCGTGCCACGCGACCGGAAACCAACGCCGTTTCCATTACCCTTCGCTCCTCCACCATCACCATTGGAACGCGAGTTCCTTCTCTCTTCACATCTACGCCGACAATTGATAATTCCAAATTCACCAATCGGTGAAATTCTTCCTCCCTCCCTTGGACTGTCCCCCAAACTTTTCCACAAACTTTCCGAGTAAAAGTTTCCTTCCCCCTCCGCGAGGAACAAAATCTCGTCCCCTAATGCGCGCACAGAGGAAGAAGAAACAACAAGAGTAATCCACGCCACCCTTTTCCTTGCCAGCGATTCTCATCTCCTGTCCCTTTTTCTTTTTTTTCTAAGAAACCGCGTTTTCTTCCTTTCCTTTCGTTTCGCCAACGGGCAAGCTTCCACCTCGAGGGATAATTTCGCGTGTGTGCACCACTGTCTGCTCACCCGGGGCAAATAGGTATGCAGTTTATTCTGAGACTGCCGGGGTGAATGGCCAGGTTCGCCCGTTTCAGCCGGCGATCTCCCCGGCTGTTCGCGAGAGCTTAAATCAAATATCGCGATGGGGGAGCCGCCCCCCCCTCGATCATCGCGGGAATAACGCGGCAGATTGTTCGGGTATCGGGACTTCTGGACGGATACTCGGCATTGCGGGACGAGTTCGATCGAATTTTATGGCGGCCGGGGCGGTTTTCCGGAAACCTTTGGCTGCTCTCCGGTTTGTTGTTTGTTGGGGGGTATTCTCGGCATTCGAGAATAAGCGGAGAGTTATTTAAAGCGATGCTACGGCGGTTGTGTGCTGTGCTACGAGTTCTGTAGATTAGTGGACTAGAACGCAGAGCCGTGCTTTTTTTTTTCTTTTTTTGAGGATTTGTTTCGAGGAAGTTGGAAACGTTCGAGGTGGAGTTTCGATTCGGTGGAGGCTTGCTTTTCCGCAACGGTCGTTCTTTCTCTTTCCCTCTTTCTTGGTTACACGTTATTTAAATTCGATTGGATAGAGATAATTATCCGTTTTCGCCATCCAAACTTGGAATAATATTCGAAGCTAGTAATATTTAAACGAATGATTACGTTAAGGAGGAGATGGATTCGATTAATGAGCTGGGAAAGCGTTCTTAAACTGTGAAATTGAATCGAAATGAAAAGTTAATAGTCAGGTGTTCGATTAAAATTAGATTTCCCGTTTATAATTCCGTTATAAAGGCCATAATTAATCCTCCATTAAAATCAATTACCAACGTTTCTCGTCTCGCGCGAGCGTGATAAATATTTAAAAATAATTTAATGGACGACACATTTTCAGACTGGATTATTAATCCAGTTATTTAATTCCATCGTGAGAAATTAACCTCATTGTAGTAATAAATTTGAAAGAAAACAAAACAAACAAATCTCGACAAAACAAACAAAACCCTCCTAATCTATCTAATTTCAATCCAATTTTTTCCCCACGAGGAACAACGTGCATAAAAGATTGCACGACGCATTAGAAGCGTACACGGTTCAATAACCGCGGATCGTTTAAATAATATGCAAATTTGACTCGCGCCAATCCCCGAGTACACACATATATATATATATATATATGTACGTCTATTTCGAGTATGCGCGTATCCGGATGCGGGAAATAATTTATCCTCCAAGTCGAACGGAAATCGGATGAATTCGATAATCCGTCTGTGGCGTACGTGTGTATACGCGCGGCTTTCGAACGTTGGAAGCTCGTGCTTTTTCATATTGATGAGACGTTAATGAGCGCCGCTTAATGCGCCACGCTTCACGGATAAACGATATGGAAGGAAACAGCTGAACTCTTGTTCGAATGTTAAATCGAATCCTCTTTTATATATAAGGGAGAAATATCTCCGAGGAACAACTCGTCCACCGTTTCCCTCGCTCGCTCACTGCTGGTTTCGATGCTAATTATCGCAGACACGGATTAGATTTATCCTCTTTTTGAATTAAATATCCGAATGTTAAATTGGATTGGATTATTGGATAGAATGACGGGCGAGTATATTCGATGAATCGTTGACGAGATAATTCTCCAGGCATTAGCAATTTCGTGCAATGGAAATTGCGTTATTGACGATTAATGTATTAACGTGTGATGCGTTTGTTGAGATATTTTCGCCTCTATCTCTCGATATCTCCATCTTGGCAAAAGTTATCGTTCGTCTCATTTTCTTTCCAACGTTCGTTCAGAAGTTATAAGCGCGGGAGAAAGATAATATGGAATATCGATCACGCTTAAATAAAACATCGAAAACGCGATAATCCCGGTTTAAGTAGAACTCAACTTCTAATGAAACGTCACGTGCACGCTTGCAAATAGGGCGAAGAATAGATATATATATTTATTCCTAATTAGTTTCTCGAGCTTTCAAGTCGTGAAATCGCGGAAGATGATATCCGATATCGTTACGAATCATTTTCTCATCCTCTCTCTCATCCTTGAATTATTCTGGATTCGTAGAAAAATGAAAAGTTCATAATTTCTGTGGACTTTGAATTATATTCGAGATGATTTTCTTTCCGAGTTTTTCTTTGAATAAAATATGATATATTCTTTCCCAAGGAAATTAATGTCTTTTCTTTTTCGTCTCCAGCGGTGTGGTCCATTCTTTCGAGTATAATCGATCCGTTTGTAAGTTTCCAGTGACTCGTGTTCATTCGTAAATACGATCGATACAACGATCGGATTCATCTTGTTCGTGAAATGTTTCGGTTCCGTTCAAAGAGCCCGTTTCCATCGCTAATTGACGTCGCGTCACGGTGCACGTCTGCTCTCAGACTCGTCTGCCTTCCTCCTCGGCTAATGGGCCGAGTTTTATAACCGCTGATGCACGGACGATCGCGATATGACGCATGCCCGCGATCGTGGATAAATCTTGTGGATTCCAAACTTTTGCTTTTCGAGCCCGAGATTCGGATTAAAGATACTCGCAGCAAATCGTGTAAAGAGTGTTATAGGAGCTGTGGCGAGTTAGGACAGGCAAGTTTCCAACAGGTGAAGGATTATTTATACTCGTTTGTTGGCTCAGTCTTTGTGAAAGTTGTACCAAGTTAGTTGTCAGAAGCAGATTAATTCGAAATTCGTCCACGATAGGATCGCGATCCCTTCTATCCGCGAGAAATATAAAAATTAGAGTCTTTTTAATTATCGCCTCGAGTGGAAGAAGAAAATCGATGTTCCCGTTCCGTGTACGAATTCCACATCGACGCGCCAATATGTGTTCCCGCGTTTATAAACACCTGGCAACAACAACAATAAAGTTGAAATGTAGCGTGTTTACGCGCGCCGACCTATTTGATTCTGTTCTCCGCGTTTCAATTGCGCTCCCTCTCGAAATCGAATATTTTCGGGGCGAAGTGCGGCGATGTTTCACAAAGGGATCGTTGCCACCATTGTTTCACACGGTTTAAACTGAAATTCATTCACCGACAGATTTCTAATAGATTTTAGAGAGGGAGAGAGATCGGAATGCGGGAGGTTTCGGATGGTTTTTCGAATTTCAAACCATTATTTTGTACAGGTCGATTCGTGTCATCTTCGTTGGTTAATTAACAAAGGTGGGACGGTTGATCGAATGTGTACATTTAGAATAATATAAAATGATTATTAACTTGCAAATTGTTGCAATTCATTCGCGAGAGGGTTGGGAAAATGAAAAGATTTTTTTAAAATTTTTGTTTGGACAGTCTTTCTAAATTATGAATTTGAAATATCTTTTGAAATATATAATTTCGATTTGCGTTGAAACTCGCGTTTAATCTCCGATTAATATGTTTAAAAATAGCAACTCGTCGAACTCGGACTGAAATAACTCGGGAATACGTGTTATTGAGAAAGTTGCGCAAATCCACATTGTTTCCCCTTTATCGCATCCCTGTATGAAATGACACGTTTCCCATTAAAGGATGGCAGGTTTTCTCTTCTCCTTTTTTCCCATTTTTCATTTCCTTTAAATCACCGCACGCTGATAAAAATGGATTCGCCAACGCCGAAGCACGAGTCGATGGGTGGTCTTTGATCTCCTTCTTTCTTCGCCTCTGATTAGATCCCTTTGATGCGCGCATAAATACTGGCACGTTTGATATGATAAAGCGTGGACGTTCCAGGGACCATCTCGTTCAACCATCACCGAGCAGATAATATGAAAATAAATTCCACCGATCTCCTCCAGTCGTTGAACGAGTTGTCGATGCTTTGGATCCTCTCTTCTCCATTATCTCCATTATCCCTCAATTTTGAAAAACTGCAAAATAGTTTCTCTCTGTGGAAATTCGCCGAAATGGCGGCCCGAGAAAATAAATTGAACAGCTATTTTCGAACGTCGGAAGAAACACTTTTTTCGGAGAGAAGAGAAAGATTTGGAGGATTATAAAATTTTGCTGCAGACATTATATAACGTATATTTTCATTTATTTACAACGTTCCCGAGGAAAATTACCATACCGTCGAAGCGACACTCGGGTCAACGCGGGCCGAGTTATGCGTGATCGAGAATAACGAGCACACACGGAAGAGAGAGAGAGTGAGGAAAGGCATGGATGGTTTTAAAGGCCTCTCGACAGTCGTCCTCGAACGCCGGATGCACACGCAATTGATTTCGCGTATATTCGTGACTCACGGCCCCTCCTTGCCTCTCGCGTTCCTTGCAAAATTTTTTCTAATTGCCGTTCGCCAAATTTATTGCCAATATCCTCGAAAAGGATATCGAAACTCCCCTGAAAGAAACGAAAAATTTAATTACAACTTTGCAAAAAACGTAAAAAAGCACGCAAATTACCATCATCCAAAGAAATTTTCCCCGCTCTTTCGTGAAATCGATCCACCCCCAAGATAAACATCAGTTCCAAACAAGAGAATCTTATTTCACGCGTGCGTAATTCATAGGCGAGGGTGGGAATTTTCCAAGCTTGTCGCGTTCGATTCCTTCCTCGACCAATTTCGGAAGGGTGAGTGGGGGGAGGTGATGTGAAATTGGTATAAGGAAACAATTGGCATGGAAATAGGTATTTGCCTCGGTCGAAGCGACAAACAGGGACAGTTGGGGGAGTTGGCATGCAAATTGTGTGCGTGCGCTCGGTTGGGGTCACGCCATTTTGTTTTGCGCCGATTTCTCGAAGTTTGCGTCAGTTTATTCGATTTATATTTTAATCCATGCACGCGTTCCTCTGCAACTTGTTAATAAAACTCGAGGAATTATTTTACAAATATATTCAATGTTTCGTCGACGGGTTGTAAGTTACGTGAAAGAAAAAAAGGACGAACGAACGTTTCGAAACTTGGAATTGGGATGCGTCGAGAATACTACGATTCGGGAACGAGCCGTTTTCCGGAAGTAACGGGTCAAGTATCGAAAAGAAGGCGCGCCTTCGCTTACAATTAAAAGGAGGCTGCACCCAGTACCGATTGTTCGTCTCGCTTGTTCGGAAAAAGAAGCGGAGAAACGGACGCGTTAACGAACAATCTACGGTATGGGCTATTGTTCTCTTAATAGTAGGGGTTGATGAAAGAGAGAGAGAGGGAAAAGGGGTTGGACAGGATGTCCAACGTCATTACGGATGCGCGAAACCGATGTACGCGGCGTTAACCTACTTTTGTTTAATCACAAAGGCGATCCAACCGGATTCATCGTCTCGTTGCACTTTTGGTAATGCTAATTGCCCACATTCTTTCTCCTCCCCTTCTCACCTTTGACGATTGCGAGATGAAAACTCGCTCGACCGAATTGGATATTTTTGGATCCTTGTGAGACGAGCAGTTTCGAACTGAACGTGCTTCACGATCGTTCGCAATAGCGTGTGATAAATTCGTCTTGCGAGGACTTGATTTAAAGAGAAATTTGTGATCCACTAAATTCATTTTTAAACGATACCCCTCTCGAATATTATATACTCACGAATAATTCCAAGCAAGTCTCGCGAGACAGCTTTAAAGTTCCGCCCAAGTTCCCTTTCAATCTTCAATCGTTACCGTCTCGTTCCTCCAGGGATGAAAAGTTTCCGCCAATCCCCTTTCGTCTCCATCCCTGATTATATCCGATTATTACGGGTCGGCCGATGTTTTCCAAACCTAAGCAAAGAGATGGTACGATTTAAATTTCAATTAAAACTCGTGTGGGAGGAAGCAAGCGGAAAAGAGACAAGTTTCCACCAGCTCCTTTTCCATCTAGCAGTTTCCCAAGGAACAATCGCTCCCCCTCCCTTCTTTTTTTAATCGTATGCACAAGACATACGCGGCTCTTTCATTCTCCACTTGACCCAGTGGAAAACACGTCGACGAAACGATTCTCACAACAATTTCTCTCGGCCGAGAGATCTTTCCCCTCTCTCTTTCGTAGGATTTTAATCAAAGGTTTTTCTCGAATGCGAGTGTGAGGCTAGGGAAGGAATTGTTGTAACAGTCGATTCGAAGCGTTTTCTCTTCCTTTCTGTTTTAAGACTGGATTTTTATCGAAGATTCTCGCCAAATAAGCGTCTGGATTAATTTGAGTTAATCGTCGATTCCAAGTTACAGGAATAAAGGGTATTGGAGAGGTGTTATCAGTGTGGAAGTAAACGAAGAATTTATTTTGAATCTCTCAGAATAGACATAAAGATTGATTTTATCCGATATCCATAGCAAAAGTTGATTAATAATTATAGTCTCGAGTTCACGTGTTATCGTTTCATCGCGCATAGTGCTCGAGTCGATTTAAACTGGAGTAAAGTATAATTTAGAATTTCTAGCGATACGATTAATTCCTGGAATGCATTATCCCCGACTAATCGAGAACCGTATCGCGCTTTCATCTCGTTTAAACGTATTAAACTTACGGCAAACCTTACGGCTCCACCGCTGAAATGAATAGGATTAATTAGGTTTGGCAATGCGACAATGGGGCGAGTAATAATAGATTATATATCCAACCTCGACCCGTTAATGGATTCCGCCATTCTGCCCGTAAATTCGTAAATTCGTCGTGGAAATTGGCTTCCTCTGCTGTGATATTCGGCATCGAGCACGGGTCGATCCTTGTCATCACGCAGGTTCCACACCTATCTATCGATCCGCGTCTCGACACCTAGCTTCCTCGTAAAACCCTTTCTTTACGACTACCACCCTCCCCCCTCCTCCTCAGCGAGGAAATCATCCGACGATATCATTTCTCTCGCTTAACAGGTTCAACCTCCGTAAATCAAACAAAACCGCCGCTGGCTAACCGCTCAATTCTCGAGAAAACCTCGAGGCAAAGCGAGAAAGTATCTGAGAGTATCATCCTTGTTCTTTTGCTGCTCGAATAATTTCTTTTTTTTCGTAGATTTTAATATATATATATTCGAATTGAATATTTTTGGCAAGGATCGTAACGTTTTGATTGGTGGCTCAGAGAGAGTATTAGAGAGATGTTTCTTTGCTTTTTATTTTTAATAATAAGAATCATCACGATGCTCTAAGTATAAATCTTTATTAAAATCAGAAATTGATGCTCGTATATTACTCTACATTTTGCCTGCTCCACGTTATCCTGACACGTTAGATTAGATTCAATTTGCGAAAACCTCGAGGCAAAGCGAGAAAGTATCTGAGAGTATCATCCTTGTTCTTTTGCTGCTCGAATAATTTCTTTTTTTTCGTAGATTTTAATATATATATATTCGAATTGAATATTTTTGGCAAGGATCGTAACGTTTTGATTGGTGGCTCAGAGAGAGTATTAGAGAGATGTTTCTTTGTTTTTATTTTTAATAATAAGAATCATCACGATGCTCTAAGTATAAATCTTTATTAAAATCAGAAATTGATGCTCGTATATTACTCTACATTTTGCCTGCTCCACGTTATCCTGACACGTTAGATTAGATTCAATTTGCAAGTACGAAATATAAACTACCTATGTTATTCCAGAGACAAGACTTAGACTGCTGCTAGCATAACTCGATGACGAATATGGCCAGACACTTTTTTCGAGCGAGTTGTTCGAATCGAATCCGAAATTAATAGCTCGATGCTCGCTAATTAACGCTCTCCTCCGCCACCTGAACGTGCCACGATAGTGGATCATCGCGGAGGAGGGTGGAGGCGGCCTAGATGAAGCTCGTCGAGAGTGTCAGTCAAGCGGTCAACAACCCGCCTCCTTGCGAGTATCGCGTGCCTTCGTCCATTAACCCGGTTAATCGCGCGCTCGTTAATTCCCATTTTGCCTGCGCGCCTCTTCTCTCATCTGAGCCAGCCGCTCGCCTTCTTTTTATAATCCTTTGACGGGATCGCTCGTTTTCGATTCAATTGGAGGAAGGCATTCCTTCATCGTGGACGATTAAAAATGTGAAAAAGTGGAAATTGGAAGGAAGAAAGCGAACGATGTTTCGAATTTCTTTTTAAATTTAATGCTATCGAAATAAAAATCGAGGAGGACGAATAACTTTTACCAAGTAATTTTGTCCAAGAGAGAAGGAAGAAGAGAGAAAGTGCCCTGTTACCTAACGAAACAGATGTCACCGAGGCGAACCCTCTTCTTCCTCCATCTGTTTGCAACTTGCCCCACCTGTGCACGGAACAGGTGGAACAGAGGGGGGACTGTTGCGAAATATAAACGTCCCCTTTCTACGCAATTTCCATTATTCATCGGCACCGCGATATTAAAAGGAGGAGGAGGCATTGAGAGAATGAGAATGTATGCACTGTTGTTTTTGAGAATGGTTCGCGGATCAGGTTAAACAGAGTGAATCGGCGAAGGGGGAGTGGAAAATGGGGGGATTTGTCAAAGCGGAAAGTAGCCTGGGAGTTATTTCTGCTCGTTTGCCGGTCTGTCGCGTCTAGAATTCGGTGCCAACTGTTCTCTATGTATTAAGGGACAGTTAGATATTATTCATCCTCCCGCGAATAGTCAAGATACTCCTCTCATAATTGAATAATATTGCATTCTGCGGGAATAATTCCGAGAGATACGAGTTTACATTGTGCAGACGGCATAATGGAATTCGCGGTGTCGTTGATAATAAGGAATACGACGAGGGGGGAAGAATTACGGGATAGAAATTATTAGATTTAAATAAGAAATAAAACCTTGTTTCGAGAAAGATGTCGCATTTGGATAACCTCGATAAAAGTTCGTTAAATGAATCGAATACTCGATCCTCCTCCCTGGAGGAATTTTTTCAGGAACTCCACTCGTCGAAATTACATTTCCGCGAACGAAACAATCGAGTTATCGCATCGATTCTACAGGAGAAACGGGGCTGGATTGGGTCTTAATTAGAGGAGGAGCCGAAAACATTGGTGTCTTTTTATCGCCGCACGATCTTTTCGTTAATCGGTAATTTCCACGTAGAAGAAAAATCACGAAATTGGTGGGCGTGTGTGGTGCGTGCCCCGTGTGCGCGTCGAATCGCAGGAAGCTCGATCGATTTGCATTCACCACGCGCATCCTGCTCTTTCCAACTTTCCATTCATACGTTACAGGACATTGGCTCGTTTCGGATAACAATCGCCCGTAACGTTTCCCCTCCCCTTCGTAAGGGGTGTAACGCATGAATGAAAGTATAATTCCACGCGAGAATTCTTCGAGTGAAATACGTTGGCCATCGAAAAAAGAACGAAAGATAATAAATTCGTATACGAGATAAAGAAAATTTGGGAAGAGCGTATATTTGAATCATCGAAATGAACGAAATGAATTTTAATTTTCGAGGACACGTTTTTTAATTATTCCTCCTTCATGGCTAAGTTTAGAGGGGGGAAAGTGTTAATTCGAACGAAAGGGGTTAATCCGCGCGAAACCGTCGTTGCAGCGTCGCTTTCGTTTCCCAACCCGACCCAGAGTTCGAGTAGATTCCGGTATAAATAACTCGAGGAGTGTCCGCGCGCGTACACGCAAATATAGGCACGAATATAGCACAGGGATCGCTTGGAAACTTTACTCGAAATTGGACGAATCTCGCCTAATCCATCGGAGAATCGAACGAAGGATGAAAATTTTGCAAGTAGCTATCGACGAATCTTAGAATAGTTGATACGTAATTGTGCAATTCTCCCCGTTTCGCTTCCTCAAACTTGTCAACGATTTAATTCGCGTGCGACTCTAAGAGACAACTTGTCGTTGATCCTAGTTTCGCTTAATGCCAACTGTGTAAGTCCAAGTGCACGAACGAATTTTTTTATTAGCTACTAGATCTCTAATTTAATAAACTTTTCTATCCTCGAAGGAATTTCTACAAATTTTACAAAATTGATTAGATTCCTCGTAATTATTTCTTCCAAAATTCAAACGATTTGGAAGCGATTTTCATTGGTAAATCGGCGTAAAACACCGGTATATAGTACAAAATCGAGTAGCTACTGGTAAGTTGATCGTTGGAATCGACACAGGGGGCGAAGGGGGAGCGGAGGCGTGCACACACACAAAACTCTCCCCGTGTTTCTCTCGCGTGATGCGAATCCGTGCTGGCCGGGCGCCAGAATTAGTCATCCGAGACGCGGATCTCTCTCGTGGCCCAGGCTACGTGTGCGCACTCGACGAGGAAGCCGAGATTCGTGTTTGGATTGTCGAATTTCAGGTGCGACCCCCCTGAAATCCTTGGGGAAACAACCCCAAGGGATATATCGGAGGAAGGACATTAGGCGAAGCGTCTCTCCACTCTCTCTCTCCCCTCCCCCTGAAACAATCGAACGATTCGTTCGAAGAAAGCGCAGCATCGACGATTGGGAATATCGTTGAATTTTGGATAAACCCGGACGATCGATCGGTTTGAAAAAAAAATGGAAATGCTCTTCCGCACACGATGGAATTGTATATGAGGATAAAATTCTCCCCCACGTAGAGGAGAGTTTTGGTTTTAGGAAAAAGGAATGGATAATAAATTTAATAGACGTAGATTACAATGTTCGCATCGATCGATTTTAAGACACGTATTGGTCGAATAAAAAATTTTTTTAAATTTTCCATCGAGAATTGTTGCAATCGAATATTGAATAATTTCGTAACCTGTGTTAATATTTATCCGACGGTTCGAGAATCGTAAGGTCTCCATTCGAGTTATTAGATTGATATGGCTGGAACATGGCGGAGATGGTTAAAAAGCAGGTCCACGAGGCGATGCATCGGTTTTCCGGTTGATTTATGCCCGGTTCCGGCCAAGGTTTTAATTTCAAATTCTTCTAGGAAATTTTTCCACGGTCGTTCGCAGAATTGGAGTGAGTAACAGCTGGCCCGTTTGTTTCCTTTTTTTTCCTTTTTCTTCTTTCTTCTTGTTTTTGTCATTGGCGTAAAAATTCGGTATTGTTTCGCATCTGGCCGATGTTTCATTAAAATCTTCCACGTTATTTGACGTCTTTCGCGGCCGGTTTTGTTCTTTCCGTTCGTCGTAACGCCCTTCAAGAAGACCCTTTCCCGACCGGAAAACGAGCCACTCAAACGTAGACGAGTGCTCCTTCTCTTCGTAACAGACGACGAGTAACGAGGATGGTCTTGTTACGTTACGTTTCCTTCCCTGCCGCCGATTCCTCCCGTTTTCCGTCCACCATATCCCGCCAATAAATCGCTTTTCATGCAAGTTCACGCGAATCGTGGAAAAATTTCTCACGGAAATTGGAATCGTTCAAATCCCTCGAACTTGAATTTCCAAAACGCCACTCCTTCAACGAATTCAACAAATTTAGTGCCGCAAATTTAAAACGTTTGTCAAACAAGAGAAAAATATCGACAACGGTTTGTAACTTTATATTATATCGATTTACAAAATTTGTTTCCAAAAACTACGAAGCCACGTAGAGGAGAATTCGTTGAAAAAAGAATGGATAATAAATTTAATCGCCGATTAAAATCGATCCCCGTAGAATTGATCGAAATGTTAAGTCGACAATTCGAAACTAAGATTTCTCCATCTATGCACGAGCAAAAATATTTCCCCCTGAAATGCGAAATATCGTGGGAAAAATCGAGCCAATAACACTTCGCCCCTCCAGGTTATTATTCCGTCTGTCCTCGCGTTTTCCTTAATACTCGTGTATTTTCACTGTTCCAGGGGAAATTTCGATTTAGTCGTAGGCGGGCCTTTCGATCAAGGTCCCAGCCAGGAAACCCTACGAAATTGAATAGCGTGGTCGGGGCTAACGAGACTGATAAAGCCGTACGTAAATATCGTTCTCGTGACGAACACGAGGCTCTGTTTCTCTCTCTTTCTCTCTTTCTATCGTTCGAGGAGGATGGAAGAGGCCAATAAGCCGGTCGAAACGGCAACGAGAAAATAATTGTGAGCTCCGTTTTGTTGCGCGTGTGTGCGCGACCAATTAAGGGTCTGGTTGTGTTGTAACGCGAAGCAACAGACGTTTTAACCCAATTAAACGTTTTTGTCGTTTTGTCTATGGCGAAAACAATCTTGAAAAAACCGATGATGGAAATATATCCTCCGCAATTTCCACCAGTGTTGGGGCATTTTTCGTTTTTAGGATTGACACGTTGGATTGGGTGTTGTTTTAAATGTAGGCTTTTTTTTTTCTCGGTGGAAAAATTGATCACGCATAAACGACGCGATAATCAACCCAACACTGTTTTCTAAACGTTTAATTGAATTCGGATAACGATAAACCGATTTCTGCGAAATGAAATACTCGTTAAATCAACGATACGTGACAATTATCCGAGCAACGTACTATCTATTATGTTTTGAACAACGCGAAACGATGAAATAGTAAAT
This sequence comes from Apis cerana, assembly GCF_029169275.1. NCBI lineage: Eukaryota > Metazoa > Arthropoda > Insecta > Hymenoptera > Apidae > Apis > Apis cerana. Next base: position 5,624,193 of record NC_083856.1, read on the forward strand.
AAAAATGATTCATTCCTAATAACCTATACCTCTCTCTAAACAAATTCTCATTCTATTATATCCAATACGTTCTCAAACTAATTGTTGAAATTTTAATAATTTTAATAAAATACACTTAGAGATATTTTATTATATCAATAACTAATCAGAACCCTAATGATCGAACAATTATATGCAATTCAAAATTTGCAATAAACTATTTGCTATATATAGATTCGATAACTAAAAACACCTATTCACTGTTCGCAAACTATACGTAATATTCTTAAACCTACATAATCGCAGAGAGAAAGAGAGAGAGAGAGATAGGGAGAGGGAGGGAGAGAGAGAAAATTCATACTGATTTCTCAAGCAATAATTTCTTAACAATCGTCGCGTTACTATCACTTATATCATTCCATTGTAATCGATTCTAAGTAAGAACGGCGCAGAAATATATCAAACAAACGTTACCGCATGTTATACCTCGATACCTCTATATATTGGAAACGATCTCGTTGCAAAAATTATTCCAAAATCCTCCAAAATCCAAGAGAATCCAAGCGAAATGAGGCAGACTCTCGCACGATGCGTTCCATCCTCCTCCTCCTCCACCTCCTCTTCCTCCTCCCAATCGGTCAATGCGTAATTCCATCAACGTGTTCCAACGAGTATAACGTAAACAAGCCCGGAACAAACGGAATCGAGACGATTCCGAATCACGATTCGGGCGTTGGAATCCGATTTAATCCGCCTCGTGGTAACTCGATCGGCACCCGTTAACCCGTTTCCGTTTCAAGTATCAAGAATTGATATTATCCTGGGGCGGATGCCGCGTTACAAGTCGCGGGTATATCGATAATACGTGTGGAAACGTTCGATCTTCTCGACCACAAACTGCCGGCCACGCCGCGGATTATAATTACGTTAAATGTACGGCCGCTCTTCCTGCCGTCCGAACTCGAGGAATTTCACGTACCAACTAAATAAATTTATACACACCGCGCAGCACCGCTTCGACTTTGAGACGAGTCAACCATTTCTTGGAAACGGTTAATGAGGCTTCGTGTTTTGTTTACTACGGATCGGTCGAATGGAGGGGATTCGACGCTCGAACGTAGTATAAGTGGCGTGATATTTGTTTTTGAATCGAAAGGTGATGGACGAATTTGACCGAGAGGAGACTCGATGTACTTTGCGAATATACGTTTTTAACGTACAGTTTTGATTTTTATTGAATTTTTTTTTTAAGAACATAAATTTTCCTTGAATGGAAATTACTCGCAGGTGTGATATTATAATAATTAATATCGTCGTAAGATTTTTCGAATTGATACTCGAGACGATCATTTAAAGGGATAATTCTAACTCGTCCCGATTGGAAATAGGGCGGATTAACTTTAACTCGATTCTAATGGGAAATAATTTATGAATCCGATTCGTTTCAGGATTCTTTAGCGTGGTTTCTTAATGCGCGAAGCGGGGATGGTAAATGGCGTAAATTCCACGACTAAGATCCTTGAGGACTTGCACCGCGTAACGATTAATTAAGTCGTGGCGTGGCTTCGTGCAAACACCGATCGCTATGTCTCGGTGCTTTTGCTCGTGAGTGAATCTGAGAGACGTCGAAGTGTGTTGCTTCGTCGAAAGTCACACATATAAGGGATGGGATTAATTGAATTCGAAGCGAAATAATCTTGAGATGAACGAGATTAGTTCTAATCGAAATCATTTTTTGCGAAACGTTTTGATACGGTTATTAATTTTTTTCTAAACTTCCAGCTTTCTTTTAAAATTGATTTTTCTTTTAGGAATTAAGTAAACGATAAAAGGAACAAATCTCTGGGAAAATATTTCATTGATCGTGATCGAAAAGAATTGAACGATACGTAGATCGATTCGCTCAATTTTTCTTTCGATTTTTAATTAAATCGTAACTCCGATTGATTCTCGATTTTCGATCGTTTTTTTCAATCGACGAGCGATATATATAGATTTCGAAAATCGAAATATGAAACGCGAAAAAGAAGATTGTTTCGACAACGAGTTAAATTTATTTGGGGCAAACATTTTTGAAAGGATGAAACGTTTCCTGTTCCGCGAAAAAAAAAAGAAAAGATGCTCGAAGATGAGTGGAGTGGGGAAGGGGATTGTTGAATAATCCAGAAACCTAGAATCTTGAAGGCGAAACATTCTCCTTGGACGGAATACGTGTCGCGTTTTAAATCCGCTCGAGGGAAAGAGGAATGAAATGGAGAAAATAAAGCGATGCGAGCGAAATGACGAGAATTCGAGGATTCGCCCTCCTGGGATTCCAAAGCTAAACTTTCGATTCTGTTCCGTGGAAAGTTGTGCGATATTGTGATTCGAACAGTGGTTTCACTTTACTGAGAAAAAGTTAAGAAAAAACTTATAGGTGCTGCAAAGATTTCGATTATCATTATTCGTATATGAATTTGTGTAACATTCCCAGATCTCGAGATTACTAATGATTTTTAAGACTATTGGATCTCAAGATCTTCGAACTAATGGACAACCGGATTATTGGACGGACTACTAAGACCATTAAGTCTCTGGATCTCGGAATTATCGATCTTTGGACAACTAGATTACTCATTAAGGCATCTAAAAATCGACCTTCGATATTGCTACTGGATAAGATAACCTAAAGACTTTTGAATCGTTTTGAACATCAAAAAAGTAATGGAAATGATGTTCCACACCGCGATGTTTCAACTAGATAAACTGCAGAAATTATTAGCTGCGGTTACCTGTGGTCGCGCTTATGACGCTCGCTAGTCGATTAATGTCGCGGTCACGGCCGATTTTCGACGATTCCAATTTCTCATTTACGATGACATTTTGCTGGAACTACTTCTAAGACATTTATCCGTCCACTTATCTTTGAATCGTAGATAGCACTAGAATTTTTACAACAACAAGTTGCAAGTTGAAACAATCGTGACAGTTTATGTAGGTTTATGTTACGAAAAAGAGTAATTGGAGAGATGTAACCGGTTGATTCGGTTACAAAAAGGAATATATACAAGTGGAACGGCCGATTAACTTATTTATCGCATTTCGAGAATCGAGAGGTAAACTAGTCCCTACCATGATATCGTTCCCATAAATACTAGTAATTTCGCATAAATAACTATATATCCAACTTGTGCAGACCTACTTATACCATCAATAATAATCATAAGAAAAAAAAAAAAGAAAAGAAAACGAGCGAAGAAAACGAAAGGAACGAAACTCGACTTTTCCAGTTCTACAACTGGATCGGGTGCACAGAAGCAGAAATCATTCGTCTAATTCAACGTTTCTTGCTTTTTCTATGAAGCCATCGATCGACATCCTTGGCAGTAATCATTCCATTCGTCCGTAATTACGTCGTATCGCGAAATTAAGAATAATATGTTATTGCTCGAGCCTATGTCGAGCTGGCTCGAGGCTATGTTTACTCGAGAGGCATCGCCGTCATGTCCACGCCCGAGCCAACAGGAATCATCCGGATTTCCATGCAATTACGGGAAGCGGGCTGTCAGGGTTGAGGATCACTGAGGGTCTGCATCCATGGAGATGAAAAGGGCCCGGCCATCCCCATGGACCGCCTCTTATTTCGTTCGTTCCTCCTTCCTTTCTATTAGCCCCGATTTCAAATTCTCCTCAACGATATTGCTCCTCGTCCAGTGTGACCAGAAACCCCTCCCTTCTTCTTCTGCCTCCTGTCCTCCATCCATTTTCTCGCGAGACTCGTCCCTCTCCTCTTATCCTTCCGCTATCTCTTTCTCTCTCTCCACCGATGCAACTCGAGTTGTTAAATAAAAGATTCAAAAGGTGGAACTCGAGGATTTGTGCTCCCCGGGCGCTCGTTTCATGTAATCTTTTCCTTCCGTGATTCGCGCGACGAAATTGAAGAGACTACGAACGTTGTTACTCTTCTCGACGTTGGACGTTGGTGGACGAATTCGCGTCCTCCTCCACAGGTTTGTTTCGCGGACGGTGGGCCACGTTTCCACGTGATCGAAACTCCTGGGAACACGGCAACTTCCCCGACGTTATCGGATTCCTGCGCTCCACGGCGAAACGTGGCCGCTTTAAACGCGAAACTTGTTCCTCCAGAGAAAGAAGAAAGGAAGGAAGGAAGGAAGGAAGGAAGGAAAGAAAATTGCGGGCGAATAAATCGTTCCCTTCTGCTGGGGAATTTTCCATCGGATTTTCGAAACGATTTGGGACTTTAATTTAGCCAACCTTGTTCCAGATTTAATCCTGTCGTTCTCTCGTTCCATTCAAGAATTTTATTATAATCAGTTTTTCCGTTGTCGTATATCGTCCATGTAATTTTCATTCGAACGTCTACGAATTATTATAACAAAAAGAAGTATATACGCGACGAATCTGTTCAGAATTCTTTTGCACGGTAGTTTCCAAATCCAAATTGACGTAACGAAAAAGTAAAATTGCAAGGTTAAGGATTGATTAAGGTTCGAAAATGTCGACAAATTAAGCAAATATCGGTTTGACGAGACAGTCACTCGAAATCAATATTCCGGCGCAACTTCCGTGCAACCGTCGTGTCCCGCTGAAATATTCGAGGAAATGAAGCGCAACTTTTGCACGTATGCTTGTATTAAAAGCTTCGTTAAAAGAGACGATTTTCCTTGGCCGAGGCGTCGAAGAAAATCGATAATCGTTATCGCGCCCCGATCGATAATTGAATTAATTCTGACGATACGATTAAACGATCGTGTAATAAAACTTAATAAGATTAGTTGCGAGTATTTTAAGGCGACACGATGCCTCGTTTAACTGTGATTAAAAGTAAAACTATACTTATATCGACGTTATATTTTGATTCATTTTTTTTTCCTCTCCCTTGGATATTTATGAAATATTTACGAGTATCGTAGGCGTCCATTCAAAGCCGTTCCTACGAATAGATTTGATATGTTTTTTTTTCCTCCCTTCTTTCTTTTCCGTTAATATTCCATAAGCAATATAATGAATCATCTATCGTGTTACGTTCCCCTGGTTCTCTTCGTTTCCCTGGCATTTTCTGCATCACACGAATGCCCACGTGTTCCTCTGAACGCCTACTTCGCGTTCCTTCAACCGATCCATTCTGCGAGATTTTTCCTCTTCGATGCAAATATCCGTTTTTAAAAAACGCTTACTTAAAATTTTTTCCAATACACGTAAGGCTCATCCTACGTTCAAAGATAAACGCGAAGAGTTAAATTTGCATAAGGAGGATGTTAAAAATAAAAATGTATTCGTAACGATCGAATTTATATTTAATTTCAAATTTCGTAAATACTAAGATCCATCATCTTTATTAAATTCCTTAAAGCATATTACACGAAGCAGCATCGTGTCGTTAATTTTTATCCACACCTTTTCCTCGTACTTTCTCTCCTCGAAAATTATTATCGTGCATCTCCGTTTTATCGCCTGGAAGAGATAAAGATAGACACGACGTTGATGATCGATCACGGTGATATAACGGACTCGATCCTAACTGTTGCATTTCGTTAATGCGAAACACCGGCCGGCGCGATAGGCAAGTTATTAAAGACAATCGATCTAATTTTAATCTCATCTCTCTGTCACCCACGCTGCCGCGTTCTCTTGGGGAAAGCGAGGCGTCTGGTCGCACGACCTCGTAGGGGACACTGCTCCTGCTGCACTCTGATTGGCTGGTAAGCGGTGGCACTAACGGAAAGTATCTTCGTTCATCTCCGTCCTACACGTTCGTCGCTGTCCGTCCCCACTCCTCCGCTTCCAGACAGGCTATGTAGTGGGGAACTATGGGCGACGAGTTGGAAGGGGAAGTCGATGTGGTGAAAAGAGGATGGAGATAACGCGAAAGGAAGACGTTCGATATATTCGGTGGTGGAGAGACGAGGATGAAATTTAATATAACTAAAATTGAAGAAGGATGAATCTGTTAGTAATAGTAAAAAGAGAGAAAGTGCTAGGGAACGATGAGATGACAAAGACAGAGTGACTCGATGGCACGGAGAGACAGAGAGAGAGAAAGAGATAGAGAGTGCAATGAATTAATACGAAAGAAGCTCCGTAAATAGTGATGGATTTGAGAAACATTGAATTAGTTTCATTGTGCGATGGAAATTTAAACAGGAATTTGTCCAGAACAGTTGTTTTGCGATAGAAAATGCGTTAAACTACGAATATTTTATGATACGTGATTATATTTGTCTCCAGAACTTAGGGTAATAATGTTGTTTAAAATGATGAGGAATATTACGATCGATGTCAATCCATAATATTTCATAAATAAATTTGGAATAATTTCTTCTAATCCCCTACAACAATATAATTCAAACGTTCATAAAACTGTGGCATTTGAAAATTTACGAGGCAACTATTCAAATGCCCATCACTAGGGATAACGTGGTGGGCGCTTGCTGAGAGACAAAGTCAAACGATCCATAAACCAGTCGTGTATCGGACGGAGATAGAGAGAGACAGAGAAAAGGCTCGGCAATGGGACGGTAAGAGCGGGATAGATGCGCGTGGAAGGGGACAAAGAGGAGCGAGCGCGCAGCAGGAAAGCCGCCGGGCGCCATACTGCTTTCGTTCGTTCGGCACAGTACGCGCCCAGCGCCTACGCGGATCGTCGCGGTGCTCGTCGTCCTCGTTTGTCGTCGCTGGTGGTGTAGTTCTCTTATTTTTTCATTTTTTTCACCCTCACGAATTTTTACGCTAACCCGTGCGTGCTCGCAACAAGGCCGGTCGAACGAGGCACCGAGAGATAGAGAGAAAAAAAGTACATCGTTTCAGTTCGGCTGCAGCCGCCGCCGCCGCTGCTGTCGCTGTTCTTTTCTCGACCGGCTTGCGTGGAGCGTGCGTCTTTCTCATCGGTGCGAATACAGTGGTGGAAGAAGAAGCATACAGGATTTTACACGCTCGTGAGGACTGGCTACACGTTTCTCTGTCTGGCTTTGGAGCTGGCCGGCTCTACGCATCCCGCTAGGTGAGTGAACAAAGAACAAAAAACGCGCGATAGGTTAGGCGACATGACTCTTTCGTACTTATTTTCGCGACCACCGCCACCGCTGCCATCGTGTCGCGAGGTAAAAAGAGATCCCCATAACCAAGCTGTAACGTGATTATAAATACCGTGGTTTCGTCGCGCCGATACCGGTTACGGTTATATGCTTTTACTTTCGATCGAGGCCGACTCGGCCTCGAAACTCGTCCGTACTTTCGGAACAGCTGCTCTCGTTGTCCGGACACACAGTTACCGCAGATTAAACGAAGGTTAATGATTCACCTTTGTTGTTTGTTGTCCACCATCATTGTGTCCGTAGCAATTTTCTGCGTATATGAGGATCTCTTTTTCAAGTAACAACGTGTTTACGTTTCTCGTTTATCGGAAATAAAAAGTTATCACTCTCTCGTCGGTACGTATTCTTTTAACGTACAAGATTTTAAATTTCGGAATGAATTATCCGTTACGATTGAACGCGTATTAAATACTTGCATAGGTTGATGGGTAGTTTTTAAAGCAAGCAAATGGTAGGAGTCAGTCGGTAAGCTTCCATTGACAATAGACGCTCACGTTACGTTAAACAACAGAATATCGCGAATCGATGTTGACGATCGTTTTGAATCTTGTCACCGTTCGTATCGCGGGGGTATCGATGACAATAAAACAAGGGATCGATTACTTCGTTAACCGATTGATTCATATCCATCGATAGGCCAATAGCCGATCATTCGAAAGACCGCAGTTTATCATTTCGAACGGGACACGCTCGACTATATTTCATGCGTTCAACAAACATACGCCACGACGCATGTTTTTTAATTCCTTCTATACAATCCCTATATCTTTTCATACTTTTATATCGTTCGTGAACACATTGTAAACGTAGAATTGTATTTCGCTGGAAATGATAATGAATCGTTCATTCAAGCGAAATTGCCGATATTTCGAAACCTACATCGATAGTATTTATATATATAAAGAACAGCCATTCACTGAAAACCGGTATTAGCTATAGTCAAAGTTCTTTCAACTCGAAGAGTTTCCAGATAAAATATAATAATTAGTTCGATAACTGTACATATACGTGGAGTAATGCCATTCGCTTTTAAAACTCGTAATAAATTTTACGATATTTTAATGGATAATAAATGTTATAGGTCGTAATAATAAACCCTTTGGTAATTATATCGAGATAAATTTCTTTTTCTCAACTTATTACTTTATTATGTATAAATGTCTAATTTGTATCAAAATCTATTTTTTTTTATGGAAAAAATTTTTTAAATTTTTCGTTGATAGACAAATAAGTTTTCCGAAGATGTTTTTCAATATTTCCTTATAAAACAAACATGGTAGCTCGTTATTCCATCTCCGACGTATTCCCCATCCTTTAGTAACGGAACTTCCTGTTTACTTGGCACGAGTTTTTCCTTCTTCACGATGTTGCATCGATCTCGTTGCCACCGAAAGTGAAATCCACCTGCGGGTTGCAAATTTGCTTCACTTCCTCTCATCTAACCTCTCTTCTCGATTATAATTTGCATTCTATCTCTACTTGGTTGCAATTCTCTAGAAGCAATATTAACATGTTTATATTGCAGTTGAATTTTATGAAAAGTGATTCTTTAAATTTAATCCTTTAATTATCGAAAATATCATATTCGAAACTCATTTTTCACATATACTTCAATATTTTCAAAAAATGATTAGAAATTTTCTTGAATAATGAATTTCGGAAAATTTTTAGCATTTTTTCAAAAGAGTAGACGACATTTATACTTATAAATCGTTAATAGAATTGCATTTCATAAAATTCTTCACTCGTATTTGTTTTTTTTATCCACCCTCGAAAGACCGTGACGTTTATTGTAAATCAGGCTACACAAAGCTCCATAAAGCGTTTTCGAAAGTGACTGTGCAATATAAGATTGGTCTTTCCATTCTTCGTCAGCGATCTGCTATGCCAGTAGCAGATGTTTCTTGCGGACAGAAGACACGAGTCCTCCGTCCTGAATCCTCGTTCTCGAAAGCATAAATTCCAATTTCTAACTGTACATTGTACATACCCCCCCGATATGCAAAGTATTACAGTAGTTTCTGATATATGAATTTTTTTCATCCAATAAGTTATTGCTATAACTTTTTGACAACTTTTTGACTAATGACGACTCGAAGCAAATCTTTAATATCTACATTGATTTAAAGTACGAACTATACGGCTCGTGATCTTCAAGAATTTTATTTCCGTTTTAATTTTACACTCGAATTTCCCTGTTCCTTTTGATTCATACGACAAAAATACATTTTCAAAAATAGTCATGGCTACATGCAGAAAATTATTTTAAAAGAAGAAAGGTAGAAGAGCAATTGAAAGAATCTGACATCCCTATATATATATATAAATTTCACTTTCCATCGCGAGGAGGAACAAAAAACGGAATTAAAAATTATCCACGAATAGTATTCGAAGTATTCCACTCGTCGTGGAAAATCAATTCTTCATTCCGTCCAATTCACCCGTGGAGATCCGTCGTCGAATCGAACGTGGAAAAATCTCATCCGATTCGCAATTTCTGCTTTTCCACGACGTGCAAGCACACCTAGGTCCCCCTCTCGCGGCAATAGAATTTCATATATCCGCGACGGCGACGATGCACACAAGGCAATTCATCCGCGGCGTCTATACTTTCTCGCATTCGTTTTGCCATCCGGTCGTGCGGGTCTGGTAGGCGTGCAATCGTTAATCGTGTAGGTTGACGTCGAAAACGTGGAGGGGAGAAGAGAGGGTTCCTGGAAGGAAGCAAAAGGGCAACAAGGTTGAATTTCGTGGAAGAAGCTGGACGCTGTTGTTGTAGTTGGGCAAGGGAGAACGAAGGCGCACAAGGGTGGAAAGGAGATCTTCTCCGAGCAGCTGATGTAATTTTCTTTTTTGCTCCTCCGCTCTCTTTCTTCCTTCATCTCCTCTATCGTCGCTATCTCCTTTATCCCCCTTCCCATTTTCTCATCGCCTCCTCGCTTTCGAGTTAGCCGGAGCCCAGTGAAATCGAACTCTTTGTTTGACCGAGGAGAAAAATCCTCGGTCGCTTGTCAAACTTCCTTTAAATCGGACGCCTCGTGTCTGAGTGTCGAGCTGTGGTGTCGATTCGCACGGCGGAGGGAGTGAATAAAGGGAGAGCAAGAGAGAGAGAGAGGAGAAGGCAAGAGGGGCGTGTTGCCATGGCGAATTTCGCGTGTCAATGGGATCCCTCGAACCGTGTTAACGAGAAAATGCCGGAAGCTGGGGAAATGGCCCTTCTTTTTTTCCTCAAAGAATTACTAAAGCCCTTCTCCACTATGCTCTTCTTTTTTTTCTTTCTCTTTCTTTCGTTTTTTTTTTTTTTTTTTTTTTTTGAGAAAAGAAGTCTGGTTATTATGGTTAAAGGATGAATCAGGAATCAATCGGTGTAATTACTTTTTCGTTCTTCGAATGATTTCTATAACATCGCTTCTTCTTTTTTTTCTTTTTTTCCCCCCCGTTCTTTATTTGTTCCATTAATCACGAAACTTTCAGCGATAGATACGGGTAGAGAATGCAATTTATCTTCGTTCGCTATCTGAAAAAAACTGAACCTCTCGCACGCGAGCTGCATCCGGGCGCGAAAAGGTTTACGTAATCTCTTTCTCTTTTCTACAGCGACAGAAGCGATTTTCTTTTTTTTTTTTTTCGTAGCTCAATATCGAATAATTCGAGTGTAATTACATCACGTGTAATTACATTTCCCTTCTATGCACCTGCCTTCGATAAAAATAGTTAATTTGCATTTTTATTGGTAATTAATTTGAAACGAGCTCCCTTCGAAACCAACTACTAATCCAACGTAACGTTTAAACTTTTTTCAATAAAATTAAAGTATAACTTTTAATCGAAGCTGCAGCCCATCCAACTTATGTCTCCAACCTCGAACACCGATACACATTTAACGATCCCCTCCTTCTCCCTATTCAGAGCGTATAGAATTTTAAAAGGTCCGACCTCTCCCCCCGGGGACCGTCATTAACGACTCTCGATCGTTTCGACAATCGATCGTTAGCCAATTCGATTAGCTTAGTAGTAAAAAGAAAAAAAAAAAAGAAAAACTTAATCGCTCGAATATTTGCCACTACCTGATCCCAGCCCCTTATACACTTCCAATAAAATCGGCGATAAACTTTCAGAAATCGTCGCGCGCTTTCAACTCCAACCAGATAATTACTTTCGAAATGTAGATGGCTTTCGTAGTGTCCTTTTCACCTAATCTTTTACCGCTCACTCCAGCCCTTTCCTTCTTCTTCCAACCTCGTTGTTCGACGCCCTCTCTCTTTTTCTCTCTTCTTCTCCAGAGAACGTTAGATTGTCGCCATCTAAGAAATGGAAGACCCCTTTCAAATTTCCACCAGAACGTTCCATTCCGCGAAACCGAAGGCGTGTCGTTTCCCTTTCTTTTCATCTATCGCGGAATTAAGATCGGGCAGCTCGCCTCTCGCGCTCTCACGCCCGTTCATTAAGACTCGTTAGAGGCGCGGTGACCTCTGCAGATCCTACGATTACGCGCCAGTATCCAATGCCGGGCAGATGCTGACACGTCCGTCGATATATCATTTCGTGCGTCGAAGGGCGAAACCCTTCACTCCAGAGGGGGGACAAACAACCTCTCCTCCTCTAATCACTCGCGGCCAACGCGTGCAGCTCTTTGTCCACGCGTAATCGTTTTGCCTCTCTCTCTCTCTCTCTTGTATGTAAACGTGTGGATATGCAGTTTATCTTCTTCCTTTTCACGGTTGTGTATCTACAAGTGAGCGTACACGTGTCGAAATTCTCCAGCACGAGCCGACGAATAGCTTGTTACTCCCGCGGGCCAATTAGCAATGAATGGGAGCGGGAGTCTCGTGTGTCTATCTCAAGTGGTCCTGCTTCGCTCTTGGATCGCACGTTTTTTTTTTTTAGAAAGCACCGGTCTTAACTTTCTTTTTTTTTTTAAGAGAGCGGTGCTTGATATTCTTTTGAAGTTTGGACAGAATTTTTACCTATTGTTTCGAGAGAGAGAGTTACGAATTTGTAAATAATAAATAATTTCGAAAAGGCTCGAGGGTATCTGGATGGATTGGAAAAACTTGTAGTGGAACGGTAGAGAGAGAAAGAGAGAGAGAGATAAGATCAGCGAGGAAAAAATAATGGTCTGAGAAACAGAGGTTTCCTTGTGACGTTAAAGTCAAGCAAGCTTGAAGTAGTTTCCCTTGTAGATACCAGGTAATAGCTATCCAGGAGGTCGGCGCCGGTTAGATTATACCTCGTTTTATGATGCCAACCTGCCTTACCGCCAATAGACCACTTGGCCAAGCCTTTCGAGCTTTTGTCTAAATCCTAAGCATCCATTTCCAAGTAGCCATTCTTCTTTGTAAATATTTAATAGCCAGGCAAAGTGGTCAGGTGTTGGTGTAACTTTCTTTTCCACTAATCTTGCAATCTTGTTGCCATTCCTGATCGCCAATCCAATTTATCTAATAATTTATTTAAATCCCGATTCCATTCTAATGGAATGGCGACTTTTATTTTCCAACTCTTCCATCCAATTGTTAAAATTAAAAAACTTCTCTTCTTAAACTTCGCTATTCTCTCTCTTTTTCTTCTATTTCTCGATTGTTCCGTTTTAAAAATTTCACAATTCCATTCTCCTCGCTGTTTCACTTTTTAAAAATTAAAATTCAACTCGACTGTCGTATAAATTTTCACACTACCAACCTGCCCCTCTTTATATATATATATATATTACATTATCCTCCATTATTGAACTACCACTACCCCTCAAAATTTAAAACCCGGCAGAAAGTTAGCTAAAATTCAACGCTCGTTGTTTCCAAAGCCGAAGAGGAGGGCAGGGAAGTATAGGGGTGGTCTGGCTCTCTCAAGGAACAAACATAACGTTGGCCGTAACCTATCTAACCCGTGTTAGAGCGATCTAACGTTTTTTTTATTTTTTTTTTTTCGAGACAGTACGTTTAGACGGCATCTACTTCAATTTTAACTTACACCGTAGCCTCGTAAAAGCAGCCCTTGCTCGCTCGACGTGTGCTTTTACCGTGGACGCGGGTTCAGAAATGGCCTCTCTCTCTCTCTATCTCTCTCGATGCATCCTTGGAAGGAGGGTGGGGGGAATAGTGGAACCGACGAGCTATGCAAAAGCTTCTGGTCGTCGTGTCTGCTCGTAGCCAACATGGTCCTTTGTACACCGCACCTTGCTCGCCCGTACACGAGTTGCAATTAGCTTGGGAACACTGGCTCGTGATATTATGGTCACGTAATGGCGATGAGAACGGAATTCATCGAGAATCAATGACGAATCTTTCATGCGGACGGCACGGTTCAACGTTTTAGGACTCGCATTCAAGTGGCCGTGTTAACCGGTATATCTTTGCAATTGTGATTCTCGTTGGGGGTCTCTTTTTGAGTTTGAGTTTCCATGGTGCGCAGAATTGGAAAATTCGAAGGGATGAACGTCCGATCTATTTTTTAACAGATAGGAAAGAGGAGAGGAGCGTATGGGGATAGGAACGTTCAAGTTGAGAAATAACGGGTAGTGGAAGTGTTCAAGTATGTACAAGTGGTGCATAATCGATTAGATTAATGCTTGTGCATATTTGTTACGCAATTTGGTGTATAAATAGATGTGAAATATATCGTTATGTATAATAATAAGTACGTATAAATCATGGATTCCTTAAAGTAGGTTAGCCATTAAAAACCAATATAGATAAAATATCGGGGTTTTAAAAATATATATATGTATATTTATAAAAGTTACTTTTTCGAAAAGTATTCGTAATCTCCCCGGTATCGCGATAACGTTCCCAGTCATCGAGTCATTCGATTTCTGTAAAATTTCCTCCGGCCGATAATACGATGATTATGATCTTTTACTTCGAAGAACAAATGTCTCCAACTAATCGATAATTTCCAAGTATTATTCGTATTCGAGTTCACGTTTTATTTTTATTTTTTTATCGATTCATTCATCTTCCATTCGATCAATTATCCCCGGATTCCATTTCGATTTCTCCCGGTTGATTCAATTTCGTGTCCATCCATTTCTCCCTGTTCCTGGACTTCGCGTACAGTTTTTCCACCGTGGCAATAAGTCGGATCCCGAGCAGTGATGGGTTCGAGCGTATCGCAGATTCAAACAAGATTCGAAGATATTTCATTCTTGGGGAAATCTCTATATATCGTATAACTCGATCCCGTCACTGGAGCAATCGTGTCGCGTGTTTTATATCTATCCACGTCTCTGGTAAATGGACGGAGGGGTTCTAAGCTTTGTCTCTGTCGAGCCACGTGTGCCAATGTAATTTACCGCTTTCGAGGCCGTGTGTCCGCAAACATCCTCCACGCATATGCGCCCATCGGCGAAGAAACGTCGCCGCCCTTTAACAACCCTGATTTACGCTCGAGAGGAGGCGAGTTCGCGACGGAAGCTCGCAATCTGGCGGGGAGAACGTGCGTATTTTTTTCTCCCGTTTTTTTTTCTTTTTTTCCACGCTTCGCACAAAGAGGCTCTTTTTTTCGTTCTTTTTTTTTTTCTACGATTTATTTTCCATTATTCGCTGCTTGAAGCAGCCGCGTTGATCTTTAATGTTTTTTTTCGAAAGATAAAATGTTTTCCAGTCGAAATAACTGGCTCGAAGAAAATTTCTTCTCCTTAACGATGATTAAGTAGAAAAGTTTACAGGTCAGGGAAGATTGGTTGGAATAAAAAAAGATACTAGAAATTCGTTTCCGTATCCAAAAAATTTGCCAATTCGAAACGAGAAAATCGAAGGCATAGAAGCGATAGAAGCTTGTTCAACTTGATGGCGTTATACAGGGATAGTTGGAAAGTGCTCTTAAGCCAAGTTTCGCAATTAAGGTGTCCCCCATGGACGTTTCTTCTCGAATTTATACCTCACCACCACCGTGCCCCGCTCTGAAAACGAGTTCTTTTTCCGCTCCCTGTATAGTGATTACAGTGCCCCGTCTATAATCTCGTATCGTTCCATTGCCAACGCACTCGCAACAATATAGATGGTGCCTGAATTCACTACTCGAAAAACTTGTTCTTCGTAGCCAATTCGTAGAAACTATTCGTAATAGAACTTTATATATATATATATATTTAAGATTTTCACCTGTTTAAACGTGGCGCCTCTTTTTATCGTCGAGTAATTATTCATCTTTCAATTCAACTTTTCCAGAGTGTTAACGTTCCAACGAGAATCAATTAATATCTCCAAATAATTTATTCATTGACACGATCTTCCATAGGACCATTTATTAACGAGCCACACAAAACTTGATAAATCTCCCTCCTTCCTCGAGATTATTCGCTCCTCCGTTCTTTCTTTTTCTCTTTCTTTGGTCCTTTTTTCCCCCTCGACCTATGGTTTAAGCGGGTGAACGAACGGTGGTGGGTGTATTAAAAAGGTAGAAAAATTGAAACTGTCTCGGGCGAAGGTGTGGCCCCCTTGTTTCGGCGCGACCTCGCGGGGCGGACTTGGTTGTAATTCTCGTTAAAAAAGGGACGAGGCGGGGGGGGGAGGAGTGTATTTAACCTTTAATGGCGCGTGTTTCCTTTGGAAGAGAAATAAAATTGGTGAAATAAGAAATATTCGGAAAGAATTCGATTCGATGAATTTGACGATGAGGGAGGGGGGATAACCCGGTTAAAATCCCTTTTCAGAGCGAAAGGGATTTTTATATATCGAAGATATCTAAAAAAAAAAGAGCAAGGTTTGAACTAGTTTTTCATTTGCCTTCTATTAGTTCCTTTTCACTCCTCCTCCCCCTCTTTTCTTTTCTCCTCTACATCTGAATGGAGAGAATGATCTTTTTTTTTTCTTTGCCGAAGATGGAATTCGCGTTCTCCAAGATGATATTTCGAATGGTAGGGATGAAGTTCTCTCGAGAGCTTCGTTTGATATTGAAATGAGGGGATAGATATGGAAGGTAAGGCTTCGCTTTGGACAATTCCATCAGGAATTGTACGAATTGATATGCAGCCGAGGCCTGGCCTTTCAAATTTTCAAGGTGCACGCGACCTATTCCGAGATAAAAAGTTCGTTCTTGAATATGCACGTTCCACTTGCGCGATACGATACGAACTCGGAGGGGACACCTGTTGAGAGATACACCTCCTCGAACTAAAACTGAAGTTTCGCCCGATGAGACATGACGCTCGAACGAAGATGCGTGCTCGCCAAAAATCGACGGGAATCAGCCTCCAGTTCCCCATCCATTCAGCCTTTCAATTCGATTTACAATTCCAAATGAATCCTCCCGAGAGAAATTCGTCTTCTTCTATTATCGAATGATTGGAGATTATAATCGGAAGAAGAGAATTTCATATCTCTCGTCCATTCTTGTGTTAAGAATGATGGAATACAAGGAGTGAAAAGAGTTTTTCGAGAAACTGATCATATTTCTTTCGAAACGAGGGATGTGAATGGAGGAAAAAAATACCGAGTAATTAGGGGAGGGATATTTTTCGCACGATGCGCCACCCGCATCCCGGTCACGATTAATTAACCAAGCGGGAACCGAGCGTGTCCCATTTACGAGGTTAAATGGAAAATGGAACGGTAGGATCGAACGGTGGGGCGACAGGAAGGGGCGAAAGTCGATGCCTCCTTCCGGCGAGTTCGTCTCGGGCAAGGGGAAAAAGTGAAATCTCGCCAATCTTGTTCGAGAAGATAATTTAAATATATCTCTCGCGTATTTTCCACGAAATCTCGATGAATAAATATTAATATGGACAATTGGAATTTCGCTCGATTATATATTCCTCTCGATTAGAACCAGATTAACATTGCCTCGGAGAGACGGTTCAGCTCCTTCTCGTTTGCGGGAATAAATTAAATAATCGAATGGAACGATTCGAACCAAGTCGAAGGCTCGATAACAATTTCACGAAGTGTTGTAAGCACGTTACAATGATCCCTAATAGCTTTTACGATGTTGTTCTCTGTCGAAAGGCGAGGCTCGAAAGGAAGAAACGGTTTCCATCCTCCTTTCGACTTCCGCTCGCACAAAGCGGACCTTGTCCTCCTCCTCTTTCTCTCTTTTTCTCCGGTATCTCTCATCATTCGATATTGAAAAAAAGTATTCTCGCTCGTATAATCGAGCGAAAAGTTCGAATCCTCCGTTCAAAGGAGACTTTGTCGAAAAATTAAAACTCTCCACCCCCTCCGTTTCCGCTGATTCTTCCGCTCGGCGGAACTCAAGCGAGCTACTGTTTGACCCCTAATACAAACAAGCTTAGTTTAGAGAAACGAGCGAGTTGTAATAATGAAAAGTTCGAAAGAGGTAGATCTAGTTGTTTTACGAAATTATCTTCGATTTATTTTATTTATCTATCCATAAAATTTGTAGAATAGAAACGATCAAGCGCCATTCGTGAATAGGTCGAATGATTATGAACAAAATTATTATAAACGATATTCGACGAGCTTTGGTTCTCGGAACACTGTTGAACCAATATTCGAAGAAACAATCGGGCATACGTATTCGCATTCCAATCAGAAAGATATAGACGGTGAAAATCATCAATATTAACGAGGAATGGGACGACATTGTTGTACATACACGCTTCTTGTACGAAAGATAAGACCGTTCCTTCTCGGATCGTTTCCTTTCCGCCGTTTCGTTTTCGAAAGTCAGTCACGTCGCTCGTTCCCTGTCTCGTGCTTGCATATTCCCCATCAGATGACGAATCACAAACGATTCTAGTCGCAGGCATTTATACTTATGGAGAAGGACTTATTCTCGAAGGGCGAAAAAATAATTGTATCGAAAATTGCGGGTTTCTCTTCTCCTTTATCTTCTGATTGAGAATCGGTGAAATTTTCTTAGCGTCAGTTTCGTGATTGTTGCGTTGCGTTATTGCATTGTAACACTGTTGAATAATCGTGAAGTTTATGAAGTTTTTATGAACTTTTTGAATCCATAAAACAGTCTCAATTTTCCTTTGTTATTTCTTTTTTTTGGTTCAGGAAGAATATATTTACGATTTTCTCGATAGCACTTTTGTTCCAATTTTTATATACGAATACCAATAATCAGGTAATTTTCGTGAGATAATTTTAAATCAGGGAAATTACCTAAAATTTAAAAAGAAAATTTCGATTTGATAGGTGTTAATAGGTTTATAAATAATTTTGTCCTTAGAATTTTTCCATAAGCATAAAAAACGATATGGATTGATAAAACACCGTGGGACACAGAATTTTATAATATTAACGATCGGAGGAAAAATGAGAGAAAAGGGAGAAAAGTAGGAAAGAAAATGACTTCCGTTTCGGTATAGCTAGATGGAATCACGTTTGTGGATCATTGAATCTGATCAAGTTTCTGCTCGAAGGAAGTCGAGCTGCTGGCTTATTTCTTGTGAAATTACCACCTTTGATAAATAACCCCTCATCATCCCTCGACGGCAACACGTAACACCGGTTACGATCTCAGAATTCGAGTTCGGTCGGGATGCTCTTTTATGAATGTTATGAGGTCTGTAACAGCGATTATTGGTCGGTTAGAGATTTCGATTTTTCCGCATCGCATCGTACGATAATTTCCCGGAGAGTGAAGATCGATAAAGTCTTTCCATATTCGAAATATAAATTTCTCCAAAAGGAGGTTTCACGGTGCTGCGCCAGCGGAATTCTTTTCATAGTTTATGGTTTGGACGTGCCGTGGATTATCTATGGTCGATTGGTTTTCGAAATGGCTCCTGAGCCGATTTTATCCTTCGATTTTTGATTCTCTGATATTTGATTAGATCATTTGAACTGAATTTGAAGTAATATTTATCCTACGTAATAAATATTCTTCCAATTCTAGATGTATATCTAGAATTTATGTAAGGGTAATGAAAATAATTAGATATATATGTATGTAATAAGAAATAATATTAACAATTTGTATATGAAAGTACGTGAAAGAGTAATTTCATTAATTACGGAAAACAAAAGACGGTTGTTCTGCACAGTAAAAGAGATGTAATATGATTAAAAATACCATAATAGAAAATTAATATCCAAAGATTGCTCGGTAATTGTGAAAGGAGCATAGGGAAAGCAAACGTTTACAAGAATAATTCTTCGAAATAACAATGTTTATTAATATTAATGAACAAGGAGTTTAACATCCGACGTGGATAACACAATGTTCATTGTATTATCCATCCAGTTTAAACTTCAGTGAGGAATAAATACCAGTGTCCCAATTTCATCTCAGACGGGCAGTTTATCTCTTTAATTCCTCTCGCGATGTCCGTGGATTTTTGTTCCCCATCCAGTGGAACTTTATCGAGAAATTTATCAGGGGCCGATTCTCGGAAGTAAATTTTCCCTGGAAACGGCGCTATTATCTCTTTTCCAGTTTTCTGTTTAACTCGTGGCCGATGAGAAACCGAGTTGGCAAAGCTCGAACGTTTTTGGGGGGAAAAAAGAAAAATTCCAAGTTTTCCTTTTCTCTTTAGAAAAAAAAAATCGTGTCTCGACCCTTCCCCTTCCCCTCTTTTCTTTCTATTTTCGCGAAAACTTCCCTCCACACGAAGGAAGAACACGAAAGTTGAATCGGTTCGAGAGCGTCCCTTCATCCCTCTTTTCGAGAAAAGTCTCTTCGACAATGCCGGACATGTCGAAGATGAACACGTTCCTCGCGAAATCTTCCCTCCACCACGAATACATCGCGAGGGGGATGTTGTTTCTTAACGTCCCCACGCTCGTTTCGTTTCGTTTCGTTTCGAGTTGAAATATTTCCCCGAAGGAACAAGGTTTATTTCCTTTTTTCTTTCTTTCTTTTTTTTTATTCTCTAATTACAAGTCGGTCAAAATGTTTCCTCACAGGAACGGAGAATATATTTCTCGAGAAGACACATCTGTGTTTGACACAGATGTTACAGCCCTTCGGGTTGCAGCCCATATTTTAACAGTTACGGAATTTCTCGGCCGTTTTAGATTTACGACGGCTCTAAAGAGCGGGGGGGCAGGGCTCAGGTGACGGTCCTCTCGTCTGGTTTATAACTTCGTCGCTCCCCCCTCCCCTTAGTAATTTTGTCCACGCTAAGTTCGACTCGCGAAGACGCGATGTATTAATTAATAACAGAGAGAAGGCGGATCTTGCGCAAGGAGATTGCGTCAAGATTTATTCGAAAGGAAGAGAAAGAGAGTAAATATGGAATGCAAGAGGAAAAAGATTCGATTGATTCCATCTTCGTAAATACAAAGAAACGTACGCACACATCCCTTCGATAAATGAAACGCAATCTGAACAGAGATGCCATTAAATTGACATCGAACGCACATTACAAAACATCGCTATCAACGTCTCTCGAAAAGTCGTTCACCACGACCGGCCATTAATATTCCCTCCTATTCGAGCAGCGCGCACGATAATAAGGGGGCACGGCATTCGACGTCGACGCGGTGGTAAAAGTAAAGTCATTCAAAGGGGGGAAAAAATAATGCGAACGTTGATTCGCGGGGAGAGAGGAGGGGGAAGGGAAAGACAAAGGATTGTGGAGGTATTGTAACGGCGTCGAACGCGGTGAATGGAAGTTCGAGAAGTTATGAATGAGCTTAAGAACCGAATATGCATATGCACACTTGTGATCCACGTGTATATTCGTGTATATATATATATAAGGTGTCGAGGAAATAGATGGCCAAACTTTAATTCTCGTGATCATGTTCCCAGAGATGTTTCTTCTTCGGGTTTCTTCCAAATTTTTTCTTTTTACAATCAAAAAGGTTTAAAGGCAGGGGAGTAAAAAGTGTGTATTTGTACTTTTCAATTGAACACCCTGTACATCGAAACTCGCTCGATCGCACCACCCCTTGGATGCAATACAGCCTCTGTTCTGAAATATAATCCCCTTAAATATCCCTCCCTTTGACTCTTGGTTTACCTAAAACAGAGCGGGCTTTTCTTCTTCCTCTCCTTTTTTGTTATTTTTTTTCTCTCTCTTTTAGTTCTTTTCATCCTTTTCGAAGTAGGGTAATCCAGGTGTGGTCCTGGGTGAAGTGAAAGAGAAAGGGTGGTCTCGATTTCGGCGCGATCTCCGCCGAGGAGACGGATTACGACACGAAAAGGGGAAAGTTGGAAATTATTAATTGGGACTGAAAGTTGTCGAGGCCGCGATAGCTTTCGCGTAATTACGGAGTGGGATTTTATTTAACGGTGGGACGATAAGAGGAGAAAGGAAGTTTCGGTGAAACTGGATCGCTTAGGGGGACACGTAAGAGACGTTGGGGAAGTTGGAGTCGGAGAAACGGATATATCTTCTTAAAATCTTACGTTCGTAAAAATCTATATTTCTAAGTATAATTACGATTAATAGAAATTATTAGAAATGTATTTGGGTTGCGTTATTAGAGTAGAATAATCGTGGACTTAGGTGACTTTTCTCTCATTAATCGTAAAATGTCACGGGAACTCGGTTGAAATTATCGATCCTCAGGGTCATTGACGTTTTCGACGACGTTTTGATGAAGAAATTCCTGAGCTGGCGATATTCAGCCGGGCTGTGAAGGTAAATGATGATTAAAGCCGATGGCGACGAACGCGTGGAGTTTATGAAGCCTTCTTTCGGTTTACTTCAATTATTCGAATGATAATTTGATGATTGTTCTAATTTAACGATACAATGGCCAGTGTATCAAGAATTATTCCTCATGATTTTAGAATTTATAATTCAAATAACCAAATATTTTCAGAATCTTAATTCACAAGTAATTTTTGTTTAAATTATATAACAGCCATTGATCATTGATATCTAAAGCTTAAATATTTAATTTAAAAAAAGAAATCGCATCGCGATACAGTTTTGGAATGCCGTAAATATCGGTCTATCGGGGATTGGAAACGTAATTTACGAATCTCCATCAATGTCGCGTGTTAGTTTTCACCGAGACGACAAAAGGGGAAAAGCGGTTAGGGAGATAGATCGGTGGAGACGAGAGAACAGGTGAAATGAGGCGAAGAGAAAAAGCTCGTTCGGCTGGCCTGGTTATTTGTCAGCCCGTGAACTTGCTTTTTGGTCCACACGCGGTAGATAAACGCGATTTGTTGCGTGGGGAGCAGTAAGTCGATTTTGGGGCGCGCCATATTCAAATTAAATTAACATTTTTATTTATTAACGAATGTAAGTAAATGTACTTATTTATTTTTACGATATCGTTTACAGATATTTATTCACAACGTTACAAAATTGATAATCAGAGAATTCAGAAACGAATCTAAAACGAAAAGGCGATCAGAGAAAAAGAAAAAAAACGCAAATGATAGCGCAATGAATCGTAATTTTCCTTTAATGTTAAATCGCGACATCCTCTCGCTTCTATTTTTCCCATTTTCACGAACGTGAGAATTAATTGGCAATCTGGTTTCCTCGCGGTGGATCGAAGATGCATTCGAGCTGCATCTTCGCGAACAGGTTTTCTTTTAAAGCACGAGGCTAGGTCGACGGCTTCTGTAATGCGATCTTTCCACCGCGTAACCTATCGTCTAGCCCACCACTCGTGGTTCTCAATTTCACGGCAGAAAACGTGGCCGGCTTTCTCGAAAAAAACACGGTTTCTCCCGTCGAATCGCGATTGAGGCACAACGAAAATCTCTTTCGCGAATAATTTTTATCCAATTTCTATTTAATTTTATAAATTCGGGACCAATATATTCTTTTATTCGTTCCTAAAATTCATCACGCTTCGATAAGTTTCTTTTTTCAAAATTGTTGCCATTCTAACTCTAATATCTTTCAGCGAATCTCGAAAATATTATAATCTTCCTTTCCCCCAAAGAATCGATCGCTTTTCAAAGAAGATCGGGATACCTTCTAATCTAAAAATCTAAAGAATCTTCCTCTTTTTTAACCACTATCAATATTTTTTCCTCGCCTCTACCACTTCATACTCTTCATACTTTGACATATTCCAACATCCGATCCCATCGCACGGGACGATTTTGATATTTCCCCCATATCTCAAATATTATCCCATCACGTTCCTCCCTCGATTCCCAATAAAAAAAAGTTTAAGCGAGTTTAGCGACCTTGATGTCTCTCGATATCTTTCCGACCGTTTCTTTTCCTCAAAAAATTCTTCCGACAGCCAACCTTCCTTTTTCGAAAACTACTTTTACAAAAAAAGGATCATTGCTTCGCCTTCCTCCGTGACGGTATCTCTTCTAGCCTTCGTAAAAGTTTCACCAGGTAGTTGAACAGCCGTCTGGAACCGATCGCATCATATATGGCTCTGTTCTTGAAACTCGAGCAATCGTCCCACTTTAACGCGTGTGTGTGCATGCGTGTGCGTGTTCCTTCGATCGCCGCGTTCCTCGCGAGTTCCTCTGCTTTTCCTTCCCAATCTTTCCCTCTCTCTCTCTCTCTCTCTTTCTCTTCTCGATTAATAGTCAGATAGACTGCATGGAAATAATCCGCAGGACCCGTTATCGACGTTTGCAAGGCTTTTTCCTCCAGGTGGAAGGTAAACTAGGCCCGTTAACTCCTCGAGAGAGAGAGATTACGCAACGTGAATGCAATGTGACCGAGAGAAGCAGCATCGAGTTTGAAATTGCGACAAATCCCTGCAAATCCTTGTTGGTTCACACATCTATGGCAATTCTGGAAAAGAAACGTTTCCTCGGTGTTGTTCTTCTCTTTCCGTGTTTCCCCTCCCTAATTTTGAAAGATAGATTGTATTCTTCCTTCCTTTCTTCCTTTCTTTTCTTTAGTCTTCTCTCTTACAAACGGTGCATCGATATACAGTTAGTTAGATCCAGCTGATAGGAAATATCGTTCGTTTGTTGTTACACTCTTATCCAAACTAGATTTAGATCGAAGCCTCCATCATTCTTGTGACGACTCACTTCAACGTGCTTACGTCCACCGGTCTTTATCTTGGACGTAATATTTCCAAGAAGCAGGTATTATGGGCGACAGATAAACGCGTTATCTTACCTGGTGTCACCTCGTCGTTTCGCTCCCCGTAATATTATTCAACGAGGGAACAGATCCAATCCAATGTTGCTTCGATCTAAATAGATCGTTACGCGTAATTTTCCTTAACCCTTTCGTTACTACAGTCGACGAAAATGTAGCGTATTTTCTTCCTCGATAATAAAAATCACCAAAAAAAAAAATATCTAAACACTGACGATCTTTCTCGAGTGCTGTGCACATTTTTGGCTCGTTCAGCCAAAATTCAGGAGGAATCGGTTGATGAAATAAGATAAATTTGTGGACGAAGAAATTCTTTTTAAAACGTGCGCTCCTTAAGATCGAATGTCACGTCTCGAGTTTTGCATTCGTCTCGAGCGTAATAAAGCGTGCAATTCTTCCCGCGTAAGGTGAAATGCCGAGAGATGAAAATACCGGGGTGGAAATTGCGCGTGATATCGCGTGCTCGTTCCGATCGTCACGACGATTTCTTTCGATCGCCGATTCGCTCTGGGCGTGGCTCGATTGAGAAATCCTCGATCAGGTCCGCTCCGCGAATTGAACGGTGGAAAACGGTGGAGCTTGTTTATAGAAACAAGTTGGAAAGTACGTGGATTGTGTATCGTGGATCGATAGAGTGGAGGAACTGGTTTTTATCCCAGGATGAATTGGTAAATTTGTACGAGTCTTGTATGCAGTGAATAGTTGTTTATTTATTTATTTGTTATTAATTGTATCTTGAGCGTGATTTATTTAGTTTATTCATTCCTCGTTTATTCGTTTTGTAAATTGTTTCGCTCTAATTACACGTGTCGCGTAAAACGGGTTAAGCTCGAGTACTCGAGTATTATTTTAATTTCTCCCAGTTTCTGGCTCCGAAATAAGGAATTCTGTACGCGTACAGAGATTGGCTGGTATTAAAAATATCTGAATGAATTTGTATTCATCTACTGTTCTCATTAACTCGATTTAATTTCGGGATACGAATAACGAAACTAATGGTGAATCGAGCAAAACTTTGTACTTTTGAAAATATATTCCAAATTTCTTCTCATCTTTCGTCCGTTTTCCCAATCATCCTCTCGATTCGTTAAACACGATTCGAAAAAAATTACGAGATTGATTTGGCAGAAAATGAGCAAAAACTTGGAATATCATTTGGAAAATTTCGTCTCGATTTTCAATCTGTTCCTTAATTTCCAGTAATAATATTTCTTCGATACTTGAATCGCCATTGAGAGAGGGAGAAAAACCATCATCCACCGGTTTGACGATCACTGTGCTCGCGTGTAATCGAATACCAGGGGCTCGTTACTCGCCTAGCCCTTCTTCCTTCCCTCGGCGAACGTGAACATCGTGTTACACGCTGGGACTTAGAGTAAATCTGGTAAGCGTGCGTATCATCGTGTCCCGACTCGATGACTGTTATGGGATGGTGACTCGGGAAGACGTATCCCCTTTCGTGGTTGTTAAAAAAGGTTACAAGTTGATACATGGGATTTGGGTGGCTCTGATCGAGGTAGGTGTTCCCTCTCTTCTTCCTTTTTGCATCTCAGTACTCCAGTTTCCCTTTGAAAAAGACTGAACTTATTTTTGTTTTTGCATCCATCCCTATTTCCCTGGAGTAGAATTGTATTTTCAATAGTAAGTTCAACTCGTACTTGGAAAAACGATATATTTGCTCTGTATGACGTTCATTCCACGAATCCCAGCGGAAAATAGATAGATTCGAGGGAGATTTTAAATTATAACACGTCGAATTACATCGAATTGGGCATGGCTGTTGCGTAGATTCCAGGCTGCGTAGATTCGGAAACGCGTTAAGGACAATTCAATTATCCTCTATACGATTTAGCGTTTTGCTCCACCGAATAATTCGCTCTTCTCTCTCCCTCCCCTTCGTGAAACCGCGTCGTCCACTCGTCTTTGAAAATGGTTGTCAGGCTTTAATTTTTAACAAAGTCGAGCGTTTTCGTGCGAAGAATGTATATAAAAACTTTTATCGAGAATCGTAACAAGAATTTTGATCGTTTCAAAAAAAAAAAAAGGAACGTGCGTGCTTCAAATGCAGCGAGATAATTTTCGCGTTATCGTATCGAGCCGTGCAATATTTCCCGATACACAAGCTGCATTATTAAACCGACACGAGCATCGCTTCTCCGCACCTGCCTTGAAACCGCACGTTGCCACGCCACTATTCGATTCGAAACCTCGGAGGATACCTGAATATCGCATATTTCCCCCGGCCGACAGTATTTAATATTTAAAAATCTTTAAAATATTTAAAAAGAGAGAATTACTCTCGGCGGCTGTTCTGCATAAGTCTACTTAAATTCGACAATTTTCACGAAGGGAAAGGAGGGGAGGGAGGAGGAACTTGGCGTAGTGCGTCCATCCATCGTTTTTACTTCCTTCCTCCTCCTCCCCCTTTTTTTTTTTTGATCGATCACGGCGAACATACGGCGCCACTTTCGGTGTGGCGTAATTCCATTTTGGTCGATCAACGGGAGGAGAGGAGGGCCATAGTTTGGCGCGAGTTGATGATCAATGCGTGGCACGTTTACCTCGGTATATACTCGGTCGCTGCCCCGCTCTTTTAACCGGGGCCGCTCGCGTTATTTTTGGGGGTTGATGTAAACCGGCTGCGTGGCCGTGCGATGATGATGGCATCGTTTTTCTGCAAACCGCAACCACGCCGCCACGTTGCATATGTGCCACGGGCGCATCGCGACTACTATCGTGAGGTCATCGTCTGGATAGAGGAGGGAGCAGGATGTTTGAGCAAGGTGTAGGGGGAGGGTAATAATGCGGTTCGAGTGGAGAAACCGATGACTCATGGCCGATCAGAAAAGGCTTTTTCTTTTTATATATATATATATTTTTAAACGGATTGTTTTTCCAACGAATCGCTCGAGTTGATGAAATGCTTCTTCGACGAAATGCCTCGTAGATTAGATCGCTCGCGACAGACTCGTGATTATAATGCATAAGGAGAGGGTATCTTGGGGAACGAAGTTTGAAGATGAGACGTTGCAATATTGAACTCGAGTTTATTATTCTATTCTCGCTTCGTATCAAAGGATCCGTAAGTGAAATCGTTGCACACTTTTATGAATAAAGATGCGGATATTTGGGATTATAGGGGAAAATTCGGATAGAATCGGATTGGATTTCCATGCGAGATTATTCGGATGAACGGTCCTTCGGGTCCGCTCGGTAAAAATCGGTCAACATCGGCTCGTCAGTTTTAGTAACGCAATTCGGACACCGACCACGCCCGAACTTTTACGACTCGACCCGAAACTTATCAATTGTTCGAAAATAATTTTGCCCATTGCAAAGATGGGATCGCATTTTTTTTATTATTATTATATAGATTTAAGAGTAGGTAAATAATAATTTAAAATATTTTATTTATTGGAATAAAATATGTTAATAGGAAAATTCTTGTGATATATTCTTAAATATGAGAATTCTTATTCGACGTTTGCGATTAAAAACCCGAATTTCAGTCAAATTTACTTAACCCGTTATATATATATAAGATTATTTGCAACGAGATATCAAAGGAAGTATCTACCTCTTTTATAATTTCCTCGTCGTATTTATATAAGAGCATTTGATTAAATTCGTTGAACTGTATCTGATGCATCGTTTTCAAAGAAGCCGCGTAGCTCGTGCATTCGGCTTAATAGCCACAGTTATACGAGCTTGGATTATTCGGATTATCGTCGTTTAAAGCGAAATATTTACCATAAACGTTCCGGTCCGTCCCGTTATCCCGATCTCTTTAGGAACTCGTAAACCACAGATAGGTGTTCGGAATTATCTAAATCGACCTAAGGCTGCGACTCACGATTTACGCGCAGGATAATAGCGGTGGAAATGTCGTTGCAACGTGAAAGACGTTCGTCTCGTTCGTGACGCAATGTTACATTCGACGAGGAACGTTG
The DNA here is from genome assembly GCF_029169275.1 of Apis cerana. NCBI lineage: Eukaryota > Metazoa > Arthropoda > Insecta > Hymenoptera > Apidae > Apis > Apis cerana. The sequence continues at coordinate 5,652,122 of NC_083856.1, forward strand.
AATCGATAAGAGGTGCTCGAGTAAGTGGACAGTAACCATTTTTGGTCCTCTCCTTCGACCAAAACGGACGAATGAGTAATCCTTGTGCCCGTTCGCGAAAATTAAAGCAGGAATAAAATCAAAATCGAAACGAAATTTTTCAATATTTCCTCTCCTTCATTATCTCGAATTTTTTTCTATCTTTTGCCGATTCCACCTGACATGAATGTTGTACCTGTTCAGCAATTTGCAATCGAAGCTCTGATTTATCTTTCCTAGGATTTTCCCACTTTACTTTCCAGTTCTTCTTCTTTTTTTCCAAATGTTAGATAGGACGGGATCAAGCAAGGAAATAAAAGTAAGTAGAAAATCTAGGATGTAAAATTCGTGTGCAACGTTAAACGTGGGAGGGAATAAGCAAACTGGATGAGTCCGCATCATCGGATTATCGCGGATCGCGGCACACGCCATAACGGTTACTCTATTAATAGGTGCGGTCTATTACTCTTGATTAAGTCTATTACCAAGCCAATGGCATTACGCGATAACGCACTCCAAACACGCACGCTTTTATTATTACGCCTGTAAATGTCGTAATTGAACCGCATCGCGCTTTACACACTAATTTTTAACCCTCCATCCAGTTTACTTTGTCGCATCGCCGATTCGTCATCTCGAAAAATTAAGATCTCGATACTTTCCTTCTTTTCTTCCCATATATATATATATAGTAAAATTTTCAACGAAATCTCCTTCAAGCTTTTAAATCTTGTAAAACTGTGCGCATAAAAATTAAAACTTCACTTGGCACGAACGAATCTTCGCTTCGTCTTCGCGATCTCTGTGCGAATCGAGGGATCAACACGTGAGAAAAGGCTCGATGGAGAATCACTGACGAGCCATATAAAGGGACGACAAACGAGGAGAAGGGACATCGACTGGTAGTCCAGGATAATCCTTGGAGATGGAAGAGATGGGCGCTCGTGAGTTCCCTCAATTGGGCAAGGCTTGCTTCCGCCGACCCTTTTAACGTGGAGCGAAGAAGAGAGAGAGAATTTTCTGTAGGCTCACGCTTTACATTCCTGATGCCCCGTTGAATTTTAATGCCCCACATTTTCCAACGCTTCCTGGAAGCTGACGCGTCGCCTTCGAAGCCGCGACCGAACGGTGGAAAATTGTGGCCCTGTGTGACGAATGGAAGGACGAAAGGAATCCCTATTGTGTCGAGCTTTTGTACTCCGCTACCCGTCCCTTGCTTAAGTTAATCGCCTCTTGGAATACTGAAGTCGATTAACACCTTTGTCGAGGAAGAAGCGTTCTTTAAAATTGGAATTGTTATTTAATCGAAGGATAAGGTTTCCTCTTGGCAAATTTGCTCTTCTTCTTAATCGTTCCCTTTGCGAGGGAAAAAAAGGGGTGGATGAGGAACTCTTGGTTCCCCGAATTTCTATTTTTATGAGAGGAAATATTTCCCTCGACGATTGCATAATTTAACAGGGTTTGTTTAAATTCATATTGTAGACGGATTTCGAGGCGAAATTTTGTCTCCATTTTTCCAACGATATCCGTAATTAAATGGAATTGGTAAACGAACCGTCGTGTCGTTAATTATTCGAAAAATTTCGCGCTGTTTCGAATTCTTTTTTCCGATCTTCCGATTTAACAAGGATTCCACGCTTTAACGAGAATATTTATAAATATTAAATCGACTTGACTCGTTTTCAATCCTCCGTGGACTCTTGAATTCATCCTCTCTCATTTTCAAAGTCATTCGCACGTGAAAGCGACTTTTTACAAATCAGGACAATGGCATCACTTTCTACTCGTGATCGTTCCATGGTTTACAATTACGTCACTTTAATATAAATAAATAAATTACGAGTCATAATACGCTTTCTCACACTTTTCTAACCCAGCCACGTTTTCGTCTGCTCATCATCGTGGTTGCACAAACAACTCGAGTTCCAGTTATTCCGTTTCACTCCGTCCACACCAGTTCACGCATTTCCATAATTCACGCTGATTAATAGCTTTGCTACATGGTGTAGTAAGTGCCAGAGTTATTACAAGCATTTCTACAAGCGTGAACGGAACCAGTTTATATCCAGGCGATCGCAAGTTTCAATAAACTGGAATTTCTCGAGTGTTTCGTATTTATTTACAGAATTTATCCCGCGTATCATCGTCACTATTACGAAAACTAAACCGATAGCACGAGTGGCGTATTATCACTGGATGGATCGAGTATAAGAAGGAATTATTTTTTAGGTCAAATAACTCGAGAGACGCGAGTATACGTGGGGACGAATTTAATTAGTAGAGACGAGAAGTTTTGAAGATGAGGTAATCGATTCTTTTGCAACACGCATTATCTTATGTTTGCTCGTGGCCTTCTTCGAGCCTCGTTCAACGAGAGAAAAGAATATCTTTGGAAACGGGTAAACTCGCTTATCGCTTTCGAATAAACTTACTCTTTCTTCGCTTCTGCTCGATCGACAGCCTCTTCGCGAAAATAAATTCTGCGTGTTCAGGATAACCTTTCTGAAAGGTACTCGCGCGATAGATGAAGAAAATCCGAATTGTCCAGATATGGCTCGAAGAGTAAGTTTTTTTAAAAAATTTGGAATTAAGTCGTAAAAGTATAATCGTTGTAGAAACAAACTAATTGTCGGGTAGGGAGTTTAATCGAAGTTAGTTAATTCGGGATGCGATGATTTGGCCCATAGCCACAAACCCGATTCTGTCACTCCTCGAACGCTCTTCTGAAAAGTTGATTCACACTTTGCTGACTAAATTTTCCCCTCGAAATTCTCTCGATCGTCCATTTCCTTTTGTTCGTACAAATCACGACCAAAAATACCATTCGTCGGATACGAATGTTTTCGGTCTCGTAGTCTTCAGAAAAAGAAAACAATATTCGCAATCCACATGGTTGCAAATTAATATTTTCTTCCTTTTTCTCTCTTTCAAAACAGAAAAAAAAAAATGGTTGCAGATGCGTGGCGACCGGATTTCAGCCGGATTCTTTGTTGCAAGTTCGTTTGTGGCTTCCATCTGCTCGAACGTTTGTTAAAAGTCCACGCTAATTGACTATTCCTCGCTGCTAACTCGCCGTTCTTCGACGAGTTCGTGCGTTTTGAATAAGATGCAATTTTGTTTTTCACGAGATCCTTTTTTTCTCTCATTTTTTGGCAGAGTTTCAAAGAAATTTGTAACAGCGTCGAGCACGTTGTTACACTCGAAATTTTTCGTGAGAATCGTTGAGATTTATCGTCGGAACGACGAATCGTTGGCCGAGATAAAATCCACCCCGCTCCCGATATTTCATCGCGTTCCAAGTTCAGTTTGTCTTGTACAGGGTGCATGAATTTTCAAACCGAAGCGATTATGACTGTCGATAAGGCTGAAATATGTGTCCGATTTGAAGGATTGGAGGAAATGACAGGTAAATAGGGATCGTGAATTATCGGTTGTCGTCCAACGCTTTCGGAGTTCTACATTGGCATTGTTGATTTTCTTTTCTTTCTTTAAGCCGCGAATATATCCATTCGAGAATAAAAGTTTCGCGAGAAATGTGGGAAGAGTGATAAGCGAGAATTAAAAGAAATCGAACGATCGAATAGAAACTTGTGGTTTGCTGTAATATTTTCGATCCGCCGTATGTATCCATGGAAAATTCTACGAAACTTAATTGTCCGCTATAAATCCATTCATATTCTTTTCTATAATAAACACTTGGACAGTCGTAAAACGGTAAGAAAATTCTTCAAAAGAGAATGGGAAGATGATTGATCAATAATTAAAAATTTCTCAATGCTACGTACTTGAAAGCGTATATATTCTCTCTCTCTTACTTTCTCTCTCTCTCTCTCTCTCTCTTACAATCACCGACGTAAATCGACATCGACGATTCGTTACCAACGAGCAAGAGGAGAGAACAGAAGACATTCGAAAGGAAGAGAGAAATATATATATCTATATGGAAAAGAAAGATACAAGAAAAAAGCAGCGAGTGTTAATTGACTGCGCAAGCTGAAGCCAAAGGAACGGGCAATCTCGTCGTTTCCTTCGGCTGATGCAACTGGTCGTCGAGAAAGCCGCGCGCGAGTTTAACACGTAACACATGTCTCTCGACGTGGCTGGACCCGGTTTTCCTTTTTTTTTCTTCTCTTTTTTTTCGCGACTGTGACCCTGTATTGAAGAAGTACACTGGGACCGTCGAAACCGAAGCCCAGACCGAGAAACCGCGCGGAATGATGCTCGTAAAAATTACATGCACATTGTTGGAAACGTATCTCAAAATTGTTGATAATTGAGATCCATCGGTAATTACGTTAATTACACTAGCGCGGACCAATTGGCGGTGATATTTGCGCGAGGGTGCGGTGGCAGAGGGCGCAGCTTTGTTAATGACGCCTAGAGGGCGCCTCGGCTATGATCGAAATTAATGGAATTCAATCGGCCACTGACTGCGCAATTATGACGCATTATAAGCCCGGCCATCCTGCGGGAGCTTAAACTGTGCACGTCGTGTCGAGATATTTACCGCCCCATCGAGGTAACTAGCACGATTTATTTCCCATTTTGGGCCTCTAATGGTGAGGAGGAGGGAGAGAGATAGAGAGAGTCGAAGTTCGAGCATCGCGAATAGAGTGTCGCTTGATTAGAAGTTATTATATCGACGAACGTGTGAGATTCGTGGATTTCTGGGATGGAACAATATCTGTAATACTGTTCCATTTCCATCGAGGGAAGCAATGCCGTCAAAATACCGTCCCGAGTCTTGCTAGTTTCGAGGCGATAAATTCCCGGAATAACACAAAATCCCGAAATAAAAATCCGATCGAAACGATCGAGCGTAATATACCAGCCAAAATATTTTTCCTATCGAATCACACGGACCTCTCCCACCCACGCACCCGATCGAACATTGTGACGCGAAGCAGAGGGCAACGAAGGTTTCCCGGTATTGTGATAACGACGTTTAAACGACGCCGCGTGAACTCGGTTGAATGGGGCCTATTGTGCCCCTTTCCATCCGTCCTTCTTTCATCCGTTTTATGTTTTACGACGAGTGCGCACCACGGGTTACGTTTATGGGAAACGCCGTCTGGCCGCTGTCAGCATTTAACCCTTTCCGATCGCTTTTTCTCCTCGCTTTTTTTTATTTTTATCAATATCATCGCCTATTCTCCAAACTTTTCGAAACGTCGATTTCGATATTCGATATTTTCTCTTTATCCTAGTCACTTTTCTTTTTTTTTCTTTTATCCTTTCTGCGTCCAACTTTTGCCCGCAACTCCAGAAGGAATTGTCGTAAATGGGGAGGGGTCGGTTCTTCAGTGGCTCCTCCGAGTCGCGCCTCGGAGAAGAACAGTCATTGAAAAGTTGGCGGGAGGATTCAAACCACTTGACACACTTCTCCGCGAGTTTGATTAACCATTCTTAAATCGTTTCCTCGAATTTTTCCGCAATTATCTGGCGAAATATTTAGCAATAATAATCTTGTCGAGTGTTTGCGCCAGAAGTTTCTTTATATTTCCATTTGCGCTGATTTTTAATCTTCCTGCTTTCAAGAATTATATATATATAGAAAGAGAGAGCCAAATCTGTGAGCAAGTTCTGATAAAATAATTTCACGCGAAATGAATGAAGAATCGTTCCTCTTCTCGGAAAATTCTTATTTCTTCTCGAGAATCCGACCTCCTCGAAAGTATCATCGACGCCCCGATCACGCGAGCCACGTTTAATTAACACGGATCGACGTGCCCCACATAGACGTTCATTAGGAACCGGAAAGAATGGGGAGACTAGTTCGACGGGTTTCGTCATATCCCCCCTCAGCTTTCAGAAAGAGGGAGAACACGAAACCGTAGGTAAATCGTAGGGAATCTCTGGTTTCGTAGGAAAAGCAGAGCCGATTAAAAGTTGGCCATGGTTAATTATAGAACAAGCCCAATTAGTCGGGGCTTGCATGGCATCGCGAGTTAATTAGCGCTCGTCAGCCAGTTTGCGCGAGCGAGGGAAGGAAGAAAGACCGTGAAATGGCCGTCTCGAATCGTCGAGGATTTTCATTCATTTCGGATGAAAACTGGGCAGAATTATACATCTCCGGTAAAAACTAATTTTTGCTTAAGGATCGCGGGATATTCCAGGTGTCTCGATCAGTTCTTGAGAGACTCGCTCGGCCTTAATCCGAGATCGAGGAATTTTTCTCTGTGGAGTAAGTTTCTTTGTTTTAACACAAGGATTATTCAAACGTTCGAAGCGTTGTAATTTTCACAAGTCGATGTGAAAAGTGGTAAAATTCGGGGAATTGGTTGGATCAGGATCGATGAGTGAACTCGAATATCGTTAGAGTAACACAGGAGGAAAGTAATAAATCTATTTCTAGTTTAAGGCATAAAATTTTTATCCCAAACGACTTGATCTTCCACGATCGGAATGGACGAGTACTTGGATCACGTACGGTGCCCATGGTGATTCAACAATGGATCGTGAATCACGATCACGTCTCGGCCGAGCGTGACGTTTTTACAGAGAGGCGCACCCCTCTGTTAATTCATGGATCGACGAGAATTACAAGAGATTAATTCGTAAAACGGAATTCCTTACGATCGGATCTATTCTCATCTCTCTTTCACGGATTCTTTTTTTTAAAAATTTCAAATCCGTCAAGGACAGTTTTGGTAATCTTGATCGAGAAAGATTATCGATCGTGCACGCAGGGAAATTAAATCGTGAGCGCAACAAGTATTTTGAAATTGATTATATAGATATATAATCAGATATAATTGTACGATGTGTCAACAGTTTAGATAAAAGCTCGATTAAAAAACCTGTTTGTTAATATTTGTGTAATAATAATTATTGGAGATTGTATTATATTAATAGATAAGGATGAAATGAACGAAGAGCATTAAAGTACCTTCGTTCGTGGAAAAATTCGCTGCAAGATATCGTTCGTTTTAAATAACATTTGGAAGGAGATCGACAAGAGGATGTAATAATTAAGGGAAATAATTCCGCAGATGGATCACTGGCGACGTTACAACTACGATACAACCTAACACCATCTGAATCCACAATCGACGATATGCCACCTCTACGTACAAACCTATACACTGTACAATCCTAGAATAACTCGTAGACGTTGGAGAAATCGACAGGCCTGGTGTGTACTCAAGTGCTAGACAGACCGGAAGTCGCGTCAGCCGATAGCATCCATCGAGAGACAGTTAAGTGTCGTTGAACTTGCGACGCGTTGCATAATGATCAACAAAGACCGGTCTCCGCCCGATGCCTATCCAATCCTTGCTAACCCAAATCAACCAACTACTCGATTATTCCTGAAAATGGTGAAGAGAATGAAAAAGAGACGGCCAGGGTGATGATTCGAGATCGAGAGGCCGATTATTCCTGAAAATGGTGGAGAGAATGAAAAAGAGATGGGCAGTGATGATGATTCGAGATCGAGAGGCAGATTATTCATGAAAATGGTAAAGAGAATGAAAAATATGTTTAGGATGATGATGATGATTCGAGAGGCCGATTATTCGTGAAGATGATGAGAATGAAAAAGAGATGGCTAGGATGATTAAGATGATAATTTGAGATCGAGAGACCGATTATTCGTGAAAATGGTGGAGAGAATGAAAAAGAAACGGCCAGGGTGATGATGATTCGAGATCGAGAGACCGTGAATTATTCGTGAAAATGGTAGAGAGAATGAAAAATATGTCTAGGATGATGATGATTCGAGAAGCCAATTATTCGTGAAGATGGTGAGAATGAAAAAGAGATGGCTAGGATGATGATGATTAGGATGATAATTCGAGATCGAGAGGCCAATAATGAAAATGGCGAAGAGAATGAAAAAAAGATGGCTAGGATGATGATTACGATGATAATTAAAGATCCGATTATTCGACTCACGTAAATAGTCTACTCTCGTTGGAAGGAAAAGGGGTTGAAATTACGGTTGTTCGTAAATTCGACAAATTTCTCAAGTTGGCAAAGTAGTACACCAACTGGAATTCACTGGATTTGGTGAGGAGAGGGAGGGGAATGTGGGAACACCGGGATTAGCTTTCTCTGATACCTCGGGAATATTAATGATCGGAAACGGTATTTGGTTACGTGAATTCAGGTGCCGGGGAATGGGTGGTTCCGGGCAAATTCTGTTCCTCTTTTGTCTCTTGTGTGCCTTTCTGTACAGAAAGGCTTTCCCGTATATTGCGTGTAATTGTTCAGAGGGGAGACTGAACATTTTTAAGTATTATTCTTACTATTGGTTTCTATTTCGATCGAAATCGAGGGGATTGATCGATATTCAAAATGAATCTTGCTGCTATTTTATAAATATCGTGATCGATAATAATAATAGTATCAATAATCTTCCAGTATCCGTAATTCTGAATATTCTCTGATCCCAAAAATAATGTTAAAAATATCGAGAAACGTATTTACGTAGGTATTTTCGTTTCTCGCTCGAGGCAAGAGCGACGAGGGCGAAGAAGAAGAAGAAGAAGAAGAAAAAGACACGCGATAACATACATTTTAATAACGTGTCGTGGTACGGTTCACACCGATGGCAGAATGCGAAAAACATTGAACGTTTGTTTGCACAAGTTTCTGCCCCGTGTGCCAACGATAGATAGGCTATAAATAAACGAAGGAATTTGGCGTTTCGAGGCAGTCGTCAATGAGTCAGAAGCCTCGAGGGGGTGTTCTTCGTGCTCGTTTCCCTTTCCCTCGCAAAACAATGCTCTTTGAAGCCGGGAACCCGTCAAAGGGTTCCCCCTGGACCCGCACGCGGCCCCACGAGGTTGCTTCGTTATTTTTCACGCCGTGCCAATTGACTTTCGAGGGATTCCTGCCGACATCCACTCATCGACTACCCCCTTTTTGATCAAGGGGTACTCGATCCATCCGATTTTTCCAATATTTTTCTTTTTCTTCGAGAGGAAAAGAGAGGAATAAATTGTGCACGGATTGATGGATGACGTGTTTTCAAGGGGAGGGAGTGAATTTTCGATCGTACTTTTATTTTTAATGTGTGTTCGTTCAATGTGCTCGATCTATCTTGGTATATAAATATTGGCAGAAATAAATATAAAGGCGGAATACCATTTAAGCGATCGGAGGACGTGTGCCAAAAAAATCCATCCCCGCCAGGGAATGCCAGGAACTTGTTGATTGGGCACGTGAATGAGGGGAATAGAGAGTTTTCGTACGGTTTAACGAATCGCGTTGTTGCTTCGTTTGACGTTGAAAAATAGAATTAAAATTTGGAATATCGGGAATTGAATTACGTGTGAATCATGCTTTCCAAATTTAAAATCGAATTCTGAAATATACGAATTAATTTAGAAGGATAAAGAAACAGAAACAGAAAGTTAAAAATAATGAAAATCGATCGATCCTTGAAATTACAGTTATAAAGAATTGAATTAATTGTACTTAAATACTTAAAAAAATTACCCGAGAAGATTTAACTTTGCGTTCACTTTCTTGAGAGTTTGACGAATTTATGAGAATTTTAAAGGACGGATTTATAACCAGCATGGAGAACGAGCATCGGATTATTGCATAATGTCTCTCTCACTCGGCCATTTTTCCGATCATTCGTCCGGTTTCTCCTCTCGATTCCATTTTTCTCCTCTTCCTTTTTTTATCTTCCACTGCGCTCGCCGCGAAACGTGAATCCCCGATGGTCCAGTTGAATCGAGGGATAACCGAGGAAAATATAGCTCTCCAATCTTTCGCTTCTTTTTTTTTTTTTTTCTTTTTTTATTATTCCAGTTTAAATATATATACGCGCACGCGATAAACTTTGGCAATATCCGTTGAGAAAGAAATATTGCTGGGTTTATCGGTGGATTGGGAAGGGGAGGGGGAGAAAAGGGAATCGTCTCGCGATGGAACTTTTGATATTTCGACCATTTTGACCATTTTTTTTTCGTTTTTTAACTGAAATAATAGAAATGGAGACTGTAAAAAAAATTATCGCAGGATATATTCACCAAGTATTTTTTAATTTTAAAAAGAAATAATCGATTATTTTATCCTTCTCTTCTCTAAATTCATATACTTTCTACGATATATCAAAAAACACTCTGAACTCCACGATGAATTTTAATTTTCAAAACAATATAAAGCATTCTGATCGACTCGATCAATCACCTTCCATTTCACTTCAGAATTAAGAATAAACTGCCCTTTTCCCAACTGTCTCTCGAAAAACTGCAATCTCGAACCTAAATGTAAACCTAATCCGCGAATTATCATGCAGACTCCACGTTTCCAGACGTTTACTCGGAGAGGAATTCATCGACTTTGCCGGATTTTCGTCTTCTCGCGAATATATAACTGCTCGAAACGTGTGCAGAATGTTTCCACTCTGGATGGATATCGTCATTTCCGGTGTAACATTCAACGCCCCCGGATCAATTTTTATAAACACTTGCACATCTGATCGAAACTGGTGAGAACTGTTTATTCCGCTTCCGTAATCCGACGATTATCTTCTCGATCGGGAATGATTCGACGATGAAAAGTGGAAGATAACGATTTGAGACAGATTTGATCTTCCTTTGATTCCGAGAGATTAAAGATTCTTTATCTTTCTTACTTTTATAGGAAGTTTAAATCGTATGCGAGTTATTTAATTGTTCCAATAATCGATTCCATGCTTTTTCTACAAGATATAAAGTTAATTTCGTAGAATTAATTCGAAATTTAATTTGAACAGCGTGTTTTTATTATGGGTGGGTTATAATAAAATAATAGAAAATTGGAGAATTATTTTTATTATTTTCCCGAGTTACTTAACGTTTCACAGTCATAATAGATAGCGATTAATCGTTCCAGTTTGCACGGTTTATCGCATCCAGTGCATACGTAACGTAAAGAATTTTATCAGTCGCGAAAGTTAACAAGTTGCACAATGAATACACAAGGTTCTCTGATAATCGCGATATAAACTTGCTTCGTTTCGTCGATTGATAACTCGTCCAATTATATCCAATTATACTTACAAAAATAACAAATTTCGTATATACGCAGTAACTACCAATCGCTCACGAAATAATACATCTATCCCATTGCTTTCATTTTCTCGAATTCTTAAATATACGAAACGATAATTGGATCAAAAATCAAAAAATATTCAAATGACGAATTAACTTTTCAAAAGATCCTGTCGAAATATTAATATTCATGTAAAATACGCGCATCTTCGAATTAATTAATCCCATCATCGAAACATCGATCGGGATTCAACGAGCTAAAAAACTTGGAGCTAATTGCTGCTTTCGATATCGTCCAACAACAAGGGAAGCGAACTCGAGGTTTCCAAACGCCAGCGGATTTTTCCATCGTCGAGCGCGAGAGGAAACGAAAACGAAGGAGAATGGAAGGGGAAAAAGCAGAGATCGAAGAGAAATTAGATTACGATTCTCCTTCGTTTTCGACCTGTTCATCTTTCTTTTCCTTTTTTCCTTCTCTCCGATAACTCAACAACAACGTCCACATTGCTCGAAACTTCACCACGCCAACCGAGTCGACGAGAGCTTTATCTTCCCGAGAGACGACACGCCAACTGCTCCGTGTACCAAGGCTAAACACGAGCTTCGTTAAATCTGGTTGCGATCCTATTTTCTCATCGGGTTTCTCGAGAGAGAAAGAGAGAGCTTATGAAACTACCACCGAGCTATCTAATGAAAAATCCTCTTTTGTACCATTCTCTCGTTTACTTCTCGTTTTTCTTTCTTTCTCCTTTTCCCCCCTCTCTCTTTCGTTCTACGATCATTCGATTAGCAGTTCTTTAAAGGCCGGTTAATTGCACTTGAACCGACGCGAGGCTTTGCCTGTGCCGCTATTTCCTTGGTTGAAAAGCGGCGTAAATATGTCGCCGTGAGAGAAAAAGCGGCGGGTAAATGAGTCTCCGGCAGATATCCGAGAGAATTTCGCGCGGGGAGGGACGAGTCGAGCGATATTTCCTCCTTACGACAGGATTTTAGGGACGTTGTTTTATGCGCGCGTGTAGCGGAGATTGCGGCGTTTAGATCCTTGCTTGTTCAACCTTGATCCCCTTCCTTATGTTCGGGAATATATCTCCTTGGAACGGGATCAGGCCAAGATCGATTTAAGGAGGGCTTTGATGAATACGTAACGAAGAGGCGAGAAAGTGAAAAATTAAAGGAACTGCTTTCTCTGTGTACATTTTCCTTTCTTTTAAACAAACCTAAAAGATTCTCGTGCGAAACGCATATGCAGCCTTCCATTCTCAATCTCTTCTCAACACCATCTTCCCTTTTCAGCAAGAAAGTAGAGAATGGGAACATTTCCACCAGAATCTTTGACCGGATTTCGATTCTACGTTTTCCGAGTTTTCCTTTCAGAGGAAGCTTCTTCCTCCTCCTCCTCGAGGAAACGATCTCGTGGCCGCTTCGTATCGCGAGGAGAAGAAGAAAACGGGAGAAAAGAAACTTTTCTCTCTCTCTCTTCGATGCCGACTTTTCCTCTTTGCCGATGACCTCGGGGATATTTCGTTTAGCTTCTTAAGCTCGTCGTGCCTCAGAGACCCGTAACCGCCACTTTCTTCGCCGTTTCTTCGCCCCGGGCCACCTCGGCCCGTAATCGACCGAGTCGCTCTTAAATCCATCCTTACTTACTAATGCAGCACGTCGTTCAACCTTGCTGAATCTTTCACGAGGGAAAGGCCGCCCTTGCGAATTGTCCTCGTAATTCGTTACATTCGCCTTTGTGGAAACACGTTTCGGAACGATATTTCTTTCGTAGGGAAGAATTGAGGGGATGCTGGTTGAGGAGATGGATCGAGTTTGTAATTAGATTCGATGAAAAAATGGAGAGTTATTACTTTAAATCGTGTTTGCTCGGATTGTATTAATAACAAAAGTTTGGAAAAGTGAAACTTAATTTTTTTTCGTTAATAAAACTTGAATAAAATAGCACTGCATCGTTGCTTCGTTCTTCAACTTCGCTCACGGGTGGAATTTATTTATTTATTAATCAGTCGATCAGTGTATTAAATTGTGAATTCTATTTCAAGATTTTGAATGGAAAGATATAAAAAAGAAAAATTGGAGATTAAGTCGATTCATTGCGAACTGGTATTTTTGCAAAGAAGAACGTGGGATTAGGACACGAAGAAAGAAATAAGAACAAAGTTTTATCGATAAAGGAAAACGGTCGTAAACGGTTTGTCGATAAGATTAGATTGTTAATGGTTTTACTTTAATGGTATTTTGTTAATTAACTGCCTGTTCCAACTTCTTACTCTGCTCGAAACCGATATCATCGCGTTGCATATTAAAATTATCGAGACGAAAGAAAGGAAAGAGGAGAAACAACCGCGTGTCTGTTAATTTGTAAAAATATCTCTTTATGTATTGATATTAGAGTCAGAATGATATTTACTCTTTGAAACCTCGTCCCTGAGACAATCAAAACTGTATCGTCGTACTTGTACGATTTTTAAATGATCGATCATCTTTTCAATCCGCGCGTTCGACATCCCACTTATTACAGCGAGCCGTAAGTGGGGTGAAAGTTAGCCGAGATTTTTGAATTAACGAGAGACAACACCAATAACTTTTTGCAGCCATTCACGCAGAAAATTTAGTTACATTCAATTAACACGACGTTTCGAAAATCCATTAACATCCTCGCGCAAGCGACGCTTTTTTTTTTCTTTTTTTTTTTTTTTTACCAATAATAAAACCAGCCTGGCGAGTTTCTTCGAAATTTTTCTCTTCTCCAAGAGCGAGAGTCGTTGAATTCCAGATTCGTTCCTCTCCAACGGACGTTTATCCCCGATGAACGAGGGAAAAGTTTCAAATTATCCCCGCGATTTATCATTGTATTAAACGGAAATAAATTTGTTCCGCGTTGTTCCATCTTATCTCTTGCTCGGGATTTACTTTTTTCTTTCTTTCTTTTTTCTCGACAGGAAAAACGAGATTCGAGTTTACCGAAAGAGGCCAGCAACGTTCTCGTCGATCGAATTTTTATTAGTAACTCTTCGAGCTCGAAGTTTTATTTAAAGTGGTCATCAGCCGGTAACGGCACGTTTCCTGTTGTGCAAGAGGAGGATTCGTATGACCGCCAAGTCGCGAAACACCGTTTATCAACGCTGGATTGGCAAATTCTTGCTCGCAACACGTATCCACACAGTTTCTGTTCGTTTCGAAGCGAACGATTAATTACGTGTGGTATGCGATCAAACTTTTCGTATTAATTAGTTGGGGATCAAATTTCGCGTGATTAATTTTTAATTGGTTCCATCCCTCTTCTTTGACCCAACTTTGGATAAAATGGGGAAAAGTGGGAACGAGGAAAAGTTTCGTTTCACGATGAACGGACGAGCAATACGAATTCTGAAATAGAGATGATTTAGAGATGATTTAGAGATTCGGAATATGTAAAGCTTTATTAAAAGTTTCTTCTCGATGGGGCCATTTATTTCCCATTCCAAATCATTTTGAATCGACGCCTTCAAGGATAAATTTTAAGAAAACGAAATCGATGCGAAATCAAAATGCAGTCTACTCGTTTAACAAGCTTCGATTAAAAATTAGAGTCAACGGAATACGAGAAAAATTCGTTTGCATTCGATCGCCGATCGAGGGGGAAAATTTGAGGATCCCCAAAAGTTGGAAAAGGAAGGAGACCACCTCCGTTTCTTCCGACTTCTTCCTGGCATCTGGAGGAATAAAAGCTGAGCAAACGTCTGCCCCTCTCTCGTGTGTATACAGAGGCTTCCTGGATTATAGATGCAACCGTAGACCGCCCCACGTGTTTCTTGGCTCGTGCTCGTTCTTTCGTCGTGAAAATGTGAAAAAGTCCTTGGCGCGCGTTTCGTCTCGAAAATGAAAAATTCACCGCCGATGAAATATCGGGTTCGATGTCGCTGAATCGACGATGAACTCGATCCGTCACCAATATCGGAACAACTTATCGATAGAAGCCTGTTTTAATTGCATCGATCTCATTCGCCGATTTTCTCGCTCCTTCTTGGAATTTCTCTTGAATCGATCTCGTTACGTTTTATTTTTGGTAGAAAAATTTTAACATATTTATCTGATTCGAAATAGAGAGGAGGATAGAGAACACCTCTACTGCAATTACAAGTTGCATAAGACAATGTAAA
The DNA here is from genome assembly GCF_029169275.1 of Apis cerana. Classification (NCBI taxonomy): domain Eukaryota; kingdom Metazoa; phylum Arthropoda; class Insecta; order Hymenoptera; family Apidae; genus Apis; species Apis cerana. The sequence continues at coordinate 5,667,276 of NC_083856.1, forward strand.
TTTCTTTGTTCCTTCGGGACTATTCTCACCTTTGGTTACTCAAGACTTGGCTAACGATTAAAATTTTAACTGTCGAAGCAATTTTGAATCGGAGAGATAATTAAGAGGTATATATAATTTATAGGAACGGCGTTAAAGAGTCCGTCTATGCAAATAACCGGTATTTTATGATGTAGCCGTTGATGAGTAATAGGATGTAGCAGCTGCAGTTTCCCGAATCCTTTCGGATAATTTAAAAGCGGAACGAGAATAAATAGAAAGTTGGGTAAACACGACGTCATCCACCGGCACTGCGGATGAACTCATTCGTCCCTGTCTCTCGCCACACCTTCGCCTCGTCCATTTTCTACTCCCCAAATTGTCTTCACCAGCCATCCATTCTTCCCTCCCCCTCAGAAAAAAATTCAATATCAAAATCATTCTCGCCGAACGAAACGATTTTACCCCCCAAAAAATAAATAAATAAAATAAAAAGAATTTTAAACAGACACAACACGGCACGGCTTATCCAATTCGTGTAACAATTTTCGATCCAGAATGAAATTTTATCTTCCACGCTGGAAAAAGAAAAGTCAAACGAACAGTCGATCGAAATAAACCGGATATTGGTTAAAACGAAATTCGAAAAAGAAAAAATTCTATCCACAATCCTGTCATATTTTCCCGTTCGTCGAGATTGATAAAGGGCTCTTTTTTTTTTTCCCCCTCCACCCTCCTCGTATCAGTTATAACGAGAGACGGTGAATTAACCAATTTTGGAATAATTTCCGCGAAAGAGGGGGAGGGAGAGTTGAGAGGGAAGTTGCCGACGAGAGTTTCAGACGACGATCAATAGCCGAAGGGCGTCAGGTTGGCCGAAATACGCGTACATCGAGGCCTGAATATTTCCTTTGAACCGCTTTGTGGAACGTATACGTTATGATTTCCCATTCCAAAGGGGGAGGGGGAAAGATAAACCGGTTGCCTCTCTTGCTTTCTTCCTTGCTTCTCTTTATCTTCGCTATGTGGATATTGATCGCGTGGATATTTGTTCCTTAAAGTTGTAATTCAACTCCAAACAGGTATCTTCCTGTGGAATAAATTCTAACGCTTTGCACTTCTCTTTCTTTTCTCTACTTTTACTGCATGTTTTTTTTCCGCTTAAAGTACGTTTACCCAAATCTCTGGGCGGTCTTGCATTCTTCTTTGACACGATAATCTCGAGTCCTTTCGTGTCGGTCACAGAGGGAATTCTAAGAGCGGTGATTCAGAAACTGGTCTTTGGTAGTCTTTGGTAGAATTCTTTGGAATTTTTTTTTTTCTTTTCTTATTTAAGGAATTCTTGAAATGATCAAAAAGTTCGCAGCAATCTCGATTTCGTTGGGAAAATTGGCGATATTTTGAAACGCGTTGTGGCTATTTTCTTTTATTTGTAATAGAATTTCTATTTAAACACGCGTAATTTATTGCTTGCGTTTCCAAGCTGTTTGTTGAGATTTGTTTGACACAAGCTTGCCTTTCCTCGCTGACCTTTCACGTCCACTGAACCGGAACACGATGATTTCCTTTAACCGAATCCAAATGCATTCGTCTCTGCGATTCAAATCCACCAAGCCAAACCAGTCAAGGCGGCTTTAAATTTAGATCGCGTGATCACCGCCTCTTTTAAAAATTTCGGGTCGAGGTTGCCCGTTAAAAAAATTTTAAAAATAAAGCTCCTTCCCAACATCTATAATTATCCTTATCGATTCTCATTTAATCCTTTTATATAAACTTGCATCAAAAAAAAATTTACAATAAAAATATTTACAATATTCATAAATCAAGTAATTACATATGCGTTACCGATAAAATCTTTGCAAATCTTTGTTTTACGACAAATTATCCCAAGAATGCGTATATTTTCTTTTTTCCAAGTCGCTCGCACGTGTTTGTTTTGGAAAAATCCGAAGCGTGACATTTCACCCATTCGAGCGACAAAGAAAACACTCGAGTTAGGAATCGAGTTGTGAATCAGGATTGTGCGATTTAAACGTGTCGCAACGCGCCACCTCCGAATCCGGAATAAGGTTAACGATCAGTTATTTATCAGCTCGTTACGCGCAGAGGTGCGCAACACCTGCTGCAACTCACGTTTCCTTGGACAGATGACAATGTCAATGTTTTTTCGTCGAGGGATGGAAATCGAGATGGAGAAAACTCGAACAGACAGGATCGAAGCGTTCGATCGAATCGTTCGATATGGTCGAGTCGCGATCCCAATTGAGGAGGAATTTAATATATCTGTGCATCTGTGGGATGCGGGGTGAAAACATGGCGGTCCACGAGATACGAGATATGACACGGTTAAACTTGGATCGATGGAACCGTCTTGGAGACGATGCCGCGAATGCTTTGGAGTTTCTGGATGATGAATTCGAGATCGATGGAACGTAATACGGAGAGATTTCGAGCTTGGAGAGAAATGTTGGAGATGCAGAGAAATCGAGAGTTGGGAATAAATCGTTTGGGGGATAAGAAATTACGTACGAGTGAATTATATAAGTTAAAGTGTAAAATGTTTAATTGGAACGTATACGTAATCCTTTTTTAACAAGCGAGAATTAATATTAATTAAAGCAGATTTGGTTTTTAATAATAGCTCGAGGGATTTGGGTTAAAAATTTACTAAGATTTTATTCTCATTGTGCATGAATATTTTTAAATATATACCGGTTATCGTAAAAAGAATGTAAAGTATGTTAATGTGATTAAGATATTTAAAAAATGCACGATAAACGAATATAATCTAATACTCATTTTTTAAATCTTTTTACTTTTTAAACTGTTATTATTATTATTATTAAAATTCCCCTTCGAGACAGAATTTTTCTCATTATTTAAAAATTTTTAAAATTCCCCTTCAAAAAGTGGAATTTAAAACAGCTCGTTAAAATTTCAGGCAAAAGAATTATCCTTTTGAAAAAATGCAAATACGATTTTTAAATTCAAATCGAAACCATTCTATGATAATAATAATAAAAAAATATATATATATCCGGAAGAGAAGCAATTTAAAATTGAAATATTCCACGTGAAAAAAGAAAAAACAATCAAAAAATACCACAGTTTAACGAAAAGAATGTAATAAAAAAAGGACCGAGTATTTTACGCTTTGCACTCATTACCTACAATTATCCGTTAATTAAAAAAAAATCGCGAAGTTAAATTCATTAAATTTCTCCAAATTTTATAAATACGATTTAATCTCGAACGACTTTCATCGAAACATTAACGCGATACAATGTTTATATATTTCGATTCTGTTTTCCCCCTCTCTCGACCGCCTCGTACGACGCCTCGTATAGCTCAGTGTTACGAAGGCATCGGCACGGCACGCATCTCCTCTTATTATTTTACTTTTATCTTCTTTATATTATATTTATATTTTATATTAAATATTATTTTTATTATTAATATTATATTTATTATTAATATTAATATATTAATATAATTTATATTTATTTTTATATTAATATAAAATATAATTTATTAATATTAATATTATTATTAATATTATATTAATATTAATATTATTATAATAATATTAAGTATTAATATTAATATTATTATTAATATTATATTAATATTAATATTATTATTATATATTATTATTATTATATATTATTAATATTAATATTATTATTAATATTATATTAATATTAATATTATTATAATAATATTAAGTATTATTATATTTATATTTTTCTATATATTATATTTATATTATTCTTTCAACTCGTGCTTGGAGCAATTTTGTAATGCGAGGGCGTGAATAGACAAAGTCATTATTGCTGGCATCGTACAATCGAATCCCCTGTTCGCTCGTACGTTCCTCCTCCTCCCCCTCCACACGTTTTTTCGCCTTCTTAGACGTCGTTCTCCTCGCTAAACGCGCCGAGATTCCGATCTCTCATCTGCATACCTTCCTTATTTTACTTTGAAGAACATCTTTGTCCTGTTCGCCTCCCCTTTCGCTTTTTCCCTTCGTTCGCTCTCCAAGTAATTTATAGCGAGAATGTAATATGCGAGTATACGCAAGGTCGACATTTTTCTGCAATTTCTTCGTTAATAAGATTCATCATTTGTTTTTCTTTCCTCTTTTTTTTCATTCTTCATATTTTCAGAATGGAAGATTATTTTTAAGCGTGGAAATTCTCTAGACAATTTCTTTGGTGTTGATTTTATTTGAGATGGAGGGGATAAGGGGAAGAGATATATATGGTTAATAGAAAGTAGAAGCAATTAATCAGGGAGATTATTTTTATTCGTGCGAGGGAAGTTCGATGCGGCTTTTCACTGTTAGTCTGAGAAAAAGTATTATCAGATCTCGCTTACAGCACACGAGAATAAAAGTCTTTTAGAGCGAGGATAAAACTCTTGAATATTTGTACGTTAAGAGTAAAACTCCCGAGAGTTATTTTTCGCTACCAGCTAGTCAGATTGAAAGTTAGATTCTCTGGGAAAGTTACGTTCAACAACGCAGTCTCGACTGCTAGTGAAAAAATACAGATAATACTTTTTGTATAACACGAAAGTTGGATCGCAGAACGTGAGGAAAATCACCGTTTTGTTGGATGTTATTCGAAATTTAAAAAACGATATTTTTAAAATCTATCGAAAGGATTGCTAGGAATTGAGAATCGCGTAATATCAAGACCACGTTGCACAAGTATGCACAATACGCGTTACATAATATTATTCTCGTATGTGTTTCTTTAGAAAGTAAATAATTACTCTTTTGAACAACCTCGTTCAATATGGAACACGACGTTAATAATCAGGATTAATCACGCATGCAGGAATCTTTCTCTCTTTCATAACTCGTGTCGTAAAATAAATTGAAAGTTGCGAAAAAAAAAAATTTCACGGCAAATGAACTTTGGCACGAAAGTTCGTTCACCTCCAGGGGCGGAAAGCTGTCCACGTTGGAGGAAAATCGTAATTCGAGCGTGTTCACGAGTCTGATGACCGTGCGAGCGTAGAGCACACGAGCCCTGGCCCTCCAAATTCCCAACGAGATTACATCGAACGACCCTATTCTAATCCTCGTGGCCTCGTGATCGCGGAAGGGCTGGTCGGTCGATCCTTCGCCGATGGACGAAAACGTCTGGACCAATCCTTACGACTGAATATCTTGCTAAAACCTCCTCCAACTTTGAATCACTAATTAGAATTTCAGATATCCGATATCCGATTTCTTTCGTCGCGATCGATGTTCTTTTCTTTGTGTAATTTTGTACTAGTATAATAATTCATTTATATCGACGTAATTAATGCAATATTGCGAAATACGACAAGAATTAATTCTAAACACGATGGAAATTATTTTCCAAACCAGTCGCATATATACGCAAATACCGATGAATTTCGATTATCGACAGATTTTGTGGCCGTTATAACAATAATTTAATCGTGGCTCGTCGTTCAACATTTTCAATATATCACGGGGGAAATTGTCGATAACCGGAGTTCCATTGATTCCATTGATCATCATTGTGAGGCGCGCGTTAATTACACTTAAATTTTCGTTCTCTCGTTCGGCTCGATTTCCAACCAATTTTATTCTTAATCTCCGATATACCCTCTTTGCGATTAAATCTTGCAAACATCGAGAAAGTACAGCGGCGAAATTCACTCGCGTCGTTTCGACACGAAGAAGAAGTTTACTCGTTTAATGAAAGAAAGAAACGTCCGATAAAGGGTTAATAACGCGCAGTCAGAGGGAGAGAGAGGAGAAGGACACGTTAATATCGATTGAACGGTCGGAGGGCTGTGCGATGTGCGTCGCGTCGCGCCATCCGGCAATCGTTTTTTGCCTCTTTTAATCGGCTCGTACGCTAACACACCGCCTCGAATCGATATTATCTCGCATGCGACGTGCCTCCACCAAGATTTCGATAAATTTTAGTTGGCAAATATTTGCCAACAGGCCTGGACAAAATTTTTGTGCGGCCAGATTTTTGGAGAAATTTGGAGTGCGGGATACTCTTCTTTCTCTCTTTTTTGGGGGAAAGGGAAGTTTGTGCGTAGCAGTGGCTCTCATTATCGCTGGATAGAGAAAGGGAGAAGAATTATTTGGAATATTGTAATTGTTTATAAATTCAATGCTGGGTTTCAATTATTAGTCTAGATTTTTGATAATCTTCAATATTTTGTATTGACGCTTTATCGTAGTAAATTTAAATAATTTGGTTGTGAACAGCCAATGTTTGAGACACGTAATTTCTCGAACAAGAATAATCGTGGAAGGAGACAAGTGTGTGTCCATCTCGAAAGGATATGTAACGTATTTAATCGACGTTCGAGATACCTACATTCGGAGATTGGTTTTTCGAAAGTGGGTACGCGGTTTCCGGTGTTGTATCACAGTTTAATGGCGGACAAAAGTTTTGGTTGGAAGGATGTTGAAAGGAAGAATGCAATTTCAGGGGAGAAAAATTGCTTGGGTTTTTGAGAGAAGTAGGACGAATACGGCTCGCGTTGGAAGGGTTTTAATGGAACTCGAGATCTTGAACAAACCGGTGGGTCTTCAACCGGTCGCCGAAGTTTGATTGCGTTTGGATGGAGTTGGTTGAAGCAAGATTCGTGCAAGAAACCGAGTAGGCTAGTGGGATAGGTTGAAATTTGTTTCGGGACTGGATATGTTGTCTCAAATATGATTAATTTTGCGAATTCCCACTTCGTTTCAATCTCTCGATTTGCAAATAAGTTTGTAAATTAGTGCATAAATTTTTAATACGAGATTTTTTTATGATTTTGGATAACGTAATAATTTATTTTTGCAATATATACTTTTTGCCTTTATCTCGAAACTCGTCTTACTGTTTTTTTTTCAATCAAAATTTCAAAAATATATCTTAATATTTCTCTTTCTTATTATTATTTTTCTCGTTCGAGAAGATTGGACAATATCAATATTTTTATTCAATTATATTCGAAACAAGAGACAGTATGACTTTTTAAAATATAGAGACACGAAATTCTCTGATCTGAGTGATTGTACGTATAATTTTAACACAGTAATAAGATATAAAAACTTATTCGAGAGTAAGTTTTCGATAATGTGTAAACAAATAATTAGAAAACTTCTCTGCCCAACTCGATGCAATCCCGTTTTTTTTAATCGAATCCCGTTCAATCGATTAAACTTGGTGCCAATCACGAAAAATTCTGATAATCATTCTCAACGTAGTCAGTACCGACTTAATTTCGAAAGGTTAAAAGAGATCCGTCGAGAGAGATTCGATTTAATTGGAAATTTCGACGGGGCAAGCGCTACACCGCATCCGTAATTTCGAGGCGGCGGAAACGCAATTTCCCCAAGTGATCCTCCTCCGTGTCTTTATTATGACGGCGTGCCCTACATATCGTTCGATAATTGCAATGCAAATGAGACATTTGCATGCGGGCATAATACGCGGCAAAGTGATTTGCATACGGAGAGAAATACATTCGTATGCGCGCCGTAAAAAACCTCGATATCACCTTTCCCTGCCTGCCTGACTGCAGAAGCCTCTCCTGGTAATTATTAATCGATGTTTTGCTTTACCCCTCCCCCCTCTCCTTTCTACTTCTCCTTCTCCCTTTTCGTCGACGAACAATTTTAAAATTCACTCCGCTCGAGACGCCTTCTCTTTCGATTTTATTATCGAGAATTTTATAAATAGTTTAGAAACGATTTTGGATTTTGGCTTTCTTCCCCTCCGTATCCTCGATTCGTTCGAATAGAGTGGACAGAGGAGAATCGAAATTCCTCGATTCTCGGGGGAGCAATTTATTGGACTGTCCAGGGCGAAAAAATTGCTAGACTCGGGGATCTCCGTCGATTATTCGCCGTTTCATTATTCCGAGCCATCAGGGGGGGATCTTATCGCGAGTATTCTCTGCTTTCGAAAAGATTTTGTCGAGGATTAATGTTTCTGGCGGAAGTTCAACGCCAGAAACTGTTATATGTTTATTTACTTGGTGGAAGAGAAGTTTTATTTTTATTTTTTCCTTTTTTTATTCGCCACTCGATAATTGCAGTACCGTTTTGAGCACCGTAAACCAAGTCAAACATCGAGGGACGCGTGACGTTGACGTGTCGAAGGCTGTCGCCTTACACCTTTAGACTTAGTCCCAGGTTTAGTCACATCTCGGTATTCTCATTGTGAACACCGAAAAACAGTCGAGCTGAGTCAAGTTTATCTCGAGTATTAAAGCGGTACGATCGTTTGCCAGATCGTTAGTCTCTTTTCATTCGCTGGTCAGATCCGTTCGAAAAAATTTTCGCGCCTTGTTTCGAAGTGTTGGAAGGAAAGATTCGAAGGGAAATACTCGGTGATTATCATTTGCAACAAATCTAAGGTAAATCTCAAAACAAATTCCTCTTATATTATCTAATATTCAAAGTAAAAGACAATATTAAACTTGTTTAAAACTCGTTCGAACCATTTCCAAATATCTTTTCATCTTCGTAATTACTAAAAAAAAACATGCAAACCCTTTTAACGAAATTAATCACCAGTGTTTCGGTAAGAAACACGAACTATAAATGTATCATTTACGGTTTATATTCCCAATGTCAAATTTCCTCCAACTTTTTCCTTACACGTTCTTTCCTACATTCCGATATACTCGAGAAAATAATATAACAACGGTCTTTGGTATGTCGCGTATCGGATATCCCCAAACTTAGAGCCGAGCGTTTCTTCGATCGCAAGAGAGCTGTTCGAGCGTCGATTTTATCGAGCGAGTCAGCAGCCTTGGCGCGTTTCCGGTCTTCGACGAATATCCGACTGAATGTACAATTGCACGGCACCAATTTTACACGCGTGCACCTGGCGCACTTGGAACACGCCCCGATAAACTCTCGTTTGCCAGGCAGCGCCGCGAGGTTCTTGACACGGTGCGCGACTCGATCGTCCATTTTCTCCCTCTTTCCCCGCGATTTTTCATCGCGAACCCGCCCTGCCAGCTCGTTGAATTTATATCGGAATAACGCCTCGCGACACGTTGCCTCACGTTTCTGATTTTGGATTAAGATGGATGGAGCTTTGTATGAAAATATCGATACCGTTGGTATTTCGATTTTGCGATTACCGTGTGAATTTTAATTTAATTAATTAAGAGATTTTATGTAGAGTAAAGAATTATTAGATTTTCTTATTTCTATTCGTCGAAGAGATGTTAAGAATCGATCGTCGAATCGTTCGATAAGCGTTAATTATCGGAATTAGCCTTCCCGTGTCCAAGTCTCGTATTTCGCATCGGCTGATTCCTTCACCGCGTTTCTCGATCAACCCGCGTAACCTTTGAGAGTGGAACAATAGGGGTGTTGAATGGCATCATACTCCAACCACATTCTCGTCGCCGGTGAATCAAAGTGAATCGCGTTTTGAAATAAGCAGCTCCGCTGACAATACTTGTGTGCTCCTCGGATACAACAATCGTTGTCTCTCTATTACTTCCACTTGCACTTTTAACGTTCGAGGAGTATGAATCGAGTCTGCGAAAATATTTTTCCCCGATGGAACTTTTGTTAATTATCGCGATTTTTTTTTCCTTTATTTTCTACGTTTTTAAGTCCATGATGATATACATCTTGTCGATTCTTTCTTTCAACAAATCTTCGATAGTTAACTGACTATGATTCTTTGTATCATGTTATAAAAGAAATCGCAGTGTCGAGTCTGTAAATTGGAGAATATTATTTTAAATGAAATGTATTAATTTAGATGAAATTGTATCAAATTCTATAATTCTTTTTAAATATAACGCGATTACAACTTTCGTGCGTTAATAAGAATCGTCAAGATTCAACAATTGTGAGATCGCATGCATCTTTCACAAAACGTATCCAAACATCTGCGCGCTCTCTCCTCCATTTTCAAGTCTCCTCCACTTGAATCCACACTAGGAAGCTCTACGCAAATACAAAACGCATTCGATGGATATATCTTCTCTCTCTCGTTGTGAATTCAAGTTGGAGCTCGTATCATCAAACTCGCGATAAGAATTGAATTGTATAATATAGAATTATCGCGATCAAAATTTCAGAGTCAATTTTTTTTTTTCCACTACTTGTTGCACGCTAGATTCGTACACTTTGCTTGTTTCATGGGGATACGGAGGTGGGTGTAAACGTAACGTGATAAAAGTCCCTAGCGACTGGTATGTAAATGCAAACTCGATGATTGTCTACACCTACGAAACAACCTTCTGGTAACGTCTTGGCTGTCTTTAGCGTTTCCTAGAACCAGCCAAGTAAATTGCATCGCCCTCCTTTCGATTAACGTGCAACTCGATTTATAACTTCGCTTAACCGAGCTCCCATTTGGGATTCTGACGCTAAAGACGTGTATAATTTATACTCGTGCGTAGCGTACCATTTTCGCCTATTAGAAACGCGGTTTTTTTCATCTGTTGGTAGTTCGATACGAAGAATTTGGGAAACGAAATTATAGTATAGTATAATTCCAACCTTGGAAATTCATAAATTGAATCTCCATGTGTTTCGCGAAAATTGGAAATTGTACTCGAAAATTTGGAGATATTATATACGTATATATCGTAAGAAAAGAAAAAAAATGTTGTATTGGGAAATTGCAGTGGCCAAAAAAATTTGAAAATGTAAAAAAACTTGGATAGCTTCAAAGGAAGTATTAGAAAGTCGGATAAAAAAATTTGGAAGTAATATGCGTTCCATGAAATTTGAATATTCGCAGAAATAGTGATATTAAAAAGTTGTGGAAAATTTGGATCGGTACGTTTCGTGGAAATTGGATATTCAAAAAAAAAAAAGGAAAAAGGAAAAAAATTGCGTTAGAAAGTTACACGAAAATTTGAAAATATCACGTTCCGTGAAATTTGAATATGCGAAGAAAGAAATTGCATTGGAAAGTTTTGCTGGCTAGAAATTGGAAATACATGCTACGATTCGTACAAACTTTTTTTCAAATTATTAATTAATTTTCACGATTATTATTAATTTGGAATCGACAACGAAACTTGGGAAGAAATATACGCCAATATGAAAAGAAGAGAAAAATTTCCAAATCGGATTAAATCGTCTGAAGTCAATTTGTCAATTATAATTGACTCGATAACAATTTATAATTGTAACTGGGTGTTTGATTTATCCGCTCGTTAAATTCGATGTGGGTCGTCGATTTCGATTTTTCTTCGTTTCATAAGTATCGAAAAAACGACAATGATGACTTTATCCGAGAGGCAGGAGGGTCATGGCTATTTTACAATACCGTATTGTTAGAAATTACCGTGAATCGCGTTATCACGAGTGGGGAGGGGGAGGTTAAAGGCGAATCGAGCGAAGTGAGTCACAGTGTCATTGCGATTGAATGCGACGCATCGTATCGAACAGTCCACAAGGATTGCATTCGCTTAACGATTTGGTAATGGATCGTTCTTATATATATATATACGTGAGTCACGATTCAATTCTATTTTTACAATCGATGAACCATCCATACCGATGTATTTTTATGAAAATTCATTTAAATACGAAACGAAAGAATTATACAGTTTCCCAGTTACTTTTTTAATGAAAAATTGCAGAACATGTACTGATTTATCGTGTTGAAAAAAAATTAAAATATGAGAGAACTATATACCGAATAATTCAAGACGAATAAGAAGATCACTCATAATTTTCGACAAAGCTTTCCTCCTCGTGATCGATCGAAAAAGATCGGTAGCCGAATATCCCACCAATCGGACTGTATTTCTCCCTCCCCTCTGGTGAAAAGCATTTCGAGTAGCGTCGGCTTAACCGTTCAAGTTCTCATTGTCTGGCTCCGCCAATTAATGGCACGGCCAAGCGAGGCAACCAAGGGAGGAAATAAAAATGCGATGGAAGGCTTTATTGGCTATCATTGGCCCTTGGAATGCTTGGACGCATTCGCTCACCAAAACGTTTCCCATTGTTCGTTTCGTTTAAATACCCATGGAGAAAATAGGCTTACGGGAACTGGATCAATGGAAACGAGAAAATGACTTATTGAGAAACGCAGCCTGTATCGATCGTTCTCCGATCCCGGGGGACGATTAAACGCTTTTCAATCTGGAAATTCTTTCCAAAAATTCTCTCGACGCAATTCAAACAAACTCGCGCTAGGAAGTTAGAGCAAACATCGATCGTGCCTTTAATAATTTTTGCCATCCCAGAAAGTTAGATGTTTATTTTATTACGTAAGCTACATCGATGTCTGGTGGAAATTGTGGTAGAAATTGCATTGTGAATTTTTGTTGAACGAATATGCGACGGATCCGATAAAAGTCGTCGCGTGATGAACGCGAATTTGTTTTGCGCCATGATCTAACAACGCGTGACGATATTTAATGATCAATCAAACATGGAATGGCATCGGTACTATCGCATAGTTCCTACGTGATCCTATGTGATCATAACGGAGCACTGTTATCATTATTATTTTTACATTGTCACAATATATGGTGGGGATGTTGGTTCAAATCGTCCTGGTTATTATTCGTGATTCGTTTCGTCGCTTTATCAGTTTGCATTTAAACAGCTCGTGCGTTAGATTGCGAATCAATAAAGGTAGAAACAAAGTGTAAACAGTGGTTACGTTGGTGAGATATAATCGCGTTGTACGGCTGCAATTTTTCACCCTTAATGATCCTTATTTGTTGTTCTTCCAAAACTTGTTCTTGTTATCCGCCAGCTTTTGATTATTTCTTTCAGAAAAGAAAAAGAAAGAAAACTTTGTAAATGTTATATGGATAAATATACACGTGTGCAAAACGCGTATGTGTCGGAGGAAAAAGAAACAAAGAAGATCCGAGAAACGCATAGAGTATCCCATTAATCTTAGATCATCATAGGTGACTCACCAATCCTTGCATAACCATCCAGCAAAGGTTAAATTTCCAATTCTAAAATTACACAATTTTAAACATTCGATAAATTCTGCTTCGAAGCTGTATCTCTCGATTGCGGGCAAATCCAAAGAAAAGAGGGACAGAGAAACGCGAGGAAAAATTAAAAAGAAAATTTTCACTTGCAGGCACTTCAGCATGATATGATAACAGCGACCGAGGATAACTCCCCCGCAAGATGAAGAATCCTTACGTCCTCGCGTGTTTCCTGCTCGTTGCGCCCGCGGTGCTGAGCCTCACCCTGCAGGAGGACGATCTGGTGTTCGACGACGTCGGCGAAGAGGGGACCAGCACCGCAGCAACGGTGATCAGTCGTCGTTACGACGAGCGCAAGGCCAACTGGTTCGAGCAAAAGTATCCCCACGAGATCAAGAGGCATCAATTCGACAAGGTGAACAACGTGCCCCACGTCGTGGTCCCGGTTGGCCACGTGCTTAAGCTCCGTGTCCACAAGGAAGCGTTCACGGGGCCCGAAGATTACTACGAGGTGAGGAAAAACCAACTTCTTTTCTTCCTTGGAACAGCTTGCATCGAGCATTTTATTTCGAGGCGAAAGAGATGGGGTTTGTTTGTTGTTTCGATTGAAACCGGTGTTAAAACACGAACTTGAAATGGTTTATTCTGCTCTTTATCGGCGCCTGTCCGTTTATCGTGACCCATTTCAACAAGGAGTGCGTTTATTAAACGGGGATATCAAACAGTGACATCATCCTCGGGACGATGCCGCAACAGTTTGTGGGTGGTTAATGCTTGGCCTTCGTTCCTAGCTATGGATTGTTTTCGCGAATCAGAAGCGAAACGTGGGCGAAAGAGAAGAGTTTATATTCCGAGAAACGCAGGTTGGAGTAGTATAGGCTCTTGTCGGGAGTATGATTTAAGAGGAATGGGATTTAATGGGAAAATTTTCTGTTATCTTTTGCTCGATAAATATTTGCTCAACAAATAAGCAAAGAGTTGGATATTGTATAACGTAAATCAAATTCTAAAAGTGGTTTGTGTGGAATTATAAAATCGATAAACAAGTTACGAAATTGAAATTGTTTAAAAGAAAAGAAAGAAATCGTAAACTCAAATTGTTTTACGATTATAAGATAAAAATATGTTTGATTGAATTGAATGTTGGAGAATAGTATCTTAATTTGTCGAACGAGAATTTGGAAATATTTGGATCACGCCAACATTGCCAGGAATCTATATTCCTGATTCAATTTGGCGATAAGAAATTCGCTTATAAGCACTTGGTTTACCAATTTAGTTGCAAACTTTGATCGTAGATTTCGTACGTTGTTTAACATTTGTTCAGATACCTAATTTTTTTATTAAAAGTATATACGTACAATTTAATATTCCATTAAAACGAGGACTGTGTTCATAGATCGGATATTTATTTATTTTAGTTTGAATTGGAGGAAGATCAGAATTTGCATTTTAATGTAATGTGTAAATTAATATTTTTATTTTCTTCGATAAATGGAGCAAGATTAAAATATATTCTCTAATCTTTGTCTTCTTTCTGAAATTATTCGATAAAATAAAAGGAAAAGGAATATAAATAAGGTAAAGAAAGAAAGAATTTCAATAATGATAAATAACGTAAGATCTTCAGAAAAAGAGAGTTAGCATAAAACGTCCTAAAGAACATGAAAAAGAGCACTGTAAAACGTGTGAAAGCAAGAGAATTGGTGGTAGTAAAAAAATTCAGACGTCAAAAGAACCACGAGCAATAGAATTGATGGCACATAAAAATATAATAAAATATAACACCAGAGAAAAAGAAAATTTCCATCGTTCTGAAAGAAAAAAAAAAAATACATTTCACAATTCGAAAAAAAAACCTATTGTAAATATATAAAATATAATAAATTCGGAATGATATATATTTGGATGGAATTGAATAAAATTACGGATTACACGGAATTCTCGTCGAAATCCGCAAATTTAGCGTAATAACAATCGCAATCGAGTGGTAATAGGGACGAAATTTTTCGTGTTAAACTCGATACAAATGTGACGACAGGTTTGGAATTTATTTTCAACCGATATCCAACTCCACACGTGTTCGATATTGGTCTCTATCAAAAAAAAAAAAAAAAAAAGAATCGACGATGCTCAATAAAAGTTCGATAATCCGAATGTAATCGGCACCACAGCGGTTATCCTGTTCTCGTTTAGTAGATGGTCAATAACCATTTTATTTTCCTCGATAAAAAAAGAAAAACGAGCAGCGCGTTTCGAAGGAAAAGTGGACGCATCGACGGATATAAAAATTGCGTCTGAGATGAAAGATCGCCTTGTTTTTGTTCCCGAATGTTGTTTGGAGAAGCAACGATGAAATTTCACAGGGTTAAAATTGCAACGGTGGATAAATCCAGCGTTAAGAGAACGTCTCGTTTCGTGTTTCATCTAAGTAGAAGAATTTCTCTTCTTTTTCTTCTCTTATTTTTACAATTTTTTCCCAATCTTATTTTTAATACGCGTGAACTGTATTTGTGCCAGCAATCTTGAGCAGTCGTTTCGACGATTCATGCAATTACGTAATCATATTTGTTTTACACACCGGTATTTCCAAGAGTAATGTAGAGATCGTTTTAGACAGATGAAAGAAAAATTATATACGAAACGAATGAAATGATTCTAAATTAAACTTGTGAATTACACTTACTTAATTTCTGCTTATCGAATCGAAAAACCGAATTATAAATTCTAGTAAATAAAATTAAACTCACGTTCGATAACAAGGAAATATATAACTGAATCTAAAATTCGAATTATATTTACTCAATTCGAATCGAGTTACATAATTTTATTAATTCCATAGTCATAAAACGTAATCGTAGTTATTTAATATCCTAATTAAGAAAAAGTTTTTGTCTTGATCGCCGACAATTCATCTCGCTCTGCCAATAGAAATTCACAGTCGATCAAAAGAAATTACCTCTAATTATCCGTAAGATTTAATTCGAATGGAAACGAATTACGCGTGTAATAATTGTATGGAAAGTTCATCGTTCTCACGTTCACACGTTCGATCTCTGTTGGAAAACCAGTTGTTCGACTCGAGCGGAAACAAGCTACTGCGATGGCTGTACTGGGACGACGCGGCGTCGACCCTGATGGGCGTCCCGACGAAGAAGGACGTGGGGAGCCGTCGCCTGAGCGTGAAAGTGGTGCCTAAGGACGACGTCGCCACTACGAAGGATCTGTTCGTCGTGCAAGTCGTCCCCGAGAAGCACGAGGAATTGAAGCACAGGGACGGAAAGGTGAGTTTTCCTCGCTCGATCGAATCACATCTCCTCTTGCACCTTTGCCAGGCTTATCGGTGATAGCCGCTCGATTGGCAACGATTCAACCAACTCCTGAACTCCTACAACAGGTACCTGCCATTGCAGAGAATTAATCGTGAGAACTTGCAACCTGTTGGCCGTCTAATTCTATTTGGAACGGTGATTTATCTTTATCTTCGGATAGGAAATTTGCAAGAGAGAGAGAGAAAATGGTGGAAACGAATTCCAAAAATTGTACGAAAAAGATACAATTTTTCTTTGCCTTTGTCCAGCACATATTCTCTTTCCAGTAAAAACAAACGTAAAGAGGGAATATTATAAGCGCTCTCAAGCTTACTTTTTAGGATCTTTTCAAAGTGGCGAATCCATTACACGCGTGAAAAAATTCGCGAATAATTGCGATCATTGAATCGATGACCGATCGGTTTGACGCTAAGCTCGGTGGAAGCTGTTAATGAAGCGGTAAATCAATTAGCACGTTAATCGGTTTCGCCGATCGAGGGCAACAAGCATACCGGAGGGGATTGACTTTTGCGCGACACGTTGATCGTTTTAATCGGATCCGCCCGATTTTCGCCAGCTCGATAATTAATTGGCCCGAATCCCGCGCTCGTTAAATCGCTCGTTGGACGAATTATCGCGTTTATCCTTCCGCCACGAGCGGAGCCTAACCTCTGAATCGGTTGAACGCCATTTTTGAAACGGGCCGCTCCGTTTCGCCCTGCTCGATCGATTAAACGGAGAGAAATTCGATTATATTCGTCACTGGACTCGTGTTACGTCAACTCGGGCAATTTGATTCCCCGTTTTTTCGCCTACGAAATCTCGTATTTTTTTTTTTTTCCCAAAGACACGATTGCGAAACGATTGCAAAGTGGAAATTTTTTCTCTTTTTTTACCCAAGTAAACGCAACGTCAGCAAAAGCCGATTTTTTGAATCCCGTTTTAGATTCTTCGAAAATTCGAGATGCGTTTAAAAAAATGGAGTTAACAAAGAAACAAATTTAGGAAGAGACGATCTTCTCGCATCTTCTCTCCTTCGAAATTGTCCGATTGATAAGGAAATACAATTAATTTGAAAATGGAAAAACGTCAACCGGGTTGAATCATGCAATTTTTAATCCTTGTCTATCAGATACGCGTACAACAATTTCAACAAAAGAATGGTAAAATCGAAGGAGAAAGGAAAAAACGAGGAAGGAAGAATAGGGGCAATCCTGTGAAGAAAAATTTATTCGACTCGCGTGCATCGTGGAAAGATTGCCGCGCGGCACGATTGCATCGGCGTATAACACATCGGTTAAATCTCTCCGCCAGAAATTAGCCTGGTAGACGATGCTGATTGATGCCAATTGATAGCCGGCCGTATTGCGCATCGCCACGAATGGTATTGTTCGGATCCTCGTCGGTCGGACGGCCTTAATTCCTCGTGTTTCGCACACTGACACCGTTCGTTTCGGCCCGAGCCAACCGACTGAAATAGGACGCTTCTGATTTTAGACACACTGCAACGAAGGGGAGGA